>NC_046222.1:64989056-66189056 GCF_009819885.2 Catharus ustulatus
AAATGTATTTTTTCTCAATTATTGTTGCTTATACAACAATGCAGTTGAGCACAGACAGTAGTTATTTTGAAAGGCAGAAAAGATGTGATATGACAGTAATTTGAAATAAATAAATAGCAACTAAATTTGATAAGATGAGACATAATGCTTTTGGGAAAATAATTCATAAAGAAAGGAAGTTTAATAGAGATGGTACTTTGAAAGCACTGAAATTCGTAGGGAGATTATTTATTCCCCAAATCTTGATAATCATATCAAGGTTATATTTAAATTTTATTTATTTCTACAAAGAGAAAGAACCATGTAAGAGAAGCATGGTTAGTTTTAAGTATAACATATAAAGAAGTCTGTAAATGCACCATTCCACCCAATTCCTTATAGATGATCCCCTGAAGCAAATAGATTTGTATGCAGTGAAGACTCCTTCAGATCCCAAAGGTAGTACTGATCTCACTTCCCTGAAGGGAACTATTTAGCATCAGTGTATGAACTACTAGCCCAAATCTGTCTTTAATTAAACTGAAAATAATAAGCAATCAAAAATATATAAAATATATAAAGAATAAGGATTCTGTACATTGGTCAGAAAAGGAAGGCCAAGGAGAGTGCACTCCAACAAACAAGAAGGGAAAACTGGTGGTAACAGATGTGTAGAAGGCTGAGGTACCAAACAAGTTCTCCACCTCAGTTGTCATTGGCAGACTTCCAACATCTCTCAAGTCCCTGAAACCTCCAGTTGAGAAGCACAGCACTCCCCCTGTAAGCAAAGAGCTGCTTCAAGACCACCTGTTGAAACTGGACTGGCACAGATCTATGGGACCTGATGAGATGCATCCCAGGGTCCTGAGGGAAATGGCTGATGTTGTTGCCAAGCTACCCTCTTGATTTGAAAGGTCATGATGTTCAGGCAAAACCACCATTATCTGGAAATGTATTTCCTTTTTATAAAAGAGGAGAAAGAAAAATGCATGGGACTACAGACCGGTAAGCTTTACCTGTGTACTTCATTGGGAAGATCATAGACCAGATCCTCACAAAAGCATTGTTGAGGAATAGTAATTTCACTACTATAAGGCGCACCCTTTTGACTAAAATTTTCCCCTGAACCCGGAAGTGCGCCTTATAGTCTGGTGCACCTTATCTGATGTACAAAGTTGTGACATTTGCCATCCCGGAAGTGCGAGCCAGCAAACAGTCTCCAGCCGAGCAGAGCCCGTCCAGTGGCAGCATCAGACCAGTGCCGGGCCAGGGCAAGCCCGGCGGCATCGGTTCAGCGGCCGCGCGGGGGAAGGTAAGGATGGTGGTACAGCCTGGGCAGGGGAGCAAAGCCACCGGCATCAGGGAGGTGGCCCCACAGAGTGGGCCCGCCGACATCGGGGAGGTGGCTCCGCGGGGCGGGTCCGCTGGCATCGGGGTGCGGGGGAGAAAGCCACCAGCATCAGGGCAGCGGCGGCACCGGGTGAGCCTGCCGGCATCGGGTCACCTGGAGCGTCAGGGAACTCCCGGAGCAGCGGGGCCCCAGGGATGCTCCACGGAGCAGCAGCGAGCATACCCCGGCTCCGGGGATGCTCCATGGAGCGGCGGCGGACATAGCCCAGCCCCGGGGACGATGCACGGAGTGGCGACCAGCATGCCCTGGCCCCAGGGATGCTGCACTCAGCGGCAGCGGGCATAGCCCGGCCCTGCCAGGTACAGGCGGGCCCAGGGGCCCATGGCTGCCAGGTTGAGGTGGGGCCTCGGCCAGCAACCGCACGGGGTGAGCTGGGGGTGGAGCCTCGCTGCAAAAAAAATGTGCGTCTTATAGTCCAGTGCACCTTATCTGATCTACGAAGTTGCGAAATTTGCCGACTCCCGGGGCGTACGTCTTATTGTCCGGTGCACCTTATGGTCGTGAAATTACTGCATACAAGTCAAGGAGGTGATCCTGAACCACCAGCATGGCTTCACCAAGAACATATTGTGCCTCACCCAGCTGGAGCTTCTATGATGGAGTGACTACAATTGCTGACAGTGGAAAGCTGAATGTTCTCATCTACCTAGAGTTCTGTAGTACCACCGACATAACTCCACATAACTCCATTATGTCTAAATTGGAGAGACATGGACTTGATGGGTGGGCTATTTGGTGGGTAAGTTGGCTGGATGGATGCAGAGGCAGAAAGTTTTGGTGAGTAGCTATATGTCCAGGTGGAGGCTGGTGGCAAGTTGTGTCCATCATAGCTCTGTCTTGGGATAGATGCTCTATAATATCTTAATCAATCACAGAGACAGTGGGGTTGAGTGCACTCTCAGTGGTCTGCAGATGACATAAGGCAGAGTAGTGACAGAAGAGAAGGAAGGAAGGAAAGAAGTGAGACCTGGACAAGCTTAAGAAGTTGGCCCACAAGGACGTCCTAAAGTTTAACAAGTCTGAGTGCAAAGGCTTGCACCTGGGTCAGGGCATGAGTATGGAAGAAGAAAGAATTCAATGAGACAGTCCTGCAGAGGACTTGGAGGTTCTGGAGGATGAAAAGCTGGACATGAGCCAACAGTATACACTCACAGCCCAGAAGGCTGGCCTTTTCAGCCACCATCTGGCTACACTAAAGGAGCATGGCCAACAGGTCAAGAGGAGTGGTTCTGCCCTTGTTAGACTCTACCTGGATGCTGTATCCGGCTCTGGGGTCATCAGCACAAGAAAGATCCATCCAACAGACGGATCTAGAGTAGGGCCACAAAGATGATCAGACAGCTGGAGCATATCTCCTATGAAGTCAGGCTGAGACATTTGGGATTTTTCAGTCTAGAGAAGAGAAGGCTTTGGGGAGATCTCATTGCACTTAAAGTGAGCTTATAAAAATGATGGAAGAGTAGGCAGAGAGTGATAGTACAAGGGTAATGGTTTTAAAACTAAAAGAGGAGAAATTTAGATTTAATGGTATGGAGAAATTCATTACTGCAAGAGTAGTGAGGTGCTAGAACAGGTTGCCCAGAGACGTTGCAAATGCCCCAAATGTTGGAGTGTCCAGAGTTAGGATTAGGGTTAGGCTCAGTTGGATCAGCCCCTGGGTAACCTCATCTAGTGAGTTGCTTCCCTTCCCATGACAGAGGGGTTGGTATTACATGTTTTTTAAGGTGCCTTCTAACCCAAACCTTTCCATAAATTCTATTAAAAAACATTAATAGCAACCTTCCAAGTATATGTGCTCTATTCTGAAAGTACACTTCAGAAGAAGAAACCATTTTGTTGTCTATTGACAATGAGGAGATGTAGAATTAATAAAGGTTTTGACTCGTAAGTTTCTTCCTAAAAGTCTACCCCTCATGCTCATATGTCAGCTTAATCCTTTCTGCAGTTCTTGTCCTTTCCAGTCCAGTTCACTCACATTAATAAAGAGAAGTAAAGATGTCCAAAATATTGAGCAGTGATAAAGTGACAAATAGAGAACAAAATAAGCTGAATTCTTTTTTACCACATCATAAATAATTATTGAAGTGGAAGAGAGACTACAATGTCTGTTTCTCTGTATTTTGGAGTATAAAGCATGTTGATGCACCTAACAAAATCTACAGCACCTTAGGACAAATATATCTCACTAGCACTAGACAGAAAATAATCTCGACATTTGTGTGGGCCATTTTTATGTCGGTATGTCCTAATGGATCTAAGCCATATGAGGGCTTCTATAGTGCACTAAGAACCTAATTACAATGGGTTTTTGATCTGGCCTAAGAGACCTTTCAAAATCTAAACCAAATCTGAGGCTGAACATTGAAAAATTTTCTTCTGCCCAAAGTTCTGGGTAAGCAATTGAGTCATCAAATCCTCTTCCAAGTTCCAAATATTTGTGGAACTATTCCTTTAATGAAATTCTGTTCTGCAACATGATCATTTGTAAAAGAGTCACCAACATTGTTCTTAGATCTATAGTTATCCAGATACCCTGTCTATTCACTCTAGGCTTCAGGAAATCAACTTTTTTCACCTCTGAGAAGTAGTCCTCTTTCATATCTTACTTCAGGGTTTTTATTTTATCCTAATTTTGTACTGTACAAAAGTACAAAAGGAAAAACAATTTATGAGTGCAATTACTTAGACAGTAACAGCAATATTTTCTACTACCCTCTGGATTCTCTTATTCTTATAAGTTATATAGCAGACAAACAAGCAATAGAAATAAAATGAATAAATCTTTTGTTGATCTTCAGAAAAAATATAATGATTGTATCATTATGAAGATGGTGCTTCCTTTCAAAATGTCACACATAATTGTGCATAGCCAGACTCAAATGAACCAGTAAATGGATTGGCGTTAATAATTATATTGGATATGCATGCAGTTTCAAAGTATTAACTAATAAAAATGATTGATAGTTTTTAGATAATTGCATTTAAGAATATGAAAGAACTTTTAACAAAATGTGACTAGTAGCTTTTTAGAGAAGTTAATTAAATACTTGTTAAACATAATAATTTATTATATCATTGTTGTTTTATGAATAAAATAAAAAGGATAATCTGCATTTTTTATAGTGATGGAGTGTCACAGGCCTGTAAAACATAAATCTCAAGCCCTTATGATTTTTCTTGTCTTTTGTCCATGCTGTCAATCTGATTTCTAAAATTCTTTCTGGATTCATACTCTTTAAACTACAGTGGCAGTTTTGCCTTTATCTCTAATCAAGGTTGGCTAGTTAAAATCTAAAATAAAATGAAATAAATAAAGAAAAAAAATACCAATTTTTTTTAAAAACTACAATTAGAAAGTGCTTTCAAGACTCCTGGTCCTGGAGATTTACCCGACATTTTCAAAAGCTGCTGTTGCTTTGCACCTTGCAACAAACAAAATCATTGGTTTCAACTTGATTTGTTGTGAGCTATTAAGTGTTCATCTTAGCAATGTCAGTTACTGAGATAATTATTACATTAAGTAATGTTTGGTTTTTCAGAGCCTATGGCATATTTCTAATAACACTGCCTAAGTAAAGGTGGGGAGGAAATGGTATTTATGGTTAATAATTCTCAATTCAGCTGAATATACAAAGATATACCCCAGAATCTTTTTGGAAACCATATTGGCCTACTGATACATCTCTATAGAAAGATTGAGTAAGAGAGCCTTTCCCACAAGAAACTAGAAAAATAAGTATTCCTTATTAGCTTTGGTTTGTTAGGGATTTAAAACTCCACAACAGTGATCAATAGGAAGTAATGCCTGGGAATTTTCCACATCAGTCTGATACTGGTTATCACAAATTAAAACTGGATTTCAGCTCAGTGATGTGATTTACCTAGAACGTGGGGAATTCTTGACATGCTGTAACTCCCTAACAAGCAGTGTATCTAATACTGCACTTGGAGAACCAGGATGTGGGCCAGCAATAAATTATCCCCACCCATCCTTGTATTTGCAATGTTACAACATAAAAACTAGAAAAGCAGCACCAGAGAGAGGCATTCAGAAGTATGAAGTGCTGGAATCTTTATTCATCTATCTTCACACTGTACTTTATGGTGCAGTTCATAATTATGTGATGAGATAATATTTTTACACAAGTTCATTCATCATTTCTAATAGAGAATGGAATAAATGAGAAATTGAGCAAAAAACTTTCATTAAGCAGTCTTTGGTTCCCTATCTTTGGCACTACAGACTTACACAAGTGACAGGAGACCAAGACTTGGTTTTCACTTTTCTTAAAGAAGCATTTGAAGACTTGACAGTCACCTCTAAGATCAGAATCAGAGCCAGCAAGATATGAAATATTTGGAAAGGCTGAAACAAGCTTCCAGAGTGTCTTCTTGACACCGTTCAATTCTGATTAGCAAAGTCAGGAGAGAAAGGGCAAGAATTTATGCAAACATCTTAGCTACTTGCATAAAGACTTCTTCTCTCATTTTGTATTGCCAAAAGTACTTGAGTGATTTTTAAGTGAGGAAAAAGGACTCCAAGCACTGAGTTGAAAAAAACCCTTGCTTTAAATATCCTACAGACCAAAATTTAAGGCAAACAAAGAATATTTAAATACTTTAAGGTGCTTAAATAGAAGTATTTTCTAATTAAAGAAAAAGAAGAAAATATTTTCGGCTCTCAAGGATGATAGATGTGGTCCTTGCAGTCCACTTAGTAAGACTTTTGGTAAGCTATTAGGTACAGTAATTTCACGACCATAAGGCACACCGGACTATAAGTTGCACTCCCCCCGGAGTCGGCAAAATTCGCCACTTTGTAGATCAGATAAGGCGCACCGGACTATAAGGTGCACTTTTTTTTTGCAGCGACGCTCCGCCCCCAGCTCACCCCGTGCGGTTGCTGACCGAGGCCCCGCCTCAACCCGGCAGCCATTGGCCCCCCGGGCCCGCCTGTACGCAGCAGGGGCGGTGCCGCAAGCCACCGGGCCCCCCTGGACCCGGCAGCCATGGGCCCCCGGGACTGCCTGGACCCGGAAAGAGGGGATGCCGTGGGCCCCCTAGTCAGCATTCACCCAGCAGCCATGGGCCCCTGGGACTGCCTGGACCCGAGAGGGGCGGTGCCGCGGGCCCCCTGGCCCACCTCCACCTGGCAGGGGCAGTGCCGCGGGCCTCCAGGCCCGTCCTCAGCCGGCTGCCATGGCACTTCCGGCTCCCCACATGGCTCACAGCTCAAACTACCGGTTTGGCAAATTTCGCAACTTTGTACATCAGATAAGGCGCACCGGACTATAAGGCGCACTTCCGGGTTTCAAGGGAAAATTTTAGTCAAGAGGGTACGCCTTATAGTGTTGAAATTACTCTAACGATGCACTTAGGTTTCAATCTCTGCCCCAGCGTAGGTTTAGATTTTGTGTAGGAAAAATTTCTCCAGAAAAACATCAATGACAGAATTTATGCAACAAAGCTGTCTCTGCTGAAGATATTTGGTAGTGAAGCCAACTTCTAGAGGCAGTAAAGGAGTCTGTATATTTGACTATCTTCAGAAAATTTTTTTTTTTTTTTGCCTTTTTCAGGCATAACAGCACACGGGGTGGGGGGGAGGGGAAGAGAATAAAACAGGAGAGAGATTGTCTATAGATTTTTGCCTACATGCTCTTCTAAGGGGAAAATAAATATTTCTTTTCTCCTGAGTGAAATTCTCATCCTTTAAATTTATAAACTATATATCTCCAATAAATCTCTGACTTGTAGATCACATATGCATCAGCATCATAGTTATTCTGCTTTGGAAATAGTTATCATGTAATCATATTAAATACAACCAAAACAAAAACAAGAAAAAGAGCAAGAGCCATATGTATATATATATTTATAAAGTTGAAAGATTTTAATTGTATTTTTCTTCAGAGTTAGTACTAAAGAGCAGCCATACACATTTTTGAGTGGTTGACAATAACTATGCTCTTATTAGTAACAGTACACACATATGACTGCTCAGAATACAGTAAACTTGCTGACGAATAGCCATGTTCCATTGCACACAACTGTTTTCCTCATCTTACCAAACAAAAATAAAGGAATTGTTCTAAACAGGTTTCCACTTCTTACCCATCTCCCCAATGGACAAAATTTCATCCTTTTCCCAGTAAAAAATTAGACAAAGAGTTCTTGCAGTATTTTTGGATGACCATCAAATTTAGATTTTTCTGGAAAGGAAATACAAAGAAAAAATTCCAGATTCTTCGGAAATACAGACATTTCTTCTCTGGTATTCTGTCTGTTTCTACATTGTATGTGACCTAGGCTGAATACCTAAAGTGGCTTAGAAACTTCTCAAAAGCCCCATTGTCAGTTACTGTACTGGCTTTTTCCTTTCTTAGGGAAAGACTTAGCTCTTTAGTTAATTCTGTGGTTTACACTTTGTCAAGCACATGACTAATACTACTGTTTTTATGATCGGATATATCCTTAATTTATAATAACTGATTACAGGTATATGTTGCACAAGCTATGGGTATTTTAACAGAGTATTTATATTTCATCACCCAACAACAGCTCCATGTGACTGAAGTTAGGGTGAGTACTTCAAATGTGCAAACTCAGAAGACTCAAAGCACTTCAACAAGTTTAAACATGAGACGTGTTCTTTCATTTTTATTTGTATGAGTTTGAACTCATGAGAGAGGGGAGCATTTAAAATAACTAGACCTTTAATTATTATACATATGCATAATCTAAGTTGATCTGATCCGCTACTTTTGTATAAATTTTCAAAGGTCAGTGAGAATTACATCTGTTCAATAATATGAATTCTTTATTGCCAATTTATCTACACAATTTATATTGTTGATTTTTGATATTTGCAGCCTATGATCACTGATCCTTTTTTTATCATGTACTGGACAGAATATAAACAAAAAGAGTTATATCTTTATTTTATGATAGCTTATATCTCAAACAAGAACAATAGTCTCTAGCAGAAATAGCTGTAGAGATTCTGTGAAGAGGTTATACCATATGGACTGAAGGGAAATTTGTTACTCTTGCAACAAAGAACAATGACAAGAAAACAGATTTATCATTTTGAAGTAAGATCAAGGACAGCTCTGTGGAGAATTTTTTTCAGTTAGTGCATAATGAAAAGGATTTACATTGTGCAAGAACATAAAATATCTCTACAAATGTAAAGTGAAGATCACTATGAAAGTTACCCAAAAAATGGAGGTTAAAAATACATATTAAAACTTTAAGGCTTGGAACCATGAAAGGTGTTGCACATTAGTATTTGCCAGCCTTTAGAAATGAGTCATTATGTAGTCCTGTAATCACTTTACCTGAAGATGTCATTCATCAGTGTTGACACGACCATATTGAAAATAGACTTACCAATTTAAAGTAGACTAACCAATATGCAGGTTTTGTGTTCTTTTTTTTTTTTTTTCACTTACCTTGATAAAGCATAAGACTAAAATGTTAGCATGACTCTTGAAAGTTCAATTTACACCTTGCATAATGTATTTGGCTCAGAAATGACATATACTTGGCACTATTCTGCTTCATCAGTGTTAATCATATTTTCTTTCAGCTTATCTTCAAAGATTTCATCTGTCTTTTGCATTCAGTATTTCTGGTTTCAAAGTCGTTTTTTATTTCCTTGTTTATTTTTAAGTTCTTCGTTGTTGGTTATTTAATTTATTTTTTTTAACATTGTTTAACAGGATTTTAGGAAGTATCTCCCAAAAGCTATCTAATCTATAGAATATGGAGTTCACCTTCAAAGTTTATTAGATTACTCTGTACTTTTAGTTACAGAACATAAAAATGTAAAAGTAAAATGGCTAGATTATGTTTTAATCAGGATTCCTGCTCCAAAGTCAAGAAAGTCCATCATTATTACCAGAAGTACAGGTAGTAAAGCAGTGAGGGAATCAGAAAGGTAATTTTTAGAGAATGCATACTTTGAAGTATTGTACAATATCCAGTAGAGTGCACACCAATTTAGATCTCACCCAGGATTCTGTGGGACATGTATGCCTTTAATTTTATGATATGATGTATGAGAGACAGTCATAACGTACACAGAAATTCTGAAATGCCAATGTATACAGCACTTTGTAAACAAGAAACACAGTCAGGAAGTCTGATTTGTTTCTGGAGAAAATACCCAGGCTCATAAACTGAAAAGGGAGAGCTGCCATCTTCTGTCTGAATTGAAACTCTATGAAGAAGAAGCATTTGTTTGTAAGTGCAACTCCATCAAATCTCAGATTTGAAGATGACTAGTCCTTATGAAATTTGAGAAAATTAGATACATGGACAGAGGGATATTTTCTTCACATTACAAAAATAACAAGTGTAACCAGAAGATACACATATACACGTAATCAAAGCTATATTTCCACAATATATTTCAAACAATGATTTGACATGAGTGTATATCATAAATAAATGTTCCTCTTCTTCTCCTATTTCAAATATAATTTTATGTTTACCACAGTTGCCCCACAATGTCCTACTTTTCAGGAAAATAAAGATGATTTAGGAGTAATGTATATATTTTGTATTGATTAGAGGGTTCAAATAAAATGGATTTAAACAAAGACTTCAACAGAATTGAAGTTCACCAGACAAGTAGAAATCTGTGCTTGTACAAGTGTTTTGAACTGAATCAAAGAAGGATTGTTATTTCCATCATAAAATAATATAATTATTTTGGATAAAAGGAACCTTAAAAATCATCTAGTTCCAAGCCCCCTGGCATGGCCAGGGGCACCTTCCACTAGAGCAGATTGCTTAGAGCCCCATCCAACCTGGTCTTCACCAATGTTGTGGAAGTTTTTTAATGCTTATTCATTAAAAAGTTATTACATAGGAATAACCAATTAGCTAGAACGCAGTAGGCATGTCCTTCTAGATTTGAGGTACATACATCTTGGTAATTTCCAGAAAGAAAAGCAAAATTTTTGTGTTCAGTAGGTACAGAGTGTACTTACTCTGCCCTCCTCATCAGTCAGTGAAGGAAGTGACACCTCCAGGAAACAATTCAGACCATTTAAGATATGAATCCACCAGAATATTTTAAAGACTTCACCAATCTCCAGTGATTACAGAGATCACAAAAATGGATGACATTTTCCAACTAGACCTAACACAGAACAGACAATTTCAGTTGCGAGGCTTCTATTTCCCCAAGGACTACTTCAAACTGTCTATACTCCTCCCAAAACAATGTTAGAATGTGATATGAGTGCAGCAGCAAACATCACATACTGTAAATGACAGGTAGTTTACGAAGCATAAGCGAAGTTCTTTCTTAATTATTCTGAAGAAAAAAGAATCAAAAATCTGTTTTTACCTTAAGAAGGAGGGAGAGTCTATGTTCAGCCGTTCATTTGTACAACATGTCACACTGGCCTTCCAAGACAATAGGAGTACTTCAATACTGCTGATGCACTGATAGAACTTGTCAGCAGAAGGCACAAGCTTCAGTGGTAAGATTATTAAAAGTGTTGAAAAACTTCTTAAAATGACCAAAATTATATTATATGTAAGAGATTAAAGAGTTTGTTACGCAATCAAACAAGCTGCTCCATGGCACTTCACCCATACACTATCCTTCCATATTGGAAAGGTAGCCACCATTTTGCTCTGTTCTATTACAGGCTACTACTTTTTCAGCCCAGCCATCAACAAAAAAGGAAAATTGTTATAGTGACCAAAAATTGTTAGAGTGGCCATATTTAAAACTTATGACATCCTAAAATGTAAGGAAAATAGAAGTAGTTTGGGTCAGGCTAAAAATTCATCTTGCCCTGTATCTTGTCACTGAGGTAGATCTGTTGCTTGTTGAATGCCTGTTTAGTACCTACGGAAGGATGTAAGAAAGCGGATGATGTACAAGATCCCAGAACATATACAGTAATTTCACGATTATAAGCCACACCATTTTGACTAAAATTTTGCTCCCACCCCAGAAATGTGGTTTACACTCAGGAGCGGCTAATATGTGAAAAATTTTCTGAAATTTCCAACCCCGGAAGTGCCAGCCAGGGTGCTGAGCCGAGCACCTGCCAGTGAAAGCCAGGATTTTACGATTGTTACAAATTGGTTACTGTGTTGCAGGGTGGATGGGCCGGCTCAGTGTCGGTAGCATGGGGGGGTTGGGGAGGGAGACGGGGGCTCCCTCCTGCTGGCCCCGCGGCCCAGGGGAGAGGTGGGGGGCTCTGTGCTGACATCCCTGCGACCCGGGACAGAGGTGGGGGGCTCCGTGCCGGCAGCGCATGGGGAAAAGGGAGGCGGGGGGTCTGTGCTGCCATCCCCGCAGCCCATGGGGGAATGGGGGTCTCCTACCCCCACCTGCCGCTGCAGGAGCAGGCAGGTTTTGCCCTCTCCTGCCACCACGGGAGCTGGGGGGCTCCATCTCTGCCTGCCGCTGTGGCTCCTTCCCCTCCTGCCACCACCGCCGTGGGTGCCAGCGGGCTCCGTCTCCGCCTGCCACCATGGGGCAGCACGGGGCTGGGGTGAATGAGCCCGGTGGCAGTGGTGGCCAGCACTGAGCTGTCCTGCCAAGCGGCCCCGCTAAGCTGGGCCACCCGGCCCCGTCAGCAACCTCGAGTGGGCCGAGCCTGCACAGCCCGAGCTGAGCTAGTAAACCCTGCCATGCCACAATTCTGTTACTATTTGGCAACTTTGTTGCACGTGGGTCCTCGCTGCGAATGACAGAGCGGCTTATAATCAGGCGTGGCTAATTTATGGACAAAGAACGAAATATTTGCCAACACCTGGAGATGCGGCTTACAGTCCATGCGGCTTGTAATCGTGAAATTACTGTACTTATCATTTTCCCAGAGAATTCATTTTCCTGGAAAAGACCTGCTTTGTCTTATGTTTACTCTTGAATAGTTCCTTGTACAAAATTCCTGAGGAAAATAATAGAAAGGACAAACCTGCCATATTTCAGTTCATTAACAAAGAAATGTGAATTGAAATCTGAATTCAGGACTACAATTTTATTCTTTTAAAAGAAAATCCAAACAAAACAACAACACCACAAAGAATCCAAATACCATGAACATATAACCATCTGCTTCATGTTATTTATTATTTCTGAAAAAAACAAAGACTACACAGTCCGTTTTGCATTGCCTTCTTCTACCTCTGAAAAGAATAGAAAAAGTAAATCAAGGACAATAATGACAGAACATGATTTAAAGAAGTATTATGCTTAGTTCACTGTGATTTGTAGGATTTTAGTAATTATTCAGACAAATGATAGGTATCTACAAAAATGTCTGTAAATTCCCAAGGTTTCATCTATTTCACAAGGAAATGGTATTTAGCCAACGGTTCCCAGTGTTCCAATTGTTAATCTTTGGTTGAAATCTGTTAGACAGGAATCTGGCAGAGCAAGTAATATTTTTTGACTTGTGTCAATGTTCTCACTTATATATATTTTTCATTCTTTTAATTTAAAATTTTTTCAAGGATTTAATTGTATCTCACAGCCTTGGCATATAAAGGGTGATGAAATTATAGTCACAGATGCTAATTTTGTATGAGTTTCGAGGCATAGGAGAAAAGTATGAATTATCAGGTAATCAGGATTCAAGACTAAATGTGAAGGAAGGAAACAGAGTCCAAAAAAACCTTCAACACTTGAGCATAAAAAGGGCAACATTTTCCTAGTAAAAGGCAGAGATATTGAATCTTCTCTCTACGGTATTCTGCAATGCTGTTTGCCTTGGAGAAAGGTACATACCCTTAAATGGATAGGTTCACTTATTGATGCTGTATGAAATATGGTAACAATACCCATAACACTGCTTTCATAATCCAATTTAGAAGAAAGAACCCAGTTTGATAGGGTGATGTTTCAAATGGAAAAAAAAATTCTTTCCGATGATCTTATTTATGAGAAGTGCTCAGGTTTGCTCAATGGTGCTACTAAAATTCTTAAAGGTGAAATTTCCAAGAATGTTCTAAGGTATTATTATTCATTGGATGGATGAAGAAAAGAAGATATCCACTACACTTTTGTAATAATTATAGTGCTGATGTCAACTCTCTGAAAGACAAAGGATTATGATTTTATTAACAGTATTGGGCAGAAAAAAGCTAGTTTTCAAAATATATATGTTTCTCCCACAACCTTTTTCTATTATAGAATTGGAGGGGTCAGAAATATATTGCAATCTGCCAAACTGTGCACCATTTATACAACAATCGTATTTCTGTTTTCTTTTATATGTGGTTGTATTATGCTTCTTTATCCACAGGTCTGCAGGTGTGTTCAGGATTTGATAATTGACACTGGTCTTAGATGGATAGTCTAGAATTTAAAAGACAATTTAATTTATATTCTGCTATGTTCTATTCAGACAAGTCATTATATCAGGTGACGACAACTGACTATCATGAAAAATCCAGCCTCACACTGCCCAGACAAATAGAGATGTCATGATGAAAATGGAGTAATTAATGAACTACCATTTACATTAATAGCCCAATTTATATAGCATACCAGGCTAAGTTTATCGTGTTACTTCACTAATTCTCTGCTCTGATCTCATTTGGAAAAGGACTTTTTTTAAAAAATTTTGACAATTTTTTTCTGTCATCAGCTCTGTGTGCAACAAGAAGAAAAATGAGTAATATCTAAATGTAGGTGATAGACCAAAAGAGAATCCCTTTATAAAATATCTCTTTACAATTACATGTACTGTTGATATTTTTTCATCATCTTTTTATCCTTTGCAAGATATTTTAGATGTCAATAATTCCAGGAGAGATTATGCTGATTTCTTGAGTCACACCTGGGATGAATTTGGCCCTTTGTGTTTTCCTCAATACTCAATTGTCACTTTAACTCTGAGGCACTCGTTGGATTAAAAGGGTTTTTTCTTGATCTCAAAGCACATGTAACCCTAGCTGTGAGTCTTTTTCTAAGTTATGTGAAATGTAATCACATTCTATTGACTAATCATGTTCTCTGTGATGCATATTTTTTATATAGTAAATCTATTAATCCCATTATAATTTTGCATGTTATTGTAATTCTCTTAACCACATAATGTATCCTTACTTCTTTCTTTGTAACAAATAAAAAAATTAACTGGTGTGTATGTGAATAATATTCAAATAGTTCAGCTTTGTTTTTCTCTAATCTGTATTTGACCAAAAAACATCATCTTGAACTTCTTTGAAAATAACCAAGGAATTATTTCCCCAAAAGCATATTTAAAAGGACCACAATGATTGGGATTGTAAAACAAGCTATAGTTTTGAGCTAGAAATCAGAAACTTTTATCACAGTATTTGTATTTCTGCTGAAAATCAGCAATTTTCACTGCAATTATATCTTTTTTGGCAAGTCCTTTCAAATCCAACCAAACAGGATGAAAATCTAGGTCTATGAAGCAATTCTTTCTCAGCTCTCTTTTTATTGTTTTATGTTGACTTTGAACCCTTGCCAATCATGTCTTTCCTGATCTGGAATCTCTTTTATCCATGTCTCATAAATTTCCAAAAGAAAAAGAAGAGAGCACTGCATCAAGAGGAACCAAGAAAAACATAACTAACCAGGGTACACATACAAAAGATCCCAGAGGAAGAAGCAGAGATTAGACAAATATTCAGTAAGAATCCTTCCTCTAACCTGATCACCTGTATCATCAAGAGATATCTTGAGAAGTCCTTCCCAGTAAGGTGTTTCACTGGATATTCAGGTCTTCACTATGTTCTTTGAAATACTGTTTTACGACACATAAAATTTTTCACTTTTTATATATTTTATGTAAGAAATTGTGCCAGCCAAAAGTCCCAAACTACACAAGTTATGTATTAGGGTAAAATATAATGAAAAATATGTCTTAGATCAAACTTACATTCTTCAAAGAATGAATGGTTATTTTGGAGGGCATGATATGTGTGCCTCGATACAGTACTGCACAAAAAGAGAAAGAAGGTCTAAAGAAATGCCTGATTGGTTATTTATAATGGTCTCAGACCCCATGTTTTTATTATTTTGCAAAGATTTATGGGATATTTATAACCTCTTTTGCTGGAAGGCATGAATCTTTCCTATATACTACTTTTCTTTCAGGGCAAAGTCTACCATGTGGTTCTGTAATACTTTAGACCTTTGCAGGGAAAGAGAATTTTCTAAATTGACCTTTCCATGAAACAGTATGAATTCCTGAGGAAATTATAATTATCAAGGAAATATCACAGTAAGAAATCAGGAACCCCTTCTCTCCTGGAAGGCGAGGAAGAACAAAAGATTTGGTTTACACCAGCAAGAATGTCCTACTCTTCACCTCATTAAGAATTATGCTCTAATCATCAGAGAATACTATGATTTCTGAAACCTTGGGCAAAGGACTTTTGTTATATATATTCTTCCTCTTGTGTTTTCGATCATCATGACTAATTATGCTTAATAATAGTTTAAATAAATAAAGACTATTAGTTTTAATAAAACAAGTGATGAAAAATGTCTTTATAGTGACAAAATATCATCTAATAGTGGGTTGAGTTGTCAGAAGGTCAAGGGAAGTACAGTAATTTCACGAATACAAGCCACACCAATTTGACTAAAATTATTCTCCCACACCGGAAGTGCGGCTAACACTCAGGAGCGGTTACTATGTGAATAATTTTCTGACATTTACAACCCCAGAAGTGCCAGCCAGGGTGCCAAGCCGAGCACCTGCCAGTAAAAGCCGGCATTTCACGATTGTTACAAATTGTTACTCTGTTGCGCCGTGGGTGGAGCCTGGCTCCCTGCAGGCAGCATGGGGGGCGGGGAGAGAGGCAGGAGAGCTCTCTCCTTCCCTCCTCTGCCACAGCCCGGGGGAGAGATGGGGGGCCCCATGCCGCCATCCCCACGGCCCGGGAGGAAGGTGGGGGCTCTGTGTTGCCATCCCCGCGACTCAGAGAGGAGGCGGGGGCTCCATACCACCATCCCCGCGGCCCGTGGGGTAAGCGGGGGGCTCCTGTCCCCGCCTGCTGCGGTAGGAACAGGCAGGCTCCGTCCCTGCCCGCTGCCACTGCCGCAGGAGCGGGGGGGCTCCGTCCCTGCCTGCCACCATGGAGCAGCGCTGGGCCAGGGCGAGCGAGCCGAAAGGCGGCGGCCGGCCCCGAGTGGCCCCGCCGAGCGGCAGCGCCGGGCTGGGCCACCTGGCCCCGTCGGCAGCCTTGAGCGGGTTGAGCCTGCACAGCTCTAACCGAACCAGTAAACCCCCCGCCATGCCGCGGTTCTGTTACTAATTGGCAACTTTGTTGTACGCGGGTCCTCGCTGCGAACGACAGAGCGGCTTACACTCAGGTGCGGCTTATTTATGGACAAAGAACAAAATATTTGCCAACACCCAGAGATGCAGCTTATAGTCCGTGCAGCTTGTATTTGTGAAATTACTGTAATTATTGCTATCTATTTAGCACCTGTAGTCCACATCTGGCTTTACATATTGTCGAACCCTTTGATTTAAAAGAGGCAGTGACTAGATTGAAATAATGCAACAAAGCAATACTGGAGTGTGTAGGGAACTGGAGTTCATGATACGTCAGCAAAAGCTGAGAAACCTGAATTTGTCTAGACTAAAATAGAAAAGGCTTAGAGAAGATCTAACTGGTCTCTTTAACGACATAATGGTAAGCTACAGAAGAGACTGTGGCATAACTTTCAGAGATGCATCATGAAGAAAAAGAGAGTAGGATCCTAAGTTGAAGCAAAAATGTTCTCACTAAATACAAGAAAAACAATTTTTTTAAAGAATGCTTAAGCACAGGAATGAAACAAGTTGTTGTGGGATGCTTTTTAATGTCCATCTAGAGTTCCAGGTCCTGAGTAACCTGATATAATTATGAAACCAGCACCACTTTGAGGAGGAAGTTGGACAGAGGATCTACAAGGGCTTCTTCAAACCTAAAATATGCTATGCTTCCATGAAGTATGAGGATCAATATTCTGAACACCCCAAATGGTCATTTTGCTCTAGCATTCTCATCAAAATATATTCTTCTTTCATCTGTGTTACCTAATAATTCAGTTGCTTAGCTCTCTAATTTTCACAATGTTCTTCAACACTGCAAAACTTTTCCAGATCTAGATTGAAGCTTCTCTCCAGCATCATGAGTCAGTTTTGAAAATAGCATGATGATCTACAAAACACAGCATGAATTGTCCCTTATTATTTTTATTAATTAGGTTCTCAGTTATGCAGTTTATGCACATTCCCACAGTTGACCCTGTGCTTCCTAGATCTCCATGCTCACAAGAGGTTTTAGTGTACCATTAGTTATTAATCAGTTCAGGCTCTATCGTGCAAGACTGTCTGAACACCTACCCTTGGGATCACCTGTCCCATCCTTAACAAGTTAAACTTTCTCTCATGGGAGAGAAGACAGGCAAAACTTATGAAAAGGAAAGAAAAACTCTACAAAGAGGAAAACGTGTCTGAAAGCAGGGCTAAAAGACACAAGACGTTTATGTAGGTCTCATTTTGGAGCCAAACAGATATTTACTGAGGATGTTTTCAGTGATTTAATCATGGGACCATTCCTTCCTTTCTTCTGCCCTTCTTCATGGTGTACCAACTGGCTTCTTCAATGAAGGAATTCAAAGTTCTGTCTATCCTGCACTGGCCTACAGTAACAGGGATGATTGCTCTCTTTGGTTATTTCTGAAATAAATTCCAGCTACTGGAAAATGATGACAAATATCTTGTCTTTGTTTATTAATCATGAATGTGGCAGAATAGTTTCTCCCTGCACAATACACCTACCTGTTTATACTCTTCCTTGGGATATTGTGAAAAATAATGCCTTTAGGAGGCAGTTCATCACAACTAATTTAAAACTCTACATTAGAATGAGAAAAAGTGAATCTTCCTTTAAATACATGACAGAAACAGTTTAATTAGGGTATCTAGCACAGAAATAGACTTTGCAGGTGGATCTCATGTTCACAGTTAGTGGATTACAAAGTTATTTACAGATCTACCAGCCTAATATTTATTGGAAGTGGTTAGCTATTTCAGACAAAATCTGTCTATCGGTTCTTGCTTCAGGGACCCAAATATTCTCGTTATGGTTCAGGTAGACTGCTCATCCATTATTTATGTTGACTGTTTTAAATACTACCTCCTTTAAAACAAAATATCTCAACACACTCCAAAATTTTAACTATAAACTTCATTTAATATTAGGTCCATGGCATGGTGCATCATATATATAACTCTTTATGGTAGTGACAATCATCAGACAATACAATCATTTCTGCAGTGGCTTAAATCAAAATAATGGTTTCCAAACATTTAACAATTCATCTTCATGCATCTATCATGCATTTTAACTCAGCTGATTTTCTTCTTTATGTACTCAACATCATTTAAGTTACTATCATTATATGAATGACACATAGCTGCTCGTGTCCCATGTTGTAAATGTTAGATGCAATTATTTCCGCATCATCCTCCTACAGCAACAGGCTGTGTGGATTTTGTTAACCCAATGAAGAGAAATCATTCTTTGTCTATTGTTTTTCTTATTGTCAAATAATTATTGCTTCAATGACACAGCTACACCAAGTAAGTTTTCTCATCTTTAGGTCTACATGTTACTTTTCAATCCATAATAATATTATCAAGTTCAACATAACAAAAATAACCACAAGAAGAAAAGTATCAGAATTACCTAACATTTTTGGGTGTTGCTGGAGATAAAAATTGGCTGTTTGTCTTTTAAAAAGCTTTGTGTTCTCCTCATTTGTGATATTGATAGTGATAATGCTCAGAACCGTTTTAGCAACCTATGTCCAAAACCTTGATTCAAAACATTCCACAATAAAGTGTGAGACTCAACCGTAGTGTGCAGGCCCATCAGTGGTCAAATCTCTGTCAGTTATTCACCCCTTGATCACCTCTAAGCCATCTAACAAAAGTGGATTCCAGGAATATCAAAAATAGAAAGGAAGGAGTTTAATACTGTTCTAGTTACAGCACCAAGTGTGAAGAAGTGGTTAGTTCAGATAACAATACTAGTACTCATGCACAGATTGTGCATTTTCTCTCTTACCTCCACGGTCCACTTCCGTAACTATTCTTCAAGACTTGTTTATTCATAGAAATTCATGCATAGTAACAATAAAAGGACACCACCTATGTTACAATGGGACAGTCATAGAAAAAGATGCATGCAAAATGTAGACACAAAATATTCATTTTTCACTCTCTTTACAGAATAAAAAACAATTGAGACATTAGTTTTTTTAGAGGTAATTTTTTTTTCCATTGGAAACAAATTCCAAATGGAAAGTGTGTTTTCAGTTTTCTTTTGTATATCATTCCCAGTGAACAACATGATTGTGCCAGCAGAAGCTAGCATCTTATGGACATTAGAAAGGAGTCTGAGCAGGAAATTCATCAGCTTTTACCCTCTTCCTAGCCCACATATCCCAACAGAATAGTTATAATCATTGCCACCTAAAAACCTATTACTTGAAACTTCTGAAAACTTTTAAATTACAAACTAATTGAGGAAGAAAAACTTCAGAAGATCATCTAATCCTGGAACAGCAACGGCTATCTGCCACTTAAGGCAGAATTTGACAAGTACATGCCATTACCAGAAGAACTCTTGAGACTGTTGAATGTTAGAGTAACAGATAAGTTTAATTACTTAGGTAACGTGAAATAGAGGAGGGAAAAAGAATTTCATTGTCTGGAAGACAGCTTCATAACACACAGAATACAAACTCAAGCTTGAAAGGATGACCTCTTCCATCTGCAGTTCACTGACAGCATGGGATGGTTTGAGAATGGAGAAAAATAAAACTTGGGTCAAATAATATTTTGCTTCATACTAGGGAAGTCTCATGTCCAGAGAAATAAAAGAGCTATATAAAGCAGAATTATAAAATTAGAAGATGAAAGATATATGAATCTGTCATTATTCTAAGAAAGGAGGTACTCAAATGAAACCGGTATTTACCTCATGGGATAAAAAAGAACAAAGCAAATCACTGCCAACTGTTAAAAGGATTGCTGAAGGGTTGCTGCAGCATGACCTTGCCCAAATTAGTCAGTCACAAAAGCATCCCCAGAGAAAAAAATCTTATGAAAGGTAAATCTCATATGAAAAGGAGGAAACTAAACAGAATATAGGGAGCTGAGTGTTTTAGAAGTTATAGGTTTGTCACAGATATGGTATTATAAAAGCATCATTCTTGCATTTTAATAATTTCTAATGTTCATGACATAACCAGAACGACTAGAAAGTACTGTTGTTATGTTTCACAGAGGCTTGCAGAAAGACCTTGGGTATCGGTAATGCCTAGGACTAAAGGTGTCATCCAACTCTGCCCTGAGCACATTCAGCTGGGAGCCACTGAAACATCCTAGCATGTCCACTTCTCTCCCTATCCATTTTTCCTATAAAATAAATTTAGGTGTTTAGAAAAAAAAGGAGTTTTGTCTGTGAAACACTGCAGTTACACAAAGTTTCATTTTTGGGCTGTTAGGAGACCAGGACCCTGCAATGATAAGACACTAGTGCTACAAAGATCAATTTGCATGTGGCATAGAAACAATAGATCTCTCTAAGATCACTTGGTCTCTGATGTAGTTAAAAGCTGGGTTAAAAATGACACTCCTAAAAAGGAAGTTGAAAACAGAAAGGTTTAAAAGGTAATGAATAATTTGGTTTTTGCAAACCATGGTTACCCTGAGAAAAGAAGACAGAGGAAACTGCTGGTAACAGCTGGTCTTGAATCACTTAATGTTCATAGTATTTTGCAGTTAATTCAGGTAGATGAGGCTCAGGCAGAGTAGACTAACTGCCGAGATTTAATACAGAGATTTGAGAAGTGCTTCTCATTACATAAAAATGAAACACATCAGCAATGCATTTCTAAGCAGAGAGCACAAAAAACCTGAAAACATGGAAGTGCTCATGTGTGAAGAGCTAATGTAGAAATCCAGGGATAAACTGAATCCTTGATAATATTAGATCATGACTGGAATCTGGAACAAAAACATCTTAAAGGAGAAATAATGTAAGACTCAGATTTAACTCTTGATCAGTTATCAGAATTTGTCTAGCAAAGAGAGCTACAAAGACCAGACAAAGTCATGGTCTGCAGACAGTCCCCTGAGACTTGCAGACATGATAGAGAATCCAGAATACTGCAAGAGCACCTGAGGCAGAAATGCATTCAGAGGTTAAAGTATAAATCTATTGAAGCCAGAACATGATGTTTCACATGCTGGGGTAAACAGCTGGAGTCAGCTGAAACAACTGAGCCCCAGGATATGGCAAAACCAGAACTAATAGACTTACTGCTCTCTGACAGTAGTCATCCTTATTTCTCACAGGAAACACTGTCCCCTCTCCTACATTGTCCTAGGACTGCATGCAGGGCATATCTAAGATTAAATCACACATTCCTACTTAGTTGTAATTAGCAACTGGGTCATGGAGATTTTAAATGCTACATTATGTTACATTGTATGTTAACTACTGAGCTACTGCTCTTAAGTTCAGCTAGAAACAAAGGAAAGAGAACATGTTTTTAAGTAACCCTGATGCAAGCTATTAAACGTACAAAAGGTTAAGCAGTTCCAGTTTACACACAGATGGATCTACTTTCAACTGCCTAGCTCTGAGAGGTAATGCTTGACCCACATACTGGTCCTGTTCAGCTAAATTACTACAGATGCAGATGACTAGGCTAAACTAGTATTCACAATCTGAGGAAAATTCTGTCTTTAAGACATTGCTCCAGACATCTTCACTTGTTTCTGAGACCTGTACTTTTTGGTTAAGCTAAGGTCTGTGAAGAAAGGTGGAACGTGGGCACACACCAAGAGATAAGACAGCTACAGAGTGAGTGTATCCTTCTCACAAATATCAGCATCTGACAGTTAAGGGGTACTTTGATCTGCAAAAGAGCTTGACAGACGCCAGATAAGCTGTGAAAGAACAGGCAACACACACACTGGCAAAAATTCCTTTAGATAGTCCAGGAGGACTGCTTCCATTCCTCATTTCAAAAGAAGAACACTTTTCTTAAGAAGTAATTTGGTGAAGGGTATCTTTGATGGTTGAAAAGGCTGTATCTTCAGAGCATGTGTTTTATTCTTTTTTCCACAACTGAGTTTTCTAAGTAGGCTTTAAAAGACATCATCAGAAAGTGTCTTTGAAATTAAATAGGTACCTAAGTAAACTTAAACTTAGAAGTTTTAAAGACTTTCCTTCAAGTGATATGCTTTCTTAAGCTTGAGATCTGTCAAAATTTATATGGTATGATGAGGAATATCATATAGCAAATGAGGCATTCTCAAATGAGAAGTTAAAAGAGATCCAGTATAAAGGCTTATGTGAGATGTACACAGTATTATAAACATTCTTAAGCTGAATAAACTCACATAGTTAATGTGTTTGTCTCTGACATTATTGGTATACTTTGATACAAATTTAATGTTATTTGCCATGATCCTCAATTCATTTTTCAAGCCTACTTTTTCACAGTAGTATTTTGAGAAAGAAGTAGCATTTTAAAAAAAATGACTGCTTAACCTTGATGCTAACTGACTTCTACAGAAGAGAAAGCCATTACCAGACTAGACCATATAAGAAAAGTAAATATATCATCCTGGTTATACGTACCAAATACACAGTGTATGAGAAAATTAGATTTCCTATGCAAAAGAGACAGTCTGTTCTATAATTTCAAACTGAATGCTTTTTTATCTTTCATTTTGGAGAGCTTTTATCATATTCATACTTTCCTACTCTGCTAGGGAATAATGAATGACTTCAAAAGGTTATATTTTAGTGGAAAAGACTTTCATCTGAATTTTAATTTCAAAAAAATAAATTGAGAAAGGGGGAAAATACATAGGAAAGTTACAACACAACATCTCCTTCTGCCTCCAAGTGAACACTTGTTTTCTAGCATGGTGTAAATGGCACAAGGTATACAGCATCACTTTTGGTACCTGTGAAAACAGTATAGAACTATAGTTACCACCACATAAGAGAAGAAGAATCATCCACAGTTAGATTTGTCAGCTAGCACAAAGAAGCAAAATGACACCTACTAGTGGTCTCAGTAGAGTAGATAGAACACGGCAAATGGTAAGAAGCAATCTTCCCCACAACGAAGTTTTAGATGGTTGAATCCAAAATGCTAATGCTAGTTTATAGTTTTTCTAGCTTTGTTTTCATTATGAGAAGTTCATTTTTACACTGCCTCAGTCTCTCCTATAAATTATTCCTATAAACATATGTAACTTTGTGTGAGCCATTCTCTTAGTAAGTTCTATACTTATGTACACAATTATTTGTGAGAACAGGTTACTGAACTGTGTGTACAACACAGCAAACATTATACTCTGGTTACAGACAGAAACTGAGCACAAAACAGAGTCAGAATAGCTTGTCATTTGAGAATAGTAACGCCCCAAATCCATATACAATATACTGAAAATCCTCTTAATATTGCTAAGCATTATGTCTGCTTATATATTTCAGTATGTATTTGAGGTACTATGTATACAAAGCCCCTGAACACCTTTCAGATCCTAAGTAACATAATACTGATCACTGATTATCTACACAACACCACAGCTGGAAGTCAGCAATGCCTTACAGTGAATCATTCATGGCCAATTCAAGATCTGAAAAGACAGTGGTGAAAAGTTAGGAATTTAAAATTGACAACAGTCTGAAATATTATTTTAGAGCTGATATTTCTAGGCTATTCACTCTCTTCAAAACACCCGAGCCTTAAAAAAACCATGTTTTTTCAAATGAACTTTTCCCAATGAACCATCTTACCTTCTTTCTCAAATATTTGCTGATTTATGGATTCTTTCAGTACAAGGATTTTACTTCTGTAAAAATGGAGGACCAAACCCTGAATAAGACTCTGCAGAATTTTTGAATGAATATAACAGAAGGCCAGGGTATAAAACAAACCATGTAGAATTTTCATCTGGCTGAATCACATGCAGACAACCAGAAGAAAAACATAACAGATACAAATATGAGTGAAGGACATGAAGTCAATGAAGAAAACAGTGCTTCTTGATGAAGAAACCAAGATATCGTTACAATAAAGATGACACTATAAGTCATAACAAATAGAACTAAATTGCATGTAGCTCTGCAGATTTTCACATCACATCTCCCACTGATTTAAAGAAACAACATTCTTGGGGTCAGAAGAATGTAACCTGGATGTGATGTGGTCTGCTGAGTTCAAGTAGAAAAATATTGCAGACCTGTTGCTGTAAATTGTAACTGGTAATAAAAGTAGTAGACCTGTCCGGACTAAAGAAGAAAGTACATATAAAAGTCTGCTAAAATGTCTAGAGAATACAGGAATACATTCTTCAAAGTAATGAATGACATATAGGCACTATATCCTGCAAGGATCTTCTGGAATGTGCTTTGAATGACAAAGCATTGTACTCTTTGGCAATTACTCATTTAATAAGAAATAACTAACAATTAATGAACATGAACAACTGAAGTTGTTTGAGAATTGTAGCTCTCCACTGACTTCATATTACCAAAAACTTTACCATAACAGCAACCAGCTACATCATTAATTAGGGCTTCTAGACTGTGGTTCTCCAGATAAACAATATTTGGACTAAAATTCTCATTTTCTACTGGCGACTTGCACAAGTCTACAAAAACCCTAGACTCTGAGCACTTTAGTAGCACTTTGGCTTCAAGCAGAGTAACTCTGTCCTGAACTTCACCCCAGAAATGCCAAATCAAAATAAGAGATTGTTTGCACTGTTTCCTCAAAATGAAACTGAAGTGTTCATACATTAGCCTTGGACCTAAACTTATGCCATTATCTGCCAGATAACTCTATACAATAGAATAGCTTTATAATCACTGCTGTAATTAGTGATGTTTTCTTTTGTCTACTGCACTGTTCAATTAACACACAATGTACTGGAAACATTCCACTTTCATTTGCAAGGCATGTAATTTTTATACTTGATTGAACTTTTGGGTAGTATGGAAAAGAATCCTTTTCTTTCTAGTTTCTATGTTAAGGATTGTCTTTAGTGGAGAAGAACATTTGCTTTGTTTAAATAAACCCTTTCTTTTACACTCCCAGAAGAAAAATACTGTGGAATAAAACAATGAATACATAAAAAGAGAAGAAAATTCATGAAATAAACTCAGTGACAGTATCATACTGATAGGCAACCAGTTTGAGATATTGAGAAGAATTTTGAGTCTACATCTAAAGATACATATTTATATTTATGAAAAATGTATATCTGATTCACCCAGGGATACATTCCTCCCCAGGGAAAAACCCTCTTAAAAGTTATACATCTTCGATTCACAGATTTTAGGCTATAATTCAATATATGTAATTCAATATTCTCAGTAATACACACTGAATAATTCCATTTCCATATCCTGAGATAACAAATATTTTCTCCTACTCAAAGTGGAGTAGAATTGCTAAAGCTCTTTGTAACAGCAAAGATTGTATTGTTTATTTGGCTGATGAATTTTTATTTATGGTTGAAGTGAAAATGCTAGAAGAGGAATTTTAAGTCAAGAAATGTATATATTTCAAAATATCCCTCATTATACAAATGCATTGAGAGATATTAGAAAGTAAGATGTATAAATAAATTAAGTAATCAGGGAAGAGTAATATTCATTAAAGTTTGCAATTCTCAGCAGTTTTGAGATTCAAAAGAACTCAAGTGATATTTTATAGAAACCATTACAGTGCATACCTGTATGTTGTAGTATAATATATTGTGTTATATTTGTTATATATGCATACATATATATATATTTTTTTGCTTTCTGTTTTATAAAAGCATAATGCTACTGTAATATTCGATATCTGAATTATTTCTCTGCTACAGTAATGGTATGATTTTTTATTGTGATCTTTAATTTAAATACATTTGCATTTACACAACCACTTGCATAAGTTCCTCCTGGGATAAGTATATAAAATTAACAAGAATGGAAAAGGATTATCTATTCTGATTAGGAAAACCTAGACTGCTCCAGGTAATATTTTGTAACAACAATATAGGTTAGAGGCATTTTACTGCTTTAGAAGAAAGCATATCTCACTATTTGACCAATGACACAGCCAACCCTGTCACATATCCTGTAAGACTTTCAAAAACTTCTATTATAATTTTTTGTTATCATCTACCCCAGAGCCAAAAGAACCTGTGATGAATTAAGCCTTAGGGCTTTTGTCGAATTTAAAATAAAGTTAAAATTTGGAAATCAGTGACAGAAAGAATCATTGTCCCAATGGTTGAAAGGTAATTGGATTAGAATAATGAGCACATATTTCTGTTTGATAATTACTGTACTTCCCTGAAAAAAATATTGTGCAAAGGTAATTTTACTGGAGATTTTCAAGGACATGCTTTTATTTCCCCAGCTACTGTGTTTTACACAATGCAGTGCTGATGATACCAATTAAATTTATTACAAGGAGATTAAGGTATATTTTATAGAATATTTTATATATTCCAACATCTGATCTATGAAGTGATACACTAGGATCTTTCAACAGAAAGACTGGAAGAATACATATAATGTTCATGTGTGGATGCCACTTGTCCAAATAAGCCATGGGTTTTCACCTGGGGACCCTAGTGAGCCTTGTTTATGAGTCTGGTATATAAGCAGCAACACCCTCAGATCAGTGAGTACCTGTCGGCCCTGGACTTGCAGCCTCAACAGTTACAATCTCATGGGCTTGACCAAGCTATAGAACTTTCTCTTGTACTGCCTTCCACCATAACATCAAATAAGTAATGAAGATCTAAGTCAACCTATACAACAGAGGCTTTGAAAACCTGTCTGGAAAAATCTACACTCTAGGCTTAGGATACCTGGTTTTCGACTTGTGAGTGAAACAGATGATAAACCACACTTATGATCAGGCTCAGGCTAAGGTGCAGTCTCTGTGTGTGCTTGGGGACGTGACAGTTCTTAATTCCCACTCTGGGTGTTCACCTGAGCTGTTCCCAGTACTCTGATGTCTTGAAAACTCTACAGATCCCCTACTTTAATATACTACCCTTCACTGGCCTGAGTTCTAATTTTCACAGGATGTGAAAAATAAGCGAGCGGAGAAAGGGGACCTGTGGCAATATCTGAACAGATGCATAATGTGGAGGCTAAGTAACCCATTGCCTTGCAACCCAATGCACTCCAGTTGCTGGGCTCAGATTAGCAGCAGTGTCCTTGCATTGTAGCCAACTCTGCTGATTAAACCCAGCTGAGGCTACAAGCAAGCTGTCACTTGTAAAACACCTGTTGGTCTGTTTGCTATTATCCAAAACTAACAGCTTAGAAGCCCTAGGAGCAAAGAGCGTTTAAGTATTACTGACATTCACCTTCTGATATTCTCCTTAGTTGTGTCAAATTCAGAATGCCTCTCTCTGTATGTACAAATTCAGCAACCGTATTTTCTCTGTGATATGTTGAGGAGAATATTCAAGCTACAGCAAAAAGAGGAGATACTCTTTTCCTAGGAACAGTTCTGCCCTCGTCATGGCTTGTTCCGTGTTAGATAAGGTTGCTTTCTCAGTTGATGCCGGATACAAATGTGGATAAACAGAAAAAAAAAATTGTTTTGGAGTTTTCACTAATCTGTTACTGATGTTGCAGTTATTTAGGAGTCTCAAAGTTTGTATCAAAATCAACAAGCATACCTTGTACTAGCAAAAGCTATTTTGGAATAGGAAGAAAAAAGTATAAAATTATTTTTGCTTTTTCTCTCAGTGCACATTATTCCTTGCTTAAGTACATGGTTAACACCACTTAGTAAACATCTTTGCAAACTCCAGTAATCTTGTGAATTTTGACCCATTGTTTCCCAATTAATATTTTTTCAATTTTAAATATTTTTTACTATTTTTCTTCTTTTCAATTTGAAATACACATTTTGTTCCCTCAATGAATTTCAAGAGACCTGTTATGTAACATGGATAGTATATAGTAATTACAGTTAGTAATCCAGAGAAAGATAGGTATCTTGACTGAACACTGATATGATAAATTAATAGCTGTTTGAATAAATGTGATGACCTGGATTTTTCTATTACATTAAGTATGCTGCAGTTTAGGTATCTATATCTATTTCCTTTTATTGTTGATGAGAGAGAAATAGTTTAGCATACAGTACAACAGACCTGGTTTAGACAGCTAACTCAAGAGAGCTCTTTGAACTTCTTAGAAGCATTTATTTCTCCTGGATTATTCACATTTCTGCATGTAATCAGTTTAATTTCACTGCCAGGAATTCCTCAAGCAGTGTCTCCAAAGCAAAGCGGCCATTAACTGTAAGGCAGACATTCCCAGAGTAGTCACCCTTTTCCCAAGTAGATGCCCATAATTTTTGCAGCATCAGACTAATGTTTAGGTGAAACAGATATAACTAGCCTAAGAGTATTTTGTTCACTGAGAAATTTAGAACTTTGTAATAATTTGGTTTTGGTTTCAGCCACCACAAATGTGATCTCTCTCTATGTATATATATTTACATGGCACAGCTGGTAAACATTTTAACCTACCAGACAAGAACCCAACAGGCTGGGAATTTTTCCTCATACATTTCTATTTCTGCCTCCATACATCTTGAAAACACTTTAGCATGACAGGGAGGGGATCTTGTTACATTAACTCCATATAAATTTTTTTAGAGAAGAAGAAGAGATGTGAGTCTGTCTCCTTCTGGCTCAAAAAACCCTCTCTGTACCCAGAGAAATATATCTAAGCATCTCTTAGACAATATCACCAAATTAGGCAATTGTAGCATCTTTTTTATTGCTACCAGGGAGAATCTTGTTTCATTCTTCGAAGGGGAGCTTAAAGTAAGTAAGCAACTTACCTTCTAGGCAGGGTACAGTTGTCAGGGATCTTAAGTGGCTGGAGGCATGTTCCAATGAGGTTCCAGACAGCCAGCAAACTTCAGAGATGGTCAGGTTTTTAGAGATACACCTGTCATCACTGATTCTTATGCTTGTATCAAGGTATCTCCTCAGGCTGCCCAGAGGTTTCCTGGATTCTATGATGAGTTGCTCAGCTTACTCTAGATCCTATGAGGGAAGAATACGTGTATCTAACCCTAAACTCTGAATCCCACTTTGTCCCAAGGAAGACAAGTTAAAGTGGAAATTTGCCAAGTCCTTATTTTTGATCTAGTTCATCCTTTTTCTTTCTGTGGCTCAATACACTGTAAATTATTCCCTCCAACAGCCTCATCAGAGGATTATCATTGGCAACAGTGGCAGAACCACATAAACACTTAGATTCATCATGTGAGAATATCTAGCTGATTTGGCAATCCAGTCAGAAACTGCCTCTATTTCTGTTTAGTCAGGTCTTAAAATTGGATAATACAATGAATATTCATTGAAGACTTTGTAAGGAAGGAGATAGAATATGGGGTTTTAGAATTGCCAAATGTTATCAGCTATTTGTAGTGCGCCAACAAAACTCAGATAGCAGGGCCAAAAGACAGCAGTTAGAAGCAGATGAGAAGGATAGACTTTTTCTTTAGGTTTTTGGTAAAAGATGTGAAAGGCTGCAGAAGTAAATAAATAATGAATCTGTATAGTATAGATAAAATGCAGAAAGTGCTACTCTTAATGAAACTGCTACAGGTAGAGGAAGAGGTATTCCAGAGAGAAGTATATTTGCATTAACTGAATAAAACTGCTTTTTTACCTCAAAAGAAACTCTAGAAAGAAAAGGCTAGCTATTGGAGTTGAGGTAACAATGTGATTGGGTATTTAACAAGTATTTTTGGTGACCTCAGAAATTACAGGTCAGGAGCTAGATCCTGAATTCCAGAAGGATGCTCAATAGAGCATCACAGATATATCCATACTGTGTAGGGAGTAAAAATAATGGCAGCAACAATTTTCATGAAATTTCTCTTATATCAACCTGACCTTGAACACTTTCAGGGATTGAGCACCTACAGCTTCTCTGAGACGCCTGTTCCAGGATCTCACCACTTTCATCATAAAATATGTCTTTCATACATCTACTCTGAATCTCTCTCTTTCAGTTGAAACCACTGTCCTGTCACTACAGGTCCTGTCAATAAGGCCTCTCTCCAGCTTTATTGTAAAGCCTTTTAAGCGCTGGAATGTGCTGGAAGGTCTCCCTGGAACCTGCTCTTGTCCAAACTGAACAAGCCCAAATTTCTCAGCATGTCTTCATAGAAGAGGTGCTCAAGCCCACTATCATTTTCAGGCTCCCTATCGTTCCTGTGATGAGGACTCCTGAGCTGGAAGCAATGCTCCTCTTAGGGTCTCATGAACATGGAGTTTAAGGGGTAGAATCACCTACTGGTCACTTGTTTGATGCAGGCCAAGATATATTTGGGTTTCTGGGCTGCAAGAACACATGGCCAGCTCATGGACAGCTTTTCTTCCATCAGTATGCCCATGTCCTTTATTTCAGGGTTGCTTTCCATACATGCATCCCTCACTCTTTACTGGTACTGGGGATTGCCCAGTCCTTGGCCTTCTTGACTTTCATGAAAGCATTTGTTAACTGGCAAAGGTCTCTCTGGGTACCATCCCTGTACCTACAGAATTCGCATTTAGATCTAACCTTTCTCATAGGTATTTAAAAAAAAAATCAATATTCAAAAGTGATATTAAAACATTTAATGTGCTTACAGAAATAAAAAGAAACCAACCTAGATGGTCTTCATTGCTAAATCTGTGTCCACATTTGAACTTTAAAAAAAAGAATTTATGCTTTACTAATAGTAGTTGCTATACGCCCCCCACTCCTCCAAAAATCAACCAGTCATTTAGTCCAGTAGCTTCTGCCAAATATTTAATAAAATGGAAATAATTCTTCAGAATGAGAACAGGTGTAAACCAAAGAAAAACATTTAAAACTGACTTTTGGCAGAACATGAGATTTAGAACTGAATATATTGAAAGACAGAGAAGTGAAATACAGAACACCTTATGCTTTGTACATTTCAAGTAGATGAATTTGACAGACAACTCAGCCCAGAAAGTAAGTTTCATCTACCTAAAACTTATCCATGCTCCTGTGATCTTAGACACAAACAAAATAGTATGAATACAACATGAAAATAAATTTATAATTTTGATTTTTCAAATAAGAAAAACAGATTAAAAATTAACAAATCAAAATATTTTCACTTTTTTTTCCTTTCTTTAATTTCAGCAAAAATTCTTGAGCTACATATGATTTATATGTGACATGAATTTATGACATTTTGGGGAAAATGTGTGTGTTAATAAAACAGTGATGGATCATCAGAGTAGGAATAACAACGTAATAGATCAACTAAGGGAAGAAAGCTTTTTTTATTACACCTAGATAATGTTCTTGGCAAAAACATAGAATTACCTTCTAATTTTATCTGCTATTTTCATTTGATATATTTAAGATATTTTGATTTGCATAAAAAGAAGGATATTACAGACATATGTAACTGTAATGCTTTACAAATGTGCTAAAGGGCACAAAATGGCACAATATATGCTGCTTTCAGTATTTTCTACTCATACAAATTGGCCAGGCAGTAGGTTGACCTATCCAGATGATCCCCAATCCTGAAAAATTCTGAGCAGACTTGCATAAGAATGGAAAAGAGTCAATGTAAATCATTTTTATTCCCAGTCTCACCACTTTTCTTTTTTATAATGTCCCATCCAGACTGAGGTCACACATCCTAGGAAATTACTGCAGCATGATTGCAGGTTATATTAGCTAATTTCTATATTAATTCATAACTCATCATGTTGTGGGTTTTATTAGGGCAACCCTATAGAATTCTGATTAAAGAGAGGCTGGTGAAATCCTAGAATCCTTATCTTCCTTTTGCCTCACAATAGAGTCCAGAAGTAACCAGTGGAATTTATTCACATGGTGTGTGAAGCAATCTGGAGAGACAGAGTCCTCTGTCATCTTTGATAGGTTATGTGCTCCAAATTGAATATCAAACAGCCTGTTGGCATCATCAATCATGAAAAAGGTATCTTTTCTCCTCTATTTGGAGCCTTAATTTCTTTGGAATAAAAAAAAAGTCCTCTTAGTATCCTTCCCTACAAATTCTGTCTTTAAGCTTATAAGTCTACATAGAGTAAGCAGAGGGGATTTTTTTACTTTGGGAAAAAGATGAATTCTTTGGCCTTGAAGCATTACTTGTATTATTGCTTTTTTTTCTTTCCTTTTTCTTGTTTGTCTGCAGAGAGAATAGTATCACTTCGTGAAGACACTACAAAATAAATAATTTCGCGAGTCATCTTGTCATCTACAAGAAGAAGGATTCACAGATGTTTTAGGTGCAGGTCAGAGTGTCTTTTTTTGTAACCACTAATCTACTAAACACAAAAGTACCGCTCTCTATATGCATCTCTTCAACATCAGCATCAGTTAATCTGAAAACTTTTCTACTTTTAAAATAATTTCCCAGATACTCACTTTTAAAGGAAAGTGACATACACACTAACAATTACTTTTACATTAGTGCAATTTTCCTTGACATTGAAAGTGACCCACAGTATTTAGCACCATTGTTTCTTAAAATAGTCCCATCAGCAACCAGAGATCCTCAAATCATGACTCATACACTTCTATATTTGGTCTTCTTAAAGGAACAGATGCAGTATTACTTAAATGTATTGGTTTAAGCAAGCTCTCTTATGTTTTATGTTTTTCAGATTTTCAACATAACCATTCATAGGCGCTTTCAGCAAAAAAATTTCAAAATTAAGCCTCATTTTCATGTGTAGAAGGGGTCTTAAACTGGGTAGAAAGTGGAATACTTTATTTAGTAATTAAGTTGTATCATGTCTGTTCTAATTAACCCTGGTCTATAGGCAAGGTTTTTACAGAGTTGTTCTGAAATAAAGGATTTCCTGGACAAACAAGTCTTTCTGGTCTTTCTGTGAGATATGAACTGATACTTGCATCCCAAATATGGATGACCACACTGCTTTGACAAGGGTGTTTTTTGGGGTTTTTTTTGGTTGGTTTTTGGGTGTTTGTTGGGGTTTTTTTGTTTGTTTGTTTGGTTGGTTTTTTGTTTTGTTTTTTGGGGTTTTTTTGTTGCTGTTGTTTTTCTGTTTTTTTGTTTTGTTTTTTTTAATAAACCTCTTCGTCTTACCGTTCATATGAAACTTCTGGTACAAATCCAGAAATTTTACTAGGTTTTACTTTCTGATACTGCATGCAATCTGTACTGTCTGTAATTTCACCGTTGTGCCTGGAATCATGAAATTTGTGAGCCACAGCTTTACAAGAGAAGGTGGGAATACTTGCTTTGTAAACTTGTCTCCATCTCCAAATTTGAAAAGACGGAAAGGCTTCAATCTTTATCTTTCCTCTAGGGAACAAGTGATCAGCCCGGTGCTCCAGCAATACTAACCATGACAGAGAAGTTGACAGTGTCATCCTAGTTTTATCAAGCCTCAGCTTTACTGTTTCAATTCCTCCCAGTGCAAATAGCCAGCAAAGGATTATTTAGACTCACACTCCTCACAAAACAGCAGGTTTGTTCACTGGGGTAAGAATCCACAAATGTATTCCAGGTGCCTTGTGCTCTTCGCATTACACATCACTGTCATTAGAACAAATAGAAACAAGGAGAGCTTATAAAAACAAGATGAAGATTTATGGTATATGCGTAAAAGACCAGACCTTTTCATTTTTACCATGGTATCAAAGTACACTTTTTTATTTCTCAGAATGTTTAATACACAAGTAAAAGAAAAGTAAGTCTGTCTGGATCTCTCCCAAATTTTTATGTTAGAGCAGGAGAGAGGTTATATAATCTCATAAAGGAGTTTACAAACTCTTTCCCTTGTTCCCTGTGCTGTAAGATACCTTTCTTCTCAGTCAGTCTAGGACTCAGGCCAAGTTAGAGAAATTACCTGTGTAGCAAAATAATCCTACAAGATCAAACTTGGAAATACTGAAGCAGGCAATAGGAAAAATTTGCACAATCATTACTACTGAAGAACATGACATTGCAGCTTAAGAAACCCCAAAACTTCTTCCAATTAAGTCCACAAAGTAAAAAACAGGTGTATAATTGTATATGTGCAAGACCAACTTGAGGAACACTAGACTGAAGCAACTCTATTTTTATCTACTGTCATTTGGAATATGGCCACATATAGAACTTGTATTAATTTCAAAACAAATTCTAGTTTTTCAAGTGAGATGAAAAAAATCCTTCCTTAGAAAATACAGATGTGATCTGAAAATACAGAAAGTACTGATGTAATTTCCAGTTTTCCTAAGGGCTTCTATGATACAGGCTCTATTTATCATGCATATCTCTTAGCTAGAGCTGGCAGCATTTGGTCTTTTTACTTGTCAGGCTTTTGCCTCACTGTTAAAACAGAAAATCAAATTAAAAACCGCCTTTCATCAACTTTGACTCCTTTATTATGCAGGCCCATATCCACTGATTTGAGGATTTTTTAAATGCAGAAATTGAAAGTAAAACTGCAATATCTTGGTTGAAGCCTGAGTAAATGTGCTCTTTTATTCTATTTCCCTTACAGTTATTTTATCTAATTTTTCCCTTCTTTCCCTTAGAACTGATACTTTCGTGTCATTCTTAAAAGACTCCCACAACTCCTAGATAATTTAAAAATGCAATAGATTTTTTCCAAAACTCTTACTTTTTTCCCATGTTATGTACTTCACAGACATCTTACTAGGGGTCAACCTCTTTCTGCTTTGGTACACAAATAATTGCATTATCACTTTGTTATCAGGCAAAGGAGCAGCTAACAGTTTAAAGTTTAGGGTCAAGTGAAATCTATCTGTGGCTTTATGGGTAATTAGGTTAGGTTACAAGAGTCAAGTGAATATTCATTATTTACAGGATGAATACTCAGCATGTAGTAGTAATTTGCATTTCCCCATGCTTACAAACCTAATTCATGACTAGTATTGACATAGCAGTCACATTAAAGGCATTATTTCCTTCCAGACAAAGGAATAATTGATTTGTAATAATCCTTAAAGTATACCATCAAAACTTTCTAATTTTCCTCTAGAAATCTGATAAAATAAATGATACTTTCTGCCTCTGTTATTGCTGACCTTTCTCTACAGTTTTTAAAGTGGATTTACATGAAATAGTGGAAGCTATAATAATTGACATAATTTTATTAAGTAACATCATTCCATTTTGTGCAGAGCCTGATTGACGTATTAATGTCAGCAACATTTATATCTCAGCAGTGAGTTATAAGAATTTTTAAAGCCTGAAAAGGAATGCCCAAGACATTACATAATATATAACTGGAGCTTTGATACATATGTTCTATCAAAAAATTCATTACATTTACTTAGCATCAGATATCCTCTTCACTTTCAGGCATTATAGTTTTTACCAAATGCTTACTCAGATTTCATTAGTGCAGCACCTGTGTTATGTAGCAAAATTTCACTCCTATACATTTTTTTTTAATTGAAAGTATTAGACAAGGAAAATCCAAACTATAGGGATGACTACATAAAACTGAATTGAGATGATTGTGTATATGAAAGAATCTTCCCTTCTCAGGAGCTAAAAGTAGATTCATCAGAATCTGTAGTAGTTGCTGACTTTTGCAGGCTTTGATCTTTGAGCTCCAGTCATTTCTATGGGCTCTCTAACTCTTCACATGTCCCAAGCCAAGGCAGTTAGTAACAAGTTTGAGTGCTGAATAGAGAAATAGAGGCTCTTTCTGTTCTGCTTACCAATCCATAAAACAGAATCAAAAAGTCAATAAAGCCAGATATCTGTCCACTGCTTTGGGGGGAAAAAAAAATAGAGCAGGTACTTTTGTTTCTTATTTTTAATAATTGAAATTTCCAATTTAGATATTATAACACTAAGTAAATAGCAAACTATTCCAAAATTCAAATGAACAGAGAGTCACTATACACATGCAATTTGAAAATTTTAATTCACTGCAGTCAATGATGGTCCAGTCATTGAATTTCATGAGACCATAATTTTGTCAATTACATGGTGCCATCAGTTTAACAGCAAAGAATTAATGAAAATTCATTAAATATGCAAGTCACATTTCTTCAGAGATTTTTTTTTCTTTCTTTAATTCATCACATCTCATTTTAAGATACAGGTTTTTATCTGTCTATATTTTGTTCCAGGACCCTTATATTTATATTTTCAGAATTATATTGCTGACAACATTAATTCCAGCACAAGGATTTTTGAGAAAAGGTGTTGGGGTTTTTCCAATCTGTAAGAAGATTATGGCTAGAAGAATTCATTCAGCCACTTTGTTTGCATCTCCAAAAAGATCCATATGTCAAAAGTTATTTGACACAGAAAGACAAAAGAGGATTGAGAAAAATGTAATTTTTAAAATTTTGCCAATAAATGCCATTAACTGAACACCTTTCATGAGAAGTAGTGAGTGAAGGAGAGGGAAAGGCAGCCTGGAATGCAAAGAAAGGATGTTCTTTCACTAAGGAAAATAGATATTTGCAAAATATATGGTTCACACATTCTGGAGGAAGACATTAACTATGTATCCCACTGTAAGGTGGAATATAACTCATGTTAGAAAATACCTATGATTTTGGTTACATGTCTGGCTATGGACTGATTGTGTGCCCATTTGGCCTGTATCTATACTAAAAAGTTAAAAATAAAGCACCTTGGCAATAGACATAACAAGTGTCAGCAATTTGGCATCCACCAGCTGCTTGCAAAATACTCAAGGAAGCCATAATATCTATTGTATTCTTTTTTTCTTTTCCATCAATGGGAAAGAACCCAGATCCTTTGCAAAACTGACTGAATGTAATTTTTTTTTCATGTAGAGATAGTGAGGAAATTAAGCTATCCTATAGGCTTATTTATTAGCTTCTTTATAAATTTAAACATTTTTCATCGTCTCATAAGACAATTTGTCACTCCAATGTTTTCATTGTACTCTGCTTTGAGTTACTGAAAAACAGGTAATACACTGCACAACTTGCTGGCCAGATGTACAGCTCAGTTAACAAATTTCACATACTGAACATGCGTATCAGTTCATGTAAACGCACATCACTATAGGATCTAAGTACCCCAAAAGCAATTATTTATTCTCTGAAGTTATCAAACCAATCTATAGAAGTAATACTGCCACTGTTATACTGATATACAGTACACAGAGAGAAATTACACAGAAAACCCACTCTGCGCTGGAGTGGCCAAAACAGAAGACATTTTCATGAAAAGTTTTAGAGTTTTTTTGCCATCAACTTTGTTTTCTTTTTGTTCCCTAAACACAGCCTAGAACAGGATGAGAAGTGTAGACTTTTTTTTTAATCTGAACCAAGCTTTTCAAGAGTCCTTATTAGGAGCATGACTTCTTCTAAACCATCCACTTTCCATGCAGGAGCCCAAAAAGCCAGTGTAGAAACCCTGTAGGAGAGGAAGCTGCTCAGCAGCTCCTCGGGCTTCCTACTGGGGTTAATAACTTGAGACAGCATGTGCAGCTGTTGTGAGAAAACTACACAGCTTGGATAGATAGTGAGGCATGAGAAATCTGGTATTGCCAAAGAAAGTGAAAGGTCTGGAGTGTGTTATTCCCCTTATGGTCAACTAGAGCATGTTAAGTGGAGAAAAAACGAGATTCAGAACTCATTTAAAATTATTTATTAAAAACAATATTTGACCTTTCACAAACTTTTATACCATATCTGATTTTGAAAAGTTTTTTTCCTCAAATCTTATTTCAGTTTTATACTGGTGCAATACAGAGGAACTTCTTTTGGTTTACATCAGTGTAACTGATACCAGCATCAGACCCACTGTCTCAGTTGTAAGCAAGTCATGAATGGCCATCCTTCTTGGTCATATAAAATGATACAGAGGTCTCTTGGCACAATCATTACTTTTTCCATTTTCTGTAGACAAACAAACCCATAAAACAGAGCTGACAGATGATATAACCCAAGAAAATGAAAGAGAAAAAACCCACAATACAGAAGAACTAAAGAAATTCTAAATAAAGTAAGACTGTGACAACCATCTGGAATATACCTACTTGTATTTCAGGATTTGGAAAGCATAGAAAGTATGTAAAAGTTACTGCTGTCCTTGCTAGATTAGGGAGCAGTAGAAAGATCCCAAAACGCTTGATTAGGATGTTAATACAAGTTTCTTTCTGTTTGTAATAAAATAAGCCTGTATAAATCTGTTCATTTTAATGAGGCTCACTTTATTTTTTATTTTTTAAAAAGTCTGGTTTTGGTTTTTGAAATAACTTAGTATGTGCTTTAGTTACACTCAACATCCAAAATAAAAATGTATACTATTCCACATACTGTATTGAGAACATGTCATGATATAAATTAACAATTGATAAATAATTAAAATTAATAATTTCAAGTTCTCAGACACTGAAAGCTTCATTCTTTGTTGAAACTATGATCTGAAATTCAGCCTCAGTCACATCAGACCGTAGTTGGAAATTTCTGAATTGTCAACACTCAGGCTGAAGCCACCCTCAACCTAGTGGGGGAAAAAAATAAGCATTTCTTTGAAAATATTCCTCTTCACATATCTATGCACAGGCTGAAGATTTACCAAATTCTCTGATTTGAGAATGGTTTCAAATGCAGCAGTTTCAAGGATCTCACTCAATAGATACCACGACTCAGGCTGCAATTGAAAATGTTTGTTTCAGCATTGCCGGGTGTTTTAGGAATATAGAAATTAATAATGGATTGAACTGAATAAAACACAAACAGCACATAAAAATCCTCATGCTACAAAGAGTTTTTTCCTACTTTTTCCCTATCCTGGGACACATGGAGCTAAGGCAGGCAAATGTAATGCATATTACCACCAATGAATTAGTGTGTCGTAACGGTATCAAACCTCCTCAGAACAGCTGAAAGCTGGCTTTCAGTAGTTTAAAATGGATTTTGCTCCAAGCTCTGTTCTTCTATAATTTCTGACTTTGGACTTTCTCAGATTCCAACACCGAATCTGATGTTTTTAAAGGGAAATATGTACATAAACACATCAATTTCTATTTGCCAGTATTTGTGTACATCTGTCTATACCAGTCATTCTGTCTACTCAGCTGTTTATTTGAGTAGTGACAGTAATTGGAAACCAACATCATAGAACTAAAACTGGAAATACAGAATTAACCAAGCAAACTGTCTTGGTCCTTTTACAGCTGCTCATTGAAGCATAAAGCAGACACAAAGGCCTTCCAAGTAAAATGAGTGCAAAGCTATTGTAAGGTTCAATTAATGGTTTTTAGTGGCTTAGGACACTGAATAAAATGAAGATAAGCACAGGAGAAATGGTGCATACGTGTTTATATGTGTTTCAAATCGGTCTCTATAGCTTTTAGGCTTTATGTGTTCTGGATGCTTTGCACCAGTTGAGTAACACAGAGGAACCATAAAACTGACTTAACCAGCCAGTTAAGATACATTAACGGGTACTTTGCATCTTTGTAGTGGATGCCTTGGGTCATCAGATTAATTCAAAGCAGTTGCAGTAAAGGAGGGAAGGCAACCTTTGAAGTAGGTGAGATCCCTTAGAGCTTGATCCCCAGCCAATTGACATCAGTAGCAAAGTTCCCATTTGTCTTAAACTGCTGATCATAATTAGTTTAACTTAATGGATTGCATCAACCATTTCCCATATACTCTAGTGCTGACCTGAAAAACTGTTTGTTAACCCTTTTTTCTAAACAACCATGGATTTCAGTGTGGCTTAAAACACACAGAATTGGCTACAGTGATTTTTTAAGATGACTACAAAACTATGGTTGTGTCGTAGATAGCATTTCTGCAATAAAATTCTGAGCCATATTTTTGGTTGTTTTCAATTCCTGAGTAATTCCCTATTACTGATGTTACACCTTGAATGATTTGGGTGTTGTGGTAGTTTCAATGATGAATGCCTAATCTCTTCAGTCTAGTTTATATTCTTTCTTATTCCCTCTCTGTCTTGTGGCTGCAACAACGTCCCTTGCACAGGCCTGCCGAAAGCTTAGTGAAGCTGACACTGCTCTTCTCTCCTTTTCCTCTTACCAATTGCTAGAATCCAGAAAGCTTTTTCAGGATAGCATGAATATTATAAGAGATAAGCAAACAGAAATTATGAGACACTTATTCTGGTCAAGTTTCCATAAATTTCCAAAATCCCAAGGGTGGTTTCTGCTAGGGATTTTTATTGGTAATACCCAGGCTCTAAACCCTCATATCCAACATGTTTTTCTCACATACTTCACCTTAATTCCCCTCAGCCTTTTCACTTTCTCCCTGCTGTTTCGATATCACATATGTCTGTACTGAAATTGAAGCTGCCAAGCATGGTTTTCTATAGCATTTGTTAATATTGTTATACCAGTTCTTATCTTCAAAATTTCATTAAGAAGTTAAATCCAATCTTTGTAATATTACCAGTTTGAGGGGGTTTTTATATATAAAATTAAAGATATAAGACATTGTAGATGTAGGTAAATACTACGGAAAAGCCACATTACTGAGTGGCAGTGTTAGCTTTTAAAAGCGGTGAGGTTTTTGTTTCATTCTGGACAGTTGTTCATCTGTCACTCAAAAATCTTGTTATACATGAATCTGATGTCAGATCAATATCTGACAAGGCTTTTGACTGTCAGGACAAATTGTTAGACACGGATGTACTGCCACATCCATGTATAACAAAGCCCATGTAGAACAACTCCTAGTGATAGAATCCTGTCATTCATACATTATCAAAACAGTGAGACCGTTTCCCTAAGATCTCATGTTAAGTAGTTAAGTTACTACATCACAGCCTGAATTTCATCTGTAAATCAAGAGGAAAACTCCATAAAATTATGTTTCGATTAAAGAAGAAAAGAATCCATATGTTTATGCTTTTTGATTCACAATTATAAAAACTTTGTGGGGGTTTCATCTCCCCTATGGTCTCTTCAGCATAGTATTGCTCATGTTTTACTTTCCTCATATCAAAGATATGAAAATGTGTGGGATTCATGTTAATGTGCTTAACCAATGAAACATTCCACAGATTACACTGAAAGCTGATAGAATAAGAGGGATGGTAGCAAGAAATGAAAGGAGGAGAAAAAGAATGAATGTACATTACACCTAAATCCAAAGTAAGATCACCAAGAAAGCATATATGAAATATGTTTAATGTTCATCAGTTGGACAAAAGCATTGTTATGCCATATTTATTTGGAATGTTAGTATATTTTCTAGATTTTTCCTAATGGCACCAAATTGGTGGACTGATTTCTACCAAGATAGCAGAGTTCTCAGACATTATCAGACAGTAATGTCCACAGCATATTAGGGTGGGTGAAAAAGACTTCAGAATCTTCACAGCACAGAAATGTGAATGTTTCAATCAAAAAGTAATGGGAAATGCTGGAAGATACACAACATTTTAGAAAGACATTCACAGTAAAAAGAGAAGCAGTGCTACACAGAAACAGGCACACCTAAATCTGTAGGACAAAAGTAGTGAAGGAGCCTGATAGAATGATTTAATTTGCCTAAAAATAGGTTATTTCATATTACCTGAGTTACTCTAATGTACCTGAGGTCTAAATGTGGAGCTGAGAGCCAGAACACATGAGAATCCCATACCTTTCTGATGCAATAGCTGGAGATTGGGAGGAGTACCCTACACATCTAGGATGGCTCTAGATTATTCTAGAGTCAAGTGAATCACCCTGGCTCTGCTTTCATTTTTCTACCTGAGATATGTCTACTCTGCATATTACCATGGCAACTCACCAAGGACTATTCCTTTCTCTGAACACAGACCATGGAGGGCTAATATCAAGTACAAAGTCTAAGCTACTCTCACCTGCATCATACTGTTAATATTCAAAACCTACAGTGGCACTGTATTCAAGATAGATGTTTTTGAAGTATGTGTGCCACCCTCATATACGCAATCCTTTTCTATCCTTTGGTATTGTAGCTGTAAAACTGTTAGCCCTAAATTAGGTATCCTTAAGTCTATCAACAAGGCAGGACTAGTTATGTCATGTTGCAGGAATTTTGAAAAACCTACATAGAACTAATCTCGTGTGCTAGTGAGTGATTTTCGGACAAAAAAAAAAAAAAAAAAAAAAAAAAAAGGTGGGGGGGATCCTTCCAAGCTCACAGAAATGCTGCAAACAGATTTGGAAGAGAAATGAGGTACTCTTTACCCAAGCAGTATTGTGAAGCATCTTTAAGTGGATAAATATTGCTTGTAGTGCTAGAAATAAAACAATTCTTTAAATGTAATGCCTCTTCTCTTATAAAGGGTAATTTGACCTTGCATCTCCCCATATTTTATGTCTTTGTATTTGGTTCAACACTAGATCTCATTTGTGCTTCACTGCATTTAAAAGACAACTGATGACACAGTGTTTCCTGGCACCAAGAGTTTTAATCAAAACTGAATTGGAATACAGTCTCTTTTTGGTAAACAGGACCAGTTTATTTTCTGGACAACCCTTGAAAAACCACTGATATAAACAAACATATCTATGGAAGACCTACACCAAAACTAACTAGTTCAGAAGGGATGACTTGATTCATAGACATTTGATGATTGAACATTATGACAGGACTGGAGGAAGAGTAGGTAGTGCAAATGCTGTGATTCCATAAAGATAAAACACTGAGATGTCAGGCCCTTCCTCTGTGGCATTCGGTGTCAAGCCCAGATACATTTGTACTCAGATCTCCTTCTTTAAAAAACAAAAGGGCAGGGATTTAACCCAGTAAACACAGCTCCACTTGAGAGATCTGAATTTCTTTGCTGGATTGCTTTACAGTAGTAGCACGCTCTCAACTTTGCTTTAGCTGCATTGCTGAATATGATACAGTTTAACACATTCATTTTATTATTCTACTAAATTGTGGATGATACATTGACAAACCTGTTTTCAGTTACCATACCTTGTACTTCTTCTGTTTGCTGACAGTATATTCTATTTTAGTAGTTGGTTATGAATTGCCTTAAGTCATCTGAACTGCATGATCCAAAGATGTTCATATTTCTTACCTTCCCTGATGGCAAAGAACTACTTTCCTTTCACAGTCTTTTTTAAAAAATTATAATTAGTCTAGAGTTTTGCCTCTACACTCATTCATCATCCTCTCCTATTAGTCTTATCACTCTCTAGGGCTTGAGAGAATTGGTTAGCAAAATCACCAGCAACTCAAGTTTGAAATAAGGCTATCAAAACAGATAGGCTTACATACCACCTCCTCGGACAAAGTGTAATTGTAAAGAACGGGGCAAGGCGGTAATGAGAGGAAAAGCTTCCACCCTTGGGACTCCTGCTGTGCTTCTTCCACTTTTCCATACTTCTACAGGCAATTTTCTGTAGCTCAACAAGTGGAAAGGAAAACCAATGCTAAGAAATTTCATTTAATATTTAATTAGTGCTGCTGTTGTCCTTTCATGGTTATAATACTTAATATTCATATTACAATATTTTGAAGTAAGTATTATTGTCTGGCTTTAGGAATGGTATTCTCAGGAATTTACTGCTCCTGCTAAAACCACACTTCCACTCCCTCAATCCCCCTCCCTTCTCCCCACTTGTGGGTGGCAGGAGAACTGGAGGCACAAAAGGCAGAGATCACAGGTGGACACGAGAACGATTTACTGGACAGAGGAAAATAAACAGGAATAACAACGATATTAAAAACAGAAATGTACCAAAAAAGAGTGATTCACATGCAAAAATTCTCACTGAAGAGCCCATGACCCGGCCGTGGCCATGCCATGCCCAACCACTTTCTCTGGCTCAGAGCTGGTGCCATGCTGACTCAACTAGAAGGGACCCCTTTTCCCTGGAAGAGAGTCCCTTTTCCCCATCCCCAGCAACAATAAGTGAAGGTAGCCTCTGGGCTGCACCTTGCCCCATTCCAGCTACTGTAAAAAATCAACCCTTTCCTGGCCAGAACCAGGATATTTGTGTTTGTGGTCCTAAGCTGCAATACATGAAACTGCTGGTTTTTAAGAGCCTCCTCTGCAAATAAATTGTTACTGTCCTTTCCCCCCACCACCCCCCCCCCCCGCCCCCCTTAAACGTTATTCTGTGGCCATGATCCGTGGCTTATGATCCCATGAAAGTACACGGAAGTAGGAATGAGGAGGTTTGAAATTTTTTGTCTCTCATCTGATAGGTAATAAAATACAAAAAGATGCTTTTTGTGAATTAAGGGTGCATTTAAACAACAGAAGCTCTATTAATGAGTGTGGTGAAAATTATAGAGTCACAGGTGTCTACCAACAAGCTGTTACTGAGTTAAGGTACAGTTTTGCACAGTTTTAGGAAGTCAGCTTTCATACCACAGGACAACCTCAAATCTTCTGAATTTTAGCAACTAAATCTAATATGAATTCTTATTTCTTAGTTGTTTGATTATAAGCAGATAAGAATCTGAAGCCATTCTTGAAGGCTGGAAGAATACCCATAGCTGCAGAAAATTAATGTTTCAGCTTATCCAGCATGGTCAGAGCTTATATCTTCCAAAGAGCCACAAAAGATTCAGGAAATGGATTTTATTCTTTACCTTTTAAGGCCACAATTTTAGATATCTGTAGCTGTATTCAGAAAAGGGACTGGAATTACTAAAAATATGCATAATTTAAATGGTTAAATCTCAGCGAGACTTTCCTTAGAAGTAGTAAAGATGATTGTCATTTCTGAAGTGTGTCTCTTCTGATGAAATGCAGACAAACTAAGATAAATGACCTTAAAACTAATTCTCTCCATCGACTACAGAGATCCTAAGCAGACTGGCCAAGGTTAAGTGAGTACCACAATGCACTGAAATCTAAAAGTTTCATCTCCACAGAATCATAAGAAATGTTAGAATTAGGTGCTTAAGCTTGCAGTGCATGCTAAGAGAAAGATCAATCTCACAGTTATGCTGATCAAGAGCACTGCCAGGTACAATCATTTACAAACAAGTCACGTTTGAACGTCTGCCCTTTTGAGGTATACAAAAACCTCATTCTAACAACTTTTATTAGACTTGGGTTTTACTTTCCTTCAAGCTATAGACTTTAAGATTTTTTCCATTTCTACGTTCGCAATAACTCATCCTCAGCAGATTCATTCAGAGATTTCCCATACACACAACTGGAAACCTTTTAACAGAGAGGAAACACAATCTTGATGAGGTCCAGAACTCATGTTCCTTGCTCAGTGGTGACTGCTCCAGATAGTTGTCTGATATGCAAAAATTAAGCAGCAGTAAGAAGTTGCTCCACTGCCAGTTTTGTTTTGAGAAACTGGACAGCTATGATGTCTTTGTATGCAAGTCTTGTTTGCCCAGAAGACCCACTGCAGAAACTTAGCAAGTTTAGGTATCTTCTTTAACAAAAAGAATATATAACACTAGGCCTCAGAAGGAAGCTAAACATGTAGTTCCATCTAACAATGTACCTCTGTATGGATGGAAACCACAGGTTAGCTCACGTGGGTCATACCTACATTAGAATCACAGAATCACTAGGTTGGAAGAGACCTTCAAGATCATCAAGTCCAACCCATGCCCTAACATCTCAACTAGACCATGGCACCAAGTACCATATCCAGTCTTTTCTTAAACACATCCATGGATGGTGACTCCACCACCTCCCAGGGCAGACCATTCCAGTACTTTATCACTCTTTCCATGAAAAACTTTTTCCTAATGTCCAACCAGTATCTCCCTTGGTGCAGCTCAAGACTGTGTCCTCTCCTTCTGCCAGTTGCTGCCTGGTGAAAGAGACTAACCCCCACCCTCCTACAAACACTTTTCAGGAAGTTCTAGAGAGTGATAAGGTCACCCTTGGGTCTCCTTTTCTCCAGGTTAAACAACCCCAGCTCCCTCAGCCGTTCCTCAAAGGGCTTGTGTTCCAAGCCCCTCACCAGCCTTGTTGCACTTCTTTGGACATGCTCAAGTGTCTCAATTTCCTTCCTAAACTGAGGGGCCAGTACTCAAGATGTGGCCTCACCAGTGCTGAGTAGAGGGGAAGAATGACCAACTAAATGAGGCCAGAACTGTTGTCTGACACTGGGCCCAGCTGGCACAAGAATACTAGATAATATTCTTACTCTCCTGAAAGAGGATTCTTGACTCCAGCCTTACTTTTGTGAAACATACCCAGTCTCTCAACTCCTAAACAAGCCTGGGAGTTGTATGGAAGCATGATAATTCAATATGATTGAACTGCCTTTTATTTTAAAAAATAATAATTAAATATTACTAAGCAATTTAAACAAATGTGCTCAGATGTTATTATCAACCCAAAGGAAATTTTTGTTGTGAAATGAAGAAACATGGGCTTTTGTGTAATTCAGTTGTTCCTAAAAGCTGTTTTATGAGCTGTTCTTTTGCATTTAAAATTGGACTGCTTGAATCACTTTCCTGGACAGGAAAGTGTTTCTTCTATAATTTGAAAAAGGTCTTCAGGTTTCACCAGTAAACCTAGATTTTTAAAATCATTTGACTGGATCCCAAAGGGGTATCAGGCAGAATGACACTGAAGAATAGCCAAGAAGGACTTGTTAAAAGATGTTTATGAGCTTGAGATACACTGAAAGTCAATTGTTCTTAGATTGCTAAGTCATTCAGTTTGGCAATAGAAGAGATAAAAGTGGATTTTGTCCCCACGCCTCTTGGAGGAAGAGAATGTAGAAAAAGGAAGGAGAGATCAGTGGGTGTAGATGAAGATGAATGAAGCTATGAGATTAGAAGGTTTAGTATTATGCTAAAGTCTATCTGTGAAGTGCAGAGAGCTTTAATTAGCAAGTCATCTGCAGCAACCCATAAAGCACAGTTTTATAGGAGTATGAGATGGATGGGCTAGTATTTATTATTCCCTATTCTGTGTATCTCTTACTTACTTAGATGGCAAACTCTTTGGAATTGACATTGTCTTTAGGCAAACCTATGAGGAACATGAACAACGTTTTCATACATGAGCTTTCTAGGTCAATGAAATGGCATTGGTATGATTAAATATTGAAGACAGAAGACCTTTTGTTTAAAGTACGTAATCTGAATATGTGTTTTTATTTTACATCTCCCATCCCTAATTTCCTGGGAGGCTTTTGGACACACACACACACAAAAAAAAAAAAAAAGTTTAGTTCCCAGTTACATGTCAGTTAAATTTACTGTCATTTACAGTCCCCAAAAAATGGATTATCACAGCTGGGGTTGTTTCAAAGCCTCTTTATGCCAGAGAGATATCTAGTATATTTTTACCATGCAGAATTCTCAATATCCATTTGGGAAGGATCTCCAAGAATCTGAGATATCATCCCTCAAAACTGAAGAATTTGTGATAAGCTAGGTACTTCAAAATTACATAAATGGTTCAGGAGGTCCTTTCCAACCTGAAGTACAAAAAATAACAATAACCTCAAATATATTTGTTTCTTCTTTCAGCCATAGGCTAAGTATTTTAAGGAACAAACATTGCACTGAATTTTATCTGAAAAACCATGTGAAGATAAATGTAAGTGAATTTTTTTAATTCATATGAAATACAGTGTATAAAGTAAATCCTTATCAGAGTTATGTAAAACCTTGGAGAAAGTATGACAATACCATCCTTCTTCCCTTATCTTCAGTGCTGTAAATATTTTTCAGAAATAATATTACACATCTGACATGGGGAATAGCAACATATCCAGTGAAACTCATCCAAATCTACTCCACCAGGTTCTCGTAGGAGCTTTAATGATGTCCACTTATACAAATGGACTACTTAATGCAGAAGAAATTATTGCTAGGCAGAATGAAAAGAAGTCTTTGACAGGCACAGTCATTCACAGATTTACCAAATGAATAATACAAATCACCTTGGTATCTGCTTTCCTCTGTGAATTACTGATGTTGCTGGAGACAGAACAAATTAGCAAGTTATGAGGAAAGAAAGACAAGCTCTGAAAAAAAAATTAGATTAGTCCTAATATCCTGCTGGACTCCAGTCTTGTCTATTTTTCTTGTGTAACAAAGAACTGTTGGCACTACCAGACTTGACATCAGGTGTCTTCTTGAGTATTTTCTCCTTACCTTTTTTCTCTTCAAATAACCTTTATCAATAAGGTCAGAGCCATGTGTCAAGTAACATCATTGGAGGTAAGAAGAAAATAAAAAAGAGAAGAACAGAAAGAGAATCATGCTTTCCTAAGAAATGTACTTCTTTAATACTTTACTTCAAACTGTGTTTGGACATACAGTGGCCTATTAAGAGGCATGGGCAGCAAATGAAAGATGAGGGAGACAATAAGAAAGAGAAGGAGTGCCAAATCAAAGAAGAAGGTAAGAAAGAAAGAAAGGAAAGAAGGGAGTAAGGGAAAGGAAAAGAAACAAAAGAAAGGAAGACAGAAAAAAAGAAAAAAGAAAAGAACAAAAAAAAAATAGAGAAAAAAAGGAGAGAAAAAAAGGAGAAAAAGAACAGACTTAGCATGAAATGATAATGCAACTATAATGACCCCAAGCAGAAAAGATTTTTTTATCAAGTTGAAAAAAATTGCATTTAAACATGGAAAATTCAAATTAAATACTTAATGAAAACAATATTACTTTGCTGACTGAAACAAGCTAGACAGCATAGCTAAAAATCAAAGCCCTGCTGCCTACTTATGCTTTGTCATTGCCTTAAGACTACCCACAGAGAGTACCAATGAACTGAGGTTTCACAGGTTTTACCTGTTTTAAGTGTGAATTTTCATACTTTGGTAATTGAAGGCCAGCCTATAGAACTCTTTTGATGTTGCTTTCTAGGTGAATCTTTCTAAAGCCACAGAATTTTAATGGAAATTGTAATTCTATTTCTGCAGTAGAAAACAAAATCTTGTAGAGACAGCAGCCTCTTAAGCAGGACCAAAATACATGGAAAGTGGACAACCCTGTGATCCACATACACCTGTCAAAACTTCTGAAGTAGGATAGAAGATAACCCAGGGAACACAGAGTATTTCCCAGAGTATGGAAAATCAGAAAATCAGTAGGCTACCAACAAGACTGAAAAATAAGACCAATTTTTTTTTCTTTTTTTGTGTCTTGCAATACTAACAGTAACTTTGGGGAGAAAAATAATCAAATGTATCTAAAATTTATTAGATTTCACTCAGCTGGATATTTAACCTGAGGCAACTTGTTGGTTGTGTGTTTTTGAAAGAGGCTATGGCTTGACATAAGAGTTGGGATTGTCCTATAATATCCCCTATCTGATACACTTCTTTTTTTTGTAGAATAACTCTCTTGACATATGAAACTAGCAGCTTTTTTTCCAGACAGCATTAATTCCTGCCATATCTGATACCAGTGAGACTGAAGACATTGCTCTGTGTTCAGAGAGCATCTAGCATAACTAAGACCAGTCTCATCAGGGACTAGGAATTTTTCTGTTCAAATAGTAAATGTGGAAGCAACAAACTGACATGCTGAAAGATATTAACTCCTTAAGTACTTGGATACATACAAACCTACTGGAAAATAACCACAAGAAAAGTAGCTTTCATAGAAAATATTTGTATATCCAGAAACTGTATCCAGAATATTTGTGATTAGCTGAATATGAGAGACCTTCCTCTCCATTCTTTTTCTCATTCCCTTTAATTTAATTAACCTAAATTTAAAGGGATTACTCATGTATCTGCTCTCTGCATCCTACTCTTGGTCTTTGAAGTACAGTTTTATACTTTTTACTCCCAAAAAAGTAGTTGGTATGGGCAGGCTTCTTACTGGCTTTAATGAAAATAATTAAATGGAAAGGCACTTGATAGGAAATTGAAATTATTTTAATTTTGAAATGGTTACCAAAAATGAATGTTCAATAACTAGTTTAAAATAATTATATTTATTTATAATATGTTTTACTAATTTATTTTAATTCACCTAATTTATATTAATGCACCTATTTATTTAGATTAAAATCATGTATTTCCTAAATATGTATTTCTTAAAAAAAGAAAACAACATCTCTTATAAGAAATCCTGAATAAGCAACTGTAAAAAATGTGGGATTGTTGGTTGCATCCATTTTAGTAAGAAAAACTGTGTCAGTGCATTAGATCAAACAGTCACCTTCAGATCGTTTTATTCTTTAACTCTAAGCATTCTCCTGGCTATGCTGACTCTCCCAGTCACTATTCAGGCAAAGAAAAGGAACAGCTCATGTCAATAGTGGTTTTCTTCCTGGATCTGGATAGGATATCTGTTTTGCCTTGTGGATCTAATTAGCCTAAGCAGTGCCTTGTCATTCAGTCTCTGCTTTACTTACAGAGACAATAAATGTTCCTACACTGCCAAAAGCAGATACTGGTCCCCTACTCTCCTGTCATCTTCGCTAAACAAATGTTAATTCATCCAGACACCACTTGCCAAATCATCTAGTTCCCTTTGGAGCAGGATTGGGATGGGATCTGAGAGACTTCCAGGAACATCTTCCTGAAGCTTTTAATTGCTTCCCACCAAAAAGAGTTATCTGTCACTATGCCAGAGGGTTGATACCCTCAAATAATCTTACCTTTCATGTGTCATATTGATAAGGTATGCATAACTTGCATCAGTTTCATGACATAAAAACACACTCTCCAAGCGGAAACATCGCCACTATGCCTCCTACTCACCTGTCCACACACACATGCACACACAAATACACAAGAAGTTTCAAAGAAGCCAAGGAGCAAGTGCTTCATAGAAGGAGCACATCAGTCTGCTCAAGAAAAGGTGAGGTCTGATCAGAGTGGATGCATCACTGAGTACCATTTGGTAGAGGAGTAGGGAATCACTCGCTGAGACTAATGGATTTAATATTGTCACTGTAGGCCATGTCCCCTCTCGGGCCTCTTGATGTCACACTGGGCAAGGATTCCTGGCAGCAGGGGGACTTCTGCCCCTTTTTTTCTAAGAATAAATATTAGTTTATCAAAGCAATCTAAAAAACTGTATGTCAGATGGAAATTAGTCTAATTCACTACTAGTCCAAATTCAAACCACAGTACGACCATGAATTGCAAAGTGACAAGCTTCAAGAATAAACAAGTTCATGAAAATGATATTAACTTTTTTTTCAGCAAGCAGAGAGTTGGATCAATGTTGGATATTTTTAAAATACTGTCAGGAAGATTATGACCCATTATGAAAGTTTTGAGAATTGAACATCTCACAACTTTGCTAATAGAGAGTGGAATGTGATGTGATATGATCTAATCCATCACCAGCTGCTTTATTAAGACAACAAGTAATTTCCTTAGAAGAACTAAGGACTCCGGCCTTTAATGAATTTGTTCCTTTTAAATTTTTAGCTTCTACTACAGCTAAAGGGCCAAAACCTGATCTTTGTTAGTCTTATCAGACTTATTCACTGGAGAAACTTTGATCAAAAAGTGGAAATTTTGATGATGCTCAATAATGCACAATCTTTGACTAACTAATTTTCCATAGATTGCAATAGTTGCAGTGCCTCTCTCCTTGGGCTAAATGTGTTTTAAGGAAAGATGAAATCTTGTATTGCTTCCATCAGGAACAGCCTAGTTAGAGACTCTATCCTAAATTCAATTGTTTGTGAAAAAGTTGCCTTTTTTTCTTCTAAAATCTGTTCAGAAGAAGTATGAATAGCATTCGTAGACTGTTAGACACTTCCGAAAATAGTAAATATCTTAACTATGATATCCAAGATTATATTAAGATACCCAAGATAATACAAAAGGATTTATCCAGCCTTTTATAAGATCACAAAATGTATTTGCATGTATGTATATATATATATAGACACATGTATATTCAAAATTTAAATTTCTTAATGGGATTCTACCATCATGTTTCGATGTTTAGACATGAACTTGAACATCCAGAGATTTGAAAGCTCTCAATGCAGTTCCCCTGTTCACAGAGGAACTTAGAGATGAAAACATAACCTTGGGAAGCAACCTCTGCTTCAGGTGAAACACTAAAATGGATTACCAAAGACCCCATTTGGATCTGTATCCTACCTAAACTTCATCTTATAGGCCAGTCACTGATCTTTAAATCCATGTGTTTCCTTCTAAAAACTGTCCTAGAACAGAAGCTAAAACAATGAAAGAACAAACTCTTAATTATATTTAAACTAGCAAAAAGATTAATTAGGCTAATCACTCGCTAGTCTCCGTGCTACAACGGGTCCCACTGGTGAGCAGTCTTCTTCAAGTCTGTGAAATTCCATGTACCGCTGTGATACATAGCAACAAGACTTACTTGCCTTATGTCCATTGCCCCAACCTATTGCAGACAACAATGCTTTGCACTCCCCCATTCAAATTTTTTTGTTCAGTGTGTACAATCCTTGTAATTTCTGTCTTTCAGAGACTTCATGAGTCTCCAGACAAATATTTTCTTTCACATCAAGAAGGGCTGCTGTCCCTCAATATTTTTGCTTTTCTTTTCCTGCCTTTTTACACATCCCTTTTCACCCTCTCCACTGGTGACATGTCTATATTTTATCTTTCTGTGTTATGTTTTTGATTTCTTCTCTGCCTAACTTTGTACCCTTCATTGTCCATTCTCACCACTATCAGACATTTCAAATTCTTAGAATGTGCTTTGCATGATTTTGTTTGCAAAGAAGGTTTCTGTGCTTGTCTCTATTTTGGGAGATATCCATCTGTTCAATCCTCCTGAGAAACAGGTCAGAACAAAGGAAAAGGATTTACTCGAACTGACGGGAAACTGAGAATGCTTATTTTTCTTCTTTTTTTTTTTTTTAATTGAAGCATCATTCAGAGATATTTGGTTCTGCCCACAAAGAGAAAAAGAAATATCGGCAAACTGAGAGGAAGGAATCCCTTTGCTTTCAGACCATAATAATGCACTTCAAGTGTGTTAAATAAATTGGTCCAATCTAGTGCTTAACCCTTGGACAGTTCCTCCATTAACAGATGTAGGTACTTTTGCCAGTTTTGGAAAAGTGAGATTAAAAGAACTGAGGCAAGTGAAGAGCAATAGGAGAGGGACAAAAACAATACAATTCATACAGCATTAAACTACTTGCAAACAAAAAATCAGTTTTAGAACTACTAATACATGTGGAAAAATAATAAAAATCATTAATACATAGAAAAAAAGTTTTATCTAGATACTTTGACTAAGTTCATACTAAGAATTATGGCACCTGTCTTCCCTTGTATGTGTTTGTATAACTCTTCCTGTATTTCCTTGGGTGCATTATACTAAACACAGAAGGCATTATCAAACTATATCACACATCAGCTCTGTGAAGTTCTATTGCAGACTTAGAGAGGTAAGACACAGCACAGAAAAGTTTTTCTCATCCTTCAAGTTCCTGATAGCTACACATTTCTTCCCTCTCTTTCCTGAATGATTTTACTCAACATCACTGTTATTTGATTCCTTTAGGACTAGGGCCACGCTTAAAGCAATCAGATTGCCATAAACTTGGGAAAACTAATGATAGAGGTAGGCATTATAGAAGTATTATAGTGCTGGGTGTTAAGACTGAGAACTGAGCATATTGCTAAAAGTATTCATATTCTGATTAGAAACTGTCTACAAGTACAAACGTGGCTGTACATTGCATAGATGCATTTAATTTTTTTTTACACTTTCTACATTCAGTATTAATGTCTGACCATAGCCAGACAGTCCAAGGGACACCCAACCACTTGTCCCATGCACCATCTGTGTTCCGCATCTCTTTTCTGAGTTCTACATTATCACAGTTATCCCACTGGCAGCACGGGTGAGACCTACGCTGCAAAAAGGCTGATCTTGTCTGTATGAGTTGCTGTCACACTAGTGATCACATCCTGTAATCTTATTATCTTCACCATGTCAGCAGTGACTCCATACTGAGACAAAGCTCAGAACTGTTGCACTGGCTCTCTTCTAAGTACAAGCCCTCCCTTGCCTACAGAAATAGCAGGAAGGAGGGATTATAGCTCACAACATTCCATTTTTGCTAACAGAAAAAGGATCAAAATTAGGCTGATTAATGCAACAAACCTCAACATTCTTGCAACTTGTAAATTAATATAAATTAAATAAATATAATCAAAATTAGGACCTTTTTTTAGTGTTAAAAAATTAGAATCTTATTCAAACATCAATTCTCGGAGTCTACTACCTGTAGGATTGTTCTTATTAAAGGAAAAGTGTTCGTAGTGATACAGAGCAAGTGGTAAGCAACATGATAATGAGCATTGCCACATGTTGTCTCCTAATAAAATTCAAAAGACAAATTAGGCACCTTATACTGGAATGAACAAAACAGAAACAAGAATTTATTCTGAAAATACATAGATCCAAAAAAAATGCCAAGAATAATGTCGCCCTCTAACAAACAAAAAGGAAGAAATGGTGATATATATGGAGAATGCTGAGGTACTCATCAAGTTCTTTGCCTCAGTCTGCACTGGCAGTCAGGCTTCCCACATCTCTCAATTTCCTGAAACTCCAGGTGGGCACTGGGAGAGAAAATTCCCACCCACTGTCAGCAAAGAACAGATTTGAGACAAACTGATTAAACAGAACAAACACAGATCTATGGGGCCTGATGACACACATCCCAGGGTCCTGAAGGACCTGGCTTATGTAGTTGCCAAGCTGTACTCTATCATATTTTAAAAGTCATAGTGATCAAGTGAAGCCATTAACTTGATAAATTGAAACATCTCTCTTTTTTAAAAAAAGGAGAGAAAGGGAGATGGAGATGTTGGGAACTACAAACTGGTGGCCCTCATCTCTGTGCCTGGGAAGATCATGGAGTAGATCCCTATGGAAGCAAGGTTAAGGCACATGCAAGACTACAGGACGATTCAAGAAAACCAGAGTGGTTTTGCTAAGGGAAAATTGTGCCTGACCAAGAAGGTGGCCTTTTACAATGGAGTGACAAGGGAAGATGAACTGATGTCATCTATGTAGACTTCTTTAAAGCCTTCAACACAGTCACAAACAGGGGTAGACTATTAAGAGGATAAGAAAAGGAGGCAGATGATGAGTGGTGTCCCTCAAGTTTCTGGCTTCAGACTGGTGCTCTTCAATATCTTCACCAACAACACACAGTGGGATCTAGTGCACCCTCAACAAGTTTGCAGATGACACCAAGCTGAGTAGTGCAGGTGACACAACAGAAGGAAGAGATGCCATCCCGGGGGAACTGGAGAAGAAGGACGCCCATGAGAACCTCATGAGGTTTAACAAGTGCACGTGGGTCAGGGCAACCCCCAGACATGAGTGCTGACTGAGAAGTCATCGATAGCAGTTTTGCAGGGAAGGACTTAAATGTTCTTGTGGATAAAAAGCTGGACATGAGCCAAAAGCATGCATTTGCAACCCAGAGAATGTGAGACCATGGATAGCAGGATGAGGGAGGCAATTGTGCCCCGCTACTCTGGGATAGTAGACTGTCATGAGACCCCATCTGGAGTATTCTTTCCAGATCTGGCATCCTCAGCACAAGAAAGATGTGAACCTATTAAACTGAGTTCAGAGGAGGGCCACAAAGATGATCGGAGGATCATCTGAAGATACACTGAGAGAGCTGGGGTTGTGCAGCCTGGAAAGGCTTGGGGGAGACCTCATTGAGACCTTTTGGTACTTAAAAGGAGTTTAAAGAAAAGAGTAAGGGCATCTTTTTTTACAAGAGTATGAAGTTATATAACAAGGTTAAAAAGTTTTAAACTTGGACAAGAGATTTAGATGTTAGGAAGAAATTCTTTACTCTGAGAGTGATGTGTTTCTGGAATAGGTTGCCTGGAGAATTTGGGGATGGCCATCCCTGGAAGTGTTTAGGGACAGACTGGATGAAGATATGGTGCTGTTCCAGGAGAAAGTGCCCCTGCCTATGACAGGAGGGTTGGGATAGGTGACTTTTAAGATCTCTTCCTACCCAAACCATTTTATGAATCTATAAAAACCATGACCTGTAAACACAGAAAAGTTACTGGTTTAAACAACATGAGAAGTGTGTATTCAAATCAAGTCTATTTTACAGAGTGTCTGTGAACAAGAAAGGATCTGGAGAACACTCCTGTCTGCTCATAATTTGAGTTTTGGAATACTTGTATTGGTGGTGCTATTTAAAACCAAGTATACAGACTGAAGCAAAAGACAAAACGCAGATGAAAGAGGCAGTCATGGTAACTATTCTTTTCTACATAAAAGATTTTTTAAAAATGAGAGAGTGGTTGGCTAACTTTTCTGGCTTGGTAGAGTACACACTGGTATCTTTTGCCTTTCCACAAGTTCACATATTGCTTGTGGTAAGGAAATTAATTTTATGCTTTGATTATTGAAGCTGTTCCACAAAGAGGGAGGAACAGACTTCAGCCTATTATTAGTGTATGAAGCTGGAAGGAGAGTTATGTGTTTTAATCCTTGCTCCCTGAACTGGGTATGTATTTTAACCTATGTGTAGTTAACGCAGAAGGTACAACAGCAGCCAGTGCTGGGATTTGTAGCATTCATACTGATAGTATGAAATCTCAAAAAAAAACATCCTTAATTACAAGAAGGCCTCTGAATTACAGGGAGACTCCATCAAGGATTAAGTTCTGCTCTCCTTAAAGTGCCTTAAAGTGGGTGAAGACAAACAAAGAAAGAGTATAAAAACTATAAGCATCCACCAAATCCTGAAGCAGAATAAAAACTATGTATTTCAGAGAGGTAATGGGTTCATCATTTTCAATACTAGATGTTTAATGCTTCACCCACCTCCTTTGGGGTTTTGTCCTGGTATATCTGTCTTTGGATATAATTAGACATTAGAAAGAGCTATCTACCACTCTTAGGTCAAATCTTGAAACTTTATTGTCAGACCAATACAATACATTTATATTTTTATTTCTAAGAAATGGACTGGAAAATCTCTGTTCCTTGTTCTGTGGCTCTCATTTTCTCTCCCTTTTACAGAATTAGAATTAGAATCAGAATGAGAATCCTAGCTCGGTGGGTCTCATCCTTCTCTCTCAGAACTAGAATTTGTCTAAGAAATGTTGACATAATCATGAATAATTCCCACTGGAAGAACTACTGATGTTCATTATGATTTTCTATTCTGAGACTACTTTCTTTTTTCTTTATAATTTTTAAAAACTGTACTTCATTTGTCCTAAGAAAGGCTAATCTGAATAGCATATTCATGAAAGGGTCACCAATAATTGCTCATAGAAACCCTATTTCTCATGAATGAGCGTTACCTGAGACATTTCTATGTTACGTAAACATGCAGCACAACACTGAATCTTATTTGTGATCAGATATTGCCAACTGCTATGAAACTTCTTTCTCAATATTTTGTTGAAATATTGTCCCAGAGGATGCAGTTTCATAGGTTTGACAGATTTGCGAATGAAAAGGACTCAGATTCCCTTTTTGTTATAGGGAGACTCTAAGGTATGAGTGGCTCAGAAATCAGCCTGTGCAAAACAATGATGGGGAGTAGCAAAAACAGTAGCTCATGTTGCAACATATAAGAAATCCCCTGTAACCAGAGCAATACAACTGCTTTCTGTTCGTGCAGCTTTCCCTATTAGCAAACAGTGTATTCATCAAAAATCAGTGCCAATTTTGATACGTATTTGTGTTTCTCCTCAAGGTGCATAGGAAAAACTATTAGCAGTTTGGGTAACAGCCAAAGGACAGACAAATACGAAGAATAGTCAAATAATTCTAATTTCAATGAATACAGAATGCTTCTATGGTACAGAAAATATGGATACAAATTTCTAGAAAGCTTCAGAATCACAGACTCTTAGTGCAGCCACGCTTTTTTTTGATGCAACCTGGGATACAGTCGGCTTTCAGGGTTGCAAGTGCACAGTGCCATCTCACACTGATCTTCTCTTCTGCCAGCATTCACAAGTCCTTCTCAGGGTTACTCTCAATCCATTCTCCACCCTGCCTATACTTGTGATGGGGATTTTCCTTACCCAGGTACAAGACTCTGTACTTGGCCTCCTCGAACTTTATGAGGTTTGCACAGGCCTATCTCTTAAGCCTGTATTGACCACACAATAGAGCTCGATGTCATCAAGAAGTAGTGATAGGCTCAAAGATAGGTGTGATTTAGATATGTAAAATTAAATAAGAGCAGTCTTAGATTAATATTACTTCTGAGAATAAGTAACAGTTTGTGAGACCGATCTACTTGTCAACACAGCTGAGTATAGCCAAACCCAAAATCAGGGCTAAAAAAGCAGAAAACATTACTAGCAACAGGCTATTCAGAGAGAGGTCAGAAAGTAGATTTCACTTTGCAATCTGGAAGATGTAAAGAATAACACCAGGTTATGCCCATCAGTGCTGACCTACCAATAGGCACCTTATACTGCTGACTATGTCAGCGCAAACAGCTACTACTCTGAGAATCAAACTGCTAATACGCAAAAAAGCAAATCAAAACTGGTGGATGAAAAGGATTTGTGTACTTTTTTCTTTTTCTTAAAATATCTCTGATGCTTCTTCCTTTATTTTACATGCACTTTTTTCAGGTAAAACCACGGATGAGTAATCCTCGTCACTGTCTCTGAAAATCTTTCGATTTAAAAACTTGGTATGGAAAAGATAATATCATAAGGGACTTCTTTGTCAAAATTATTAACTTCTCTAAAAATAACAAGATAATAAAAAAGACTTCAGGAGGCTGTATTGGCATCATGAAACCAGCTATTATACACTATCGCACCTTCAGTAGGTAATTACCCAGGGAAAAGAAAATAGATCAACGTTTCACTGACATAGAGCAGCAGAAGAGCAAACAAAAAGATGTGTGATGATAGCACAGATCATGAAGTTAAACTAGCTCAACATTATTTTCTTAACAAAAAGAGGGACAACCAAAAGCAGTTAGCATCATGTCATTAAAACCTTGATTATTCCCAGTTTCACTCTAAAAATGTCACATGCACTAGCTTCAAAACAGCTAAACCACTTTGTCCTAGGCAACGACAAGTTTCTTGTGAAGATAAGTTTGCCCTCAAACTTCTGGGTAGCTGAAGTATCCAAACTCTTCCAGCACCTAGACAGCAATCTGGATGCCCACGTGAAGGCCATGGAGGAGTACGTTCATCTGATATGTCACCTCAACCAAAAGCTGATATAAGAAGTTGAAAGATTCACATGACCAGAGCAGTGCTTGTGGGGCCTCGTATATTATACATATATACAGTAATTTCACAACCATAAGGTGCACTGGACTATAAGGCGCACTTTTTTTTTGCTGCGAAGATCTGTGCCACGCGCAACAAAGTAACGAATTAGTAACGGAATCCCACAATTGTGGAGTTTACTGGCAGGTGCTCAAATTGGAAACATTTTAACAGATTGGTGTAGCCCCACGCAGCTCCGGGAGCCGCGCGCTCCGGGTGCCCCGTGCTGCACCGGGAGCCCCAGCCTTTCCCCCCATGCCGCCGTTGCCCTGATGTTGCCGGCTTTCCCATCCACCAACCGGGTTGCCCCTATGAGGCCGGCTTTCCCCCCCTCGCGCCGCTGCTGCCCCAATGCTGGCAGACCCACCCCGCAGTGTCGCTGCCCCGATGCCGCTGGCTTCCCGCTCACTGCCCGGGCTGCACCGCTGTGCTTTCCCACCCACGCCTGAGCTGCTCTGCTGCTGTTGGCTTTCCCTCTGAGCCAGCGCAGCCCCGATGCCACCGGGCTCGTCCCGGCCCAACTCAGGCCCGATGCCACCGCTGAGCAGACTCTGCTTGGATGGGGACTGTTGCGGGCCCGCAGTTCTAGGTTGACAAATTTCGCAACATTGTACATTATAAAAGGCGCACAGGACTATAAGGCGCACTTATGGGATCGGGGGAAAAATTTTAGTCAAAAGGGTGCGCATTATAGTCGTGAAATTACTGTATATAAAATCCACTTAGTGAATTTAGTAGATATATTAGGACACGCTAAATAAAGAATTAACTAGATATATATTAGGATACTCAAGTTAAAGAATTTACTAGATATATTAATATGCTCTAGTTAGAGCATTCAGCAATCCCCAATCTTCTTTTGTTATTTTTTCAATAAACTGAACTATTACAGTATCTGGATTGTGCAAGTTCTTCTTGAACTCAACCAGACCTAGAGTACAGTAGTTTCATGAATACAAGCCGCACGGACTATAAGCCGCACCCCCAGTGCCTCAACAATGTTGCTGTCTTTGTCAATAGATAAGCCGCACCCCAAATATTAGCCGCACTTTCGTTCGTAGCGAGAATCCCTGCGCAGCTTTCACAAATTGGCCAATTAGTAACAGGATCGCGGCATAGCGGGATTTACTGGCTCGGGGCGGGGCCAGGAAGGCTCGGCCCGCTCATGGTTGCCGACGGGGCCGGCCGGGTGGTGCTGCAGCTGCCGCCGGGCTCACTGGCCCCCCTCTCCCGTCAGCACCGCCTCGCTGCCACGTTTGCTCGTCCTGCCGGCAGGCCAGCCGCCGCCGCCGCTGCCAGGCACGCCGGCCGCCCTGCTGCTGTGTTTACTCGCCCTGCCGGCGGGCCAGCCGCCCTGCTGCTGCGTTTACTCGCCCTGCTGGCGGGCCGGCCGCCCTGCTGCTACGTTTACTCGCCCTGCCGGCGGGCCGGCCGCCACCACCGCCGCCAGGCTCGCCGGCCGCCCCCTCCCGTCTGCACCACCGCCGCGTTTGCTCGCCCTGGCCGGCACTGTAGGCCCCCGCACCGCCGGGCACCCCCACGCTGCTGGCCCCGATTCTGCTGGGCTTCCCCCGCTGCCAGGCAGCCCCACCCGCCCGGCTTCCTGCTTCTGCCATGCTCCCCTGCATTGCTAGCCCCAGTTCTCCCGGGCTCCCCCGCCCTGCTGGCCCGGGCTCTGCTGCCCCCCCTGCCCCGCCCTGCTGGCTCAGGCTCAGCCGCCCGCCCCCCACACTGCTGGACCCGCCTCTGCCAGGTTTTCCCACCTCAGCCGGGGCCGGCCGGGCTCCAGCTTGGCTTGGGGCTGCCGCGGGCTCTCACTTCCGTGTTGGCAGCTTTTAGAATTTTGTCCATGTATTAGCCGCCCTCGAATATTAGCCGCACTTCCGGGTTTCCACCAAACTTTTGGTCAAATTGGTGCGGCTTGTATTCGTGAAATTACTGTACTTGTAAATTCCACTAGTTCTCAATTTGTTACTGACTTGGAGTAGGCACTGTTAGTAACAGCCCTTTTTTAACAAAGGCACACAATTCTCCCTCCACATTGCTCATGTCAGTGGTTTCCCTGGTGCAGCAGTCACTGAGGATCTTGGTGGCTATAGAGATGATTTTAGCCCTGTGTTGCTCTTGCACTCTCCGACCATGCTGGCCATTTCACACGGACTCTGAAAGTCCCTGGCAGCTCTGGCTGCACAGAGACCAAGCAAGAGACACTGTTGCTGTGCCTCCTTGTGGTTCATTGGAGAGACCACGAAGATTCTGCTCATGCCAGACACTCTCCAGGGCCTTGACGCCACAGAAATGAGCTTGTTGCACATGCAGAGCGCTGTGCTCTGTCAGAAGTGGGAGTTGTCCACTGGAAATGATCTGCCACACCTGCCCATCACCCCTGGGAAAAGTCTCCATGGAATCAAGGGCCTCTCACAGTTGGCACAGCAGGAACAGAGATCCTGCCATGGGGAAGCCCCATGTCACCACCCGGATATTCACTTCTACACACCCAGGACCGTCACTTAGGTGCCAAGAGCACCCCCACAAGCGCGCCGGTCAGCACCAAGAGAACTGGATACATCTCCCAGCAGGAGATTTCCAGAAACAAAGCACTCATGGGTCATGTCAATCAATTTCAGATTGGAAAGAGTTCAGGAGGCTTCTGCCTGTTTTGTCAAGGGGACTCCTGGGGGGTCCATTATGACCTGTGGTTCTGCGTGTGTCAGGTGTTTGGTTACGCGGGCCCATTATGAGTTCCTGAGCTGAGGTAGAGATGGAGGGCGGGGCAGGGCTGGCTGGGACGCACTCTGGCACCTGTGACATCACAGCACCAGCGTCACAATGGGGGCAGCCATCAACCCTGCCAGCAGGTAACTCTGCTCCAGTACAGCCTCGGCGAGCGGCGAGTGCGCACGTAGACAGGAGGCTGTGCTGAACACTGGAAGAGGGCCACGGCAGACACGCGAGTACCCGGGGAGCCGCTTCTCACCGCGCATCCAGAGGCCAATCCCTTGTGGGACTGCCTTTGGCAGGGCACGCAGCCTGCCAGCTGCCTGGGCCCCTCCTTCCTGGCTTTAGATAGATCCCTGGGACTCCTGTCCCCACTTCCCCTAGCAGTAGCTCCCTCCCGTCCCCACTCAACCCCCACTCAACTGCTTAAGCCATGCTTGCTACCGCATTTCTTCTCTTGCTTGTGCAAGGCCTCATCCAGTACCCACAGCTGGCCGGGAATGGGCTGGATGAGGCCACCCAGGAACGCATGCAGCAGCGTGCCGAGTATCTGAACCAACAGATGACGCAGCTGATTCAGGAGCTGGAGCAGAAGAACCTGGAGCACAGTGGTGTGGCCTGGGGAGCCCTGCTCGTGTGGCAGTTCTGGGCTGTGACTGGAATCCTCACCCTTCTCTTGGCGCTGTGGTTTGGACTCCACACAAGCAGACGTGATCCAGACAACAGTGGCCACAAAGAGAGGTCCAGCAGCAACTTGGCGGAGGATGAAGGAGAAGGACACAACGTGGTTGCAAAGAAAGAAATGGAAAGCCATGATGCAAATGTGGAGGAGGGGAGTAAGGATGGAAATGAAGAAGGTTGCAATGTGGATGCAAAGGCAGAAAGCAATGCTGGAAATGAAGCAAAAGAAGGCTCTGATGATCCAATGGAAGAAGGAAACAATGATGAGAAGGGGGAGGAAGTCAATGCTGCTGGAAATGAAGATGACAGAGATGATGCAGAGGAAGAAGACGGTGTCCACAATGCTGAAAGGATCCTGGGAAGCCTTTTGGAGGAGCGCATACAGTTGCTTTTTCTGGTCCTGAACAAAGTTTTCTCAGTCATAATGGACCTGGTGGACGAACTCCAACATATCTTTGGACAAGACTTGTCCAACAGCTTCGACCTGGTGCCACAACAAGGCATTGGAGTGGGCAGCGACTTTGAAGGCTGGAGTCCCCACGCACAAGACGTCGTGTACCATGTGCGAGTACCACTGAGTGCCCCTCCAGGACATGCCTTCCACCTGGAGCTGGAAACTGCACGGGTGCTCCAGAGGAACTGCTGTGTCCGTGCAGAGGTGCTGTGCACCTGCACGAGCGAGCAGCTGGTGACGACATGCTATGTTTCCTCCATCACTCTGAGGAGGAACTGAGTAGGAAACAGGACCGCAGCCTCCTGCACACCCTCTGCACCGGCACCTATCTAGATGTGGAGAAAACTGTCCACTGGTTCTGTTGGTTCTTGAGAGTAGCCTGGTTGCTTTTGCCTCAGTTGTGCCATTGGCATTTAATGTTGCAGAACTCCAGCTGCTTCTGTAAATTTCAGCTAAGTAAAGACCAGGAGTGCTTCATGGTTGAGGTCATCTTTGGAGTGCAGCAAGGAGATTTGAATATCTCTGTGGGCAGCCAGCCTGTAGAAGTAGGCATCCCAAGCACAATGTGGCTGGAGACTTATGCTGTGGCAGAGGCAAAATTCTTCAGGCACATTTCCAGGCAGGCCCCTCATGACAGCCGGCACCGCAAGTGCCCGCATCTCCTCAGCCAGATCCTGATGCGTGTGGACCCTCTAGTTAGTGAATTTACTGTATATAGTAGGACCCTCTAGTTAGTGAATTTACTAGATATATATTAGGACCCTCTAGTTTGTGAATTTACTATATGTATTAGGACAGTCTAGTTTGTGAATTTACTCTATATAATAGGATCCTCTAGTTAGTGAATTTACTCGATATATATTAGGACCCTCTAGTTAGTGAATTTCCTAGATATATTGATATGCTCTAGTTAATGCATTCAGCAATCCCCAATCTTCTTTTGTTATTTTTTCAATAAACTGAACTATTTCAGTATCTGGATTGTGCAAGTTCTTCTTGAACTCAACCAGACCTAGAGTACTTGTAAATTCCACTAGTTCTCAATTTGTTACTGACTTGGAGTAGGCATTATTATGAGGAAGCCTTTTTTAACAAAGGCACACAATTCTCCCTCCACATTGCTCATGTCAGTGGTTTCCCTGGTGCAGCAGTCACTGAGGATCTTGGTGGCTATAGAGATGATTTTAGCCCTGTGTTGCCCTTGCCCTTGCACTCTCTGGTCATGGGCTCTGAAAGTCCCTGGCAGCTTTGGCTGGGCAGAGACCAAGCAAGAGACACTGTTGCTGTGCCTCCTTGTGGTTCACTGGGGAGACAATGAAGATTCTGCTCATGCCAGACACTCTCCAGGGCCTTGGCACCACAGAAATGAGCTTGTTGCACATGCAGAGCGCTGTGCTCTGTCAGAAGTGAGAGCTGCCCACTGGAAATGATCGGCCACACCCGCCCATCACCCCTGGGAAAAGTCTCCGTGGAATCAAGGGCCTCTCACAGTTGGCACAGCAGGAACAGAGATCCTGCCATGGAGTAGCCCTATGTCACCACCAGGGTATTCACTTCTACACACCCAGGGCAGTCACTTAGGTGCCAACAGCACCCCCACAAGCACACGGGTCAGCACCAAGAGAACTGGATCCATCTCCCAGCAAGAGATTTCCAGAAACAAAGCATTCATGGGTCATGTCAATCAATTTCAGATTGGAAAGAGTTCAGGAGGCTTCGGCCTGTTTTGTCAAGGGAACCCCTGGGGGTCCATTATGACCTGTGGTTCTGCGTGTGTCAGGTGTTTGGTTACGCGGGCCCATTATGAGTTCCTGAGCTGAGGTAGAGATGGAGGGTGGGACAGGGCTGGCTGGGACACACTCTGGATCCTGTGGCATCACAGGACCAGTGTCACAATGGGCGTAGCCATCAATTCTGCCAGTAGATTTTCGTAATTCAACAAAGGGAACATTTCATTCACCATATATCATTAGTACTTTGAAACAGCTTAATAGAAATTATAGAAATGGAAATATTACTTTTTTCTGTAGTTGTAAGGAATTGTATCAGCTATCTGGAGCTGACAAATTGCAAACATACATTTAAATAATTAATGATACATTTCAAATTTAATCCATTCGCCATGAAAGGTATTAATCATTAAATACTGAGTATTTAATATGTCAGATATCAGCAGAGGTAAAGAGATATCTTATACTGCTGACCCTCTTTCTCTGGTATGAGACAGTCTTGCTGTCTTCTCTGTTCATTTCTTTCTTGCTTCTGATGCTGCACGGAAGCACATTAGGAGTATGCATGCTGGTGTTGATGATCATTCATGCATCACTGTGGTCATGTCAAACCAACTCACTGCACTCTTGGTTACCATAGCTATTAGGGTGCTATAAAATGTGTCACAAAGACACTAACATGACTTTTCTTCTAAATAAAGAGGCAGCCTTGGTTACATTTATGCAACGGCCCCCCTTTTCAGCATGTTATATATGCTTTGATAAGGCACCCAGTGTTTAAACCCCCAGAGAACCATAAAGAAGAATAGCAATAAACTTTGGAGGATATCCTCTGACATATTTGTTTGGAACCCTTCTACAGTTAGAGAGAAAGAAAGAATTCTGTTGCATGATTCATGTGTTCTCTTTTGGTTCAGTTTAGGTTAGGATGAGATAAAACCCCCTCCAGAAATGCCTAGTTTATTTTACTGATCATCTAGACAATCTAGCTGACTCTGCACTAGAGATAACTAAAGCTAATTGAACCCAAATATTTTATGTTTTCTAAATCCCATTCAAGTTGTACTGTGTACTGTTAGGCACCTGCAGAGGCATGGACTCAGTGTCTGCTCAGTATTAAACATAACTAAACCATATATATAAAATTTACATATGTCAAGTCCAAGGCTGACCATGAGTTTTGTAATTCTGGTTTCTGGGTTCTATTCTCTGAGAAGGTTCTATTTAATGAGTCAGTCACTGACTTTTCTTCCAGATCTGGAATGACGTGACTATCCTACCATGCTCAAAATCCTAAGAGAAAGTCTTCAAAGGATAGAAATGTTCTTATCTTCTCTCTGGAGTGCAAATGTTAAAGTAACTTCAAATCAACTCACAACTGAATGTAATGCAGTGCTGAATAAATGAGCAAAATGGTACAGCACCTGATCGCTGAGCCTTCAGCTAACAGGAATAACAGGAGACTGTGGTTTATCCCTGTCACAAGTCTCTGCAAAAGAGAAAAGTATCTGACACACACTTATTAGATTTTTACAGCAAACCAGAGGAGAATTGGAAATAAGGGCCCTAATCCATGTGCCAAATGTAATCTTACATTACACTGTAACTCAAATCCCCGTTCTACATCTATTGTACAAGACTGTCTGCTGGAAAAACAGCTTGTGTAGCAGAAGGAAAAGGCAGTGACAGGATACTTAGACAATGTTATTTAGCATAATCTCACTGTTTGTCTAGCATTACTTAATGTCCACAAAGTAGTGATTTTAAACTTGACCTGTTTCTGTTAATTTAATTTTAACAACAAAGTTCAGGATCATTTTTAATGTATTTAGAAAAATATATTTTGACTGACACTTACAAAGAAAATGGAGTGTGAAGTACATATCCTTGGATCTCTTTTCTTGGCTTGAGAGCAAGAATACTGACAAAGTTTCTCCACAAAGCCAGGCAATTTTCAGACCTAGTATTTTTTTGTCATGCTGGACAAGCTTGCCTGACCATGTTGAGAATTCTTCCGTTATTGTGTATTTTTCACAGCACTTCAAAGGAATTCATTACTTTCCTCTATTTTTTCTCTCTTAGAGATGACGCTGGACAGCTAATTACAATATGCCACACTATGTCAACGATCCTTTGACTCCTAATTTAGAGTGGAATAAAAGACGACGGTATATCACAAAGACCCTGTAGATAACACAATCAAGACTTCCTTTAAAATTTTTTTATTTCAGTAGATTGTATTTCTCTATCCTGATGTAATGGAACAAAAAAGGGTTGTGAGGAGGAAGGTTAAGTTTTCTTTTGGGGTTTGTTGCTTTTTTTCGGTTGCTTTGTTGTTTTATTTTATTTTATTTTATTTTATTTTATTTTATTATAAATGGCAAAGTCCAGTCCACAAATGGATAAGAGTTAAACTATCTGGGAGTTCTAGAAATGAGATATAATTCTTGTTTTTGATGAGTCATAATTTTCAAGGGAATAGAGTGTTTGTAGCTGAAATGGACTTGTTCTTGAACTTATCCCATAGGTCATTTAAATTATGGCTTTCATCCCTTTTACAAACCTGAGGAAAAGCGATCTGACCTCTAAAAAACATATTTTCAGAACATCCTCTAAGACAGCAGGAAGGAATGCAGATTAAGAATGCAGTTCCAGCACCTTGCTCTTTAAAATGCTTTTAAAGCCTGTCTTGTTCATTCATCTTTTAACAAAGAAGTATGCACATGACAGGTTTTATCCTAGCTGGCCTAGAAAGGCAAAAATAATGTTAAATCAATGCCAAAGTGATCAGGGATGAGACCAGGATCAAAGTTCTGATCAGCCCACAATGGATTACTCTGTCTTAAATATTACAAAGAAATTATTTTTTAAAAATTCTTTGAGAAATATAAATATATCCTTGAATCAGCTAAGGCATCTCACTGCTACCATTAACTACATTTTACTCATCGATGAATGACACTTGGAGTGAAAAAAGCTAAACATAAACTTAGTGGAGGACATGATCACTGGGGAATTAGAATTAAAACAGAATTAGAGTTCTTGAATACAAAACAGTACCTAAAGGGTTTGGACTATCCATGAGAAAGACAATGAGGAGGGTGGAGGGAGAGGAGAGAAACAAACAATCTAATGGATATGGTTAGTGTTAAGTGCCAATCTTTTAAGTCCTATCAGTGTCTTACACAAAATATTAGTGGAAATGGTGCAGAGATCTTCAGCAAGTTCTTCAGGCTTTAAATCTCCCTTGATTTCAATTGTTTTTCAACACCTTACAGTAGCTGGGCAGCCCTGACCAGTAGATATTTCATGTCCATTTGAGAAAATAGCTAAGTAAAATTTTCAGAGAAAATGTGTATTTTTCCATTAACTTCGTCACTGATAGTTCATGCACAAGGATTCGTTCTTCTCGCCTTGTTTGAGGAAGCCAGTAAACAAGACACAGATGGCTTTTATGTAGTATCCAAACTCAACTGGATGCATAGGGTCTCCATAAGCACGAAAATGTCTTCACATTTTTTAAATATTCTAAGCACTTGTGAATAATTTGTCACCTCCTCCAGTGAAGGAATCAATCCCCAACATAGAACAGAGCTGGTCTTCAGATCCTACATCCTGAAGCTAATGTAGCTACTGAAATGCATAAAGACAAGGGAGTTACCAAGTTGAAGATCTCCTTTGCATCAGCAGAACCACTGTCCTCCAGTGCTCAGAAACTGTGTGTTAGCATATACAAATATTTATGTACTTGTGTAAGTGCAGATATACATCCTCTGACTGACCTTATTCTCCTTTGTCACTCTATTCTCTCCTCCTGAGTTCTTGAATTTCATGAATTGCAGAACAGAATTGTTTAGGTTAGAAAAGACCTCTGACATCATAGAGTCCAACTTTAAAACTAACACTGTCAAGTCTATCACAAAGCCATGTCCCTTAAATCTACATATCTTCTTTTAAATAAATACCTCCAGTGATAGCAACTCCACCATTTCTCTGGGTAACCTGTTCCAGTGTTTGACAACCCTTCTGGGTAATAAATTTTTCCTAATAAAATCTAAATCTTCTCTGGAGCAACTTGCGGCCATTTCCTCTTGTCCTGTGGCTGTTACGTGGGAGAAGAGACCAACTCCCCCCTCATACGTGTTTTCCTTTTTAGAGTACCTTGCACTAATATTCATAGAAGTCCCACTGCAACCAGCAATCCGTCCAACAGTAATTGGTAAAACAAGGCCACATAGTTTGAAAAATTATAATCTGTGTTGTAGAACATCTCCTGGTACTGTGGGACTATATATATATATATATATTCTGCTATCACACTCCAAAATAAATCCTGAACAGGGACTGACATTTAACTTATTCTGAGGACTGTTTCCAGCAGATAGACTGCATTCATTCTCCCTTCTGCAGGTTAAGACTGGTGGTACCATTTCTTACCAGCTGATCTCATTGGCCAGGAAAGTTTCCCATTATGTTTAACTTCTATTGATATGGTCAGTACATCCTGTAGCTGATGCACGTGCAGTGCTTGTTACTGTTACAATAATTTTCAGTGGTAGGACAATGAACTGATCATTCTAAATTGACTTGGGATAGAATCAGAATATTGAAATGCTTCCAGTATACTTTGAAGTAAGATTTACGTGGATTTGAAAGAGTATCATTTTAAAACTGTGCTAATCATTAGCAGAATCAGAAAGAAAACTTGGATTTTGTTGCCCACTGTACCCACCACCTACAGGCCTTATTTTTACATGTTATATCAATAGGAGAACAATAAATAATCATATTCCTTGCACTATTTACATGAATAAGGCTTGCATAAATTCTGACACTGAAGGTCATTGTCAAGTATCAGAGATTCTCACATTTTTTAGATTTTTCAGTACAGATACCTAAGGAATATTAAACACCCAAACCCTTCAACTGCAATTACCTTTATTTAAAAAAATCCTTATCAGCAGTATTATCGCAAAATAAATTACAAACACTAAGACGCATTCATAGCAGTACCTGATTTCTGCAAAAGAGTATTAATAAGGAAGTTTTAACTTTATCAATTGCACAAATGAAAAGGCGTTTTCCAATACATATTACACAAAGCTCAGTGGGGTAAAGAATAACAAATCTTAAGCCTCCAGAGCTGAGCTAATGTATTATTTCTCCAACTTCACAATACTTTTGAAATATCTTACATTTCAAATCAAGGAACATACATTTTAAAGGTAATTTACACAATAGAACTAATATCCCTCTGACTTTTTCAGCTCAACATGGTTTGTCTGAAAGTGTAAATCGGTACACTTGTGAAAGAAGTTCATTTTTAGGTGATGGTTATAGTGCTGTTCGAATCTAGTAAATCAAATTATTTTTGAAAGGAAAATATGAGCACTTATTGTAGGATCAATGGCCAATATTTAATCAAAATTATGTAGAGTGCACTTAATGATTGGATTAATTTTTATAAAAGCAGGAATCAACGGGAAAAAGATACACTCATATGAGAGAAAAAGATTTCAGCCTTACAGGTGAAAAAAAAATAAAAAAAATAAGCCAAATACCTGAGTTGATCTTCCTTTCTCATGGTTTCTGCCAGACTAAAGAACTTCATAAATGTAACATTAAATCTGTAACTCCTGCTTTTAGAGCATTTTAAAAGGCAAATTATAGCAATCAATGTTTTAAAACCAAAATATAAAATAAGACTTCTAAACCAAACTACAGTTCTGGAAGTCTTATGCCAGACTGTTGTCTTACCTATTATGAATGCCTATTTTATGTGCATGACACATATGGTAAAAGGCAAGTTATAAAATTAACTTTTCAATGTCTCTGAATACTTAACAAAGTGCCTTGACATTACTAGGTGATGATGCAGCAAAAACCATATTCCATGGCACATTTAGAGTACAGGAGCGTAAATTAATTCTTACTAGTGTGTATATCATACTACTTCTTGGTATTTTGTAGTTCTACCTCATGTTTTGAACAACCATTTTCTTCTTGAAAATAATTTTTGCATTTTATATTTAAACATAGAAACAGGACAAAAAATATGAATGCTCAGAAATTTGGGGTTCCACCAATGATAAATGATTATTCACTAGTAAGGGGAAAAAACATCCCATTGCTCTTCTTATAATCTTCTTAAACTTCCCAATAGGTACAGATCTTCAGCAAAGCAAAAGAATAAAACCTTTTGTAAAACATTACCACTCACAAATATTTTCTATAGCTTTCACACTGACATGTATAATGCTACCTGGAGACAGACATCAGTGATGGAGCCCTGGCTAACCTTCTGTGATGCTTCTGGTTTCATGGCCAATTTTGAAAAGAGTAAATGTCTTTTAAAATTTTGGTCAAAAATGGTATTAATATTTATCCCACTACCACAGGACAGAAGATAAAATTTTCCCGCAATTCATTACATAATAAGTAATACCTTGTCTATCCAGAGAAGGAATTGGTCGCTGAAAAATCAGTGTGCTAAAATAAATCGGAAATAAAATAAAATAAATACTAAAATAAATTGAAAATTTATTTAGTGTAATACAGGTTATTCCTAAAAAAGTTACACTGCCGAACGTGCCAATCTCAAGCATCTTTCAAGCCGCAGAAATGGGCAATTTTTGTGCCTCAGGGATTGGATCCAAACCAATTGACAGCAGAGCATGAGTGGTTTTGAGTAAGTACAGCATTCCTAAACTAGGAAGAAAAGGTAAGGAAAATAAAGTGAGAAAGAGATTCCGTTCATTGTGGAAAGGATCTCACTAAGTGGTACCAAAAAAAATGGTGATTTCATGTGTCTCATACAGCTAAGCTTTTGGAGTTTCTCATGAAGACAAAGAACAGTAGAGAAAAAATTACTACATTATCTGGAGAAGTGAACAAAATGTCACGGCGAGTGTGTCCATGGTAACTTCTCACAGGGACAAAAACAACCACTCACTTTAAAAAAGTGAAACCATGGAATCTGTGACTTCTCCTAAGACTGTGCTAACCTTTTTGATTCCATAAGTTGCTGCAAAAATAATAATTTACCTCCAGTTTTACTAGCTCTTCTGGTTTGTTTTAAAGACATGAAAGAATTCCGGAGTCCAAATACCCCTTTACATGTTTGATGCTAGCCTTCTTCCTTCATCTCCAGACCCATCATTAGAAGAATGAGATTGAGTATAATGTCCTGTGCCATACTGCTTAACTGGTGACAAGCAAAATGCAGTCAGTCTTTTATATTGGCCCTAAACATTGCTTTCAGGTCGGGGCAGATGGAACTTGATAGTCTTCAAGGTCCCTTCCAACCCAAGCCATTTTATGATTCTATGAATGAAGAAGTAAGTACAATTATTCATAGCAACTTATTGTAAGATTACTTCCACTTCACCTCTGTCCATTCTGTTTTCTCTTCCTGATTTTTTCTTCTTATATTCTTCCATTTTCTTCTACCTGGTTTCCATCCACAGGATAATGAGTATTTATTATGATTCCCAATAAGGCAGAAGAGAATCCATGATTTTGTCTCTGCTAGGAAGGATTTCTTACCAAAGCTTCATCTGCTGGAAAATTAAGTAGCTGTTTCCAAGGAAAAAGTGTTGACCATTCAGATTTCATACTTTTTTCATATTCAGGAAGTAAGAGAGTAGAAAAATATTATGTGTATATCTTTATCTATATCTCTATATATTTACTTTATATATTTTTAATCACTTGTGCAGGGGATTGTTATTCATTCATAATAAAACTGAGTGTTTGACCACAAGATGCTGTGTTGACTTTGTGACATTCAAGTCACAGATCTAAGACACAGCAGACTGGTAAAAGCAGTCAGAAACAAGAACTTCCTTTAAAAAAAAAAAAAAAATTGCTCTTCCATTGAGTAAAAATTGTTGAGATTCTGAAATAAAGTCATAGTCAAAATGAGGACAAAACATTGAAATATCTTGGGAATTGGTGGATCAAATATAATTATTTTTTTATTAATTCTCTATAGGTAAAGTGAAATCTCTACATTATGAAAAAATATAAGTTGACATCATTCCTTGCCCAACAATTGGCCTTCAAAATGACTCCTTTTGTCCATGAGCTCTGCTGGAATTTCCAGCAATATTGCCCATATTATTACCAGCCATAGCTGCTCACTTTTTGGTACTCCTCTCAGTTCTTCTGCTTCAGAAAATTCCATGCAAAAACACTTACTGGCACTAGAAGATGCTAACTCAGAGGAAGTGTTTATTTTTTGGGGGTCTTTTTCTAGTCATAATTCATACTATTCTCAAGGTGGGATTTATTGGTATATGACATATCCAGGAAAAAAAGTGAAATCAAAATAAAGTCAGTTTTAGAAATATAATTGTTTGTCTCTTTGAAATATAATTCTTAATGCAATTAAAATTAAGCACTTTGACACCATAGTGAAATTCTTTCAACAATCAGAATGTGTTCACATGAATTGTTGATTTTTTCAATCAAGTAATTCAAGAAATGCACACTGGATCAAGGCATTTGTATGCTACCTTGGGCAAAGACATCTGCAGGTAATCACGGAATCATAGAACGACTTTTGTTGGAAGGAATTTTACAGATCATCTATTTCCAACAGCCAGGGACACTCTGTACTAGACCATTACGCAAAGCCACAGCCAACCTGGCCCTGAACACAGGGATGGGGCACCAACAGCTTCTTTGGGCAGCCTGTTCCAGTGCTTCATCACCTTCACAGTAAAGAATTTTTTCCTAATTACTAATCTAAACTCACTCTCTTTCAGCTTAAAGCCATTCCCCTTGTTTTAGCAGTATGTCGCCTTGCAAAAGTCTACTTTCTTTTAGCTTCTTTAGGTACTGCAAGGTGCTGCAAGGTCTTCTGGGCTCTTTCTCCAGGTTGAACAACTCCAATTCTCCCAGCCTGTCTCCACAGAAGAGATGCTCCAGCCCTATGATTATCAATAATAAAAATCCTGGACATTTTTGCTGGATAAAATTGAAAAACTGAGAAGAGGATTTCTTGATTTCAAAGTTTAATTATAAACATCATCATCTTGTACAGATAAAACATTATTAAACATGTAAAAGGAAAAATATAATAGTTTTGTAACAAATTTTGGTTGTAAGATGAAATAGTTACACCATTTCCCTAGTGTAACAATAGAACTCCTCCTGAACTCTGGAAGAAGGTTTCTTTATGTACCTAGGAGTCCATGAAAGTCAAGAAAAGTTCCTTATCAAAAGAGCTTGAAAATGAAAACACAAAGAGATGTGTCAAGATGTAGCTCCCCAAGTTCTGCAGTTTCTGTGCTGTAGGGTACACTGCACAGCAACACTGCCCTGCAGCAAAGGATCATTCATGGCCTAAGGTCTCCAAAGAAACCCTGAAGTTAAAGTTTCGAATGGAAATGTGACTATTTTGGTGGTGAAAGGCAAAATGAAAGAGTTTTAGTAAATATTTTAGATTTGGTGGACTGCCCAGACCTAATAAAAAAAGCCATATGAAGGAAAGACTTCTGGCTAGCTCACCAAACTCTGCCAATTAACCGCCCGAAGGTTAGAATCAGTCATGACTTGGCTTATTTAGAGATAGATGGAAATGAGCAAGCAGCACAGCTGAAGGCTTTTGTTAGACCTAGTGTACTAGTCACAGATTAATAATTTAATTTCCTTCTGGCTTTCTGTCTCCAAGGAACTGATGAGCTTTGACATTACTCCTTTACCAGAACTGCAAAACTCCGAGCCCTAGGAGAAGGAAGAGTCAAGAGCTCCTTAAATTCTCACTCACTTGAACAGTTTCTTACCCACAATGTATTTTTCAGCAGGAAGATATAAAGTTACTGTCATCTAATGCTATTAAGTCATTTACACGATTAAAAAGCAATTATGAACGAGTATTGTTGGATTAGATGAAAATACCCTCTATCACTTGTCATGCATAATACACCATAGCCTTGTTACATACAGAGTTTTGAAAGGTGAAATAAAATGTAATCATTTGTGGAATTAAATGTAGACAGGAACACAAAACCAGAGTGGAGATGCCTATGGTTTGTGATAGGCAGTTTATATGTCAGCAGATAGAATGAATTTAAGTTGAGTTTAATTAACAATCTTTTGGAAATTCTCAGTTGCTTTTCATAGGAATTATTAGCACATCGCATCCTACTAAATCGTATTTATTAATGTAATTTAGAAACCTACGTATTAAATATAATTTAAACATCCATTGTAAAACCCAGCTATTAACTGACTACACACTGGGAACAAGGAAAAAAAAGAATAGAAAAAAAAAAGTTTTTTACATTAATTGAAGCGCTTTGATTAAGAGTATTTAGAATTAAGGTAGTTGCTCTTCAGTCTCCATGCACAGAAGCCTCTGAATTTAAAAAATCCTATCATGATTAGACTCCTTGCCTTCTCTGAAACAGGTAAAATTATAAGATTGACACCTCAAGCTGGAGCTTCCAGAGGAAACATCCAGAGGTAAAGAGTAGAGGGGAAAGTACAAAGTATGCATGCAACCATGCATCAAGCCAGTATTTTAGGGGAGCACACAGAGGGACAATGGGGTGGAAAAGCAATTTGGAAAATCACCTACTTGGAAGTTGATGTATCAAAAGCTGCAGGGAAAGGGAATTTGTTAAAAAGCAGGTAGTCAAAATTCTGCCTTGGCGTTCATGATGTATCCACATTGCTCTTTTGGCTTGCATCAGGCAGCTCGCACATTAGAGAGGCTGCTAATCTCTGAAGCATGCCCTTTTCAGTTCTGGAATCTCACCCACATCCTCCCAGATTGGCCCAAGGTCGGGTTTCTGGGATATACCAGTTTTCAGCTGGGATGTGGATGGATTGCAGGCACCTGTCAAACAGCATAATGGTTTCCTGATGTGATCTACAGTGTTTCTACACTGCAGTGTGACCACTTTTCTAACAGAACTTATTTTAAACAACATAGACTACAGAAAATTCTGCAAGATGTGTAGCTCTGGCAAGGACAGTGTTGTGCCTAAAATAGGAAGTACAGTGAAGCAGACTGATGAGATCCATCAGTTCCATCAACTCTTCCTTCTTCAGTAAGCCCTACAGGTACTAATAGTACCAGCCCCTGCTGTCTTGTCACCCAGACTACTTCAGGAAGCCAACTGATAAAGCTGGTCTCATCCTATACTCAATGTCTACTACATGAGGAGGCCCAGACACTCAGGGCAAAAATGATCTCATTTTCAAAAGATCTGGCATTAACACTTAAATTAAATAATGACTTATTCATTTTTGTGAAATTTATTACATTGTATATGAGATATAAGCACTAAATTTACTTAACTAATGTTTTATTAATTTTAAAAAATTACTTGAAAGAGTAACAAATTCTACTTGCTACTTAAATAATTTAATTCCTCAACTGAGTAATTGTTTTACTTTACATTTCAAAAAATATAAGAAACTCACAATTGTTTAATGTTGTGAAATAGCTTTTAACTTTTTTTACAAATCACCCATGGTTCAGAAATGTTTAAATGTTAAATCTTAAAGTCAGCTGTCATGAACTCCTCAAAGAAGAGTGCTAACATATATATAAAAATACATATTACTCCATAAACCTCAAACTTTAATCATTGTTCAAGTATCAAATATTATTTTTATAGTATCCTAATATTTAAATTACAGTTAATTTTACTACAGATGGTAAAAACTAACATGGAGTTGTCAAGTTATAACTTTACCTTGGAAAAACAGAGTGGAATTCTTAACTTTGTATTCAGTCCAACTCTTTATAGGTTGAACTCAATGATCTCAGAGGTCTTTTCCAAGCTAATTGATTCCATGATTCTGTGAAGTGAGAATATATGAGAACATCAGCCCTAAGAACACCAAGGACTGAAGGTTGCCTACAGGCAAGAACAAAGTAAAAAGCTAGAAACTTTATCTTCCTTCCATGGGAAAGCTTGGTGTCTTGAAAGTCATTCGGAGAGCATGCTGGCCCTAGCCTGCATTCAGCCACCCTCTCCCAGTGCAAAAGCAGGGTCCTGGGAAACCTGCAGTGGAAGGAAACAAGGATAATCAATGTCATCCTCTTTCTTGCTCGGCCAAAATGAGCTAAATGGGTTTTTTTTATTTTGGAGGACGGATTAATTGAGAAGGATATAAATGTTAATGAGGGATACTATCATGGATGTCACAGAGGATGTGAATGTTGAAGGGGCGGGGAGAGCTGCAGGGACCTCTACGAGAAGCACAATTTTGGCTGTCCTGTGCTTGGCACAGCTAGTTCCAGCTGTCTCCAGCTGACCCACATCAGGGTCCCATAGCCAAGAGCTGGAGCCTTGAGTTAAACATAAAACTGTGAAAACTGCTGCACAGTGAGAGAGAGAAGTTGGAGAGTAACAGCCGAGGGAGCTGGGGTTATTTAATACAGAGAGAAGGAGGCTCAGGAACCTGAAAGGAGGTTGTAGTACAGTGAGAGTTGGTGTCTTCTACCAGGCCACAAGTAACAGGACAAATAGACACAGTCTTAAGCTACGCCAAGGGAGGTTTAGGTTGGACATCAGGAGGAATTTTTCACAGAAAGTGTGATTAGACTTTGGAATGGGCTACTTGAGGAGGTGGTGTAGTCCCTGGAGGTGCTTAAGAAAACATTTAAGAAAACATGGCAGATGGTGCCATGGTCTAGTTGACAGGGTGGTATTGAGTCATAGGCTGGATTCAGTGATCTCAGAGATCTTTTTCAACCTAATTGACCCTGTGAGACTTACAAGTGAGAATATGCAAGAGCTTCAGTCCTGCAGACACCCAGGCTGGTGAAGAAGAAGAAGGAGAAGGTGTTCCAGACACCAGAGCAGAGATTCCTCTGCAGCCTGTGATGCAGACCTTGGCGAAGTAGACGTCCCTCTGCAGCCCATGGAGGTCCATGGGTGAGCAGATATCTGATTTCAGCCCATGGAGGAGCCCACACCACACCCATGAGCTCTTTCATTCTATTTTCTTCTCTGCCATATTGAAGAAAGGAAGAGAGAAGGCAAATGGGCAGGTGTCTGGCTGCTGGCCAAGGTAAAGCCACCAAACTCTCCTGAAGATTTTGACAAGTTCTGCCAGGTAGAACTCATTATCATAAGAAGTGAATTGTGCACTAGTAAAAGAAAAAATCCGGCACTAAAGAGTGAGTCAAATAAAGCCAAATAATATAAAGGTTGCATGGTAGAGGCAGTTCAAGATGGCAATATCATGCATGCTTTCCAGTGTGTTCCTTGAACTTGCAGGTCCAGCTTCCCCTGAATGCAAAGAAGGACTTTTGTAAGGTCTAACTTACCAAGAAAGTACACATCATCTAAGGAACTATACTGCAGAAGAATATATGATATATAATTTCCAGGATAAAGACATTAATCCCAATATTATATAAAGTACAAAAACTAGATGGATTCTGTCTTCCAGATGTTACAGCACCTGAGCAGAAAAAAATCCTTTTCATTCTGCAATGTGATAGGAAGTCAAAGGATTAATGCTAATACCATAACAACAGATATGCATGAAAAATGTGCACATTATCACTCTACCCATTCCCTTCAATAAACTCCTAAAACTGCAGTGTGGAAAGCACCAGCTTGAAAAGAATGAATGGCATATATACTGTGTTTCTGGCTGATAGCACAGTGTTCAGGTAGCAAGACAGTGACAAATTCTAGCACATGCTGCTGAGAAAGAATTATACATGTTGAAGCCAATTAGGGCTTGAGTTCCAGCATTTTCTAGAAACCTTCAGATACTGTGTATGCCAATTTTAATTGTGGATGCCTTTTGCCAGGAGTTCAAAACCAAATGAATATGTGATATCACTTAACCCTTATCCCCTCAATAAATGTAACTCATCATGATTCCAAAATCAAACAGCGTGTTGAATTTTAAGTCAATTATACCCAACTAAGATCCAATTGCGTTTTCCGTATACATTTTCTAGTTTAGTTTGGTGAAATATATAAAATTTAAAGAGCTCCAGGAAAAAAAAAAATAAGGAGCACTAAAGAAAAGTGTGTTTTATTTTAAAGTCATTCCTATGAACACCTGCTAAGTTTAATTCGGCTACATCTGCTCCTGATTTTGCAAGTTCTGACTGATTATTTGTCCTTATATTTTATTGAGTTTTCTCTTCCTTTTTCCTTTCTGTCTTTTGGGGTGCAGTTACCTAGGATGATACACCTGAGGAATGAGCAATCTGAAAATCTGCAGGCTGTGTGGGATTTGGTAGTTCTCAAAGACAGACATTCAAAACGCAGACAGATTAAAGGGGCTAATTGGTATGGCTTCAAAAAGATTAACTCTGGCAGTGATGTGACCTGACCTTCCAGACACCAATAGATATGGAGAATCAACTGTAGAAATAGAAGGAGAAATTACATTTTCCAGGTGGAATGTTTCTTCCACATAGTTCAAAAACAAGGCTGTAGCTGCTTTTTTCAGAGGAATTCCATGCACCGTCACAGGAGACAGTACAAGACCATATCATGTCCTGGAATGCACTTTATATCTGCTCATTTTATGCAATATGAGTTATACTGATTCACTGTGGCAAAAATCCTACTGACTTCCTGGATTAGACTCTTAGTGCATCTTTATGAGTCAGAGCAGCAGTAAATCACTATTATCTCAATGGATTTAGAAGCAGAGGTAAAGAGGAGAGAGAATATCTCAAGGTGGAACATAAGCAAGACCGTGGTAAGACTTCAGTTCAACACCCTTATTCTGTTACTGTAAAATGTTAAGTAAAATGTTAAATAAAATTTACTTCAGTTTGAATGAACTCATGGTTTTGTTTCTGTTCATCTCAGAACTACGAACTGCCCCTTTCTGGCTTTCAGTCCCATTAAAAATATTACATTCCTAAGAGTACAAGCCCAATCTGCATTCCCATAATACACAGATATTTGGAGAAACAGCTCATGAAATATTGTCAATGTTATTTAGAGAGAAAATCAAGTTGCATTCACATTTTCTTTTAGAGCACAGTTGGTGGAACACTGTAGTAGGTGGAAAATACAGGTTCATCATCCTGATCAGCATTAGATAATTCAAACTGAATGTAACCAGGATCTATACAAAGTGTTCTGATCAACAGGAGAAGAGCTATATCAGATATTCTATATCACATTCTTCTTGATGCCATGTTACAGATACATCAGAATTATGTTATTAATTTAAACTCTAATAATTGATGGTCGCCCCAGAGCAAGAACAGAAGAATATGTGGAACTCAGAAAAAATTAAAAAGCAGAGAATCCTATTTATAATGAAGTTTGTTAGAATATCCACTGAAATTGAGGAGAGTTTGACCACTGATATTTGATAGGGCATTGACTGTTGTTCTGTTTTTTGTTTTTTTTTTTATTTGATTATCATATCTATTTATTTGAGGAACGGTGATAGCAAGCCCTCAGGAAGATAAAATAAAAATACAGACTTTATACAAGACTTACAAAGTCATGTAGGAAATAATTGGCAAACAACTTTTTGGTTTTTTAAAATTACAGCAGACCTTCAGACTGGAGAGACTTCGATTTTCTCCTATCAGGAGTTTGAGATTTAAGTAAAAATGAGTGCTTAAATATAAAAATATTTTCCCATCCTTTTTTTTTTTTTTTTGCAGTACATTAATGGGTTAAGTTTGTCTGGAATACAGGAAAGTAAAAGCCGTGTATTTTTTCTCTGGAACAGTATTAAAAATATTATTGTCCTTCAGAAGATTTCTGATCCGTAACAAGAGCTATCCATCTGCTTAAATAAACTCTGTAAGTGCGTCTTCTTTATTTTCAAGAAAAATTTAATTTAAATTTGATCTTTAAAACCTTAGCTAACTGTATGTGATCCATAGCTGTTAAGATCAGCAACAAAGCTTTGAGAACAAATTTTCAGAACAGGTAGGATAGAATAGAAATCTGCAAAGAATCTGACGAAGAAAAAGGGTTCTTTCACTTACTAATAACCCTTTTGTTTTAATAATTTTAAAATACTATTAGAGCATTCTGTATTTTTTAGTTCTAAGTTCATTAATATGATTAAAATCTGGGGGGAAAACCTTCATATTATAGTCAAGAAGACAGTGGACTGAAATGATTTTTAAGAAATTCAAGCATGCAAAAATACCCATGGGTGTGATGGGGAATTTTTTAATCTAGAAATTATTCACCCACCTCTTTGGAACCATTCAGATGGCTTCATTATATCCTTCTGGTTTTATATTTTTTTTCACCAAATTGAATCAAACTGCTCTTTCAATGCTTTCTTCTTGCTACAAACCTCAAAAGCTAGCCTGCTGCAGTTCAGAATATTCACTTGAGAAACTACCTGTTTAAAACTTCATGGACCCTATAATGACTAGATATAGGTAATGCAGTATCTCCTGTTTCCATCTATGGACAATGACATAAAAAATGTTTATCCCACTTTTCTTCGTTTTATGCTTTACATTAACATGTTTGTCATAACAACGGATTCTCCACAATATAGTGAAAAGAAATCATAACTTCCCATAGCTGGAATTTTTTCAAGTTAAATGCAATCTGTTCTCAAATTTTAAAATAAAATTTTACCTTTGCCCATTAGGAATATACAGATATTAAATTTAAGAAAATATCCATATTTAGGGGGGATAAATTTTTAAAATTCAAGAAAATTACCTTTTTTTTGAGTCATGCATAGGGAAGATGCTGAAAACCCTAATTAGTCATAAACACAGCTCAATATGCTGTCTTAATGCCTCAGAGGCAAAAGGTTTTTAAATGTTGTTATTTTTTGTGTAATAGTAGAGATGGATACAAGTTTCCATTTCAGGCTCCTCTTATGCTAGAAATTGCAGGTTATATAATAATTTTAAAAAAATTTAAAAACCAAAACCATGAAATCTTAGATTATTAAATTAGATTTCAACAAATTACATTTTTTAAAAAGCAGTGAAAGGGACAGTACTCAGGACAAAGCTTGTTTTAGAGCATTTTTCCTGAAAACTGCTGTTCGTGTAAAAGTTGAACCAATCTGTATCTCCAGCCAGACCAGTGGTTAGGTAAGTTAGTCAAAGGTCCGATGGTTTTCTTTTGTCAAACATTTTCAGTATTCCAGCAAGCAGAATCTTAAGCAAACATAAGCAGCATGCTGACTAATTGCAGTCTGTCAAAAAAAATGACTGGATCCAGTCAAATTCAACAGCTCATGTAAAGGAGGTACTCCCAGTTGAATTGTGCAAATGAAAGAAAAGTCAGTTTTATTTATTTAGTATTCTGTTATTCAGTTGAGTCCCTTCTTGCAGCCTAGATTATCACCATATAAGTCATACCTTCTGGGGATATATTTTTAGACCTGCTAGTAAAAAAATAACCCTTCTGCTTGAAAAGTTTCCAACAAATAAGGAATCCTGACAAATTTGACAATCTGCAGGAAACAAAATTGTGTGGTAAAAAACAATATGAAACCGAAAGAAAAATAAAAATAGCAAATGTGAGAAAAAGATTGTACAATCTTCCTACAGCTCTACACAGTAAAGCTTTTGATGAAATAAGAATTTTATTCTTTACAACAAAAATTATTTTAGCTAAGTGAGAATGTACAATCTACTAGAACTGTTTGGAGATTTTCTAAGTACAAAAAGGTGGAGTGAAAGGTGCTGCCACTCTCCCAGTTAATAGGTTTTTCTTAAGGCTTTTCTTATGTATACCTTTCTCTGACTAGCTTTTTCAAAATAAACCTGAACCACCTTCAAATCATCTGGACACCAATCTTCCTCACTCTTCCAGATTTATATGTTAAGGAGAGTTAAACATTCTTTGAAAACATTGTATTTCAAAACATCAACCAAGCCATCAAAAGGGATCACAAGATTACATCCTGCCCAGACCACCCATATGAATTATAATCCTGAAGCACCAATATCCATTCAAATCGTCAGCGCTACCCACCTGAGCAATTAATATGTACATTCACTTTTTCCATTTTAACTTCTTTCTTTTTTAACTTTTCCTCTGAAAGTTATTCATCCATCTCTCCTAAAGTGGATTTCAGAGAAAGAGGAGGAAGAGAACACATTGTCTCCATCAGGTTTTCTCTGTACCTTTTTTCCCTTTTTGAAGGAAAAGCAATTTATGTCTCCCTTCCATTTTCCAAAGGTACATCTGAAAAGCTCAGCAAGAAAGGAAAATTTTTAGTACTCTTCCCATCAAGGTGTGGAAGCAACCAAGAAGTACTGGACTTACCTAAAAATAGTGAATCCTGAAAATAAACTACTCTTTGCAACCTTAGAATGACTTCTACAGGGAGAATTTTCTCTAGCAATACAAGAAATGCCCTTCAAAATATCACCAAGAAACCTTTCTCTTGAGTGAGGAATCCTATTTTAGAAGTCCAGGAACAATGTTACATAAACAATACAGTTAAAGTAATTTCACAATTATAAGCCGCACCATTTTGACTAAAATTTTGCTCCTAACCCAGAAGTGTGGCTTACATTCAGGAGCGGCCAATATATGAACAAATTTTGGAAATTTCCCAACCCGGAAGTCAGAGTCCGCAGCAACCCCGAGCCGAGCCAGAGCCCGCCCGACCCTGGGCAGCGGGGCAGTGGCGGCACAGCGGCAGTGCTGCCCAGGCCCAGGGGGTGCAGCGGCGCTCCACGGCCCTGGGAAGCGCGGTGGTGGCAGCAACCGGGAACACCTCTCTCCAGCTTCCTGGCGGCAGCGGCGAGCAGGGCTGGGGCCGCTCCCTGGTGGCAGCCCCAAGCAGGGCCAAGTCAGTAAACCCTGTGATCCCGCGATTCTGTTACTAATTGGCAACTTTGTGAAAGTTGCACATGGATCCTCGCTGCGAACCAAAGCGCGGTTTATAATCTGGTGCGGTTTATATATGGACAAAGACCTAAACGTTGCCGACACCCGTAGCTGTGGCTTATAATCAGATGCGGCTTGTAATCATGAAATTACTGTAATCTTTGATTAACTAAACTAACCTCTCAGGCCTTTCTCTGGAGATCTTTCAGCAAGACTTCCTCAGATGATTTCCACAATCATCATCTGCTCCTTTCATCCACCTTGCTAGCTGCCTTCACTTCCTTTCACCTGAAAAACTTTGCCGTATCTTTCAGGATCTCCACCGTGGTTCTCCAGCACTGAGTAAACAGCACATAAGTCTGTTGTCTTAGCTTTCACTCCTTTTCTTCTGATTAACTCCTGAAGGTTTCTGCTGCTCTCCTACCCCTAACCCTTTCCCTCTCCCTAAGCTCCTATCACATATCATGGGAACTCTGCTGTTTGCCCAGATTTCACCATCTTTATCTCTGCATTATCTATAGGCAAGCACCTATGATCATATTTTCAGTTCTGTCCAGAAATCTTGCTGTATCCTGTATCTTAGCAGGGATTTCACTCCAGGCCTCACTGGGCTCCATGGGCAAACAGTTTGTTCAGTGTAGTGAAGGTTTGTCACAGCAGAAAGAGTAAAATAACAGAAGTGGTGGTGTTAAAAGAAATTATAACCTCAATAAAATGGTCTGGGTTTTAGTGTGGACCTGTATTGGGCTTTAGAAAATAAAAGATTTTGATTATCATATCTTAATAGAAAAGCCAATTAATTTAATAATGAATAATAGTTATAGCAAGGTATTCTGGTAAAAAGAATAAATTTGAGTAGAAGGTAATGGTCATTATAAAAGTTGAAGAGGAATTTTTTTTTCAAGACATAAAAAAATGTGGTAAATATGTATTTTGCATGTATTTACTTCTGTTTGGTAGCATTTTCTGCTAACTCATGAATAATCAGATTATTAATGAAAAAAAACCTGTCAGTTTGACACAAAACATTAAAATATTGCTACATGTAATCTATAAGATTATTATTGCCTCCCTTTATGTACATCATTTATGCCACTGTAGTATTTTACTGTGTCAATATGTTACCACAGTTATCCTCAGAAATTATTTTTTGAATACTGAATAGAGGCTCAATGGTTCAATTAAAAATGTAAATTGGCAAATCTTGTGTGAGCCCAGCAAGTGTGGAAATTAAGGCAGTACAAATTTATTTGCAGTTTTACTCAAATTTTTCCAATAATTTACACAAATCTATCATGACAAAAAGGTAATCTGATATATCTTACAAATATTTTTTGTCATTCTATTTTTATGGAGTTGTGTTAAATCACTTTGGAATAGAAAAGAGTTGAATCTGACAGTTACAGTTGGATAAATCCCCTCTTTGCTGTGTCACCACAGGAAAAGTGCACTAGGTAGGGAAAAACCCAGGGATCTATACTGTTTCTTTTCCTTTCTGAAACGGGAACATTTTTGTCTTAGTTTCCACAAAAAAAGGGACCCAAAATAAATCTATAAGTTCAGATGGGACATTTTGCACAACCTGAAATAATTTTCTGGAGATAAACGCTGAAGTAGGTTCCTCATACTATGATACATGAATGACAGGAAAATCCTTCTTCTTCAATTCTGCTGAGACATTTATCCTTCTTTTCAGCTTCATACACAATAAAATTTGCCTCATTTGATTTTAAACTCCTCAGGATGGGAATTATATCTTCTTGTACACTAGTAAATCCATCGCACAATGGAGTGGAAATATTCATGGGGTTCCTGGGGAACTACTGTTCTAAAAACAGTATTAGGGAAATTTCATAATATTTTTCAAGACATGAAAACCCACCACGTGTGCTGGCTTGCTGTATTCCCATTCTGAATTGTGGTTAGGACCGCTATCTTAAAACTAGCAGCAGCAGTAATAACTAAAGAACTTCAAGCTTATATATACCTACAAAAATATCATAAGCACAAAAGAAGTATTGATACCAAATAGGCATATAAAATGCAGTAGATATTTTGACACAGAGAAATAGGGGATTGGAGCTCAGTCGTGGCAGTTGTTTTTATGGCTCATGATTTGCAATGGGGAGAGATTAAGAGGCATTTTATATAAAATTAAAGAAAAATACTAAGAGAAACAATCATCCAAATATCTCCACAACAGGTAAATATTATTAATAGTGCCAAATGTTATTTATAGACACATTACTTTCATTTGATCTGGCACACTAGCTAATAGATACTAAAAATAATTATAGGCTGAGACGTTTGCAGATAGACAGTGACCTCATTAATTGCTGTGGTGGAGATGCTGGTAGCTCCCTGCAGTGAGCCATTATAGAAGTGCATCAAATAACAAACAATGACAGCTAGCTCATAGTGAGTGAAGTCTGACAGATGGTCAATCAATTCAAAACTGACACATTTTTGTAACTAAAAGGTAGGTTTGAAGTCTTTTGGGGTTCTAACGGTGCTTCTCCTGAGCACCAAATCTGGGTTATAAAAGTTAATATCCAGTTCAAGCCCTTCAAATATAAAAGAAAGAAGAAAAACCACATTCCCTAGTGAGTAATCAAACTGCAGTAGACTCAAGTTTCTAAATACCAGTGACACTTCCTTGCTCACTACCACTAGGAATGCTGCATCGTTTCTAGTCTGCCACTGCACCATGCTGTGCACCACCACAATGCATTTTATGCTAATGTGATGAGATGTCACGCAGTTTGATATGATGTGGAACAGCACAGTGGTGAAAACTTATGGACCAACATAATTACTTTCAGATAAGAATTATTAACTCAGCTGGCAGAACTCAGATCTAAATGTGCATGATCTGAGGATAAATAAATAGATTAGATAGATTTACTAAGAACAATTTGCAAGAATGGATATTCTGTTGTGTCTGACTCTGCAAACAGTTCTATTTGAAGTGTTTCTCCCTATATAATAGTAGACACATGTATTCATCTCCCTTTTGCCCTTTTCAAGACTGCCATCTTTTATGAATATTTACTTGTTTTCTGAGTTTTTTGCTTTATAATTAATTAAAACAAACATTTTTGGGGGTGTTGATTATTTTTTAAATAGCTGAATTGGTTAATACTCTTTTAATGAAATAACTCTCTTTGGTAGCAGCATCATTAAAGGAGTAATCACAAAACTGGTAATTAAAAATAGATGTCTAGATCCTCAGCAGGAATAAAGCAGTTTTCAACTTTGCAGCAGAGCCAGTTTCCTTTTCTGCAGTATTGTCCCTGGAGTCCTCATGACCTGTTTATTGAGGGAGTTACACTGGACCAGGGACATACAAAAGCAAAAGAAAACTTGTAAATCATGTTTGCAAATAACATTTTGACAGTTGATTTTACTTGTAGGTGCTGGCTTTGTTCATGGAAGCAGTGAAGAGGGTAAGATTTTATTCAAGATTCAAAACCTAAAAATGCAGACAAGATTCGTGTAGGCACAAATCTGAATATGAAAATAGGCATTGTGCTCTCAAAAACTGAGGGAAGGGAAGGGAAGGGAAGGGAAGGGAAGGGAAGGGAAGGGAAGGGAAGGGAAGGGAAGGGAAGGGAAGGGAAGGGAAGGGAAGGGAAGGGAAGGGAAGGGAAGGGAAGGGAAGGGAAGGGAAGGGAAGGGAAGGGAAGGGAAGGGAAGGGAAGGGAAGGGAAGGGAAGGGAAGGGAAGGGGAAGGGGAAGGGGAAAGGGGAAGGGAAGGGGAAGGGGAAGGGGAAGGAGGAGGGGGAGGGGGAGGGAGAGGGGGGGAGGGGGAGGGGAAGGCTCCTATCTAAGAAAAGGAGGACAAAGTAAACATTGAGCAGTCGTAGAAGACACAACCCATGGATTGAAGTGATTCCACCCCAGGATTTCAAGAGGGCCCAATATCCTGGAAGGCCCTAAGGGCCAACAATGCCTCAGTAGTTCTGCCCATTGGCTGAACACAACTAAGCGCAAGCAGAACAGGGTGACTTTTTGGGTATTTAACTTACAATTCTTAACAGTCCAGTGAGATGCTGTCTAAAAGCCTGAGAAAGAGCCCTGATGGTAATACATCTGATAATAGACAAATACCACTGTACACATTTATGCTGCTAAGACTAGAGAGTAACTGGTGGCAGCATGGCACTAAATAAACAGCAGAATATTCAATTCATGCCCTCCTTCCACTGCTATACAAAAGTCATTTACTTTTTATAAGACGGAGAAATGACACAACAGCTTCCTAAAGAGTGTGGTTTTTCAGTTCAGCTACAGAATAAAGCAGGTGAAGAAAATACACATACACTTCAGCTTTTATGTTAGAAATATTCTAGCTGTGATTTTGAATATGACAAAAGAAAAGAAAATTAATTATTATATAGCCACTGATAAATCTGTTTATGAATCTCATCAGATATTTTCTAAATATGGGATCAATAAAAAAGATGTCTTGTGTTCGGCTAAGGGAATTCACCAAAATATTTAAAATGTGCTAAAGTATCCTATGTCTTTATATTACCTTTAGCTGTCATTCCCTATGCTCAAAAAACAATCTGCTGTAACCAGCTTCAGTAACAAGAATCAAAACTGTGGGGTTCCGTGTTCAGGCACATTAGTTCAGAAATCTTGTTGAAATCCAACAAGGACCAAAAACATTGTTACCTGACATAGGAAGTCATCCGTGCAACTGAGGGAGAAAATTACAAATAATTTGTAGTGAACTGTTTAGGAACAATTGATAAGCAGTAATTTGTGCAAGAAAATGATTCATTCATGAGCATTAACTAATCAGCGAAAACTATGACTCAAACTAAGGTAATTCAGAATCAGATAAAAGAATAAATTCATTGAAACCATATTTGCAACTAGTGAACCAAAATCAGAACCAAGTCTCCTGACAAACACTTATCGCCTGTTGTCACTAGCCACTGCTGATGTTTGTAGTTATTGCTACAAAAAAGAGGAATCTTTCAGATGTGTCTGATTTTCAAAACTACTTCCTTGCTTTGCATTGTATATTTTTCTTTCTTTTTCCATTTGTTGCATTTGCGAAAGGATCCAAGAAGAATTATTTGATTTTAAAGGAAGCAATTTTTGAAAACTGGACTAAATCAATGAACAGAGAAAAAAATTATGTTGCTTGTATTTTTTTTTTTTTTTTTTTTTGCTCATTAATGTTAGGATTTTAGGCAGCCTCTTAAAAGAGTTATAAAATAAAATAAGCACAGCAAAAATAATACAAAACTTGTTATTTCCCCTTCTTATTGCCTGTTCTAAGCTCAGTAATACTTTTATAGTCTGCATTGCAAAACAACTATAAATGATTGAGTGCTTAAGGATTTCTTCAATCATATTGTTATGAAAATGAGTTGACCTCATCCCCTTTTGTCAATAAAATAGGATATTACCAAAAGGCAGCTTTTGCAATTACATGTGAATTGGTTTTCAAGCTTCACAGAAAGGTCGATTCAAACAGTGACAAACATCACCTTGGTAGGCACTACTGCCTACCTCCAATTTGGGAAAGCTTTTATTAGCTCACATTCATGCTGAGGGTCAGCTTTTCAGTGTTCTTTTCTGAGAGACTGAGGCATGAAAGCTCTTGAAATCTCCATTTACTTAATTAAAATAATATTACTGAATGAATGATAATCAAGTGATGTTTTCATTATGCCAAGTAATTTTCTGCCAGTATTTCAATTCCCCTTAGCAACATGTATCTGTGAGGGTTGTAACCTATAGGCTCTTTACAACAACCATCTCTCACTCCTGCAAAGGACGTCTTGACCACAGGAGGGTTAGCCATTTGAACATACCAAAATAGCTGTCTAGAGTTCTCTTTGCTGCTCCACTCCCAAATAGAAATGTCTTTGTAATTTTCTTTATGGTTACTTATTTCTGCAAAGTATGTGTCTTCTGATGCAGTCCTGTTAATTGACAGAGAGCAGCAATACACAAGCAGGGTGTTGTGAGACCCACTGTCAGGGAGAGACAGGAATGGGGCTGTGCTGTGCCACAGATGGAGGGCCGGGAGCCAGGAGCTGCAGCAAGGATGGTAGGACAGGGACCCAGCTGGCAAAGGACACACACCCTGAATGAGGTGAGCAGAGCAAGTGCCACAATGGAAAGCCAGTTTAGCCAGCATCTAGGAGCCAGGCAAGTCCATGATAATGAGCTGAATTCAGGGTAAGGGCAGGAGCTGAAGTCATTGGGTCAAGGCCAGGATCAGTGATGTGCATGGCAGGCACAAAAACTCATGCAAAGACTGAGGATTAGCACCCCTCCCAAGCAAAGAGAATCCAGGACTCAGCTGTTTTCCCAACAATCTAACTCAAGGTCAGAGCTGCTCCATATCATTCCTTTTAAATGTCTTTTGGAAAAGTACCCATTATCTCTAACACTAACATGTAATGGATTAGACCAAATGAAGGTTATAAGAGATACTAAGGATGGAAACAGATGCTCTTGTCAAAGTAAGCTCCAAGAGCATGCACAGAGCTAAGGAAAATAAAAGCAAAGCAGAGGATATATAGAGTAATGACAGCTTGTTGAAAAAAAAACACTGCAGACAAAACAAGACTTTTCATGGGTTTTCATTATTCTACTGAAAAGATATTGTGCACTTCATGGAGTGAAAACCTTTCTGAAACTACTAAGGGCTTAATTTTATGAATATTTATTAAGTATTATTTCTTGCTGTAATCATACGCATTTTATAACAACATTGTTATAAATTGTGGGGATGTTTTGTGTGAACAGAGATGTATCCAGGAAGAACTTAGAAATTTTTAATGAATTTAATTTTTATTTGATTAATACTTTTACACTTGAAAATGTAAAGAAAAAATATTAAATTCAATGATATTTTTGCCTATTTTTTTCCTATAATTATTAATCTAGAAATGTTGCTAAGTGTATCTTTTTAAATAAAAAGACAATTCTAAGAAAAATAAAATTTACTTAAGCCAGCAAAAATCTCCTGTTCAGAGTGACCTTTTTTTTCAGGTTTTTAATGCTACAAAGAAAAGAGGGTATCGTCTCATGCTTTTGTCTGGATTTTTATGTTCAGCTAAAAATCAGTTATTCATAAAGATCCAGTTAAGACATAAAAATATTTCATGAACACTATTAAATAAACTTCAACATCTATAAAATCTTTCTGCCTAACATAATGATTTGCAGTTGTAGTTTTAAGAAACAAAAGCTTATGAAGTGCTAGGTATAATAGCAGACTATGATTCTCTTGTGAATTCAAGAGCTAATACAAGCTTTCTGACTTTTCTAGTACGTTTCAGTTCTGGAAACACTTTGTGAATTATATTAGTGCTAATCCGTTATATAACATTATATAATAGAATGTGAAGAGATGTAATTATGGTTTTCTGTGTACAATTCAATAATTCCGAAATGCAATGTAATTTTTTTTACAGACAGACATTCCTTACTCTCATAGATTTATTATGTTTATTATGAGCACAGATATGTGCCATAACAGAGGTTGTCACCATCACTGATTGCACTATATTTTAACTATCTACATATCAAAGAATTAATGTAAATTCTTCAATTTTCCAAGAAATCTGGTTAACCTAGAAAGAAACTTTCAACTTTTGAGTATATAAGGTAATTTACTAGAGCTTGCTTAGATACTGTTATAGATCTGTACAGATCCGGTATGAACACATTGATACGCTGAAACTGTTTGGATGGGCTGATAAAAATTGTCTGGTCAGCTCAGGATTGGATTACACCTATTTAGATAAAATTACAGCAATTTAGTTATGTCAAAAAAAGATTCAGTAAAGCCTATGAAATTATCAGAAAACCTTTGGTGCAGATCATTGTTTATTTTAGGTCAGAAGGTTAAGAATCATAGCAAACACATTCATAATTTGAAGTGCCAGTCCAAGCTTAGCAGGTTTTCATGGTGCAGTCCACTCAATATTGTGAGACTCATGTTCAAAAAATTAACTATGCTACTTCTTCCAGAAATACTAGCAACAGACCTGGGAGTCATAGGGTTAGAGTAACTAATATGACTGACACTCTTAATGGGACACCTCAAATGAACTTTTACAAGGATTTGGATTAATTAGTTAATGGACTAATTAGCAGATATTATACCCCAGGGAAGTATTATTAGCAGAAGCATGGGCGATGTGTTTTAGGCATATATAATAATTAATAATAAAGGTAAACTAGAGAAGTCCTTCTGTAACTGTAGAAAATAATAGCTAGCTGGAAAGGTAACTCAGTGAAAATGCAGCATCACAACCATATTGCACTGTGAGTTGCACCAGCTCTGGCAGCAAGTGTTCGATGCTGGGAGCCAGCCAGACTGTTCTGGCTGATCCCGACACGTCAGAGTGCAGTGTAATTTGGGAACCACCATATGGCAATAAACATGGCTGCACAGACACAGAGCAGCCCCTTCATCACAATGTTATTAGGCACCAAGAACACTATGTGACAAAAAGAGAGCAGACTGTCTGGGGCTGCCTCGCTGCTGCCTACATATATTAAATATGTTGGCATAATGTTTTGCTTTGCAACCTCAGAGAAGTAAGTATCCTGTCTGAATTTTTTTTTCAGACAAAATATTTCATTACTGTAGTCAATTTTAACACACAAATCCTTCCACTTGTATGGTTAGAGAACCGATAGGAGTCTGAAGGATATTGCTGAAATGCTTACAGCCTACACAAAAGCTCAGTTTCCTATGTGTTAAATTGGTCACATTTCCTTCCACAGAAGAAATTGCTTACACTGTTCTCACTTGCAAATGTATTGGCGAACATTGAAGAACTTAGGTTCACACATTTAAAACAGAGGTATATAAAGGTTGATAGAACCTGATGCATGTGTTATTATTTTTTTTTAGCTTTTTTATTCTTTTTTCTTTTCTGCCATACATATCAGTCAGGAAGCTTCAGCGTGCAGCAAATAACATAAACTGGCCTGTGTTTTCTCTTGTTTTTTAGTATTAAGTCTAAAGTGTAGCTACTTGCTGAGACGATAAACATGACTTCCCATGACTTTTCAGTAAATGGAGCTCACTTCTGAGGCCCTAGGGCATAGTCAATCTAAAATATAGATATGAGGGTTGGAATTAGAAATTTCATGATCAGCGAAGTGTACTTATAGCAGCTACATTTTGAAGGGGCATTCTTTCATCTATTAATTATATTCCACTTCCCACTCTCACCAATACTAGCGACTCATCATTTTACATATTTAATGGAACATGACTAAAAATACATCAGAAAATTAATCGGTATTCATACTGTACCGAAAATTTTCAGACTTTCCGTTTATTTCTTTCAGGCAGGCTGCTAAGTCTTCGAAAATCTAGAAACAAAAGGAAAGGACTTACAAAAAAACTTATTATGACAAGATAGCTGCAGGATGTAACAGAAAATCAGTGTTCACTGCTTAGCATAGTTCAATATAGAAAGTAATTTCCCAATCTTTTTCTGTATCTTTGGCTCCTACTTCCTTGCACGTATCGCCATACAGATTTTGCAAAGTAGATAGCATAGTGACATATCAGCCTCCGTAGGCCTCATCTTTAAAGTTGGAAAGATATAGAAATAGAGATGGAGAAGTATGCTGATTTGTTTTAGAAATACTTTAATTTTGCTGATCCCTCAAAATAAAGGACACAAAAAAGTATACTCAAGCAAAAAAGTATGCTGTAAGGAAAACTTTTTATTTTACTGCAGTTTTCATGCTTGTATATATCAAAACTTAGGCATTTATTTAAAAATATATATGTCCATCTGTATCTGTAACAAAACATTATTTTAAATTATTAAATTTTAAAATTTGACTGCTAATTAGTAGGACAAAAAAAAAACAACAGTGGGATTTTTAAAAAGAAATTTGCTCATTTGCTCCTAAAAAGTTTTCAATCCTTAAAGCATCACTCATCTGCTTTAAGGAACTGTACAACTGCCTGTACTGGAATGAAGACTGAGAGAAATGGGAGTTTGGGAATGTTCTGATTTAGACTATATCATTAGATACCTGGGTATATTCACCCTTGCTGAAAAGGTTCCCAGTATGCACACTTACAAATTAGAGGCTGTAGAAAATACTAATTAGTGAACATGGAATATATATTGAAAATTTACTTAAAGTAAAAGATGCTTTTGTGTTTCTCTGGAAAAGAAACTAATGGGATGAGACAGGACAGGATGTGATGGGATGGAATAGAGAAAGAAGTAAGAGAAGCTACTTGAAAAGAATACAAAAGTTGCATAATCTACCTGACAGGTTGAAGGAAATAGACCATGAGATTTTGTGTGCCCAGGTGTGAGGGAAGAGGTCATATCTGATTTAGTTTTTAAATCAATGTAAGTTAAAGAAAGCATGCAGAGAATGAAGATTTCTCTCGGTTACTAAAAGTACAGGATATCAAGATTTTCAGTCCAAAAGTTAAAACTCCAAACCAGCCGACATTGATGACTGACAAGAAAAGTTATGCATTGAAATGCAGGCAAGCTAATTTTTTTGCTTAATCTATGTATTTTCTGAAATATAAGTAAAATATCCATCAGAAACCCTCTTTAGCCAGTCAGTTTTTATGTTTGCATGCTTAAGATTCATAAGTTCAGTCTCTTTTGCTCTTTTAATCTAGAGCAATAGATATTGCATAAAGACTAAAGCTTTTGGAAGCATGTAATTTATTATGGAACCTGAAGATCAAAAATCTCCAAAAGAGCTAACTACATGATGAGCTATTATTTGGAGGAGAAACTAAAGTTTCATCTGTCTAATCACATTAATCCTACCTATAATGCCATATAGTTGCGCCCCCTTGCTTGTAAATCCTTAATTCCTCTATGCGTAGTGGAACAACTTTTAAAGCAGTTGCCAAAAAACACCTTCAGGAACTCAGTGATAAAATTAAGCAAAAGAGATATCTTCAGACTCTCCTAGTCAGGGTAGGGCCAAAACTTGATTGACCTGCATTTAGAAGAGTGTATTGGATATCTGTGGGGCTGTTGAATAAAAGAGAGAAACAATCGCTCTTTGTATAGCATTGTTTAAAAAATAATGTCTAGGTGGATTTTCCAGGGCAAAGCAATTCAGGCCAAAGCAAAAAAGTTATATTCACTAGAAATTCATATTTTTAGACACAGCCCTTTGTAAAAAAATAATTTCAGGAGGAAAGTCCTCAGGAATAATATCAGTTTTAGAAGATTCATTGCCTAAGAGCACTTAAGAACTTCCACAAATATGCTGCTCCCAGTACTTTATCTATTACAGAACACATGCAAAACCAAGCAAAGTCCTGGGCTGAGATGGTAAAATGAATGCAGTAACTGATGAATCTCATGAAATTTTTATGGTGTTTGGAAAAGGCCGCTATGACCGTGTTGCAAAACACAATCCATACTAGTAACCTTCAGATCAGACAGAAGCCCAATGAGATCCATAGAAAAATGTAGACCAATCTGCTTCTAGCAGCTAGGAGTGGTTCAACTTGAAAAAATGAAAGAGTTTTAACCTTGTATTCTAAGTACAGTAATTTCACAATTATAAGCCGCACCGTTTTGACTAAAATTTTGCTCCTACCCCGGAAATGCGGCTTACACTCAGGAGCTGCTAATATGTGAATAATTTTCTGACATTTCCAACCCTGGAAGTGCCAGCCAGGGTGCCGAGCCGAGCACCCGCCAGTAAAACCCGGCTTTATGCGATTGTTACAAATTGATTACTCTGTTTCGTGGTGGGTGGAGCTGGGCTCCGTGCCGGCAGTGCAGGGGGGGAGGAAGGCGGAGGACTCCCTCCTTCAGACAGTGCAGCCCGGGGGAGAGGTGGGGGCTCCCTCCTGCTGGCCCTGCGGTTCGGGGAGAGGCGGGGGCTCCCGTCCTCACCTGCCGCCGCCACCACAGGAGCGGGCAGGTTCCCGTCCCCGCCTGCCGCGGGAGCAGGGGGGCTCCTTCCCCTCCTGCCACCGCCACCACGGGTACCTGCGGGCTCCATGCCCCCCTTGCCGGGCCGAGGCGAGCGAGCCCAGCAGCAGCAGCAGCGAGCCTCGAGCAACCCTGCTGAGCCCTCATGGCCCGAGTCAAGCCAGTAAACACCCTGATCCCGCGATTCTGTTACTATTTGGCAACTTTTTGTATGAACAAAGAACAGAATGAACAAAGAACAAAATGCTGCCAACATCCGGAGATGCGGCTCATAGTCAGTGCAGCTTGTAATTGTGAAATTACAGTAATTTCACGAATACAAGCCGCAGCAATTTGACAAAAATTTTGGTGGAAACCCGGAAGTGCGCTAATACTCGGGGACGGCTAATATGTGAATAATTTTCTGACATTTACAACCCCAGACGTGCCAGCCAGAGTGCCGAGCCAAGCACCTGCCAGAAAAAGCCGGCATTTCGCAATTGTTACAGTGTTACTGTGTTGCCCTGGCTCCCTGCAGGCAGCACGGGGGGCGGGGAGAGAGGCGGGAGAGCTCTCTTCTTCCCTCCTCTGCCGCAGCCCAGGGGAGGAGGGGGGGGGCGTGGCGCCATTGCCGCGGCTTGGGGAGGACGTTGGGGAGGGGGGCGGGGGGCGGCGCCGTTGCCGCGGCCCGGGGAGCCGACGGGGGGGGAGCGCCGCCATTGCCGTGGCTCCGGGAGCCGACGGGAGCCCTGCGCAGCCATTGCTGCGGCCCGGGGAGGGGGGGGGAAGTGCGCGCCGCCATTGCCGTGGCCCGGGGAGGAGGTGGGGTGCTTTGTCCGCGCCCGCCGCCGGCACCATGGGCGCGGGAAAGCTCTGTCCCCGCCCGCCACCACTGCCATAGGAGCGGGGGAAGCTCCGTCCCTGCCTGCCACCGCGGGGCAGCGCCGACCCGGGGTGACCGAGCCCAGTGGCAGCGGCAGCCGGCCCCGAGCGGCAGCACCGGGCTGGGCCACCTGGCCCCGTCAGCGGCCCCTAGCGGGCCGAGCCTGCACAGCCTTAGCTCAGCCAGTAAACCCCGCCCTCCCGCGGTTCTGTTACTAATTGCACGCGGGTCCTCGTTGCGAACGACAGAGCGGCTTATATTCGGGTGCGGCTTATTTATGGACAAAAACCGAAATATTTGCCAACACCCAGAGATGCGGCTTATACTCAGTGCGGCTTGTATTCGTGAATTTACTGTACTGTACTCAGTGGAAACAAAGATGCACATAACACTTTAGGCTATGCTAATTCATAGCCTTTCCAGGTATGAGCAAGTAAAATTTTTAATAAGATGATAATCATATAATTCATATTGCCATTATTATTATTATTACAGGACCAAATGATGTAGGCTTTTTATGTTTATGATATAAATTGTCACCCAAAAAGAAAGGTTTTTCTTTGTGGGAACACTAGCACATTTCATATATTGCTAGAATTTACTACAATAATATACCACAAGCTTGCATTTTAATAGGGATAATTAAACAAAATGTCAATCTAGTTACCTATTCCTAAATTGTTGGAGGATAATTGCTAGGAAAGTTCCATGTCTAAAGCAGGTTGCATTGGAGGACAAAACAAAGCAATATATTATGAAGCATGATTGTTCATTTAGTCCACTTAGCATGGAGCACAGACTCCACATTATCATCAAAAAAATTGTTGAATGCATAAAAACAAGATTTCTGCCCCAGAAGGTAAGTGTCATAATTCAATTTACTATTTTTTCTCCATTTACATTTAGTGGTTTGGCTTTTACTTCTTTGCTTTTTAACTTTGCTTTTTAACTCAACAGCAATATGCCTTCTCCATAATCCCTCGTATCTCTACATGCACCTGAAAACATATAGAAACTAGAGACAAGTTTCCAGCCTGACAAATATTTACATTTTCATTAATGTAAATGACGAGTAAATTCTATTGGAACAGATGTTAAGTTTGTGAAAATCTCAGGGATTTATATTCACCATATTTTTAAATTCCTTTTACTTCTGTACATAAAATTTATGATGGTTTGTAGACAGTTTTTGAAAAATTTTCCAAAAATATTAATTCAAACTGCTGGCAAAACTCCCAAACTATAGATGACTGTAGTCAACTATTGACTCTAAAATATGAATTCATCTATGCCTCTTCCAGGTTGATAAATAGGGTGTATGTTTCTTTCTAAAATTATTACTATTATTTTTGTCATTGAAATTTTGTTATTGGGCTTGATGTCAAAGTCTGGCATGTTGCCTGTTCTGTATATTAAGAGAAAGAGCAAAATAAATAGTTGCTTGTCACTTCTGTACACTTTTACAAACTCTCTGTAATGTAAAACCCACATCACTTAAGTGGATGACACAGAGATTAAGACTAAGGTGTTTTAGTGAATTATATGTGAAGTTTGCACAGTGGTAACACTTGGCCCTAGCTGAGATTTAACTGTGGCCTACTTGCATGAGTACTGACATTTGCTGAACAATTTTACATGATCATACATCAGTGTTGCGAGCTGCTTATGTGAAAATATATGATTTAAAAAAAAAAAAAATGAAAGAGACAAATTAAAAAGAAAAGTGACAAATAAAGCACTAATTGAATATCCAGTTACAGGTCAAAGACAAGTAAGCCTCAATTAAAATAGCAATTCTAATTTCCTGAAATATGAAGATCCAGACTGGAATTGCACAGAGCTGGACAAGTGAGAATCCTGTTGGTCAAGGCAAACCAGCCTTTAAGACATCTGGGTCTCAACAGCTGTAAAACAAAAGGATATTATTTAGGTTTTAAGCAAAAGTCCAAACAAATGTAACATGAAGTGACTCTTTCCCGGTGAAATTGCAACAACTGAAGACATAAGTATAAATTATATAAATGAAACAAGAAGTAAAATAATATTTTGGCACTTCTTCCTACAAAGACGGGAAACATGGAAGCTTGAATTGTAAGCTATAAAGTGCAATGTTGATGATTTAAGTAAACACAATGAAAATTAGGTCTCACAGCTTCATGCCCATTTTCATGGCACTGCCTGGAGCTGGCATTTGAAATGCTGTGCTTGAAATACTTTATTTGAAATACCAAACAATTTAGTTGGTATACCTCGATGAGCACTTGATTCATTACTTCCAGTCATAATTTAGCACCAATTATGTAAATAAAAAATAGGAATGCTATTATACACATTGACTTTGGCTAATATTCTCACGGTCTCTGCTATGACTGGAAGTCACAACCAGTACCTGCTCCACAGCTATGTGTGTATGAATCAGAACTGCTTTTCACTTCACATATTGCCATTCAAATGAGGCACACTTCTTTGTGCAAAGGGAGGTTTCATTACTGGAGTTTCATTATGGCTATTTCTGATAAAATTTAATTTTGAAAACTGCTTTTAAAACCATTTAAGTACCCATTAGCTCTCAGTGCAGTATATAAATTAGATAATTGCAAAAAAACAGGCCAGTGAAGGGTTCTCTATGGTCTTGGAAAGTATTTGTTTCTAGTTAATCATCCAATGATATTGCATTGCCTACTTCTTGTGGCAAGTGAAGAGGAGAAAAAATGAAGACATAAAGAGACCTCATGGACACACCCATGTTAATTACCATCCCTTTTGAGTATTTATTTGTATAGATACTTTGCAATTCTTCATAGGACTTGCAAGTATTACGTTATTATATTTGATCATGTCTTCAAAGATTTTCAATGAAGATATTATTATTCCTAACCATTTTTCCAGTCTTAGAACAGAAATTCCTTGCAATTTCACTTTGCTTATATTGAAAAAATATTTAAAGCACACTTTTATATCCTCTGTTGTCAAAATTAATAGTTTTTGCAAATAATCTCATAGGAAAATTATTATCAAATTGACTTTAATTGTCAAGGTTGATCAAGATAATTTCTCTGAAGACTGATTGCATTCAAATAACTGGGAAAATGAGGAAAGTTTCCATGAGGAAATGAAAAAGCACAACAAATAGCAGATGTTGTCAGCAGAATGGCACAGATATTGAAGACCTAGAAAAAGTGCCACAAGTTTCATGGACAATAAGGTGGGTTGCAATGCTGTCTGTGTCATCACCAACTGGATATTTTCTGCCTTGTAATCTTCAATTTTTAGAATAAGTCTGGGTTTTCAGGTTTAAATCCTTTGGGAGTAAGAGATTGTAAATTCTCCTCAACCACTAGAGAATAACCATTCTGTAAGGTATATATGCTTTGGTGCTCAGAAGGGGGCCCATAGAGATTTCCCATGCATGCTCCATACAACAAAAGAGAGTCACATTCATTGCTTTTATAGACAGTTGCAGAAACTTACCCACATTTCCAGTTTCCAGTGCCAAGCTACTGCATTCTTAGGGATGAAGCATTTTGAGAAAAAGGAACTTGCATTTCATGTCATCAGAAACAAAAGTTGTTTCTCCAACAACTGTACCTGCCTTCCTGTACCTATCATATTTTTGCCAAGATTACAGACAGAATTAATGGATAAAATGGATACTATATAATAAAAGACATTCTCCCTACAGTTTTCTTATGCCTAGAGGATGAATTGCTCCAGTGGATGTCCTCTCTGCCTTTCATGATGAGGTCAAGAACTTTGCTGTCACTACCACTATTGTGATTAATGATCTAACTGGTAGTGACAGTAATCAAACCATACACTCTGTACAGGTAGTTCGTGCTAGTCTCCCAGTGGCTTGAGTCACTGCACTGGCAGGGGATCTATCTGCTCTCCTACAGACATCTATCTCCTTGTGTCCTTCTTGCAGGAACTTTTCATGAAAGTATGGGAAAAACAAAAACAAGTAATGACAATTTAAAAAATTAAAACATTGCATTATATTTTTAAAAAACAAGTCACAAAAACTTTGGAACATTTGTAAAAAGAGTGCATAACAATAATTTAACTATTAATAATACAATCTTTTTAAAAGCATAGAACCACTGCTTGAGAAGACTAAATATCTAACAGCTCTCACTATAATGAAAGTGATATAAGGGAAGAAGTTGAATTTCCTTCTCATTTTCTCATTTTTTTGTAACAGATTTTCAGTACATTTGCTTTGATTATATTTTGGTAAGTGTTCATTATATCTGTATATAAGTATTGGTAGGTAAAAGGTCAGTATAAAATATTTCAATGGCTAAACAATGGTAAGGGTTAATAGGTTAAATTTTGAAACTGGTATGATGGTAAAGTCCAGTGAAAACCTGAAGGTGAAGACAGAATACAGGAAAGGAGATGACAGCTGAAATGAAAGAGACTGATAAAAAGGTTATACAAAAATAACAATGGAAAAATCTATTAAACCTACTCTATTCTCAGAAATAAATTTCAACTTCCATCTGGTGAAATGCTACCTAAGTTAATTCTTTGAATCACACAGGCGATAGAGTACTAGAAATAGAAAGTACTTATAATATTCTTGCATCTAGTTAACAAGTCAACTCCTATTCAGTTTCTCACTATCTGAAGTTCTCTCTCCAGGCCTATCCCATAGAAGGATATTTAGCGCATCATACTGTCATGAAGGAAAAGGTGAACATTGCCATTGGCAAGTCAGAAAGGAACACATGAAGAAAATGAGACTGTATGTGGGAAGAGAGCAAGTGAGATCACTGGAGGCAGTCTGGTGGACTGTGGGCTTCCCAGCAGTAACTCACAGTTTTGTTTTGCAGGGCAGCTTTGTTCTTTAACACGCTGAGCAAGGCACAGATGCAAGCCTTAGCAGGTGAAGTTCACAGCTGCATCAAGAGAAAGACTGGCTGGTTTGTAGCAAGGAGTTGAGACAGCCAAACTGGGCAGGACAATGAGTTTTAATTATGTGAAGACAGCTGTCTTGTCTTTTTTTAGCATATTGGGCTTTGGGACAAATTCTTCTGTGAATGTGTGGTCTCTGTCAAAAGGAGGGCTCTTCATGAAGAAATCCATAAGTTATGTAATTCCTGCTTCAGGAAGCTGTTACCCTGACCTCTTGCCTTGACAGAACCAATTAGCTGCCTATTACTGTGTTTAGTATGCTTTATTTACTGATCTATCTATTCTGAAAAATAAAACTAAAAAGCCACAAACAAACTAAACAAAAGAACACCATTTTGACCGTATTCTGGGGGAGGGTAGAAAAGGACCAAAAGGTATGATATCCAGTTTTCAAGGAGCAACATTGTCCTGTAATGGTAATCAAGGCCCAATAACCAGTTTAGAAAAAAACAAAAATACAAGCCTACAAGCAACAAAGGCTTTGATAACTTTTACTACCATGAAGAAAAAAGCATTGAATAGATAGATTTCAGTCTAATTTTAAGCTCTTTTATTGTTATTCAGAAAATAATTTTGTTCTTTCTCATAGAGTTTTATTTGAGAAATCATCTACCAGATAGACATTGACTACGCTGTCACAGAATGGAATAATATATGTCTCACTTTAAATTAATCTTATTAATAAAACATTCATGGAAAAGAGTTGGACTACATTTATTTGCTGCTAAACTCAGAGAATTACATTTTAATCTCATTATAATATGACCTTCCAAAGTCTCTTCTACTTAGTCCTTTTTGGGATGGAGGAGAGAACTGGTTGCTTTCTTTTGTTCTTAACTGTATTTAAGGCAGAAGAAGAAGACGCTCTTTGTTTTTAGTTAGCCCAGGTAAAATGGATATGGGGATCAGGAGGGGAGGGATGGCAGGAGCAAGAATAAGCTTTAATAAGGATATGAAAATAACCTTCATAAAACAAGGATAAACAGCATTGTGATCTAATTTACCCCCACATAAAATGCAAAATAGAACTCTGTGTGTAATAAAACATTAGTATCTTTATTGCCAGCTTAATCTTAACTAATCTTTTCTTATATTACTTCAATAGTTAGAGTAATTCATCTGCATGAAATTTAAATGAATAAGGTTAGCATTGCAATTGAAACTATGCTGATTCTTACCCTTCTTCTATTCACAAAATCCTTCATTAGTATTTGCATATGTTCCTAAGTCAGACCCAGGCAGGAACAGTCTCCTCAGAATGTCAGCAGCCCAGAACAGTTTTCCTCTGAACATCCCCTTCCTTTGTACTACATAAATGCAATCTTCTGGGACTCTGTAATTATCCAAAATGAGCTTTAATGTTGCAAATTACTTCAGCACCCCTATGATTTATCTGTTGTAAACACACTTTATAATATTTATATTCCTATTAGAACCTCCACTAATAATGAGCTGACAGAACATAAATATTTACATGATAGTACATGGACAAATGTGTGATAGCCTCATATTAGTTACATTTCTTGTTCTCTCTATCACACTAGGAAAAAAAAATAAACCTTTGCAATTTGCTGTCTTCACAAAAATATCTTTGAAAATGGCTCAGAACATTAACAGAGCTTCACATTTGCCACACTTTTCTTTAAAAGAATGGCATTCCTTCATACTTATGCAGTCTGGGTTATTGCTTCTTCACATTATGCATCATTACTCTGAGTAGGTGTCTTATCAGCAGCTCCAGTTGTTGTGGAGACGATTGGAATTAAGCACTGGAAGCTTTTTATTTATCTTACTTGCTTTATTCCTACAAGATTTTCAGCATATAAGCTTCTTTGTTCAGCTCAGAATTGGATACATTGCCAGGCATTGTAAAATTTACATCTTCCTTTTTTTTGTATTTGTTCTTAAATTGGATTGAAAACAAAGTATGGCTTTAATTAAAGCTCTGCTTAACAATAGACAATTTTTCCATTTCTGAGCAGTTGTGAGGATTTTGCAAAGGCCTAATAGGTGACATTCACCACTAAGCCCCAAGTAGAACTGCAATATACTTACCTGTGCTAAGTGTCTGCCTGACAATACTTTCACAAAGAAAACTGTAATAATGCTGTCGAAATACTGACTTATCCAACAAAACCCATGGAATTTAAACTGAAGGTTACTTTAAACTGGGTATGATACGTAATAAAGTACAAAGGATAAATGTTGATGTTTAGAGAAGTAAAAGGAAAAAAAGGAAAGGCAGGGAAGGCAGGGAAGGCAGGGAAGGCAGGGAAGGCAGGAAGAAAGGAAGTCAGATATCTATCATTCTTCAGCAAATCTAGTTTACCTAACATGGACATTCACAAAATTTGGGAATAGTGAATTAAAATAAATTTCAGCCTTTCTATCAAGGCTATAATAGATATGCTGTAAGTGACAGAAAGATGAAAAACAAGAGCCCAACCAAACTAACTGATCAGTCTGTTAAAAGCTGTTCGATAAACATTCCCATTCCAAAGACTGGGGTTTTTTTCTCTTCTTTCCTCGATATTTCACAGAAGACATCTGCTGTTCAAACACAGGTTTTCCATCGCCTGATGAAACTGAAGATAGTTGTTTTTTGAAATTATTACCAAAAAATATTGTACTTATTCTAGACGTCATAATGTGTAAGACATACATAGACACTCCCTAGTCCACACTGAATAAAGGATCAATAATTATAACTTTCTGGAGAGCTGTCAGGAACCTCTAGAGCTCCTGTACAGTATATTTCACTTGTGACATACTTACATGTCAGTAACCAGGTGGAGCTGCTTTGAGGAGCTGAGATCATTAAATTGTGAGTATGCTGCTTTTGAAACTACCACTGCATCATGTCTGCAAGAATCTTAATTTTTCTAAAAGACTGAGTGTTTGCCTTTTCTCTAAATCTCTTTCATCCATCTATTGTACTATAGTTAGCATAATTCCAAATACAGAAAAATTAGTTTACAGGAGACTTACAGGCAATGTGCTGTAAGTTTCATGTTTTGTTCAGACAAATCACCTTGTCTTTCTAGCAAGTGTCTTTTCAGTTTGGTGTTGCTGAAGTACCTAAGCAATCAAGGTCTCCGAAACATATAAAAAAATAAGAACTGCAGTATTAGATTAAACTCAGAGTTCAGCTAGTCTCTTGGCTTCCCCCAAAGCAAAAATTCACACAGAAAACAAATTTCATATAATCTATTCCTTCTACATGTCCTTGAATTTCAAATAGTTACGGATTTTTTAAAGTCTGAAAAGTGTGAATACAGTGGTCACGAGGCTCGTGTTAATACACAAAAACAAGCAAAAAGCAACTTTTTTTTTTTCTGATGGGGATTTTCATTGGTTAAATGCAGTGAGAAAATATATCAGATTACATTATAGATAAATCAAATGCCAAATGTAATTTCTGAAAAGGAGAATATTTTTAGATTTTATGACAGGAAAAAAAATATGGCTTTAAAATGGGTAATCTTCTATTTCACTGAATGTGCTGCCTGACTGAGACCTTTTACGCCAAGCTTCAGCCTGAAGCAAATTGTTATAGTCGAGCTATTAACTTCTAAAAATAGGGGGATGTGATGGAAACATTAAGAAACCTACTACTGGACACAACCACAATCCAGGGGAGGATGACACAACACTCCTTTATTTTTCCTTCTTTACCTCATCACATTAGTGCAGTTTGTGGCACTGCACCTTATGATGGTGATATTTGATCTCTCCCTCTCTCTTGTTTTTGAAGAAACTTAATAGCAGCCAAATACTTAAGGTCAGGCACTTGCCATTTGTGACTTAGTGCTTAAAAAAGGTGCTACGTCCTGGGGGAGAAAACAGATAGGTTGGAAGATTGCAGGAGTGATCTGAAATTAAAATGCTTTGCAACAGGAGGTTTTTGCATTTTCACTTGAAATATTTTGAGAAACATAACAGCAGAGTTACATTTTGTACCAAATGTGAAGCAGTGATTTACTTTTCTGTCACGAACATTGCATTCTCTGTGTTTTATTGTAGTGTACAAAATTTCTCATCATCTGCTATTTATTTTACATTCAGCACTGTAAAACCAAAGAAACACTGACTCATGAGTCAGCAGGTGGGTGCCCCTCTCCAGAGGCATTCCATGCTTTTTTGCCAAACCATTTAGCACATCTGCAGCCTTCACTAAATCATTTTTAAAAGTAATATCAGTAATAAGAGTCAGAGAGCCTTGAAAGGTATGTGTGGTATGTGTTCTGCAAACAGGCTCTCAACAAAAATCCCCTGAGCTAGGAACAACAGTAAAAATCATCTCAAAGGAGCAGTAGAGAGTGGAGAAAATGGATCTTGGTATAGAGGACATGCTATTTATGGAGGTCAATCTGCATCAGTGACATAACATTTCAGGGCTATTCAGCTATAAACACATTCTCATGAGTCGTGCAGGGTTTTAAGGAAGAGATCAAAAGATGAGCACATACAATGAGTGTGTGTGAGTGCTTCTCACAGCACTAACAGACTGCTTTTCTACGTTGACCACAGAGGGGTGTGTTGCAATCAGGGCAAATACAAACTGAAAAACAGGCTTTAACACTTCACAAGGAATAACTAAATCAATACACTCGAGTCCCAGAAAATGCACTGCATTGCAGGAATTTTTAGAAGTGTCAAGAAACAGAGGCCTGCTAGTGCCTGTGCTCCTGAGTCACCTGGACAGCCTAAAAGTCACTCCCTGTATACTTCTGGACCAGTCCAAATTCTGCAAATGTTCCACTGCAGGTAGATACCAGTTTAGATATAGACAATATGTTAAAATCGAGTTAAATTTTCCTGGAGTATGGATGATGCAAGAGGTTTGCCCTTGTGCACAAACCTGCTCTTCAGAAATTCTTAGATAAATAGGCATCTTGTTAGATCATTTTGCTTGTTTATGAGGGCAAGATATTAGACATTCAGAGCTTAAATGCCTAACTCTATTTGAATCTCACTTCTAAATCTATCTCAATCCCTTTATTTGACAAGCAGGGTAATAATTTGTCATGCCAGAGGCTTCCCCATATTTTTCAGAAACCTTATTTACTTCTAAAATCACATTTTCTGGATATTTTCTGGCTTCTATGGTTGCTGTTCTTCAGTTGCTACCATACTATGCTTCCATTCATCTGGTTATCTTAGCAAAATTACCTCATTCACTTACCAAGAGCACATGACATTGTAAACCACCTTCTCTGAATTTCTACCAGTATAGTTCAGACAATACACAGAACAGTCCTCCCACAAAGGTTTCAATTTTTCTGCAATCTCAATAAGGTGAATGTTTATCTGTGTCCACACCCTTTGCTTTTTTAGTCTATGTTGGCACCTGGAAAGTCCAGAAAACCTGATAATAGAAAACCAATTCTTGCATGTGACACAGATTTTGCAACGTTTGTGAAAATATTATTACTTCTTATTTAAAGTAATACTATTTAGATCTTGAAATACTGCAACAGTTGTTCTGGATACTGAATTCCAACAGGTATGCAGTGCTCCATGTTTCAAAAATATTATATTCTCCAGATAAAGGCACCTGACTTCCTACAGTTTCAAATGTTGAAACCACTTTGGGGGTTTTTAGCATTTATGGGCATTTTGTGGATGCCCTGCTAATTCTGTGAGGTTCAAAAACACAAAGCAGAAACAAGGAAACAACTAAGTTTTTTGGTGTGTTGAAATTTGATGCAGACCATACAATAAAGCTGAAGATAAAATATTGCCATAAAAGAGAATAAATATGAGGGGGTAAAAAAAAAAAAAAAAAAAAAACTGGAATAAAAAAAAGAAAGAGAAAGGAAAATGGAGAAACTATGGAATCTAAGGAATTTTAATGTACAGGTAAGATTCAATTAATTTTTTAAAATAGCTTTTAAACTTGAAAAATTTGATGCAAATTAAGAAGCATGCCCCAGATTCACCTGTGACATAATTCCACAAGGACAATAATAACAGATAAGTGTAAATCATGTTCAGTTAATTGTAAGTAATGGATATAACAAAGGTAAATTGACAAGGTAAAATATAGATAGAAAATACGTTTTGGTAACAGCAGATAGTAATAGATAGGCATGTTATTAAGAGAGAGAGGTGGGTAGAAATGAAAAAAAGGCAAAGCAATTTTGCCACTTTGTGGATGCACTTCTAAGCAGACCTAAACTGTCTGCTGTGCAAATGCAAGAGAGCAACTTTATGGGGGAGAGGCATTCACCTAAGATGTCATGCCAGCATACAGGTCCTGGTTACTGTATACAGAATTCATGTCCAGTTCCTCCTTGTCTTCACTCCTGCAGCAGTGGCCAAAAAGGTACAGTAGAGAGCCAGTTGTGTGCTACTGCTGTTCATGATCATAAAAAAAATAAAAAATAGTTCACTTCCTGGCAGCTGATTCTGCTCTGCAACAACACAAAAATTTCTTAAAGGGAAGAAAGAAATGCTCTGTAGAGCATCCTGGAGTAATATGATAGTGAGATAAATAAAAGACCTTAGAGAGAAGAATTTTCATTCTGTGGGTTTGAAGCAGAAGCAGTATTTTTATAAACTTTTTTCTTGAAACAGGGAGAAGATGACAAATGCAGAAAATTTCAGCCTTACCTGCAGCTGACCAGCCAGTACTGACAGTGATTTTACTGTATAGGACTGCAGTGACTGTGTCAGACCTTATCAGAACTGTTTCATTATTTCAGGTCCTCAGATTGTCCCACTGAGCAGCTACCACTCCTCAATATATTCTGCCACTTTAATATTGGCTTTGGTTTTTAGATACAGTTTATGTCTCTATAAAACCTAGCAACTCATACCAGCATTTACTTCTCTGCAGAGGGCTGCACATGCTAAAAATACCCCCAGATGATCCTGACATACAAGACATACTTTTTTCTTCACTGTCACTATATGGGAAAGATACCAGGCAAGCACCATCATCTCAGTGTCTCTCAGCGTAACAGGTACCTTCAGTGAATCCTGAAGGGACGTGCATCCCTTAAGTCTATTTGTAAACTGACTATGCTGAAAAGTAGTAGCCCAAGTATGAATTTAGTGTGCTTCCCATTTGTAAGATAGACAAGCACTTTAGGAGCAGCTGGAGCTACCTTTCCCTTTCCAGACAGTTGGCTGATTTGATCAGATAAAGTTTTCAAAAAGTGACTTCAGAGTTCAATTGAATACCAATTAAACCAATGTTTCTTTCCCACCTAGACATATTTCAAATTCCTGACCCTCCCAGCTAAATTCATACAGAAATTTCAGTGTCTAATTGTGACTTATTGTGTCTAATCAGTGTCTGTAGTTACTGAATGACAGATTCCACGCTCGGATACTCTCTTGTTGGAAATGTCTCAGATTCCTAGAGATCTACATTTATGATACAGTTACAGGGACACCTACTTAGGCATCTATAAATTATCACATGTATTTGACCAGACACAGATCTTGCTGAGTAGTTCAGAGCCCTTGATGTCTCCTACACTTAGGAAGACTTCTCATCAATTCCCTGGTGGAAGAGTGCATTAAATCTAATGAATCAGTTGGGCAGAAAAGAGAAAAAAAATGATTGATTTTTTCACTTGGTGGGTCAAACTCTCATATGGGATATAGGAAATCAGATTCATTTGTGCCTCATGGGGTTTGGTGGTTTGGGGTGGTATTTTTTGTATATGCAATTATTTATTTTGGAGATAGAATAATGAAATTATTTGTTCCCTCAGACTATTGCTTTCTGGCATTTTGTTTTTTTTAACCTGTTCTGTAGGAAGCCTGGATTTATGTTTCTGTTCTAAGCTATGCCACTGGGACTGCAAGATAAGGCACAGCCTTGTCCCAGTGACTACTGTATTGACTACCCATAGATGTCAGGGAAGTCTTTGCCTGCCTCCCAGGAGAAAGAGCTGGCCGTAAGTACTTAATTCTAGAAAGTTTGTAGCTGACAATCTGATATCAGAGGGATTTCCAGTGGGAAATCACTGCCTCCCTGTGTTCTGGAATATGATGTCTGACCATGTTCAACTCTTGGGGGTTAAGGCCCCACTCTATTTTCACATTCTCGAAACAACTAGCCTGCTAAAGCAACTGAATCCTGCTTATCTATTTTTTTTATAAATTATCTCTTGTCATTGTAGGCAGAAAATGTTTGGGGAGTTGCAGGAATGGGGAAGATGCAGCATATTTTTCAAAAGAACCTATTGAAATTCTAAACCTGTTGCTCTGTACTTAACTATCATAAACATTTATTTTCCGAAATAAATTCAGATAATCTAAATAGTTCCCATTTTGTTCCTTGATTGACAATTTGTCCCCAAAGCACAAGGCCATATTTCAGTGTTATCAGTGAAATGTACTTTAGCACTTGGCAGGTCAGCAATCTGTTTCAGAAGAGGGACTTGCCTCTCCCAAGAGCACAGCAGGAGTGCTGTGGCCAACTCTCTCACTTTGAGTTTAAAGTAGAACACTTAAACCAAAAGGATAAACTTAAAAGGATATCCAGTTAAGTGTACAAGGCAGGTGTTTCATTTCCATGTAACAGAGACAAGGACAGTGTTTCAAGACTGACATTTCCTTGCCCAAGGGTGGGTTTCTCTGCATAGCAAACCCTTAATGTGCCTCTCCCATAACCAGTCTCACCAGAACAGCACTGCATCCAGCAAACAATTTCCTAATACATTCAGATTCATATTCAAATTCAAATCTTTTCTTGTCTGTGATCAAAACAAAACAAACAAACCAAACAAACAAAAATGAACCAAACCAAAACAAACAAACAAACAAAACCAATTGCTGCTGTTCAATAGTTCTATTCAGTACCCTAACTTTCATAGGTTAAAGAAAAAAAGTTGCATCATGCTAACCTACATCTAATTCAGTACAGAATTTGTCTCATTAGAACTGTAGTTAAAGGTTTAGTGAAGCTATTTGTGATTATTTTTCTGTTGCCTGTAAAAATATTTTTTTGTGTGAAAAAAAGTCAACTAAAGTTGTATAGTTTTAATTATCATATCCTCTAGCAAAAAGCACCAAAGGAGGGAAATGTAACACTAAATGTAATGAAAAAGAAACAGATAATATTGCAGAAGAAATCAAATATTGTGAAGCATGGAATTACACATCAGAAATCTCATATAAATTTAAATGAAAAGTTCTAATGGGAAGCCTTTTAATCTAATGGAAACATATGAATTTGCAAAGGACAATGTCTCTCATTTAAACTATCAAATTTGATAAAATGATTTCAGAAAGGTTTAGGTCTAATTATATTTTTAAAAAATAACAGTTGACAGAGAAATGTAATAATCTTCTTGAAGAGAACTAACAGAAAAAATTAATTACACCAGAATGCTGCAGCAGGGAAAATGAGGCTGATATGCCTTGTTTACCAGTGTAGAAATACATTCAGCAAAGCAGCTATTGAAACATCAAACTTGTTTTATCAGTATTGCTTCATCAGTATATCAAGTGTTCATGTGACTGCTATTTGAAATATCCTTTCTTCAAGTCTCATTGAGTGTAACTACCTACAATTAATCCAACACATAACTATAAACCAGTGTACAATAAAGGACTTCCCTGAGATACACTGCTTTCAGTGATAAATACTCATAGTAGTTAATTAAATAATTTTGACATTTTGGCAAGTGATCTGGCATTATATTTCCTGTTAATAGCAAAAATAAATGAAACAGTTTATGTTTGCATAGTTCTATATATTTGTATTCTAGCATTATTTCCTTAGGCTTTCTGGCAAGATGAAAAACCTGTTTCAAAATTGTTCCTCTTTCTCAAGACTGTCTTCTTAAGAAAATTAGTCCAATAGGTGATAATGCCTGGTGCTACTTACATTTTAATTCTCTGGTTTGTTTGTAATCAATAAAAACTGGGAAAGTGGAGAGTTCTGTATTAATACTGTACTGATTATGGGAATGTCTCCCTTTCAAAGAGTGTGAAATTTTATTTTTCCTTTGATAAAAGAAAAACAGTGTGCCCTTTTAAAATTATCATATACTAGATAAGTTCAGATTTTAGCACATAGTTTTTATGCTAACTGCACTACTTCCTAATATGAACAAATATGTTGTCTGCCCCCAATCTGTTATTATTTTTAAATGTGCAGGGAATGTTTGGGTGTTAACCAAATCTGAAAAAGCATAGGCATTATCCACTACTGTTTTCTAAATCATCTTAGAGCTAATTTTGACTTCAAGCAGACTTATGATAAAAGTAACTATATAAGTTTTAAGTATCAAAGAATATGCTAGACTTATTCTGTTTGAATTATACCCCAGGTCTTGAAGAAAGTTTTAAAGGGCTTAGCTTATTGGAAATCATTATGCTTTTCATGGGCAGTCAGAACAAATGTTATTAAAGTGAATATCTCAGTAAGATTCAATTATTTATCGCAGGTTTCCCTTATAATGATACCACTTTCCTTTTTTTAACATCCTGACAAAAAAATTGTATGAAATAATAGTTATTCACAAGCTAGTATTATTTGACCTGAACAAAGAAAAAGACTTTACTTTGTCTCTCAGATTTTTTTTTTCTATGCTTTTTAAAGAGTGATTCAGTTTTTGTGTTGAAACAGATTTTTCAGAATCAGTTTTCCAGAGGAATGATTCCAGTGTAAGGAATTTGAAATTAACTTTCTTCCTATTACATGGAGCTGGAGTCACTGAACTCAAGTCTACAAAATTATTATCAACCTCAGGACTTCAGAAAGAGCAGAACACACAATTTCTGATGATACTGTAATAAAACAATGTGAAGAGCTCACAATATCTGATAATACTATAAAGAAACAAGTGTAGGTTCTCAATGACATGTTGTCCAGGTCTAAAGTAACTAAAAATGGTTTTTCAAATTTAATCTACAGTTATTTACTAACAACAATTAAACAAAATTATTGTATTTTTTTAACATTACAACATTACAGTCCTGTTCATTGGATCATGAAAGTAGCCTGTTCTTTTTAACAGTAAACTGAACTTGAAAGTTCCAGTCCTTACAGCCAGGTGGGATTTTAACAGCATCTGGAAAAAATTCAGAATTATATGCAATTTTGTGAACAAAAGTTTGTGTGATCATTATATCTAGAGTTTGAATTCACGGAAAAAAACCCAAATCTGGGAAAAGTTTTTATGCTCAGTTCATTCTTTATCATCCTTCTAGTATACCTTTCAGATGCAGATTTACATTTCTCACTGCTTTTCTCCCTTCCTTTCGTCAAGTTTTATATCCTTAAGTGATTAACACACCTGTTTATTGGCTGACACATGCACATACCCTTCAGTGAGGTTACCTGCTGTCATCCCATTTCTGGGGATGATCCTGTCTGCTCCAACTCAGCACAGTCTGTCTAAACTTAACGCTTTATGTGACGTACAACACAATTTTACACCCTATGAGGCAACCCTAAAATAATATTTCAAAGCTTTCGCACACAAAAAAATTTATGTGTCCTTAGGTGACAGTTTGTATAAACACCTTTTTTGTCTGTTCAATATCTCTTGTATTTCCTGTTCTTCACAAACAGCTGAGTGAAGCTGCCAGTTTATCTTTTGTTGACTTCCATACTCTGCATTAAAAAGACCACTCTGAGAGGCACACCGTACCCTTTCACAGAGGAGGTGGATGGGCAGAAGGAGATCTTGCAAGCCACCAACAGGATAGGATTAAGGACCAGAATGACCTGGGAGTGGATGTGCAGCCAAACTTAGGGGTGATAGAAGCAAAGAAATATTACACATTCTGTATGCTTTGTTGTAAACCAGAAACTGGACTAAAAGTAAATCTTAAGGAAAGAATCTACCCTGAAAGAATGAGGGTCAGGAAGGAGATTTGTTTGCAATTTACATTTTAATTTCTCATTTCTAACAGATCTGACTTTTGCTGTTAGCTGCCTCATACTTGTCTGTTTGTGTCATAATAAAACCTAACTTTACAGAAACAAAGGTATAATAGTTTCATGAATGTTGCAGTAGAGGGCTGAGGGCATGGTACATCTAAGCTTCAGACAACTTAATTTCCTTACACCAATCATAATGTCACCTGTCCTCTGTTGTGCATATCTCCAGGTTTTTATAAAATATTCTTCCATAATCTTTTCCCATGTAAGTCTTGTCTCAACAAACTGACCAGTGGAGGGCACCGTAGAAACTTGGCAGGACACATGTACCCTAAATTTCATATTTAATAATCATATTATTAAATAAAAGTTGTAAAGGACAATCACATACACAGAGAAGAGACTGACAGCCAGGTGCTATGTTGGGTGGATGCTTCTAACACAACAGAGTTACTCTTAATAGCATGGATTTAATGTATTCACATCTAGTCGCAGAGTTAAATTTAATTTCCTGGCAACCATATATTTAGCAATGTAGAAATAATTATTAAAACTTAGAGATCCACCAGAGGTCTTTTGAAGAATTGGACAACTACAACTGAGCAGCATAAGCTTTTTTCTTATTAAAAACCAAATGTGATTAGCTTGGTTTCAAGAGAGATTTCTGTTGCAAAATTTCTGGAAACCTATTTTCAACATGCATTCACAAAATTTGATAAAATATTTGGCATTCCTTTTGAAATATTAATTTATACATGAATTTGAGATCTTTCATGTAGGGAAAAATTATACTTCATTTCCTTTATTTCTGTTCGCTTATTTTTCAGCTGAACATTATTCTGTTATGGTTCAAGAGGGGCAATGCAATATCATCCACTGTGGCATATTATTTCTTTCATAACATGGTTTTCAGTATTAAAATATTAGGACAATTTTGTCCTAGAATAAATTGAAACATCCCAATTTCTAGATGAATGCCCTCTTTCCATTACAAGAAATGGATTTATCCAATGTCCACAGAAATGGACAGAAGTCTTGCAGTTCCTGTTGAGATGATTTGAACCAATCATAGAAGAGCAGTGCTTCAAAACATGAACTTTAGCACAGGAGAACTAATCTCCCAAGTCTCTTTCTACAGCTAATGGAGAGACAGAAGCATCTCTACAGGCAATTCAGAAGAGGATTCTGTAAACCTCATAAGAGGAATAATACTGAAGCAAATTTTAGATTTTGTCTTGTGGCTCCAGAAGAACATATCACTCCCTATTGAACACCTTGAACTTGGGGAGATTAGCAGCCCAGGACATAGATAGTCTTCACATAAGGTTGGACTGTTTCATTATAACTCAGATGGAAGCAGATCTAAAGCAAATGGTCAAATATTGGTTTCTGCAGCAGTTGTCTTCACTTATTTCTACACAAAAAATTTTATAACCTGAAATATCAAGAATTTCTATTTTTTTGACCCCAGCCATCAGTGATAAACAATTAATAAATAATACTAATGTATCACGATACAGTTTTATAATGTTATATACCTACACATATGAAAACTTGGATTTTCAGGAGGAAGAAAACCTTTTTGAAAAGTTTTGTATACTTGTTACTTAAAAGTGACTTTTTTTTTTCCCAGAGTCAAAGAGATTTAAAGAGAAATTTTGGCTTCATCAAGGCAGGATTTGTTGGGTAGGTTCAATACCAGAAAAAATCCGAGTAATTCTGCTTTTAGATTATTTCCACTTTTGATTATTTCATGCTCTACATGAGACTGGTACAATTAATGAATATTGACAGCACTGTAATAGTAACAACTGCACCTCAGCAATCTCCATGAAAGAGACTTTAGTGTTGGAAATACATTTCTTACAAGGTGAAAACTCCATTATCTTTCCACTCCAGCAGAAAAAAACTGAATGTTTGATTTAGGCTGTGTATAGCAGACAGTACCATGTACATTCTGTTCCAATTGCACTCCCACTGCTCTCTGCCAATGACAAAGCAAGAGGCAACCAATAAGATTGTTCTTATGAATCATCCTAGTTAGATGTGAAAAAGATCAAGAAATACCCTAACCACTATTTGTATAAGTTGCTCCAGCCTTGTTCCACAGAGGGAACACATTTTTGAGACTCCACCTCCTTGGCTGCAGGGCCAGCCATGCCCTGTGGTGGGTCAGATGGGGACATCTGGGAGCAGTACAGGGCAGCCCTGGCCACTACCCACAAAGGCCACCCTGCAGCCCCCACTTCCACTGCCTGGGCACCTGCTCTGAATACAACAACATGCCTCACAAGACTGTAAAAAAGATTTCCTCTCCCTGGTGTCACGTCTTAACCCCACTAACACCCATGACAAAACTTCGGTACTATTTTTATCCATAGAATTTGGTTTTTCTTAGTAAAAAAATTCCAGCGATTTTAAAGTCCCCATACAAAGGGGGGACTTAGAAACTTCCTTTCTTATAAACTTCCTGTCTGTTTTACCAATGCCCTCATTGTTTCTGCACTTATAACAGTGACTGAAAGAATGGAAATCCTTGAACTGTTCGTCCTTACTATCTCTTGTTTACAATTCCTTTTTCCTCAGCTTATAACAAATCATTTCTATCAATCTGAACTTGTTAAGTAAGATTTGATGAAATTTAATGTGGATGTTTTACTAAAATCCAATTATATTACAGTTAACTGTGTGTCTTTTGAGCAGTTTTATGCAAAATACTTTTTTTCTTGCTAAGCAATACTTTATATTTCAAGGATGCCCATTGCTCTAGATTTTGGTTAGTTTTTTTTTTAATTTTGTCATCCCACAGTTTTAGCAGAAGTTCAAACTAAGAAACAGTGATTTCAGAGTAAGAGGGTAGTTTCATGGCAGTAGTACTGGACACCTCGGAACTCAAAATCAGTAAAACCTTGAGGAAAGGGCCAATGAGCACAAAAAAAGTGCAAAAGCATAGATGATAAAAATCATCAAGATATAAAGGAAGAAGAAAAAAAGATTTGAGCACTTCCTTGACCAAGCTAAAGAATAGGCTACCAGTGACTTCAGTCAGTGGAATGGATGAAGCTGAAATTAATTTGGAAAAGATGAATAAACAAGTTGAAGGAAAGAGCTAGATTATTCATGTTTTGCACATAACTAATTTCCCACGATAATGCAATTCCACCTGTAGGCAGATAGAGGATACAATAAGAAATAAATAAAGAATGTACTTTTAAAATATGAATATGCCTAAGGCCTGTTAAAGCTAAGATGACAGAAATCTGTAAGGCTATATTGGATAATGTTTAATTACTTATATTAGAACTGGCTGTTTTACTGTCTTTTGCTTCAATAACTCTACAACGAATATTTTTATGTGACCTAAAATAAATGAAAAATGGCTACCATTAATAGAAAAATTGATTGAGAACAGAGCAGCTACTAGTAATTCTTTGGACCTCCCAGAGAACCTAATCTGGTAAAATGTATGGTGCTCAAGTGAGGATTTCAAAGACAGATTTAGGGACTATAACACACTTTACCTTTAATGAACACACATGGCATTAACAACCAGTCATGGAACAGATGTAGAGCACACAGCAAACACTTAGACACTATTCTAAGGAGAACGAATCATCATAATCTTTTTTGTCCTTTTGATATACAGCTGTGATTAGATAGATTACATTCTTTTTATTTGACAAAGGCTGCATTATGTTTGTATTTGTTGAACACTCTTGTAGGTATCATTCTGTGCCTTTTAGTGTTTTGTGTGTAAAAAACAGACTATTTTTTTACAAATGAAACAAAGATGTGACATGCAGTTTATTTTAAACTACTAAAATGCTTTTTATGAACAGAATTTCCCAAATAACAAGGGCAACAGGAACAATCCTCACTTAAATAATTTAAATTTTTTGTATCTGTGCAACACAGGTCACTTGGAATCCAGAATAATGTACTCCTTTTGGGATGCACCAGTTTTCCTGTAATCTGTAGTCTGACATCACACCCAGGAAGGAACCTCAATTAGACACAATGAAATAATTTGGGTAAATAAAGGGATTTTATACTGGTCATATTTAAGAATCACATCAATGAATACTTGAGGATCTAGAATTAATGTTTTGCTTAAAAGGCTGTATGACTAAGATTTTATATATCTGTGCTATGGACCATATTTAAAAAATAATTTGGAATCAAACTTTATCATGCTTAGAAGGTTTTCTGCCTCCCTCATATGTTCAAATGCTGAGTCACATTTCCTTGTGTCTGCAACTAGGTTATCAGATCAATCAGACAGAACCTTCATGTCTAGTTGCTAATTATCCTTTATTACATCTCATATTATTTCTAATGTCTATGAGCAGTTCTCAGGAGAACTCTCTACTCTCTATTACACTACGATTTTCATTTTATGTACCCAGTAGCCTTTGGTAATCACAAGAGAAGGGAAAAAAATTGCCACGGGGCTTGGTCACCCCGGGTCGGCGCTGCCCGCTGGGTGGCAGGCAGGGACGGAGCTTCCCCCGCTCCTACGGCAGCAGCGGCGGGCGGGGACGGAGGCTTTCCTGCGCCTGTGGCGCCGGCGGCAGGCGCGGACAAAGCACCCCGCCTCCTCCCCGAGCCGCGGCAATGGCGGCGCGCACTTCCCGCCCCCCCCCCGGGCCGCGGCAATGGCGGCGCGGGGCTCCCGCCGGCTCCCCGAGACGCGGCAAATGGCGGCGCGCACTTCCCCCCCCCTCCCCGGGCCGTGGCCAATGGCGGCGCCCCCCCCCATTGGCTCCCCGGGCCGCGGCAATGGTGGCGCTGCCCCCCCGCGTCCTCCCGGGCCGCGGTAATGGCGGAGCGGCCCCCCCCCCCCCTTGTCGGCTCCCCGGGCCGCGGCAATGGCGGCGCCCCCCCCCCCCCGTCAGGCTCCCCGAGCCGCGGCAATGGCAGCGCCTCCCCCCGTCGGCTCCCCAATCATGAGAAATATCTGAAGAGTTTTCTTTTTAAAGAAAAGATAGTTTAAATTTTTTTTTTTTCCCAACCATAATATAACTTAGAAGAAAATTTTTGTGCTTATAGATACACAGCCCAGATGTGCTTACTCACCCTGAATTGAGGTTCTGGTATTTAAATACTACAGCTTAAGACACAATTGGTTTAAATTGATGAAAATCTTTGAGCAGTAACAGTTTACAGGCTCTTTACACAAGGTACAGCAATTTGATTTTCAAACAGCTTGGCACTTTGTCTCATTACCCTTCTGTCACTCTAAAATTTAAAGCAGAAAGTTGCCTCATATACAAGAAATATGAAATCTGTATCATGCACATAATACTGATTAATAGAAATTGTAATAACCTAATATTCAAACAGATGGATGAGGACTTTACTATGTTCCTTATCAAACTATACTACACCCATTTCTTTGTACCCTTGTTAAAATTATCCAGAGATTATATTCTTTTTACAGCGAAATCTCAATAGCATTTGGTGTGATTTGCTTTTCTAAAATAAACACTTCTGACAAAGAGAGAAAAAATTTACAATTCAAAGAGAGAGCAATGACCAGTGTTGTCATGGCACTGTGACAAAGTGCATGAAATGTAACACAGTAGTTTCCCAGCGGCTCCACTTCCGTGGTCACAGTCTTCCTTCCATTGACAAAAATCTAGATTCACAACTACTTAGCTGGTAGCTGAGGGATCTGTGCCATGGTCTTCCAGGAACTACTTACACACAGTGTAGATTAAATGTATTTCACCCAAAACAAGCATTGAACACTTCAACATAAACTCTCAGTATGTGTTGATAAGCTATCTTTCAATGTCTTCTTTTTTTTTTTTTTTAAATCAACTATCATAGAATCATTCTTAATCTTGCATTTGATAAGATAAATAACCTTAATATCAAGAGTTTTTCACTTTGCAGGGGCCTTTAACTGTGTTGATTCAGTCCAGTGGCACTCCACTGTCTCCCCTCTTGTTTATTTTCAAGGCTTTTTTGAGAGGACGTTTGAGAATTGACTTACATAATAATAAGAAATTGCGGAGATATTTTATCAATGGTAGTCCTGGTTTCTACTTTAGGCAATGAAGAATGAAATCCCCTAGACTGCAGAGAACCACTTCAGATTTTTAATTTTTCCTGAATTTTATAAATAGTTAAAGAACCAGCAATCAATTTTACAGTGTGATTTGACGATCTGGTGTTTGCAAATTTCCTTTCTCTGCATAACTGCTGAGGAGTGTGTATTTGTAGATGCTATTCTTTCCCAAGTTTATTAATATAAACACTAGCTACCATACTTCCTTTTCTTTTTTTTTTCTTCCCAAAGTTATTTCCAACTCAAGAAAAGATAGAACTCTCTTTTGGGTTTTCATAAGAAAAAGTGCCCCTCCCCTTACTATTTTGCCTAAATGATATTTCCTAAAAGATGCACAAATGGTAATTTTAAAATTCCAGTCATATGAACCATCCCCTCAGGTTTCTGTTATACCAACGAGGTTGTGTTTATGCTCATAAATAAGCAATTCCAATTATGCTTGTTTATTACCCAAGCTCCTATCATTGGTGTATAGGCAATTAAAGATTAAAGAATTTCTTCTCTCCTTGTCCTTTGGTGTCTTGATTAATTTTGTTCTCAGCATCATAATTCTGTACTGAAAGTTCATGTGTTTCCTCTTTTCACCCTTCTCTTTTATTTGATGCCATCCTAACCACTGCAGTATGCTTCTCTGGTAACTGCCTCAGTGATGTTTTCTAAGGAACTTTAAAAGGTTTTTAGGACTTCCTAATGCCTATGTTAAAATTAATTCTCAGAACTGATTGCCATTTTATTAGCAGAGTAATTTCTTAAAAGAAAATCATGGTTGATTGGCAGCCAGCTATGCCATGCCTCTGTCTTTACTTTTTAAGAAAGCAAACAATCTACTTTGGCATTGTTCATATTGTGCCACATTTCCCATCTTTTTCATCAGAATAAGTTCTTGTACTGAAAAGTACTTACTAGTATCAAGCAATTCACTTGAAATTGTCTTATATATTAACTTTTAACTAGAGTGCTACTGGACCATGCCAGGGCAGATGTAATCAAATGTCACTTTGTATAAGCAAAACAGTGTTCAAACTCCTATCACATCAAAGCAAAATAAATTGTGGTGTGGTAGTATAATTCCTTTTGCCAAGCTATCAGGCAAAAAGAGTTTTACAATTCACTAAAACAATTATGTTCATAGGCAGTCATTCTTAAGTGTGCCATTTCTTAAGAAAGTTTTATGAATAATTAAAGTAGTGACTTTAATTAGTGCTTAAATGATCAAAAAGATAGTTCTGCTTAAATAATGGTGTGATTTTACTAGCTACTGTTTTACCACAGTAATTTTTTTTTTGTTTTACAATGAAAATTATTGAAATAGAAAACTTCCTAAGACAATTAATCAAACTTGAACAAATACAGATACAACTTCATTTTTCTGCAGGTAAACTTGATTTCTTTTGTCATGCAAGCCAAGTTTACAGCACATCTCTTGTGAGTACACAAGGATCTTAACAAATCTCAGTTATGTCTTACAAAGGTAACAGATATTCTTAAGACTGACATGCATGTCCTTCTTCACCTTCCTTAAAAGCCAGCAAAATATCTTGTATTGCTAATATTTAGAAGAGGAAAAGTTCCACATCAATGAGACTCTTGTGAACCTCTTACAAGAGGTTGTGATTAATATTTTGTGGCTATCATAACCACAGGGTATAAATCCTGTTTCATGGAAATCAGTGAAAGTTTTTACTCCTGACTTCACACATTATCTCCATCTTAAAAAGGTGTGATTTGGTTGCCTAACTGGAGTTAAACAATATTACTTTTAGCATGATTTCATAATGCACCAGATCATCTGTCACTCCAGAAGAAAGGCACTGAACTCCACTGTGTCAGATCTGTCAGCCCCACATGAATGAATGAGATACAGAAAACCTGAAACTGCACCAAATGCATGTGTTTAGGTCACTGGTACCCAAAGCACTTCTTTACTTGGGAGTTACTTGTAAGTGATGGGGAAGATGAAAAACAATTCAATTTTTATATACTTTTTTTTTTTTAACATGACTTAAGCATTCTAAGATTCTGTGAACTTGTCATTCAACCAGCATTTCTTTTAAGTAGCAATGCCTCAGCTAAAAAAACAGGAAATTGAAGATCTGAAGGAAGAGATACTAGCAGGTCTCAATTTTAATTTTCATGGGAATTAATTTATTTTTACTAATTTTGATTGCTAAAAAAATATGCATTTGGTTTCTACCTGCCTCTATATCATCTCTCTTTATTTTCCTGCCTTCTCAAAATTTAACATGGTGAGTGGAATTGCAGGTGATGACTTTAGCATGAGATGTGAGATGACTTTTTCCCCACTGACTGCACTGAGCAATTCCCATTATGGGAGATTAACACCCGGCTACTAGGCAGGCTGAGCAGTCTTAGACAAAACCTGGAACAGAATCCTTCTTTCAGCTGCTGACACACAGGGCTTTGGTTCCACTGAAGCAGACAGAATATCAGGGAGTTCATAGAAAGGCAGCAAACACAATGGTCAGAGTCTGTGCCTGTTGATGGGCAGGTAAGGCACTATAAGGTGTCTCAGCTGGCCCGGGATGGATGTATTTAGGCAATTGAATTGGGCCCATAGCACCCTTCTGAGAACCTGGGACCAAGAATGTTGCCAGATCTTTCTAGACAGAGCAGAATAAAGGCTAGTCTAGATTTTCGTCCCATGATTGTTATGGTTGATGTTAAAGAAAACTGTCTACCTTTTGTCAGTCCAGTTGGCTCTCAATATATTGTTAAAGTATGCAGTTGACAAACAAGATGCACAGGAGTTTACATTGAAATTTTTATAACAGTGAAATTCTGAAAACAGTGAAGTGTAATCTAATGGATTTATCGATGTGTATATTTACAGGGAAGCAGGTTTCCAAAACACAGTCAAGCTTTATCTTTCATCAGTTAAAATATATTCTTGTGAATTGTAAAGATTCTTGCAAAGATTCATTTGGTGCAAGAGGTGATTATCAATAAGAGATGGTAACCTCACCAAATGAGTGAACTCACAGGCATCTCAGAATATATTATTCTCATGGTGCACAAATGTTCAAAGCAAGGGGAGTTAGAAGGAAGTAGAGTGAAGAATTAAAACCAATGAACATCTGCTTATATTTCAGATACATTCAACTCTTTTTCATCACCATGTCTTGTAATTTTGCAACAATGGGAGTGAGCTAAACATACGTGCAGTGCAGGGTTTTGAGGGATTAGTCTTGTTAGTCCAACCTACACTGCTGGAAAACAGTTTTCTCTGTTATGTTAAGAAGTAAGATTCATTCTTCATGGCGACTCTAAGCTTTTAGGAAAAAAAACTAATATTTTTCAAGGTTCTTTTAAAGGACAAACAATGAGATGAACATAAAAATTTTGAGTTACCCATCTCACATTGTTGTTTCATGAGAAAGTCCTACAGAGAAAGAAAAAAGTCACTTTGCAGTCCTCCTGGGATATAGAAATCGTGTATGAATCCACAATGTCTTCTCATCCATGCATCACTGGGAAAGAAAAAATCAAAGTAAGCTTTCTCTTACAGTCCTGCAGTGTGCTTACTTTCTCTTTTTGCTGACTGCATGCTCTCTTTACTGTTGAAATAATATTAAAAACACTTAATAAAAACTTTATTTATTTTAAACCATGTTGTTTGCTTTAAACAACATATACAGAAATGGACATCTACCTCCCAAAATAAACTCCTGGCAAACAAGTAAATTTAGCAACAGCCACTGTGAATTATAAGAGGGTTTTATATTTCCTTCAGCATAAAACAGGGAAAAATAAATCCCATCAGTAAGTAAATGAAGTGGATCTCAGCATAACCAATCTATGAGCTGAAAATTAGTTTAATTCCCATGGTAGGAAGTTTAGGAGATTCATAGATTAGAGGGCCAGAAGGGACTGTTGTGATCAAATTTATAAACTTATACAGAGATTTTCAAAGGCACAGAAGACATTTGGGTATGTAATTCCCACTGACTTACAAAAGAAGTTGGATTTTAATTGAGACTTCATTACACACTCCCCTTTCAAAGAATAGTAATTTGACCAATACCCTGAATCCTAAATCATGATGCATAATAGTCAATGTCACCCATGACTCAATTGCAAGTGTCTCAACAAAGACAAAATGCAAACAAATTATAGCACCCTCAGTGCCCAGTATTTATCTTCTGACATTGCCTGCAGAGGAGCTAAAAGAAATACTATTGCTAGGCCTGTCCACAGACCTGTGCAGCCACAGTAGTGGTAAAAGTACCTTTAGACTGAAATAGGAAACACAGACTATCTGAAGTAAGCAGAAGTACAGGCAAGTACAAGCCTACACCTTGAGGGAAAACACATTTTTTTTTATTATTTGACAAAATTATTCGTTCTCTATGGAGCATATCCTGATGACCTCAACAAATTATAATAAATTACTATTTTTCAAGCTTACTAGTGTAGAGTCAAGATTCATCTTGGAAGGGATAAAATGCACTTGGGTCATCAAAAGAACTCTTCTTAAACAGAAAAAGGCATATTAAAAAAAAAAATTAAAAGGGAAATTTGCTAATCTCTTACAACACTGTTTCTCTGCACTCTATACTTCCTGCATTTAAATAGAGTTTATCTTAGTTTTTAAAATAGTATTTAAAAAGGAACAGAGGAAGTGTTACACTGGATGAGACAGTGATCCATCTATTCCTAGCATCCAATCTCCATGAGACAGTGATCCATCTATTCCTAGCATCCAATCTCCACAAGAGATTGTTAACACAAGTTCTTATTTTGTCAGATATATCCAGTGTCCTCTAATGACAGTTTTAAAACTCTGTTTGCATTTCTCTTCTACTTAGTGCTTTTTTTTTTTTTAATGTTTGTTTACTCATTTATTGTTTCACTATTACTGGTTGTGCTTTCTCAAGTGCTGCCACAAACACAACTGCATGCCTTTTTTTATTGCAACTGTGTTGGCTCTGAAGAGCTAGCAGTTGATATACTCCTCCAGAAGTCACATTTTGTAAATTGCTGTTGGTCTCAAGCATTCTTTCTAGTTTCAGAGACAAAGAGAAAATTTTTGGCTAGGAATAGTAGTAGAACTAAAGTTTTCTTACCAGAAAAGAAGGTGTTTTTCACTGTATCTGCTGCTGCTGCTTCCTTCCCAAGGCAGCTGACATAGAAGCTCTGACTGACAATATGCTGACCTCTCAAGAACAAAAGAAAAGAACTCTCAACACTGTGTTTGCTATTGAAACAACTGTGGCATTGGTACAATCTCAAAAACTGAAGAGATCATGGGAATTTTTTAATACATCAGTCAGTTCCATCTACAGTCTGGGTTTTTTACTTCTACATATATTAATGGACTTGTGCTCTGAAATTATAATTTTGACTAATTTTGGTCAACAACAACATTATGCACCAAATGGAAATAAAGAAAAATCCCTGATTGATGGGATTTTTTTAGGGGAAAAAGCAGAGTCATCTTTTCAGAGACATCTTTTCTAGTCAAGTACCCTACTGAGAAAAGTAGACATCACTGGCTTCAACAAATCATATTTATGCCTTTTTGGAAGTTCAGGCATATGTAAAATCGCAGTTTTGAAATGGTAATTAAATTATTGGAAAGAGTTAGTGCACTTTTTTCTTTATCTTCTCCCATACCCAACACCACCTTGTCTTTTTCTACTACTGCTAGCTGTAATGAGGTTTAACCAAGCATACTGAAAAACAGAAAGAAACCTTTTTTCATAGACTTAGTTCTATATTCTCCATAAAATATAGAACCTGTTTTCCATACAACCCCTTTTTAAATAGTCATGCTTACAGTTAGATAAAAAATTTGTTTTGAATCTTGTAGAGAGGAATGATTAAGCTAAGAATTTACTTTCCTTTTATAGGGATCACAGCACTAATACCTTATTACATAATTTCATTTGAAATCTCCATCATTGATTATTAATACATGTGTTTTGTTACACAGGCCAGATAATGTCCCCATGCTGAATTTTCACCAGATTGCTGCTATCTTTTTGGATACTATTGTATTGAACTCAAAGACCTCTAAGGCTTTCTTTTTTTTTTCTTCCACCTCCCATATTTTCTGTCATGCTTCTTCAACATATCTCTCTTTCCACTCTTCTTCACCAAAATGGGACACAAGGACCTCTCTTATTGTTCCATCTCTCTTCACCCCATCCAGTGGTGACTTTATGCAGATTCTCATACAGATTTAACGTCTTTTTTATCAGAGGTCATCATACCTGCATTAGTAGGACCATATAGATCAGTTTGCACTTTAGCTATTATATGGAAGACAAAAGTCTAAAGAAAATTTTAAAACCTTGCCCTGACTCCATTTCGTTACTGCTCTTGGTCCTTCAATGGTCCTGTTACTCAAAGTCCTCCAATTTACCTCTGTTGAAACAAATTCAGGCTAGCTCTGTTCTCTCTCTTGGCTCCAAAATGTTAGCAAACACCAAGCAAGCTACAATTTCACCAAGTTTAGACTGAACATGGAAAGATTCAACTCTAAGAAGCCACTCATTTTAGAACAATAACATTTGCCGATTTAAAGTAGCACAAGGCATCACGTATCACATGGATGATCTGGAAGAAGTCAGTAACCTGCTAACAGCAGAGATCTCTCTTTCTCTGTCTCTTCTTTCCTCCCCACTGTTTCTCTCCTAATCCACTTTTTCTCTCCTATGATTCTGAAGTTCATGATGGTTGTTGTTGGGCTGAAATACCTGCTTCCATGCACACCTTGATCAAAACACTACTGTGCTACCAGAATGTTGGTTTCATTACTTTGTACTGATGCTGAAACTTGATTTGTTAGGCTTTGTTTAAGCTCACCACGTCAGTAGGTTTCTTTTGATCATCTCACTGGTTTTCTTGAGAATCTTCTTCTTTCTTGCTAGCTTCCTGTGGATGTGGAAGCTAATTTACCTCAAGGGTGACTGCTGTGCTTGCTCAGCAAGATAATATTGCCTTTGGAATTAATTTCTAGAAAAACAAGAAAAATCACAGAACCTACAGGTGTGAAATTCAGAGGGAAACTCCACTTTATTTTTCTTTTCTCTTTTTTTTTTCTTTTTTCTTTTTTTCTTTTTTATTTCTTTTTTTTTACTTTGATGTTAAGGACATAAATACATCATTTGTGGAAAACAGACACATAAAAACTAATATTTAGCATATTCTTTCCTGACAGACTGGGAGAATAATCCATACTGATAGCAAACGCTGTAGTAAACTTTTTTTTAAACCTTGAGAGGTGGTAAAACACGAAAATAACAACAAGAGCTGGAAAAATCCCTATAAGAGAAAAACAATCCGAGACATATACATTAAAATACATTATGTTTCTCTTATTTTCATTTTATGGGAGTACAGAATGCACAAGCTACAGTGGGAAAACAGCTGCAGCTCATTACAAACATGAAACATCAGGAATACTAATATATTCTTAACCTTTTAGCAAGAGCTTCCTACATAATTAGTGCATCTGAAAAATATAATTCTTGAGATTAGTTCACCACAATGAAATCTTCTTCCATATACTTCCACTTTTCTTTTATCCCCCCATAATCCCTCTTTCTTGGTTTCAAAACAAGAAGAGGAGGACCACCAAACCACAAATTAGGTAGCCTTTTGGCGCTTTAAATATACACTGTTTTTACAACGTAATTATATTATGATGAAACTTTGTAAAGTTTTAAGTGTTTAAAGATGCACATATGGTTTGAAAGAAAAGGGGATTTTAGTTATTTACATTTAAATTGTTGGGAAAAATGATTTAGGAAAGTATTAAGTTAATTTCTAAAATGTCCTTGGTATCAGTATGTTCCTTTAAAAATAAATAAACAAAACTAACCTAAATATTTCCTCCTATCTCTTCTAATCATAGAATTGAAAGAAAAAATAACAATTTCACATCTGCAATGAATGATAGTTCAGTGTTTTGCATGCCTCAGCAAACTAAGAATTTATCTGTTACAAGTCAGAAATTCTGAAATCATTACCCTCAGTCTCCAATTTCACACATTTCTTTTATTCCACAACAGATCCTTTGAAAACTAAAATTCTGACAATTTTTTTAATGCATTATCACATCGGTCACTACTTAACTACTGTATATGAGAGAACTGCATCCAGCTGGCAAAACCTGTAGAAAAGCCTTTTAACTTTCTAACATTAATGAAGCAGACTTTACAGAACAGGATCAGAGTCATGATAAGGAGAATTAGCCTGTGATTTGAATTAGAATCTCTGTTATTGTTTATTCACATGTAAGTAATGTTTACAGCTGTTTTCAAATTCTATTCTATAGTGTTTGGTAGAATGCTTGAAGATGGTATAAGGGAGAAGGGTAAAAAGGGAAAATTGCTAAAAAGATAAAATCAGGGAAAGGAATATTGTGCCTGATTGTGAAGATGCAGCAAAAAGCTGTAGTTTTCCCAATTAAGATGAAGTGGTTTGATCTTTTTAACTTTGAGATATAGCAGCCTCAGTTTTATTTAGGATCTCCTAGGTAAGAAGACTGAGAACCACCTCTCCCTTTTATGAAAGTATAAAGATCTTTTTCTTTCACACAGAAAGAGTTCTTTTTCCCTCCCAGATGATTTATTAAGAGTACAAAAAATTCAGTCTCCAGTGAAGTCTCCTAAATTGTTCACCTTTAAGCATACACAAGGATGTGATAACCTAATATTTTTAATGCAAAAATATGCAGAAAATGCACTTTAAAATACCACAGGGACTCTTAATACAGCAAAAAGAAATTGGAAAGGCACATCTGCATTTTGTTTTTCTCTTACTTAAGCCACTCTTGGAAATGGCATGTTGGATATTACTCACATGTCGTTCTGAACACTTTATACCTTGTTAGTGAAACTTGCTCACACATTTTACTCTACATCCAGTCTGACAGTACACAAGCCATCTTGAAAAAAATCCCTTAAATAATTTTTCTCCTACAGTGCTCTATTTTTTATTATTAATGGCTTTCAGAGCGTGGGTTGTGAACACAAGTCTCACTACTTTTCTTGGACAGAACTACTACTCCTGGAGTTGTCAGCTCCAGCTGTGCCACGGAAGTCTAAAAATAAATGGATATGCTGCATCCTGGTGAGACTGTTAAACTCCTGTGGTGCTCATTCTTGCTCCTCAGTGAGCTGCACTAGTTCAGCGGGTCTAGACCAAAGAAGATCCCCCGCTCCCATGTAGTTGCACAGAAAGGTTTTGAAGTAGATGCCTATTTCTTGGGACTGGGGAGGAAACTTGTCTGTTCTTGCTAATCATGCAATAAAAAACATTGAAGGTCCTTTCAAGTCTGCAGCGGTTCTGTCATCGCATGGTGCCAGCACAGGATATTGCTGCTAAGACCTAGCTTGTGAAGGAATATATAATAAATTCATCCCTACAAATCAGTGGAACAAAAGTAACTCAGTGAAAAATACTGTTTTCCCAAAAAGCATACCCTCCTTTATTCCCTTTTTACCCATCAGTGTGCACCTTGTGCACATGAGGCATAGCCAGTCTCTGAGTACAACTGCTGATGTGTTATTTACGTAGCTCTCCTTCTTCTGAGCATCCTTCTGTAGTCATTTTTGCCATTTTCTCCAAATAATGTGGCATCTCAGTGTGGGCTTTCCCTATCAGAGGAAAGCAGCAACACCTTGAAATAAAATCAAAGCCACAGCCTCAGAATAAATAAACTTATTTTCAGAAATGTAAAGAGAGTATATTAGATGTGTCATCCCAGTAGTTTCAAAAATTGAAAAGAGGAGAGGGTCTTAAATAATTTCAGCCAAAGCCAACCCAGTTAAAAGTAAGCACTAACTCAGTTCTCTGGAAGAGAGAGACAGAGAAAGCAGATAGTACCAGTTGCCTTTATAGAAATAAATGTGTTAAGTCACTTGAAATAACCGTCAGTAGCTGCAGTTAAAAAAAAAAAAAAGTTACAACAAAAACTAACATCAGTGCTAAAATTCAAAAAGTTGCTTCAGGCTTTTAAATTTTAGTAATAGAAGGTAATACATTTTATATACTGTCAGCTCAGTGATTTGACTTCAACTTTATCTACTGCAAAGCAAGAGGTCAGGGTTAAAGAACAGCCAGAAGCCTCCTGCCTTTGGGACCCGCAGAGATGAGAAGGATCTGTCCTTCTGGACTCAGGGGAGAGAGGAGGTGCAGCTCACTTCTCTCTGGAGCACTCCCCGAGTAGATGTCTGGCTCCAGCAATGACAATAGTAATTATAATCTTGAAGATGGCAGAATAGCTGAAACAGTATGGGGCAGTATTAAAAAAAGGAAGAATCCTCAGGAGCTATTGAATATCCTTTGGAAGGCTGAGTGTGCTTGCTTTAGAAGTTTCCCTGAACAGTGAATAGAGGGATTTAAGACAGCAGGTATAAAAACATGCATTGTTAGAATCTAAGACAGTGGAAAGCAAAATCCATGAATCATCATTAGACATTATAAGAAAATAAAGTTATATGTTCTGAATTCAGATGAAGCCCTTGACAGAGGTAGTGACAGCTACTGAAAAGACAGCAGAGCTCTCAAGCCTTCCTTATAATGATGGCACTACAATTGGATTTTACATGAAGCATAGTCTGCTTGCTCCTTAGTTGTCATTTCTGAATCAGCTAGGAGCTGACACATTGCTGCTCCAACAAATAACTTATCATTGAGCTTACAAAAGGTTAAAGTTCTTTTTATTTACAGATCACAAACCAGAGAAGCAGTGAGAGGCAGTATTCACATTCACTTCTTGAAGCTGTGTCCCTAAAAATTGAACTGTGAAACAGGCATTTAGCCAAGGATGTTAGTATGCACTCATGGTGGCAACTGTGCAAAGGTGTGCTGAACATGCTCTCAGCTGCCCTGCTCCATGCAGAGCAGAGAGAGGACCATCCCCTCCAGCTCAGGAGCAATCCTGTGTATCTACAAAAGCAGAAACAGACTTGCTTATAGGAAGCAAAAATGAAACAAACAAATCACCAACAGAATAAAAACTAAACAAATTAAACAACAACAAAATACAGTACACACAGAAAAAAATCAAAAAAGAAACAGACAAACAAAAAAGAAATCACCCCAAACTCAACAAAAGAAAACAAACCAAAAAAGCCCCAAAAAACCAACCAAACAAAAAAACCCTCTTCAATAAGAATAAGACAACTATATAAAAAAATTATTCTGAAGGTGCTCTTTATAGAGATCTGGTCCAGGTTATCAGAAAACACTTTCATATTGTTCCTTGGTAAACTATGCACTGACCCTTACCTCAGATTTCAGCATGTAAATGAGAATGGAGGAAATTAGCTTCAAAATTTCATCTGTTGCCTAGTATAGCAATCACAAATATTTTCAAATTGGTATCATTGTTTCCCATCCCCCTCCCATCTGTCATCTTTTCCCCTCACTAATTTCCTCTCTTCCCCAGCATCTATCTTCATAGAGGAATGAACAAAGACTTTGTATCTTCCTTTGGAATCCAGTTAAGCTTCTGACCCTCTCAAATCTCTCCAGGACTCACAGTATCTTCTATCTTTTTCCACAGGTAAATAAAAAAAGAAAAAGCAATAATAAAGTTTTTAACTGTTGCAAGACAGTGACGGGAATTTACATCTCTTGTCAGGAGACTTCAATGTTGAGGATGCAAATTGTGTAGTAATAATCACAGCATAAGACCAGAAGGAATCATTGGATTATTTTTCTAACATTTCATGTACTGTGAAACTTAGACCATTATACCATTATAACTTAGACCATTACACTTTGGCTTGTTTATGCCTTCACAAAAGTCAGCAACTTGCATTTAATTAAAACAAATATTCTCAAAAGGTATCTGGAAGAAATATAGAAATGTAGAATTTCTAATTTCTTTTGGTAGTTTGCTGCACCAGTCAATCACTCATTAAAATCACTATTAAACCCAAAGGTTTATTTCCAGGATTGGTTTTTTTTTCCTTAATTGCAGAATCTTGCTATTGATTCTTGTTACAACTACAACTAGTGACTTTTTTTTTTTAATTAAATAAAAAGCTCTTAAGTATACAGGGTGTTCTTACAAAACAATATTTAAACATTGTAATCAAACTGTATGTACAACTTCCTTTTGACAGAAAAAACTATGAGAATATCCTAATGAAGTACATCTTTCTATACTCCTTAAATTTTTCATGTGGCTTCTTTCTGTTGCACTCTAATTTTTTAATGTCTTCTTCAAAATGAAATAAAGTGAATCCTTTTCCAGTATCAGCTGCTCTACTACAATATTGAGGAATAGTATAAAGCCTATAGGACATTGGAGAATTATAGGAAATGGCTTCAAGAGTGTAAGAAAACAGATAACGTCATTTGGCTGTTAAAGCACAATACAGGAATTCAAACATCTTCGGTTTAGTTTCCATTGCATTGAAGGCTGTTATGTAAATTAAAATAACTATTTTCCAGAATTTTCAGATTTTGTTAGATCACATATAATAACTGGTTCCCTATTCTTTGGTATCCTTATCTGAAAATCATTAACTTTCATTAAAATTAATTTTTAACTTTTTAAACCTTTAAATTAACTTTCACATACATCACCACATTTTTTTTAGCATGACTCAAATACAGATATTCTAGAAATCACTGCTAAAATCTCTCTATAAAGTACTTCTTTATAGCACAAAAGAATAATCAGTAAAGTTGAAGAGAGATAGCAGTGGTTCTCTGATTAAATGCCTGGAAACTAAAGTTTTGGAAGTCAGAAAGAATTCTTAGGAGGAGACTCCATCTTCCACTTCAAAAACAAAGTCCAACTTATTTATGTATCTCCACTCATTCAGTATAATTCTTCCACGTATATGCAAACAGAAATACATATTTATGTGCAAATTTTAATTCCAAGGTTGGGAGGCATAATGGAGCCTAATTTTATTATAGTAGATAATTTTCCTAGAGGTGCATATTGATTTCACATTGTCAAACAAACTGCAAAATACATTATAACAAAACAATTAAAACTGCTGATAATTATTACAATTAACTCGCTGCTTCGTACTAATGGAATGTTCAAGCATCCGAGAATTCCTGATTATCAGAAACTAATGGATGTTCAGAAAAGGATGTCATTTTCTGTAGCAATTTGTTCTTGGTCAATTTAATGTTCCCTTAAAACAGTTTTCCATTCCCAAATGTCTCATTTGTGGCTTCACAAAGGACAGGATCATGACAGTAGTGTTTCAGTGCTTATTTAGTCTTCAGAAGTCTCAGGTCTGCTCATTTTGTTGTTATGCCAGGAGCATATAATCCAAAACAAAAGAATCATATAATCATTTTATACATTCATTTGTTAAACAGAGCTGGAGGATTCTCATTTAAAGAAGTGTTAAATGTGAACTAATTCGACTGAAGTGTAAGAGTTTTGGCTTAAAGAAGAACACTGATTCGCTTTATCTAGCTGTATTTCTCTGTCATGTGTGCACTTTGGCTTGTGAAGCCTCCTTATTATACAGCTCTTGATCCCCATTGTGCTGCTGTAACACTTGTGATGCTGTTCCAGTGCCTGAACATGATGCTTTTCTATCAAGCACTCAAGTGGAGTTTTGCTATTTAAATCTGACCAGTTACTGCAGTAGCCCTATGATAGAAAGAGCAAGCTGGGAACAGCAAAGGACAATCCCTTAAAGCTTACTTCTGTCCACATGCATTTTTTGCACATACAGTGCCAGATGCACATTAATTGAATGTTGCCCTGAAGTGGAATATTTTCTGAAGGGACTCATACAGCTGGTTTGGCAACCACTTTATTGTGCCAGTGTTAAAACTCATGATACAATGATTTGCTTTATGAAATACTTTTATGTGCTTTTCGTTAGGGAGCTCTCTGACCAAGGGGTGGTATCAATTCTATAGGACCCCGCTTTTACAGAACTGAACTTTTCCAGTGACTAATGTCTTGGGAAAGTATATATCTCAAAAGCTACAGTTTCTGAAAAACCATGAGACAATTAGATTATTTTGTGAGATTTGTATTTCCAGTATCTTCATCTTGTTATTCAGAGAAATAAAGTAATTAACAGGGACAAACAAGTATTATTAATAATTTTGTCAACATCATCCACATAGTTTTGTGCATGGAAATTACTGGAGAACATCTTGTGATGTAAAGGTCTTACTATCTCTTAGAAATAAAAAGTACAATTAAAACAAACAAGCCATCACATCCTTATGAAACATAGCCATAGAAAACGTAAAAAAAGTGGTGAGAAAAGTTTTCCTTCATTAGAAGCATTTAAGATACGATACATTCTAAAGAATGACAGCCTCTCTTTGAATTTTTAAATAAAATTTCCAATAAACTGGGGCAGAATTTCCAAGGATTACTTTAAGACCTTTAATCTTTTTTAAAGTAGGAAATATATTAGTGTTTTGCTGATTTTTAAAGCAGGAAATACCCTAGTGCTTTGCTGAATCAGGCCCTAAAAGAGCAATCCAGTCACACTCTGGGACAAAAATATCACAGTGTGTAAAATATCCATAATGTGATTAAGAAGAAAAAGGTCATTTTGAAGCTTAAAAATATTTAAGCATTGAAACTTTAAAATGTTTCCACACCCCAGGTAAGAAATACATACCTTCACTAATACAGTCACCTGGTAACACAGCTCAGCTAATTACACAGCCTGAACTGCTTTGTGTCACTGGGGAAAGAAGCAAGAAGCACCTAAGTCCATTCTTGATTTTAACAGCTGAGCAATATTTCTTACAAAACACCACAGCTAACAGAGACTTAAGGCAGAAGACCTCATCATGCCAAATTTTTTTTACATGTCTCTGGAGAAGGAGCCAAGTAACTCAGTAGTTCTGTGGTGGGCATTGTTTGGCGAGACAGTACAGAGTGTGGAAAGATTTACCTTCAACTTAACAAAAGAACTGCCTTCTGTACCTGACTGCTCTCAGTGAAAAATAAACTTCTTTGTAAATAATAAGGGTGTCAAAAAATAAATACCTTTCTAGCAGGAACTCCTCTTCCTAATGAGAAAACCATATCATCCGGAATATGGTGGGTTTTATATGTTGGAAACACATAACAACACGTTTGTGCCAAAAGCATGAACACCTAATTATTGTCCCCACCTCTGCTATATTGGAGTTCAGTGTGTCACATGAAATCACTACCTGGTTGTATATTTCTACTGAATTACCTAATAAAGCAATGATTTTGACTACAGAGTTTAGCTGCTGTCATAGTAAAAAAGCCAAACAAACAAACAAAAAAAAAACCAAACCAAAAAAAAACCCCAAAAAACAGAAAACCATCATTTTTTTTCCCCTTTCATTTTAATTTTAAAATGGAGAATTAAAATACCAGTGAAAAATTAGAAAATGCGTAACACTTTTTAAGGACTATGGAGTACTCTGGGCTAGGATACCAAAAACCTATTAGCTTGTTCTCAGAACAAATGTGGGCTCACATTTTTAGCAAATATCTGAGGACACATGAATTGTACTACAGTTTCTAGTACAGTGCTCTTTTCTGGTTTTTTTTTTTTGTTTTGTTTTGCTTTGGCTTTTTTTTACTATGGTGTCCTCCCACTCCCCAGCCAGGCTGTCATAAAGAGCTCCTTAGAATGATTCACATTTTAATAGTACCATGGATATGTAAAACATGAATTAGACCTACTAAAAGATGTAGAATCAGAATGTAAAACAGAGAAAATACTTTTTCAAGGAGCTATGAGATTCACTGTAGCCTCTGAAAACAGTTCAGCTCTTGGGCTTACTGCTTCACAGAAATTGCAGAAGGTACCAGACAAGGCAAATAGATGCCACACCAACATCTTTCTCTGATGTAGTCGATTAAACATGTCCTAGGTTCATGAGTTCGGCTTGCTCAGACAACTTATTTGTGTCTGCAAAACATTCATTTTTTTAATTTTTACTTTACCCTAAGAGATTTTTTCATATATTACCATGAATCAGATGGCAGATGTAAGGCATCACATCTTGATTCTGACATTTCAGTACTCTCTTTAAACCTGAAGGCCATTATCACATTCAAGGATCTGAAATGCTCATAGCACACATTTTAATTCTGGCTATATGACAGACCAAACTAGGAATGAAAAGATGAAGACGTGTCATCACAGATCTCTAGAACAGCAGGAGGCATTGAAGGCAAACACAGTAACAACATGTCCCAGCCCAAGATTTCAGCTGGAAAATGAGAAAATGAGCACAAAGATCAATTCAAATCCCAGTTGAGACATATGACACTATTAAGCACAGGGAAAACCATTATTTCCTAATATCAAGACAGTCAAAAACAGCTTCAAGAGATGAGCTTTTAACTTTTCATCGTTTACATAAGTATGCCCCTCCCAAAAAAAAAAAAAAAAAAAAAAGGCAAAACCAAATAAAATAAATCCTGAGACTGTTGGCAGGTTAAGCTAAAAAGATTGTTAACTGTTGGTAAGTGGGGAAAACACTCTTTTAATCTGAACATTTTATGAAGAACACAATTACAGTAATTTCACGAATACAAGCCGCAGCAATTTGACAAAAATTTTGGTGGAAACCCGGAAGTGCGGCTAATACTGGGGGGCGGCTAATATGTGAATAATTTTCTGACATTTACAACCCCAGACGTGCCAGCCAGGGCGCCAAGCCAAGCACCTGCCAGTAAAAGCCGGCATTTCGCGATTGTTACAAAGTGTCACTCTGTTGCCCTGCCTCCCTGCAGGCAGCACAGGGGGCGGGGAGAGAGGCAGGAGAGCTCTCTTCTTCCCTCCTCTGCCGCAGCCCGGGGGAGAGACGGGGGGACCCCGCGCCGCCATTGCCGCGGCTCAGGGAGCCGAAGGGGGCCCTGTGCTGCCATTGCCGCGGCTCGGGGAGGCGGGGGAGGCCGTGCCACCATTGCCACGGCTCGAGGAGCCGACGGGGGCCCTGCGCCGCCATTGCCACGGCTCGGGGAGGAGGTGGGGGGCTCTGCCCCCGCCCTCCGCTGCCGCAGCGGGAGCAGGGTGCTCTCTCCGTGCCCGGCCGGCGCCGCGGCGGGAGTGGGGCCGGGGCGAGCCAGCCCAGAGGCGGCGGCCAGCCCCAAACAGCAGCGCCGAGTGGGCCACCTGGCCCCATCGGCAACCCCTAGCGGGCTGAGCCTGCACAGCCCAAGCCGAGCCAGTAAACTCCCCACCATGCCGCGGTTCTGTTAGTATTTGGCAACTTTGTTGCACGCGGGTCCTCGCTGCGAACGACAGAGCGGCTTATATTCAGGTGCGGCTTATTTATGGACAAAGAACGAAATATTTGCCAACGCCCAGAGATGCGGCTTATACTCAGTGTGGCTTGTATTCGTGAATTTACTGTAAGTTAAGTAAGATAGCGGAATGACTTTTTACCTCCTGTGGTGAATTTTAAACACTCAGAAAAATAAAACTCTTGTCAACACTTTAAACAGTTTGCGGTCAGCTTTGTAGATGGGCTGAAGCATGAGCCCTGAGAGTGTGGGACAAAGACACAGAGTCAGACTTTTGGCTTCCCCACTGAACAGAGGCTTAAATAGGTCAAGGAGGGGAATTACACAGAACTTTTGATAAAATATTTGAAGCAGAGAAGTATTTTCTATTGTTCACATCCCTTCTGGAGGCACACAGAAAGATTATTGGACTGCAGCAGGAAAATACAGTAGTTTCACGAATACAAGCCGCACGGATTATAAGCCGCACCCCCGGTGCCTCGACAATGTTGCTGTCTTTGTCAATAGATAAGCCGCACCCCGAATATTAGCTGCACTTTCGTTCGTCGCGAGAATCCGTGCGCAGCTTTCACAAACTGGCCAATTAGTAACAGGATCGCGGCATAGCGGGCTTTACTGGCTCGGGGCGGGGCCAGGCAGGCTCGGCCCGCTCATGGTTGCCGACGGGGCCGGCTGGGTGGTGCTGCAGCCGCCACCGGGCTCACTGGCCCCCCTCTCCCGTCAGCACCGCCCCGCCGCTGCGTTTACGTACTCGCCCTGCCGGCGGGCCAGCCACTGCCGCCACTGGCAGGCATGCCGGCCGCGTCGCCGCTGCGTTCACGTAGTCGCCCTGCCGGCGGGCCAGGCACTGCCGCCGCTGGCAGGCATGCCGGCCGCGTCGCCGCTGCGTTGTTTACGTAGTCGCCCTGCCGGCGGCCCAGGCACTGCCGCCGCTGGCAGGCACGCCGGCCGCGTCGCCGCTGCGTTGTTTACGTAGTCGCCCTGCCGGCGGCCCAGGCACTGCCGCCGCTGGCAGGCACGCCGGCCGCGTCGCCGCTGCGTTGTTTACGTAGTCGCCCTGCCGGCGGCCCAGGCACTGCCGCCGCTGGCAGGCACGCCGGCCGCGTCGCCGCTGCGTTGTTTACGTAGTCGCCCTGCCGGCGGCCCAGGCACTGCCGCCGCTGGCAGGCACGCCGGCCGCGTCGCCGCTGCGTTGTTTACGTAGTCGCCCTGCCGGCGGCCCAGGCACTGCCGCCGCTGGCAGGCACGCCGGCCGCGTCGCCGCTGCGTTGTTTACGTAGTCGCCCTGCCGGCGGCCCAGGCACTGCCGCCGCTGGCAGGCACGCCGGCCGCGTCGCCGCTGCGTTGTTTACGTAGTCGCCCTGCCGGCGGCCCAGGCACTGCCGCCGCTGGCAGGCACGCCGGCCGCGTCGCCGCTGCGTTGTTTACGTACTCGCCCTGCCGGCGGGCCAGGCACTGCCGCCGCTGCCAGGCTCGCCGGCCGCCCCCTCCCATCTGCACCGCCGCCGCGTTTCCTCGCCCTGGCCGGCACTGCATGCCCACGCACCGCCGGGCTCCCCAACGCTGCTGGCCCCGATTCTGCTGGGCTTCCCCCGCTGCCAGGCAGCCCCACCCGCCGGCCTTCCTGCTTCTGCCATGCTCCCCTGCACTGCTAGCCCCAGTTCTCCCGGGCTCCCCCGCCATGCTGGCTCAGGCTCTGCCACCCTCCCTGCCCCGCCCTGCTGGCTCAGGCTCAGCCGCCCGCCCCCCACACTGCAGGCCCCGCCTCTGCCAGGCTTTCCCACCTCTGCCGGGGCCGGCCGGGCTCCAGCTTGGCTTGGGGCTGCCGCGGGCTCTCACTTCCGTGTTGGCAGCTTTTAGAATTTTGTTAATAGATTAGCCGCCCCGGAATATTAGCCGCACTTCCGGGTTTCCACCAAAATTTTGGTCAAATTGGTGCGGCTTGTATTCGTGAAATTACTGTACTTGCCTTTTTAGCACAGGAGTGTTCATCTGATGGGTTTTTTAATGGTCAAAATATTGATGACTCACTTCAGAAAAAATGTGAGGGATACAAGAGTAATCAAGGAGTGAGTAAACCTGATGAGTGCACTTCACATCTGAGGTTTTTTTCCCTTTCTCTCCTAGGCTGAAGTAACTATGAATTATTTTATTTAATTTGTCATAGAATGCTATAGCCTAAATGAGTTCAACAGATTTCAATACAATCCATAGCACATCACAAATACTACCTTCATCTACACTTACTTCTGTAGTCTTAAATCTCAGAGACATGTAGATAAGATGACAGGTGTAGCATAGAAGAATAAAATATAGTAGAAATCAATTACAGTCAAGTAATATTTCTTCCTCAAGTCAGATTTTATAAGATAAATTATTACAACAAAAGTGACCGTAATTTCCTTAATGACTGAAAGATCTACATATTTTCCCTAAAAAGTAAATTTCATTCTTTCAGTGTAAATCAGAAATAAATTCTCTAGTTTTCCATGATTGTTATAGTTAATCACATTGAAAACTGTGCCACCTGCACCAAGAGAGACACATTCAGTAACTCATGTCCTAAACAATCCAATGTAATTAATATGATAGTCACACTTCATACGATGTTTTCATATGTAAGATGAAACAGGCAGATGGGGACAAGAATCTCATATGCATCTGCTATCACATAATAGGAGATCTTCAAGAGATTTTTTGTAGCCTTCCTATTTACAGATTTGATCAAGTAGAATCATAGAATCATAGAATTGTTAAGGTTGAAAAAGAATTCTAAGATCATCAAGTCCAACCATAAACCTAACACTGCCCAGTTCACCACTAAACCATGACCCTAAGCATCACATCTAGGCATCTTTTAAATACCTCCAAGGGTAATTACTCAACCACTTCCCTGGGCAGCCTTCTCCAATGCTTAACGATGCTTTTACCCTTTTTCTTATTGTCCAACCTAAACACCTCCTGATGCAACTTTATGCCATTTCCTCTTGCCCTATTGCTTGTTATCTGGGAGGAGACAAGCCCTCACTTTGCTACAACCTCCTTTCAGGTAGTTGTAGAGAGCAATAGGGTCTCACTGGAGCCTGCTTTTCTCCAAGATAAATAATCCCAGCTCTCTCAGCCAGACCTCATCAGACTTGTGCTCCAGACCCTTCACCAGCTTTGCTGTCCTTCTCTGGATGTGCTCCAGCACCTCAATGTCCTTCATGCAGTGATGGGCCCAAAACTGAGCACAGCATTCCAGGTGTGGCCTCACCAGTGTTGAATACAATCCCTGCTCTGGTCCTGCTGGCCACACTATTGCTGACACAGGCCAGGATGCCATTGGCCTTTTTGACCACCTGGACACATTGCTTTGGGTTCAGCCAGTTGTTGACCAGCACCCCTGACTCCTTTTCTGCTGGGCAGCTTCCCAGACAGTCTTCCCCAGCCCGTAACACTGAAGGGGACAGTTGTGACCCAAGTGCAGCTTGGCCTTCTTGAACTTCATAATATTGACCTTGGTCCATTAATCCAGCCTTGTCCAGATCCTGATTGTCCTGAACATTGCATAATGACACTCAAGATGATCTGCTCCATGACCATTCCCAGCACCAAGGTCAGTCTGACAACCCTGTAGTTCCTAGATCTTCCTTCTGACCCTTGTAGATTTTCTAACTTCCAGCCAACTGGTACCAGTAGAATATCAGTTCTCCCACCAAAACTCTGTAGGACTTATATTTTCAATGTTAAAAACACTGTCAGAAATACATTTATTGTCTGTGTATAATTTATTAATTGAACTTCTCCTACTATGAGAGATTTGTATTGCTAATGATGTAGTCTATTGTATTGCTGAGAATGGTATTTTCACATGGTTTGACTTTTTAAGATGGAAAAATGGCGGACTATATGATTTCTATATTTTATATTTGAAACAAGAAGATTACCTTTAGACTACTCCTCTCACTTCTTTCTGAGAGAAGCTTTCATACACTTCTTCAGAAAAAAAAATTGAACGTCAAAGTAAAGTATTCAGCAGTCTGACTCTGTATCCTGCTGTTACATTTCCAAGTCCTTCTTACCTTGGGAAATTCAGCCAGCAGAGAAGGAACGGTCTCTACAGTTTTAATAACAGGTCAATTTTTTGAGCTTTCATTATGTATGAAAGTTACATCCTGTAAATCTATCTCCTGCATATATTTCATGTCCCTCCTTCATGTTGAAGTTTTTCCACTTTTTTATGGAATAATTACCACTGGGCTATAGTAACACCAGGAATGACCCTTCACTTCTGGCAATTTTTAAACAGAGGATCCAAGATAAGATCTGATCCGAGATGCTAAGTAATTCAGTCTCTTCTTTCACGCACATTTTCTTTGTTTCTATAATTGTGTTATTTTCTTCTAAATATTACATTGGGCCATAATAAACTACATGCTATTTTCTTGTGCTGGTCTGCCTGGACAATTGAGGTAAGGTAGAAGCAGTAATCAATTCTCTTCATTATTACATGTCTGTTTTCCTTCAGTGACTGTATTGTCCCAAACTTAACAGTGCTTATTTCCTGTGGGGGTTCATTTGGGTTTCTTTTGGGGTTTTCTTGGTTGCTATTTAGGGTTTTTTTCCTCACTAATTTATACAAACGGGAAATAGAACAGTTTGGTGTTATTGGTAGAACTGCATCCTGGTAAAAGTTATCACAATATATAAAAGTACTGACTTACTATTTCAGATAAATTCATGTGAATTTGTAAGAATTTTATTTTCTAATAAGAATTCTATGAGACTAGAGCCTTATATGAGGCACTACTATTAAAAACTCTTTATCAAGTGGTTTTTAGTGGTGTAACACTGGATCAAGTGGTTGTGAGGGACTTAGCTGAAATGAAGAGGAACCAAACAAATGCAATTCCATAACGAAGGTTTTAAATTCAGAAGAAAAAATTTGCAGGAGTTGAATTGAATGCCCTACAGATTTAGAATCTCTCTAAGCCACAAGCATGGGAATTTTCTTCAATTTTCAGTACAAAGTGGAGGAAACTTGGAGAAAAGGGCATCAAATCTAAATGGATGAAAATTGTCTTGAAAAGTGAGAAAAACAGAAGACCTGCAAGAAAGGAAAAAAGGGTAAAAAAAGTAGTAAAAATTATGTGTTACAGGTCAATATGTTTAGAGAAGAAGTGAGAACTGCAAAAGTCAAGATAAATTAGATCTTGCAAAGGATATTAAACAAATACTGAAAAGTTTCTTATCCACATAATTAAAAATAGATCAAGGAAAAAGATTAAATATAATCTAGATATGGCCCCAAAATGTGAAGTAATATTTTGCCTCAGTTGCAAGTAAAGTTTATGGCACTAAGTATATTAGAAGAGGCAACCTGCCTTATAAAAAAAGAGTCTACAAAAGTAAATTACTATAAGTAGGGTGCAAAAAATTTGAGTAGATATTCAATGTACTCAGGTCTGAGGACATTATAATCATTATCAGAAATATTATATGATCTCTTGGCTAATTCTGTCTTTCAGATGAGTGTAGATCCTGGGTTTAGTCCATATAGTACCACTGTAGTTTTGAAAATAAAAGTATTATTTGGGCAGTTATTGTTACCTAATGATTAAAAAGAAATTTGAAGGAAAGAATTGTTTAAGACTTAAAAGTAATCAGATAATAAGGTAAAAAGGCCTACAAACCCATAAAAATTGTGTTGGCCAGGATAATAGACTGCCTAGATGTTCTTCACATATGGTTTTAAATTAATCAAAGGTAAATTAAAGGAGGGTAAAGTGAACAATGCAGACCTCCAGGAAGAAGCATACAAAATTTTAAAAAATTGCATAGAGCAGAAGATCTTGCAGTATGAGAATAATAACAATACTTTAGCCATCAACTAGATTCTATCATTTTGAAAGGACAAAAGGAAAAGAACTTAATTTGACAGCAGGATAACTATGGGTAATGGAAGAGAAATGGTTGCAAAACAGGGATAGCAATAGGGAAATGCAGAAGTGAAGGGAAGACACCTTTTTTTAACAGATTCATATGTAAACTCTTTCACTGGGAGAAAACTGCCTCAGTCAGTTGAAAGTTTTACCTTTGGATTTTTAGGGCACATATACCTAACATAAGCTATTTTAAAATGACATTTAATAAACTATGTACTTTTTTATCAAATGAAAAACCAAAAGTAGAATAATAGATACACTTTGTTAAGAAGAAGAGAAACAATACAGATTTTTCAAGTACGTATTTACTGTTCCAAAATTTCACTACAGATACCATAATAATGACACCAAAAAAAAAAAAAAGGCATAAATTTATGCACAGCAATCAAAATAATATTTTTGCACTGTTTGAACATATATGTGTCTGGGATTGGCATCAGTTTCTCTTCTGAGTAGACCTTATTCACTGTTTCCCATTATTATTTATACAGAATATGAAACATAGCAATACACTTATAAATAATAATTTGATTAGCCTTATCACTTCAGATCGAATTTCTGGGGAAAAAAAAATCAACCATGAAGACATAACCTCTGCAGCAAAGTTTTCAACTCAAGATTAAATTACAAATTTATAGAAGTGTGTTGTGCAGAGAGATGGTGTCAAGACTGAAGAGGCAAAGAAAACACATTGACTGCAGTCACATCTGTTGGCCTTATGATTCGTTCCTAAGACAAAATATGTCATACATATCTTATGTACTTCTACTTTCACATTCCATGTCTAACTCCATATTTTGAGAGACTTAGGGAAGGAATTAATTTTTAGAGCTTACAGAATTCAAAACAGGGTTTAAGAGCACTTGACTGACCAAAAGGGGGACACAGTCTACCAAAATTCAAATAAAACCATTTTTCCAGAAGGAGTTCTAGTGTAACTATTGACTGAGAAATAATTAATATTAACATTTTTCACTGACTGTTCTTCTCAGGTGCAACTCAATAAAGAACATTCTGTTAAAACTTATACCCAAAAACCCTTTCAATTTCTGAATACAAAGCTGAAAATAGTGACAAAGGTTCCACATTTTTTCATTTCTTAGGCTGTTACCTCTAGTTTCTTGATGCCAAAAGCACACTTGAATATATCATTCTGTTTTCTAGAAATAACTTACTTTGGTAAAACTTTTAAAAGGAAAGATTAGTTGGTATTCTGCACTGATTATTACAAAATCCTAGAAGAACCAATTGAAAAAACACAGAAATGTTGTGTGAAGTTTCCTTTCAGGAAAATCAGACCTATCTACTTCTCTTTTGCCACCATACCTTCCAATTCTTCCCTAAACACAACCTAGGATAACTGCTTTGTCAGATGAACAGTTGTTTTCCAACCACCAAGGCACAGCTCCATATTTGCAGTAATCTCATCAAAACCTTTACATCCCCAAATATTTTAAGAACAGACATGAATATGATAAATATCAGTGTGGTTTAGAATTTTACAGTATTTAAATGAAAAATGACTGCTATGTTTTCTGCTGTTCTGCATGTTCCTTTATTCAGAGCAATTTGTTTATGTACTTGAATTAAAGAAGTAATTTATGTCTCTCAAGAAGTATTCTTTCCACTTTTATAGGCTTTCATGGATTAATCAGATGCTAGTTCTTTTTTTTGTAGCAAGGTTTACTGGAAATTTAACTGATCTACAGAGTCTCTCACAGTAGTAATTTGACAAACAAGGATATCAGCAGTACCTATATAAATGAAAAAAAGCATAATATCAACATTGTTTGGAGACAACATGCTATTTATAACTCTAAATTGAACAATGATATAATATGCTTTAATGACACAAAAAATTAACATAGCTTCAAATTCTTATATTAAAAATTATCTGAGTAAATGAAATAATTCTCCTGTGTTATTTTCACTTATGTCTTTTTTTATGAACTTTGCTGTTAAACAGTTATTTTGGTGATTAAAATGGAATAAATTCCTGGAATAAAGTGCTATTCTGACATGATGAACTATTCACAGTACTTTCATGCCTCCTGTTACAAGCTCCAAATCTGCTACTGTAAGAATGGCAAGAATTTTTCTTGTTGTATTTGGCAGAACTGAACTCCTTAAGAATAGTACTTTTTCTGAGATGTTATTTTCTCTGCAAGTTCTCTGAGACTATTGACAGGATGCTCTAAAGTGAAAATCAATATGAGTTGCAACCGTTTTGAAAGAAAGGCAAAAAATATCCTAAAAGATTAAAAACTATGCTGCTTCTTTCCTACCAAAACATTGTAACTAGTTATCTCTGCTTTTCCTGTGCCTAAGACTGGGTGCGAATTACTAAAACTACAGTTTATGCAAAACTAAGAGATGGACTGGGTCAGAGAATACTTAGGCAATCTTGACATCCTCCAGTCCATGGGCCTTGATGGGATGCATCCATGAGTGGCAAGAGAGCTGGCAGACACCATCACCAGGCCACTCACAATATCTCTGAAAGGACATGTGGTCAGTTCAGGTGCTCGAGGACTGGAAGAAAGCAAATAACACCCCACTCTTTTGTAAAGGGCAAGAAGGAGGACCCAGGGAACTATTAGTCAGTCAGTCTCACCTCAATCCCCAGAAAAGTGTTGGAAAGCCTCATTCTGGAGGTCACCTGTATTCTCATGGATGACAAGTGGATGATCAGGAGTAGTCAGCATGGATGACTAAAAGTAAATCATGCTTGACTAATAAAATAACCTTGTATGATGAAACAACTTCCTGGATGGATGAGGGGAGAGAGCAGTGGATATTGTCCCTCAACTTCAGCCAGGTTTTCAGAGCTGTCTCTCATTACATCCTTGTAGGCAAACTCAGAAAGTACAGTGAGTGGACTGAGAACTGGCAGATCCCAGAGGGTTGTAATTACTGGCACAGGGATGGATGTTGGATGTCTGTCTCTACTGTATCCCCAAAGGTCAATATTGGGCTCAGAATTATTCAGTTTATCCATCAGTGGCTTGGATGAGGGGGCAGATGCCTCCTCAGCAATTTTGCTGGTGACAAAAAGCTGGGAAGAGTGGCCAATACCCCAGAGGTTGTGCAACCCTTCAGAAGGACCTCGACAGGCTGGAGAGATGGGCAGAGAATCATCCAAAATTCAGCAAAGGCAAGTGCAGGGTCCTGCCCCTGGGTAAGAGTAAGCCACCAGTACAAGCTGGGGGCTGATCTGCTGGAAAGCAGCTCTGTGGAGAAGGATCTGGGGGTCCTGGTGGACAAAGAGCTGTCCATGAGCCAGCAGTGCTCTCTGGCCAAGAAGGCCAATGGTAGCCTGGGCTGCATTAGGAAGAACATTGCCAGCAGGACAAGTGAGGTCATGCTGCCCCTTTACTCATCCCAATCTGAAAAGACTCACATGAGCTACCACAAAAGACATAAAATTTCTTTATAAAGTAACCTCCTTTAATCATGGCCCCAAGAAACTCAGTGGGAATTTTATCTTTGTTTTCAATGGTGTCAGGATCTCACCCATAAAAAATAGTGTCGGTAGGGGAGGTATAAGAAATTCTGCCAGGTGAATTAATAGTACTTCGCAGCCTATTTGCTGTAAAATAACCTCCTCCAGGCAAGAAAATTCTAATTTTACAAGGTGACATGAACACAGGTTATAGACACTATGCATTTTTTTTTCACATATGTAATACTGCTGACTTTTCCTTTATTGGAGTAAAGGTCTGATTTTCCCCAGAGACATCCCAATGTATTTCTTTAGACCAGACTTTAATCCCTCTGCTGATCCATCATTTCTTGGGTCTATTTCACTTGACAAGGCCTTGACCAAAGCCACACTCCAAAATTCTCTAATCAGGAGCTTGTAATTTATTGCTCACAAACAACTCTAAGACCTGTGCTCCCACCTATGAACCACAGGTCATGAATCTTGGCATCATATTTGAGCTTGATTGCAGCCAAAAATTCTCAGATTACTTTTCAGATCAACACGTAAGCAGACACACTACTTGTACTGCATACATTTAGTCTTCACTTGTTAAATAAATTGCATCTGACTTTGTGTGCTAGTTGAAGTGTGCACACAGAACAGACATGGAAACCATGAGTATAAACTCATTTTTTGCCTTCAGGATAATAGATTTATTTCACTGCTCTAGGTGGAATGTGTTCATCCAAGAAAGCAAAGGAGAAATTCCAAAAGGTAGCCTTTTCCCTGCTCTGTAGAGCTACATTCCAGATCCTCTCCCACTGATCTTTTCTGGTGTTCATTTTGTCAAGTATGCTACTAGATACAGGAATAAATCTAATAGCATAAAAATAAATTTTTAAAATAAATGTAACCTTTAAGATCACCTCTGGCTCCATGGTGAAAATGTTCATTGTGCAGTTTAACCTTCATTTTTCATTTCCAGTTTTTCCCACTGTTCTATGCAGCTTGCCAAAATTCCTCTTTTAAACTCATCCATACCTATTGTAAAGTGGGTTTGAAAGACCCAATAGCAGGAAGAAGAAAAATTATTTAAACATAAATCTATCTGGGCTTGAGATGCATACTGTAGTTGAAGCTTTTTTTTTTAACCAGCAGTTTGTGTGATATTAAAAAAGTGTATGCTATTAATTCACACATGGTCATATAAAATTATCTACTTTCAAAAGTCAAACTGAGCCTTCGCTGTATTGTTAAATATTTTTCTGTAGTAGCTACACTTTAATTCTCTTTCATCTTAATTTTTTCCCTGATAATACTTTTGGGAAATTACATGTTTGTCACTTAGTATGTAATGCACCTTCAACATGTATTGCTTGATAAATACAGAATTAAGTTATTTAAAAAACACACACAATGCATAACTCATTACTGGAAATCCAGACTGTGTTTATATTGCTTTATGTCTTCTGATGGCTAATACTCCCTGCAACCAGAGTATACACAATTTAGAGGTTGAATTAAGTTTAATATTTAGGGTTTACTTTTCATTAAGTACTACTGCAACAAGGGTAAAACATTTACTGGAAGAATGCAAGATTTCTTCATTCTACAGTTCTGTCGCAATTCATTTCCCTGACATCAAGTGTAAAAGAAGGTTACTTTAAAACAAAACAAACTAACTAACAAAGCAAACAAAAAAGCACCAAACAAACAAAAAAACCAAACCAAAACAAAACAAAACCAAAACAAAAAAATCCCACCACACACATAAGAAAAAACAAAAGAAAATAAAAGAAAAAGAAACTAGTGGAAATAAACCTGGTTAAATGATAATAATCTGATGGCATTTTAACTGATTTTACATTTCTACATGAATTAAGCTACCTTTATTTTCTCTCTTCATGTATCACAATTGCATTCCCTATTTTAATGTCCCTGTATCGCTGCTTAATTTTACCCCTCCCCTTCATTGTTCTCACTTGCAAATGTCAACTTCCTTCTTTTGTCACATTCTGAGGAAGATGCCAAATGAAAGCATCATTAGCACATACATAAGTCTTCAATGACTGAGTTCCCATCGCTGGGAAAATCAAGGCACTGATATTTAAATACAAAATCCTTCATTTGACAAAGCCAATCTGGCAGTTCTTTACCTTCCAGGAAAACTGAACTCCCAGTCTAACACAAAAATGAAGCTTTTGGATTGCTGGGGGTTAAACCAAGCTGCTAGGAAAGCCAGAGAGAGAGGATCTGACTCCCAGTTGCCTCTGCTAGAGAAATTAATCCTGGAATTTAGCATCTGGATCCTTCAACTGCCAAGCTTGCCCCAGTTGTGTGTTTCATCACTGGGCTAGATTAAAAAAGAATGATGAGTAGGAGCAGGTTCTGCTCCATCGGTGACAAAATAAAAGAAGAAAAAAAAATCACAAAAATTCCCCCAAAAATCTAGGAGGAAAAAAAACTTAAATCAAGTGTGTCTTGCCATTGCATGTGTATGCTAATCACACTGAAACAATGCCCTGCTTTAAAGCTATGTCAAGAAAAGTCAGCCATGTCTGTCAGTTTGTTTTTTGCAAACAGTGTGAAAGTTAGAGGTGGCAAATTTGTGCAGGTTCAAACTCCTATTAGGGTGCCAACTGTCAAGATTCTCTTTGAGCATGTAGGTTTATAAAATGCATTTTGTTTCAGGGTGAGGGCAACCCTCATCAAGCATTCTGCTCTCACACACACCCTTATACACTCATGGTAATGTGATTTCAAAATGCAGATGTGCTCCACCTGATAAACGAAAATCCAGATAGGGGTGTAGTTCCCCTTACAAAGTCCATATGAGATATTCTGGGGATTTGAGCTAGTCCCATCATAGTTCAGAGTCCATCTGCAAAGCTGGAAGTGTATTCAGATTCTAAAATCACTACTTCGTAATTCATGTCAAGATCCTCATATTTTTATTTGCATAAATTTAGGATGCTCAGGAGCACATTTTGACATCTTGCCTGTCCATATGTTGTAACTGCAACATTTCAGATTCTAACCTTACCCAAAACTCAGCAAAATTGTCCTTTGCTTTTCCTTTCCTTAAAACAAACTGTGAGAGCTTCAATCATATCATCAGAAGTAAAAAAGTCTGGACAAGACATCACTGATCCACCATATTTATGGTAGAGATGGAATGAATCAGCCAGGTATGGTAATAAAACTTGATTTTATCTCAAAGATAATAACCTCCTTGGTGAGGTTCTATCTGATTTAGAGGGAGGAAAAATTAATCCAGCTCCATAGTTTCTGTAAATAGTTTCCAGCTGTAGTTTTATGCTGCAAGATTACTGTGTGTATGCTACATCTAAGGGAGATGTTGTCTTGATGGCAGAAAATGTATCTCCTTGAACAGCTACAATCTGCCATAGGCAATGATAATTTATTTATCTGCATTATAGAAAGGCCAAGACACATAGAAGTTGGTGATAAGAAGAAATGAACACTAGGAGAAGTAACAGAATAAGAAGTCTATAAATGCTATTCAGCTCTTCTTGTTGATGCTGGAAGAGTCTGTAAATAAGTTTAGATCAGAAACTGTGCTACAATGCTCAGATTAGCAGATACCCTGCTTTCCCAAGATAGATCACAGAGCAGAACACACTACTCAGTCATTTTCACTACAAATCTGTAACACAGACATTATTCTTCAATATAAGGTGATAAGGCCTACTGGCTTAATATCAACATTGTGTCATGGCTGGGTGGCCAGACTATATCCAGAACACTCTCTTAGTGTTACACTTGGGCTGGTATATTTGCAAATATAAGCCACAGGGGGAAAAAGCAGAAAATTGCTTCTGTAACTGGTACAGACAAAAAAAAAAAAGATTTTTAAATCTGTCTCTTACTCCATGGTTTGGCCAACATGGCTGAGAAGTTCAAAAGTTTCAATTTCTGCTAAGCGACATTTTTTTTTAGATGATGCATTTGAAATAAATACCGTTTCTGAAAACACTGGGGTCAAGCGGTTTTAAACATTTAGTTTTCTTTTTCTTAGGTAGGAAAGCAGAATATATTCAAACAGCTACTCATTTTGAAAACTCCAGTAGCTGGAGGCTAGGGGAGGAAGTTTTCCTTCATGCCTTGTAGTGCTGTAGATGAATCTCTGCTGTTCCATTGACCTCCATGAGCTCCAGGGGCACAGCCTGAATAACCATGGTCTTCACCATGGCCTGCAGGTGAATCTCTGCTCCAGCACAAGGAGCACCTCCTCTCCCTCCTTATCCACTGGCCTTGGTGTCTGAGAGCTGTTCCTCTCACAGGTTCCCACACCACACTTCCCTGGCCACAATTACATCTGCATAATAACTTTATTTCACTTCCTGAATATGTTTTCACAGAGACATTGCCATCACTCCTGATTGGTTTGACCTTGGTGGGTCCATACTAGACACAGTTTGCATTGGCTCTGCTGGACATAGGAGAAGTTTCTGGCAACTTCTAACAGAAGACACACCCATAGCTCCCTCCACAATCAAAACCTGGGCATGCAAGTCCAATACAACAGTGAAACAGCCACAGAAAAACAGAAAATTTATGATTTTAAATATAAATAGATCCAAGACAATTACAAGAAAAACAAGGGATGAACTTGGAGTGGAGATAAATAAGTAGGATTCAGTCTGTACAGAAACTGCTCAATTTAAATTTTGCTGGCTGAAAAGCAAGACCCTTTTATCTAGTGTGATTTCTTTTTGGTGGTTTTAGTTTGCTATATTTCTGACAAAACACAGCTTTAAAAATTGAAAGATATAAGGATTGATTATATTATATTTAGTATCCTCTGAAGAATGGATGGACTGGTTGCACTCCACTGCACTGGTTGCCTGGGGTAGCACTATCATTTTTGTAAGCTCTTTGTTCAGATACTTAAAGCAAGTACAAAAGAAACTTTGGTATAATCTAGACAATTTGATTGTAGACTAAAAAATTATAAAAAATTACAGAAATCATCCACTAAAGAAAGAAAATTTGTACTGTCTCAGAAGGATGTAAAGAGTAAGTCAATAATATGGGACAACTCTAAGGTACAAAGTAAATGGAACAAACTATAGCTGGTACTAATTCTAGAAATTTGATGGGGATATCATAAATATGTATATGTCTTCTTGAATCATGCACTTTAATCATGAAATGAAATTTATTAGCTGATGAGAAATGTTGAAGAGGTGGCAGAATATCTCTCAGAATAGAACCTGTGTCCTAATCAGATCAGAAACACATATTCCATCAAGCGAATTAGTCAAATTGCATTCAATAACTTCAAAAACACAAGCTAGATATTACAAAAATTATTGAAATTATCGAAAAACAGGACAGTTTGTCCACCTCCACAAAACACTGTGAGGACAATCTTTTCTATACTGCTTCTTTTGTGTTATAAGCCATGTCATTGAGGACCAGATGTGCCTAACTAACCTAGATACACTGTAACACGTAAATTTAGGCCTGGTTCCCAGAATGAAATTTTAATTGTAGAACTAGGTAAGGACATACAACCTATATAGGAGGAACGAAGATCATCTCAGAAGGATAATGAAAATAAACTTATATGATGAGCAAGAAGCCATAAATAAGATCCAAGGAAGTCCTGGTCATTAAACTTGCCTGGAATTAAATGCTGCATCTGAAACTTGAGACTCAAAAACCTAAGCACTCTTCTTCGTTTTGGATTAATTAAGTCATTCCTAGATCTAGACTGCAATTATTGCTTTTTTTTGAAGAATGAGATATCCTGGATAGGCTTAAGGTACCTTTACACTTTGGAAGAAGGAACAGTGCTTGTTGCAAAAAAAACCAAAGTGTTAAATGCTTCTACTCTAAGGAATTCTGCTTTCTTCATTCATAATCTTTTGTATGTCTTCCCAATGACTATTACACTGTGCAGCTTTTGACCAGGATAGAGTTGCTGAGCAGGGCTTACACAGACCAAGGCCTTTTCTGCCACACTGGTGAGGGAGCTGGGGGTACAAGGGAGGTTGGAAAGTGATAGCTGATCCCAGCTGACCAGAGGAATATTCCAGACCACATGCATCATGCTCAGTACATAAAGCTCAGGGGCGTAAAAGGAGGAAATAGAGGACATTTGGAGTTTGTCTTTCCAAGTCACAGTTATGTGTGATGGGTCTCTGCTCTCCTGGAGATGGCTGAACATCTGCCCGCCCATGGGAAGAGGTGACTTATTTCCTTGTTTCACTTTGTACTTGCTGCTCTTGCTTTCCCTATTAAACTGTCTTTATCTCAACCCACAAGTCTTCTACCTTTTATTCTCCCAATTCCTTCCCCCATCCCATTGGTGGGAGAGTGAGCAAGAGGTTGCATGGGGCTTGGTTGCTGGCTGGGCTTATACCACCTCCACACATAAATAAAAATTGTCAGAAAATGATATATTATGATGTCCTGGTAGGGGCCAACTTCCACAACTGCAGTATGGAGTTACTCTTCCTTAGAATGCTCTTCCTGATCCTGCACATCACCTGCAGTTCTGCAGTGTAACAGTAGTACATTATCAATAGGAGCATGGATCTGTCTCCACACAACTCCACCTGACTCACCCTTTGTTGCACACTCTATAAATTGAGGTTTTAAGTGACACTCCTGGCAAATGACAATGCTAGGATTAATCTCCTTTTTACTAAAAAAATCAGAAGGACTAAGATCTGTTTTTGTAAATGATTGCTCTTCCTACCAGAGAAGAGAAAAGTGAGGAGGGAAGGCAAAAAATTATTACAGTCAAATTTAAAAAAGAAAGACTATTCAGCAGCATTTTATTACATGCTTAATTCAACTTTGTTCAGTTCCTTTTTCCTAGATCCCAAGAAGTTGTAGGTGGTGATCTTAGCCTGAGCAGTTCTGGGTATACCCAAAAAGAAGAAATTATAACAATAAGAACTTTGAAGGCTGGACATGAAGATTGAATTTTAAACATTTTTACATATAGTGAACACTAAGTAACGATTTCTTTACTGGTTGCAGAGTACATTTGCACTGTTCAGCAGAGAGAGTGCTCCCAGGAAGGAGAATGCATGTTCCTTGGCAAGCATTCCATACAGTTTAAATCCATTACACTCTATATGACTTAAAATGAGTCCTAAAATACCTGTTGATCAGTTCTATATGTATCAGAGCCACATTCAGCATCTGGTATCCACATCTACAAAATAGCCAACCTATCTGCTTCAAATTCCATACAGCATCACCTCAAGGACCTTTTGGAACATACTTGTAAGACAGACTTGAAACTGACAAATTCAGGACCATGACATTACTTTCTAGTGTACTTCAAAATCACTCAAAAATGGCACTTTGCTATTTGGAAAAGTGCCTGGATCCACGCTTAAAACTATATACAATTTTTTTTTACAGTTCCTGAGTCTTTTTTCTGGTGGCTAGTATTCTTTGAAAGTAAATTTTGAGGACCAGTTTTGAAAGGTTCTCACATGTAAAAAATTCTGTAGCTAAACAGCCATTTAGAATCTCCAACTACATATAGGCCACAATAGATTTTTAAGTTAATACACAAATGGCATTAAAATAGTACTTGAAAATGACAAAATTAAAAAATAATTTTTCACTTAGATGAAATCAGCAAAAGCAATCTTTTGGTAACTGGATAAAAAAGGATAAACTGTGAAATGACGCACTCTTCAACATGCAGCAAATTTACACAGAGCAATGGAAAGGACCAAAAATATTTAAAATATAATCTAAGTATAGTCTGCAGTATAAGAAGGTCCCCATTCTGAATGGTAAGAGGTATGTATCATTCAGAAAATTACAAAATAATCAGAAACATAGTGAAAGTGCATTTAATGAAACGTTGTTAATAGTAATCTAGAATCTGCCTGTGGACAGGAAATCTATTAATATAAGAAATCTATTAATATAAGAGACCTGTGTCTGCTGAATCTCATCCCTGGTAGTCACTTGCACTCAGAAAGTGTCTGTTCTGATGGTAGTTTATCCCTTTTCTGTATGTTTTTATTTGACTAATTTGTGTCAAACATAAGAAATTGGGTCTTGTACCTTCAACTACAGATGATAATCCTTTTTCATTCAAATGAATCTATTTGTTAGATTTAGGAACTGAATAATAAAAAAAAATCTTTTAACTACATCAGTACAATAACAAGGTTTCAATGACAACTGAATCCCCATTTTGCCTATAAAGAAAATAATAGTTTTATAAGCTATAATGAGAAGCAAGAGGGATGACTCATTTTGGTATCCTTAGAAAGAAATGAAAAAAAAAATTATATCTCACCAGACAAGGCAATTGTCCACCTCCATGTAGTTACTAGATAAAAAAAGGGAAGAGGATGAAAAAGTATTTTGGACAGAGAAATACCCATGCAAAGAAAAATTATAGATCATTGAGTCTTACGGAATGTTTCTGAAGAACCTGTCAAATAATTATTTGGCAAAATAGAATCATAAATGGCATCATTTATAGAAATTAGAAAAGAAGCTTTTACTTTAATTACATATATTTATGTCTATAGAGAGTCAAGATACATCAAAATAACAGCTCTGACTAGCTTATTCCTTAGTCAATTGAAAAAAAAAAATCAAAATAGGTGAGTAAATCCAACTATGTTACATAAACTATTACCTATCTCATTTGTCAGGAGTTAAACAGAAATGGTCTTTACAGCAGTAGCAGCAGCCAAACTGTGTGTTTAATGTTGAAGCAATCAGATGAGCAACCCACTGAATTAGCCCTGGGAGTCTCAAAACTCACAGGTAGTGTTCCAGAAGGATTCATGCACTACTGGTTTATAAAACAGAAGTGGTAAACATGGAATAAAAGGGACTATTCCTACATATACAGGGATCAACAATCATTTTAGGAATCATTTTTGACTGCACTGTTTAGTCCCACCTGTGCTTTAAACTGGGGTAGGTTTCTTAATTCGATTCACTTCTTTCATCTGCATTGGGCAGGCATCAAAATGAAGAAAACTAGTAATAAGGCAATAAACTATTTCCAAAATTCTTCGTGGATGTCACATATCTATGTACTCCTCTTCCTGTTCCCTCTACTGTCACTGTCATTGTCTTTTTCTTTAGCTTTACTTTTCTGCAATCAATGCTTCCACAGCTTTTGGAAAACTCCTTGTTACCCTCTGGAGTTATTCTGCTTCCACTGAGAAGAATTTAATGATTTCCACTCATTGTAATGGTCCAGTGCCATGCTCTAAGGTACTAACTCTTCAATGGAATCATAGAATGCTTTGGTTTGGAGGGGACCTTAAAAATCAACCCCGCACTATGCACAGGAACACCTTCCTCTAGAGCAGGTTGTTCAGATGCCCATCTAGCCTGGCCTTGAAAAATTCTACAGATGTGACATCTACAACAGTTCCAGTGCCTCCCCATCCTCTCAGTAAAGATTGTCTTCCTAATACCTCACGTAAACCTACCATCTGTCAGTTTAAAGTCTTTACATGTCATCTTTTGCTACATACCTTTGTAAAAAGTTCCTCTTTAGATTTCTTGTAAGATCCCTCTAGTTACCTGGAAGGCTGTTGTAAGGTGTCCCTGAACCCTAACTCTTTGAACCTATCTACATAGGGGTAGTGCTGAAGCTCTGTGATCAACTTAGTAGCTCTCCTCTGTTCACTCATGTGGCCTCCTGGTAGATTTACCCAACTTCCTTATTGTTGGGATGCATCTCTCGTGAGCTTTGACCTATCAATATTCACCAGATTTCTTGTGCTTCTCTTTCCTCTAGGGCTTTATCTCATGGTAGTTCAAGCAGATCACTGAAGAGGCCGTAGTATACTCTCCTGAAGTCCAGGGCAGTGAAATTGCTGCACGCCCTTTTCACTGCCCAAAGGATCTTAAACTCCACTACTTCGTGATCATTGCAGCCCAGGGCACCCTTGGGCTTCACATTCCCCACCAGCCCCTACTTTTTGGAAAGAAAAAGGTCCAGCATAACACCTCTCCTGACTGGACTCTCTGTCACTTGGAGAAGGAAGTTATCAGCAATGCATTCCACTAACCACATGGATTTCTTATGCCTGGCTGTGTTGTCCCTTCAACAGACATCAGGGTGGCTGAAGCCTCCCACGAGGAATAGGAATTGTCAATGTGAGGTTGGTCCTAATTGTTCATTAAGAGTCTCATCTGCTCAGTCTTCCTTATAGGACACTATAAATGTCACCTGTCCCTGCTTTCCCTTTAATCTTGATCCATAAGCTCTCAGTCAGCTCCTCATCCACCCCAGGTGGAACTCCATGCACTCCAGCTGGTCGTTGATACAGAGGACAACACCTCTTCCTTATGTCTCCTGCCTTCCTTACTAAAGACTGTATCCTTCCACTCCAGTCATAAGAGCCATCCCACTGTGCCCTGCATGTGTGTGCATGTCCCTGACTCCTTTTGTTTATTCCCATGCTCCATGCACTTTTTTAGAGACTTTTAAATTGGATTCTGATGAAGGCAACTCACTGGCTGTAGTGACTAGAATTACTATTTGCTACCTTTCATGTGCTCTCCTGTTGACCTGTGATCCCTCTACAGGCTCTGGACATCCCTTGCTGGCCGTAGCATCAAACTGGTATGAATGGGATAGATTGACATTCCTATCCCACAGCAACTCTAGTTTAAAGTTGGCTTCACCACTTGACAAATTTATGACTGAAGATTCTGTTTGCTGACTAATGGAACCCATCTGTACCCAGTACACCAGATTTCTGAAACTGAGCCTCGTGGTCCTCTTTGTCTGAATTATGCTCTTTTTCTCTTTTTTTTTCCTCTTTTTTAAAACTTTTTGTAATAGCTTATAACTGTGTTCTATACCTCCATTAGAAAATCTCTCTATTGCTGCTGTATTTCACTTACACTCCATAACATTTATATTATTTAATTATGTGAAGAGTTCTGGGAAATAATATAACGAAAGGCATTATACAAAGCAAATGTACATTGTATTGTAATTTGGTTTGGTTACTTCAGTGTGTTTATATGCTTCAAGACTTTCTTCCCTAATAGTTAAATTCATTTATGTCACAGATGTTTGGTTATTGGTCTCCTGCCTCTTCTTAGAGGTACTGTAATTGAGCACCTGCGTGTAGGGAGAGAGGGAATTGGGGGTTCTTGATTAATTTTCTCCAGCTATAAATTATTTATTGTCTTGTACCAATCTCTTGTCATCCTCTTTGGGACTCTTTTAAACTGTCAGAGATACCTATTTACTTTTAATTGATTGCTACTCTGTGCTCATTGAGTTTTCCTAGATGACAAACACAGAAGAAATATTAAAACTACCCATATCTAACTACAATAGGAAGAGGTGGCATACTACAAATTATTGCTAACAGTGGAGTCTAATCTTTTGAAGTATTGAATTGCAGATAGGAAGATCTAGTTAGCCTCAAAGAATGGCTAGTGAGTTTAAACTTCTTGGCCAAACTGCTGCAGCTGGCCCATACTGAGCAAAGGGATGGATCATTTGAACTCCAGAGGTCCCTTCCCACCTCAGAAATTCTGTGACTGCATGACAGAGCTAGTTGAGCATCAAACCATCTTTTTCATGGAAAGTAGGAAAGTGAATTGGACTCCTTAAAATCTAAAAAAATTGGGCAGTTCCACTACCTATCCAATCTGTTTCTCTGCACTGATTCTCTGAGCCTAACAGGACTTGCCTTCTTCAGCATGGCATCTGCATATATGTTTAAAAAAATTAAATTCTTGCTACATTTTATATGAATGTCATATCATAACTGTCTCTGTTATAACATATTCTGTCTTTGGGATTTGCCAAGCATTTATTTCACAAGATTAATGAGATATTGAAAAAAAAATACCAGCCCTTTTGTCATTCTGGCTCACAAAGAGCCCTTGAATGAGAGGTGAAAAAAATTATCTCACCACAGGAAAATACTGTCCACACAGTCATATGGAAAAACACTCTTCCTGAAAATATCCAGGGAACAGAAGTAACAGTTGCCTCACAAGAGTAGAATCATTATAATATACCAAATCAATAGGAGGTCAAAGGTGTGGCACTGGAAAGGTCAGGAAAATGATAACAGCATTTGGAGGAGCCAGTGGAACTGTTAGCAACATAACATCTGGCTGAAGGCTTGATAGACTTATAAATGGATTACTGTAAGCCATCATTTGTAGAAAACATCAGGATACAGGCAACTCATATTGTAACTGGCTACTTTAGTGACTGTAAAAAATATTGCAGGGATGCATGGCAGAATTTATAATTACCTACAATAATATATTAGATGTATCAAGAGTGGTATTGTTTTAAAGTAAATATATTGAAATTATCAGAGGTGAGAAAACATCCCAATTCACCATATAATCTCTACCAGAAACGCCGGACCTTCCTGCTTGAAAAAGTGTTCTGGCTGAAAAAAAAGGAAACTTTTAAAATGAGAGCACTTATATCTGCCATCAAAATATTTATTTATATAGGCCAGAAGGACAACACACTCAAAATACACATTGTCATACAGGATGCATTCAAGGCCTTATCAGCAGAGATCAAAAGCTATACCATTCCATTAGGTTTTAGCGGGAAGAAAAAATGATGATACATAACTTATTACTATATCTAAAGCTCTTGTCAGAGTGCTGCTGGCATGTTGTTGCTCAGCTTTGATCAAATTACTTTGTACCCATATTTTACACATGTGATGAGAGATCCACAAGAAGATAATTGAACTCCCCTTCCCTGGACAGACAAATAAATCCTCCCTTTACAGTTACTCCCTGAATACATTTCAAATGGTCTACTGCAGCCAAAAGCAGCCAATGGAAAGTAAACTGTGTAGTCCCTTTTTTATATTAGTGCCATGTACCATTAACACCCATTTCTGAAACCGATGGGCAAAGAATATGCAATGGAATTCAAAATCTGCAACAAAAATCTTAAATTACTTATCCTGATTATTTTTTAAATAACCTATTCAAATCTGGATATTATTAACTCCATTCAAAAATAATTAATAGACTTATTAGAACATGCTTTTAAATATTCTATATCATAGGCATTTGTATTTAGATTTGAATTTTAAAAGATATTTGCAGTGTTGTTTGTTCACCCCAACGTATATTCACCCTCCTCACAGAACTCTTTCAGAGAGGGATGGCACTTACAGTAAATTCACGAATACAAGCCGCACTGAGTATAAGCCGCATCTTTGGGTGTCGGCAAATATTTCGTTCTTTGTCCATAAATAAGCCGCACCTGAATATAAGCCGCTCTGTCATTCGCAGCGAGAACCCGCGTGCAACAAAGTTGCCAAATACTAACAGAACCGTGGCATGGCAGGGTTTACTGGCTCAACTAAGGCTGTGCAGGCTCGGCCCGCTAGGGGCTGCTGATGGGGCCAGGTGGCCCAGCTCAGCGCTGCCGCTCGGGGCCGGCCGCCGCCTCTGGGTTCGCTCGCCCCGGCCCCGCTCACGCCGCGGCGCCGGCCGGGCATGGAGCACCCCCTGCTCCTGCCACGGCGGCGGAGGGTGGGGGCAGAGCCCCCCTCCTCCTCCCCAAGCCGCGGCAATGGCGGTGCGGGCTCCCCCCCTCCTCTCCGAGCCACGGCAATGGCGGCGCGGGGCCCCCCGTCTCTCACCCGGGCTGTGGCAGAGGAGGGGAGAGCTCTCCTGCCTCTCTCCCTGCCCCCCGTGCTGCCTGCAGGGAGCCAGGGCAACAGAGTAACACTTTGTAACAATCGCGAAATGCCGGCTTTTACTGGCAGGTGCTTGGCTTGGCGCCCTGGCTGGCACGTCTGGGGTTGTAAATGTCAGAAAATTATTCACATATTAGCCACTCCCGAGTATTAGCCGCACTTCCGGGTTTCCACCAAAATTTTTGTCAAATTGCTGCAGCTTGTATTCGTGAAATTACTGTAATCCAAGCAATATTTTTATATTCAAACTCAGTTACACCAAAAGTAAAACTATCATAACAGAGTACCCAGGTATACATTGCAATTTTTTAAAGGAAGAATGAGAGGAGTCACTCATTTAAATACAATGCATGAAGTACTGGGGTTTTCATTTCCTAACCAAGTATATTGATAGTATTTTAACTAAGCCGTTATCTTTATTGCACCTCCAGAAAGACCTTATCATAAACCAGCAGTGCTTAAGGCATACTAAAATTGTAAGGATTTTCTCTCTCAAAGAATTAACACAATGTCCCTCTGGCACTGTTTAGAAATTTTTCATTTGCTCCACAAACATTAAAAAGTTGGAAGACCGTAAGTGTAAAGAGGGAACACCAAATAAGCACTATTTAACTGCATTCAAAATTAGCCTAATTTTTAAAAATTATTTCTTGAAGATTATTATCATGTAATGCAACTAATAATACAAAGGACAAGAAGTTTTCAACATTCAAAACTAAGTAGCAAAATTTGTAAATATTAGTGCTTCTGCACCCCAGTATTACTTTTCATTAGCAATTAAATCAGCCTTTAAAGCAATTACAATTTCTGTGGCTCAGCCCTGTCTTCTTTCTCTCTTTCATGTCTCTATTTGTCTGCCGTTGGTAAACAACAAATGGTCTTATACCAAGGTAAAGTGTCGGAGTCAATGATAAAATATGCCACTTTTCTTCTTTTTCAGTCAGTTTTAGTAACCTCACACCCCTCCTTAGAAAACAGAAAGCTTCTTCAGAAACTTGATCAAAGTGTGTTGAGCTCTTGTTCCAGCTGACTTCTGGCTAGCGAAGGTCACACATTGTTTCTACAGAGAGATGGAGATCCCAACATAAGTACTGGATCTAGAGTGGACCACAAAGGGACAGCCTTTTGTATATATGGGAACAAGACAATCTGGATCAACTATTCCAGCTCAAAGGAGACCTCAACCTCGGTGGAACTCCTTAGGATGGATGCCACTCTGCAGAACTGGGCCCATGCTCTTCATAAAAAAATTCCTCCTAGTGTCCAATCTAAATCTACCCTCTTCTCTCTGGACCCACTGTAAGAGATCCATGTCTTTCATCTGGTTAGTGCTCCAGAGCTGGATGCAGCACTCCAAGTGGAGTTTCACAAAAGCAGGAAGAGAGGGGCAGAATTCCCTTCCTTGCCCTAATGGCCACGCTGCTTTGGATGCAGCCCAGGATAGGGTTGGTTCTCTGGGCTGTAGATGCAAATTGTCAACTCATAACCAATTTTTCATTCACCAGTCCTCCTCAGGATTGCTCTCAATCCATTCATGCTGATAATGGGGATTGCCTTGACCCAAATACAGGACCTTTCACTTGGCCTTGTTGAGCTCCATGAAATTCACCTGGGTCCAGTCCTCAATATTGTCAAGGACCTTCTGGATGGCATTCCTCATGTATCAGCTGCACCACTCATCTCGCTGTCATCTGCAAACTTGCTAAAGTTGCATTTGACTCCACTATATATGTCATTGATGAAGATAATAAATGGATTTTGTCCCAGTACAAATTCTTGAGGGAAAACATTCATTTCTGGTTTTCACTTGGACATCAAACATATGACTGAAACTCTTTGCATGTGATCATCCGGCCAATTCCTTATGTATATGACAGTCCATCCATCAAACCCTTATCTTCAATTTAGTGGCGAGAATTTTGTGGGAGACCATATCAAAGTGGATTTACAAAAGTCCATATAGATAACATGTGTTAATGACTTCCCTTATCTACAAAAGCAGTTACTTCATTGTAGAAGGCCACTAGAGTCATCAGGCACAATTTGCCCTCGATGAAGCCATGCTGGCTGTTTCTAATCACCTCTTTGTTTTCCATATGTTTTGACATAACTTCCAGGAGGTTCTGTTCCATTATTTTACTATATATTGAGATGACACTGACAGGTCAGTAATTCCCAGTGTCCTCCTTTTAGCCCTTTTTAAAAAACGGGTGTGATACTTCTTTTTCTCCAGTCACTGAGGTCTTGCTTCTGTAGGATGCATCTACAAATTCTGAGGAAACTGTTTGATGTCATTGTGATGCCAATTTCAATTATTTTGGAAGGGTCGTGGTGATCAGTGGAGGTTCCTTACGGGCTGGAAGAAAGTAAAGGTCACCCCTGCCCTCAAGAAAGGTAAGTAGGATCCAGAGAACTACAATTCAGTCAGCTGCACCTAAGTCTTGGAGAATGCAGTGGAGTAAATAGCCCTGCAGACCTTTTCCAACTGTTTTAAAGGAAAGAAAGTACAGTAATTTCACGATTATAAACTGCACCTGATTATAAGCCGCACATCCGGGTGTCAGCAACTGTCTTGGGTTACAATACAGAGTGTGATAAAAGGTATCTATTCTGTCACCATCTGTTGAGACCAGGTGGGGGCAGTGATCCTTATCTCCATGGGGGAATATTCTGCTAATGGGCCATCCATTGAAACCAGGTGAGGCATTGTTCTTTATCTTTTCACAACCCATCCTTCCCCCAGCCAGTCATTTTCTGCTAATGGCCATTGAGTCCCACTGTGTGACTGATAAAATTACTTCATTCCATTAAAAGTTGCTCCAGCCAGGGGGAGGAGCCCAACATTTCTTACCAAGATAAAAACAGAGGTTTTGGGACACTAAGGTAGCCTCTTTCTCCACTGGACTCCAGAGGAAAACTGGATTTCTCCACATCACCACTGGACCTCCAGAGGGAAACTGCACCTTCTACAGGAGCACTGCTTCAACTGAATCACATCTGTCACTGCAGGAGGACTGCAGCCATCATTTAACTGAACTGCTACAAACACCCTGCCTGAAATTCCCATATCTAATTCCCATATCTTTGCCTGAAAGGCCCTTGATTTCAAAATTATAATAATTTGGAGTGAGGGAGTTTAAATTCTCCATTTCAAAGAGAAGCTCCTGCCTTTCTCAGCAGACAAATGTTCTCCAAACTAAAACAGCAACTTTTCATTCTTTGTCCATATATAAGCCACACCTGATTATAAGCCGCACTTCTGGATTCAGACCAAAATTTTTGTCAAAATGGTGCAGCTTATATTCTTGAAATTACTGTAATTGGATTGGTCAGCATGGAATTACAACAGGGAAGTCTTGCCTGATCAACCTTCACAACAAAAGGACTAGCTCAACTCAGGGGGCAAAGAGGCAGCAGGGGGAAGAGGGGGGAGTGGCTGTTGCTTATTCCAGCTTTAGTAAGGCTTTCAAGACTGTCTCCCATATCATCTTCATAGAAAAAGAAGTATAGATGAGGTAAGTGGGAAGTAGTGTGCACTGCAAACTGGTGGAACCACTAGACTGTGAGGGCGGTGGTCAGTGCTATGAAGACCAGTTGTAAACATTGTGCAGTGTGACCCTAGCTCAATGAAATTTGTGTGCATGAGACCGGCACATTTATGATAAAATAATTTCTATACATGAGTGTTTTAAACACAAGTGTCTCTGAGATTCCTTCAGAAAGAAAAGTACTGGTGCCAAGCAAACATCCATTTGAAACAAAGTGGACCTTTATCTATGGTATTTCTCAGACCTTCCTTCAAGCCTTTTTTTCCAATTACAACTATCTTCCTAATAGTATGTGAAAATGAAACTTACCTAGAGAGAGAGACATCAGGCTCAGACTTTATAATTTTTGTAATTCAGTTTGAAAATAAATGTCATTAGAGAGTACATGTACTTAGAAGTGAGCTTTAATGTTATCTTTTTTTGGTTTATCACAAATTGCATAATCCCAAAAGAGGTTTATGAACATTATGCTACCCCCAACAGTGTATATACATGGTTAGTTACACTTACACACAGCTTTCATACATCCTTAAGACCTTATAAGTAAAATAAAGTTTAATTTTGAAATACAGTGTCAAATATATAGCTCTGAGTAATGTGGTGAATTGAAAAATTACCCTATCTACAACAGGGAGGTTGAAACTAGGTGATCTTTAGGTGCTTTTCAACCCAGGCTATTCTATGAATATGATTCTATGAAATAAAACAAACCAAAGGCAACTATCTGGGCAACATTCAAGAAAAGCAAAGAAGAGTTCATGCTGCTGCAAAGCAACTGTAAAACATACTTCATTTAAGCATTTTCTCTTTTTAAGATATGATGAGTCCATAAAATGAACCAAACACAGTGGTAAGGAAATGCAATGCAATGAACAAGAAGGGTAATACAGCTGAGATGCTAAGTGGATCAAATCATAAAGACTAGTGGAGAGGAGGAAGAAGACAGAAATAGAAAAGGGAAGATTATCTGCATGGGGATTCCGTGAACCAATTGTGTAGAACAGCAAATCTAGCAGCTCTGGGCCACCGTCTCTGAGCTCCGCTCTCATTCTTCATTAAGGGATTCTGAGATCCGAGTTTCTGCTGCAAGTAATTGCTATGTATTTCCAAAACTATAACAGCCAGTGCTGATTCTCTGCGTGGTGAAGGTAACTATTGCCCTTGAGCATGGAATGATCTGGGAAATGAGCTATCATTCAAATGCTCAGAAGAGGGAATATGACGCTGGTAGAGAAACACACACTGGCATGTGCAGCAGTCATGGGTAATGCTTCATTTACTTCAATAGCTCTCTTTTTCCCTCCCTCTCCTTCCAAACTTCTTCCCAGTTACTGATTATTGCTGCACTGAGGTGAATTAGTGGTGCTTTAAAAAGAAGGGGAAAATGGCATAATAAAAGATCCAGAATGCAAAATATGAAAGAAACATACGGCATTGAAAAACAAAATTGCTAAATTAATAAATAAAAAGCATGAACCTATAATATTACCACTTACTCTTTCACTAAATCTGTGATTTAACAGTACTAATATTGTTACATTGTACGGTCTTTCTTTCAAATAAAAAGTTTAATTAATTACTAATTTTAAAAAGTGTGTTTTATTTACTAATTTTTGGAAGTGTGTTAAAACACTATATGTATACATTCAAAGAGATGAAAATAGGAAAATTTTTAAAAAAATAGTTTGACATAACCCCAGTTAAAGTTTACATTTATAAAATGCTTCTGTATTAGGGTGACATCTCTAACCTCAGCAGGGGAGTGGAAAATAGATCATTTTAAGCCCAAATCATTTTATGAATCTATAAATGTTTTCATTTGCATAATGCCTATTACATACTTAATATTTTATTTGAAGTAAAATAGACATGTGGGGGAAAATTGAATATATAGTGTACATCAGCCTTGGTGATCAATTTCTTCAAATGAAGCCTGACTGTCTTTTCATTTGTTCAAGTGTAATTAGGAATAAATTAATTGAAGTTGGAATTATAATTATATATACCCTGTGATATATGAACAACAGATATATTTTTATGAATTTATTAAACAATTATTCTATTGTCACTTGTTCTAGAGCAAAACATGCAATTCAGCTCAGAGTAGTTTCAGTCACTGCAAAGTTGATTTCTTTAACAGAAATATGAATAAAAATGGTGACTTGATATATGTGTCAAATGCACCCTCATGTCACAACCAACACAAGGTTGTGACACACTGACTGGTCCTTTTGATTGCTTTGAGCCATACACAGAGCAGAAATGTTCAGTCAAGGAAATCATGCTAAATCCAGTGTAGAGCTAAAACTCCAGACTTCATGTAAGTCAGACATAAATGCCAACATGACCTGCTTTGATCTGCTGATCTTTCCCTACTGGATTGAATTATTTACCAATGTAAATTTAATTCCATAATTTCTGGCGCTTTACATTCAAATTCCTGCCATTGATGAGTTTTATATATAACAAGGAATGTTCCAACTAAAATTCTTACTATGCATAAATTCCCTCATTTTATTTTTTGCCCCCAAATCAACTGTTTAATGTCTCAGATCCACTGTAGAATTTATCTCTGAAGAAACACATCTCTTGATCTTTTTGTGTCAGTGGGAGCTGAACTCCTTGTGATCCTCTGAATGCTGCAATATACAACTCAATGCATCTTCATTGGTCCAAACTTGTTTCGACCAGTGTCATCTCTCAGTATGTTCTAGGAGATATATCTGTTTTTCATACTAAATGAAAGTGAATTCATTCCTTAATTTTGACACAACATTCTTGACAGTAGACCCCCTCAGTGTGGAATGGAATCAGAGAACCTGTGCAGTAGGAGCCAATACATGGCAGAGGAATACTGACCCTAGTTTAGACAGATTTGTAAGGCTAAATTTTGATTTCCTTGCTCTATTAAATCTTCTACAACTATCAAGCTGGATTTGCTGTGTCTGTACACTTTTCCCTAATCTTCTTTGACACAATTCTCTTTCTCTTCATATCTATTCACTGTTATTTCCCCATCCTTGCTCTTATTGTCACCAACAGGTGGACAAATCAAGTAAACCTCAGAAGCATGCTCACTGTAGCAGAAAACAAAAGCATCCACATAAAAAAAAGGTAGAAAAAAAAAAAATATTGAATTGCAGTTTCATTAATGCACCCAGCCTTTAGTTGAGATTTTGTGAGGTAAATGGCCCAAATCAGCCTACAAAGACATTTGAAAATGCATATATATCTTAAGGCTCTGTATGGTATTTGGCTTTAGAACAATTATTGGAGAATTCAATTAATTTTGCAGAGTACTTTCTGCTGATCTGTACTTGTCAAAAAAGAGAACTTCAGGCAAAAATAATGCTGTCTTTTGGCATGAACATAGCAAAGCAAAGCAATGTCTCCTGGGACAATCTATTGCTACCCCCAGTGTAGCAGTTTGCAGGATTGGAGAGGAGGCAAAGGTGAGAGGGATTTTGTTGTTAACACTGAATACCTTTCAACTCTACAATCACCTTTGAGTAATGGCTGTTGAGTAGCCATTTTGGGGTGGGATCCTTCAGCATAAAGGCAGCTTGTATATGGTCAATCTGAAAAAACAAATTACTGACATTGGTTCATTTGTGCATTGACAAGTTAAAACCAAATAAATTGTCATCAACACTTTGCAATTCAATATTTTAGTGCTCTGAATTTGAAAAGGCAAAATAACTTCATATAAAATTCCTTTTTGCATGATCTTAGGCAAAGTTATGAACAACACAGTGCTATTCAAATTATCTGAAGAGAGAGATAACCTAAACGAACAAGAATGGTGTGTCTACATTACTAGTTTGGTCCAGTGAATGTAGAGAAGGGGAAGGAGATCTGAGATCTGAGAACAGAGATGTTCATCACTTGTACCCACAGAGTGAAATATAGAGAAGTCCAAGAGCACCAGTAAATCTGCCTTTACAAATCTGTTCTGCAGATGGATGAAGCCGTATCATTACAAACTACCAGAACTCAAGTGTCTCTCTCTGAATTAAATTAAGAACTTATTCTTCATTAAAAAACAAACAAACAAACAAACAAACAAAAACAAACAAAAAATCACCTACAAAGAACTAATGAGCAAAAAGATCTGGCTCAGTGTTTTTCCTCCTTCTATAAACCTTCTTTATTTCAATGTGAGGACACTAGGAGAAAGGAACATTTTTCTGCACAGTTATCAACATCTTTAATATATGCCTTCATCCACTAAAGAAATCCATTTAGGATTTTGGGAAAGATTCAGTTGCCTAAATTATAGTGTCTAATGTCTTCTGAGGCACTCCAAGAAAGTAAAGATGTATATGTAAGGACAACAGATACTACATTAGACTTATGAGAGAATTGTACCTTTCAGTAACATCATCTGGGAGCCAGGCAGGACAGCCTACAGCATCTCATGAGCAAAAGCTTATTTATGCAGAACTCAAGTGCATAGAGCTATCAAGGTATTTATGTCTAGCCTGACTCTGTCAGACACACAGAGCATAATGACAGGTCTGATGAGTAGGTCTGAAGGACAGTAAGCATGAAATTATCTCAAAGAAGGAATTTCCATCCTTCTTTCTCCTTCAGAAATGGGCTGTTGGCACTGTTAAATTCTGTTGATATTTAATAAAAGATAACATCTGTGCCTTGCTTGCCTCCAATTACAGAGCTTCATCCTAGGGCCACTTTGGAACTTCTTATAAGCACTGATGCTTGAAGAACAGCTATAAAAAAAGAATGAACCGACAATTTTTTCTGCCTCCAGCTACCTTTATTTGTTCTTTTTTTATTTTTATCTGCCTCATATTTGCCTTATATTTTAGCTGGCCATCCTAAATGATCAGCCTGCAGCAATGGCACCCCTGTAGAAGACCATTTGATCAATCCTCTTTTTATGCAAGGCCTCCCTGGAGCAGAAAATATCAGTGCTTCCATGCCCAATTACATGCAAAAACACAACACCACCACTACAAAACTGTTGGATCTGCTGAATTGGCTGGACAGACTTATAGGGATTCTTTGTCTATAAGCTGTGATAGACAATGTGAAAGTATGGCTCAGAATTGCTAACAATGAACTCATTATTAGAAGGTTATCTCAGAATTTCTCTATAAAGCTTCTTTAGGGTTAAAATTCACTTTATATCATGTTCAACATCTGTCAGCAAGAAGTAAAAGCTGGAGAAAAAAAATCTATCCAATTTTATCCATTCTTACCTCTCTAAGAGTCTTGTCGAACTGCGAGATGACTAAGAAAAACTTATTTAGAACTTCACATTTAGAAGGAAGACAACATGAAATAAGAAAATAGAGAAAGGAAGAGAAAATGTAAAGGGAAAATAAACAACTCAACTGACTTCTGAGTTATACTGAACCAGGCATGCTTTCACTATCTAGCAAGTATTTTCTACCCACTTAAATTCAAATTTTTTGTGATTTTTCAGGCTCTTAACATTCAAGTTTTTCTGTAGTACAAATGTTGGCCTTTCTTGAGTCATCACTGTTAGTGATGATCATTTATATAGATCAGTATTAAATTAGATTTCATATAAATAAAATATTGATGCCTATTTTGCTACATAATCAACTGTAGCTATAACATAGAATTTCTTAAAACTGTTGCATTTAAAGCAGTCAATATATGGGTCTAATTCTATACCTTTTATGTGCAATTTTTTAATGAGTCTATATATTCACATATACTATGTTTTTTTTGGAGACATTTTGTAGGAACTAGTAAAGTTGGTGCAAATGGAAATGAACTTTGGTAGATAAGTTTCTGAAGTTATGTTGCATTAACATAAACTAAGAACTTGGATTTCTCAATTTTTTTTCTATAGTATCCATGACATGATGATCCCAATGCTGTGAAAATTCACATTTTAAAAACAAGACCTTTCCAAGGTATCCAGGCAGAAAAATGGTAGTATATTTGGCAATTCTGAAATTTTTGGATTTGAGTTCTATTCCATTAACTGGCATGTACAATATCAAAAAGCATTATTGATCAGCTCAGAAATGTATATATAATTTTCTGTGCAAGCATACAGATAACTGCATTTTTTTTCTGCTGTACTGCAAAATGTTACTCTGGGGAGATGTCTGATATTCCCATCACACTAGTCAAAGCCAGGCTTAATACAAGTTATTGCAAGCAAGAGAAATAGGCTACTTGCACGCCAAGAATTCAAGTTAGATACAACACTCTCTGAAACACATCAGATTTTTCCCCTTTTCCCCTAAGGACCTCCAGGTTATTCAGCAAATGGAGCTGAACCACTCTACCATTTTTCAGTCAGTGTGAAATAGGCGTTAAATGGAAAAGCAGTTGGGCTGTGACACACTACTTCAGACACTGATTTGTCATCCAGCTCAATGAAATGCTTTACTGAAGAGCACTGAAAAAGTAAATTTCTTTTTGTATTCATATCTGCAATTAATTACAGATTCAGTCTCACCACCAAAAAAAAACCCCAGAACAGGTATCACTACTGATGAGCACTAGGTCAAAGAAAAACTGAGCACACACTACATCTGTATTATTCTCTTTAATTGAACTTATTCCTAATATCAACAAATAAAATCTCCTTTGTCTGTTCATAAAAAGCATTTCTGTCTGCATCTTCAAACACTAGTTTCACTCAGGACTACATAAGTAGGTCCATTTTCATAAATATGAAGTTCATTATAATTTATATATATTTTTTTGAGTAATTATTATCATTTTTACAACCTAGACACTCTCTTATGAAAGTCAGAACCATAGAATACCTGTAAAGAACCAGTAGAGATTTTTCTTATTATTATTTTTCATTTAGTGCAACACCAAGTCATTCATTTTAACCCTTTTTAAATCACCAATTCTTTCTCAGAAAATACGGCTTCCTAATGCAGGATGAGGTGGATTCTCAAAACCTTTTCTATATCTAAAATGTCAGAAGGTAGGTCCATTTTTTGAATAGTTGTAAGGCTAGAAATTAGAGCTCTATGCCACTGGAAAGGATCAGTTTCCCATTTTCTAACTTTGGAGCATCCCAAGATACTGGATGTTAATGTCATGACATTTTCAATACAGAGAAACTCTTTAAGCTATATTTAGAGATTTCAAAGGCTCCCTCTGTAACCTTCACACAAGTGGATCCAGAGTAAACAGGGAATCTTACTTTCCCTTAACAGTATGAGATAATCCATAAACATACAGTAGTTTCACGAATACAAGCCGCACGGATTATAAACCACACTTCCGGTGCCTCGACAATGTTGCTGTCTTTGTCAATAGATAAGCCGCACCCCGAATATTAGCCGCACTTTCGTTCGTAGCGAGAATCCGTGCGCAGCTTTCACAAATTGGCCAATTAGTAACAGGATCGCGGCATAGCGGGCTTTACTGGCTCGGGGCGGGGCCAGGAAGGCTCGGCCTGCTCATGGTTGCCGACGGGGCCGGGTGGCCCAGCTCAGCGCCACAGCTCGGCGGGGCTGGCCGGGTGGTACTGCCGCCGCCGCCGGGCTCGCTGGCCCCCCTCTCCCGTCAGCACCGCCCCGCTGCCGCGTTCGCTAGCCCCGCCGGCGGGCTCGCCGGCCGCGCCGCGCCGCGTTCCCTAGCCCCGCCGCCGGGCTCGCCGGCCGCGTCGCGCCGCGTTCGCTAGCCCCGCCGCCGGGCTCGCCGGCTGCGCCGCGCCGCGTTCCCTAGCCCCGCCGCCGGGCTCGCCGGCCGCGCCGCGTTCGCTAGCCCCGCCGCCGGGCTCGCCGGCCGCGCCGCGTTCGCTAGCCCCGCCACCGGGCTCGCCGGCCGCGCCGCGCCGCGTTCCCTAGCCCCGCCGCCGGGCTGCCGCCGCCGCCGCGCCGCGTTCCCTAGCCCCGCCGCCAGGCTCGCCGGCCGCCCCCTCCCCTCTGCACCACCGCCGCGTTTCCTCGCCCTGGCCGGCACTGCAGGCCCCCACACCGCCGGGCTCCCCCACGCTGCTGGCCCCGATTCTGCTGGACTTCCCCCGCTGCCAGGCAGCCCCACCCGCCGGCCTTCCTGCTTCTGCCATGCTCCCCTGCACTGCTAGCCCCAGTTCTCCCGGGCTCCCCCGCCCTGCTGGCCCGGGCTCTGCCGCCCCCCTGCCCCGCCCTGCTGGCGCAGGCTCAGCCGCCCGCCCCCCGCACTGCTGACCCCGCCTCTGCCAGGCTTTCCCACCTCTGCCGGGGCCGGCCGGGCTCCAGCTTGGCTTGGGGCTGCCGTGGGCTCTCACTTCCGTGTTGGCAGCTTTTAGAATTTTGTTAATGTATTAGCCGCCCCGGAATATTGGCCGCACTTCCGGGTTTCCACCAAAATTTTGGTCAAATTGGTGCGGCTTGTATTCGTGAAATTACTGTACTTTAATGCTTTGATATGTACCTAAAATAGTTTATTTCTAAAGTATGTGGCATGTACAGAAAGTATGATGATATGATTATACATTAAAGGTTTTTCTGCCATAAATGTAGGTCAACCAGAACAAATAAAACTGATAGCAAAACCTTTCAGAAAAGGTAGCCTAAAGTGAAAATTTTCAGTCCAGGCTTAGAGTACTCAAGAAGAAGTCAGCTTTTTAACTTATTTATTTATTTATTTATTTATCTTTTTATTTATTTATTTATTTAATTTTTTTTTTTTTATTTATTTATTCATTTACCACATATCTAATATTTCTCTTTAAAGTCGTAGATTATTCATTTCAGAGAAACTGTAGAGACTTTAATATGGCTTTGTCCCCACCCTCCATGAAACTTTAATGGTCTTTACTCAAGCACCAGAGGTTCAACACCAAAAAATCCCCGTAACTATTGATGAGGAAGCACAGGACTTTGTATAAAATTTTGTATTGTCTTCTACTGTATAGCTGCGTATTTATTTAACAGTATATCTTAAACTGAATTGAGAAATACATATGATTTTAGAATGTGGATAGACAGGACCCTTGGGCCATTTCATTTATAAATTTATTTTTAAAGTCCACTACTGTTGGATTTTATATTCTTCATTATTTTCATGCAACTCATATAGTACCTCTCACCTAATTAAAAAATAGGTTCCATCCACAAAGAATGAAATCTAGCAAAATAAGAAAAGCCTAAGTTATTTTGGTTACTAATATTTGTAAGGGTTTTACATTTAGGTCAGATTCTCCTGTATTCTTCTCCTTGTTCCTGGGGATGATAATTTATTCATTTTTCAGGTTAGAAAGAAAAAAATGCAATCTTACATATTTCTCTTAGACTAATATTTTTTCTATGCGACAAATTCCCATCACAAATCTCTTAAGATTTGTTTGAACAGTTCTTTTTGAATTAAAGAATAAACCATGGTCAAATACCCCATTCTGTTACCTGATGAAATCATATGCAAAGCAGCAGTGAATTTTCATTACTTTGAAAGAACATATCAAGCATGTTTTATTTCCCCCTTTTCCTCCACAAATATTAGAGAATCATCAATATACAAACCTATCATAAGATACATGTTACATTATAAATGTTATTACTCAGCACAATCCTTAAAATTTAGGAAGCAGACATCCCAGAAATTCAGCAATTTAGAGATTGTCTTAAAAAGCACTGCAAAAGTAGATGTTCACGCACAACCAGTTTTCTCATAAATGAGGTTAATTCATGTTAGCAAACTGTCAAAGAACCTGTCATATTCCATTGTCTTTCCAAATATAAAAAAATTAAAAAGATTGCAGGACTGAAATAATACCCCAAAGGAATCCTGGGCAATGAAGAAAATCAGATGATTTTTAGCTTAATAATTTTGAATTACATTTACATCTGATTTTAAGGACTAACTTTTTTCCTGATTGCACATACTGAAGAACCATGTTCTGTATTTTTATTTTCATAATTTTATCTTTAAAATTGCTATAATAATAGCAATACTTCTGTGGAACTATTTCACCCTGTACAAATGCAAGATCAAATCTTTCACTCCAGTACAAACTTGAATGAGTAACTTGACGGGTTTTTTTTCTGTGCAATTTTCTTGAAAAAAAAAAAGATAGAATTTCGCATATCTGTGAAAACAAATACATTGTGCAACTAGTAATAAGTGCTAGTTAAATTTTTAGAAAACCAATATGTACTGGAGGTGTTCAAGAAAGAATGTATATGTTTGTAGCTACCACTGGGCTCATAAAATTGATACTATTTTTTTTATATTAAAAGTTTAAAGTATACAATTCTAACAAATTTTAGGAGAAGTTGGTAATTGAAAGATACATTAGGAGTAATTCTAGAGAAATAAGAACTAAAAGTAATCTGATGCATTAACACAGAACAGTTTAAAAAGAGCTTAAAAGCCCACATTCACAATTTACTAGAAATGGCATATTTGGTGTGATAACATGGAATTCAATGTATCTTAATATGAGATAAATTGTGGCTTCACACTGCTTTCCACATGGTTTTCAGAATAATTGCTTTGATTTCCTAGAACTTGAGTGAGCACAGAGACAGACAGCAAATAGTGAAATATGTACCTGTTCTCTTAAAGTTTAACAAAAATGTTCAGCAAACAGGTTAAATTTTATAACTATGTTGCCTTATGGCAGATATATACATGTATATATACATATACATATATGCTATCCCAAGTATAAGAAATAGATAGTTTAACCTATTTTTCTTCCCTTTTTTTTCCACAAAAATGTGTTCAGTTAAATGCTTGATGTTATTATAACATGCTGTATAATATATTTGTAAACTTTTCACTAGAAGTCTTCACAATTGCTTATTTGTAAGTAACCTGTGAACACACCAAATGCATGCTAAAATCATTTATATTTGTTTTTATATCACTGAATGCAAACAGCTATCTCTACTGTGTAAAGTTAATGAATCCAAGTAATGAGTCTCCAGTACATGGGTGGAGATATAGCGGAAAATAACACTGAATTCAGATATTACCACAGGGAATAAATTGTGCTACATTTTTTTCTGACAACTACATTAACCAATAGTTTAGTTCTAGTTTTCCAAAGAGGCATTTGAAAAGCTTAAGTACTTTATTTTGTCCTTTCAAGACTGAGTTGTCTCATGCATCAAGCATGAGGAAAGTTTTCAAAAATCAAAAATGTCTACTGGTTAGCATTCATTAGTGACATTTACAGTTTCACATGCCCAGGACTGATTCTTATAATTTCCTACAAGGTTGAAATAACTTGAACTCTTATTGATTACAGACCATTCAACATTTTTAAGGAATCAGACAAGGACAAGGGCGTGCAACCACATGAACCATTTATCTAGAAAAAGAAATCGAACCAGTGAAAACTGTGAATTGAAACTATTGTAGTCATTTCTGCATAGCTCTTACATGTAGAACTGTTTTTCTGAATTGTGTTTAAACATGTGCATATATACACACATACACATACACACAAATAGTAATATCCAGATAGATTGGAAGGGGATTAGGATCTGGAATAGGAGACGCCACAGAGATATTTATACTGACCTGCTTCAGCTTACTCTGACACTATTATTAGAGAAATAGATCTAAAAATTTTTCAATGAAAACAGGTCTTTATGATGCAGGAATGTTTCTGATGTTTCTGGAATATTTCTAAATGACGGAGATGTCATTGACATGAAAAAAAAAATACAATGTATTAATCCTTTAGTGTAGTTTCTATTAAAAAATATAGCCTCTGAAATAAAGTTCTAGGACATTGGTTTGAAGACACAAAATATTTATTGGATAAACAAATTCAAAAGTATCTTTTATTGATCTTATATTGGGATATATCCTTTCCTTTCTCCAAAGTATTTATATCTATTTACAAACAAAAAGCTGAAATGAGTGTATCCCTTTCTGTGTACATAAATGCACAGTGTCCACAAACACAGAGACTTATCCCCTAGAAAATATTTTCTCTAAAGTATTTTTATTGCCATTCATTGCATTAAGAGTAAAAGCAAAGGTATTTAAATATCCATTTTTTGTTTTCCTTCATTATTGTTTTGCAAACTGCTAATTAGAAAAGATACTTCATACAAATGATTAGCTCTTATATCTGCTTTAACACTTGAAAGGTTACAGCAGTAAGAAAAGGAAGAACTTTAATTAAGGAATGAATTATTCAATACTCCATTTTAATTGATGCAACCTTCTGCTATTATTTTGTGTGTTTATAGATATTTTATGTTATTCAGTAATCAAGATCACACACAAAAAGGAGCCTTTAACTACTAAGGCTAAAGAATGAAGGGTGCTGATCACATTCAGCCGTTTAAGTTCAAGAATCATGTGAAGTATGGTTTCCATGACAACAAGTCACTAATTGCTAACAGAAAATAAAATAAAAATCAACCTTGACAGAATTTGGCAGTGACATGGAAGATGAAAAACCTTCCAAATAATTATATGACAATTTTCATATATGATGAAGAAATGCAAGCAACCCTGCCTTCTGATACATGGTGAAAGCACTCAGAGTTCCAGGGTTATTTCGGATTTGGCAGAGCTGACTGCATGCAGTAGTCACTGTGCATTACGCTTGGTAGTCAACACCTATCTTCAGTAGCAGATAGGAAGAGATGTTTGTGATGAGGTGTTGAAGGATTTCTGTGTCCTTGGGCTACACATCAACATAGGAAAATGCTGTGGAAAATGTATCAAGTGAAGAAATGACACAAAAACCAAAATTTTAGCATAAATTCACAGGGTAAGAAGAAAAACAAATTAAAGGAGAGCAGAGGGGGAAGAAAGAAGCTATAGTCATACATTACCACCCCTGCTAACTTATTAGTAAGTGTTTCAGACACCTCCAGATTGCAGACAGAAAGAGCCTTTTGAGACTAGGGAAAACTACTTGGGAAGTACAATGATGCCATTCAAAATTTACTGACTTATGAACTGCTGCATATCATTTGTAAAAATTGCTTCAGTCTGAGTTACCTTTCACCAGCTCTCTAAGTCGACTCACTGGGTCACTAGGAGTGAACAAGAACATTTTGATAAATTCAGTTTCCATGACAATGAATTAGCCATGGAAAGGGGGAGGTGTTGAAAGATCTGTGTTCTGTAGAATACTCTTCAAATGTTTGCCTGTTTTCATTTTTAGCCATTTAGTTCTCCTGGCTCTGATCCAGGACTCTAATTCACCAGTAGCTGGTTTTCCTCCACAGATTAGAGGAGTAATTCATCAGTGAATGTTTCACTCAGTGGCCCCATCCAATGTAAGAGAATATATAAATGAATTTTTCCAATTATGTTTTTTGTTTGTTTTGAGAGAATGCAGCAGTCTCTTGTTGTTCCACTCTAACCCAGCTACAGAATACTTAATCTTTCCTATTTATTGCCTACTACTGTACTTTGGAGTACAATTGTAACTTGCAAGATGTTGGGAGTTTGTTCTAAACTACCATGAACCCCCAAAACAAAACAAAACAAAACAATGTTTTGGAGTTTGCTTTAAAAGAAACAAGCCAATAAAATATGTCATATTCAAAGCCTGCTATAGCCTACATCAATGGGAATTACTGAGAAACAGACCTCCGAAAACAAATGATATTTATTTTTGATAGAAGTGCTTAATGTTATTTTTCATTTGTCTGCCTTTTGAAAGGCCGAGCCAGTGGGACATTTGTTAGTGTCAGAACTAAAATCTACTCAAATTCAGGAATGTTGTTCAGCTGTTTTCAGTGGGTCCTGTGTGAGAACCTTGTACTAATGAGATTAAGAGTGAAGTTTTTTAACCATTCATGAAATGTGTGTCTATTTCAGAACACAAAGTAGCAGGGAATCAGAAGAGCTGTTTCCATGGCTATTGGGATAGGTGGGTTTCCATCCAGAGACAACTGAGAGAAACTTGACTCTTTCAGAAAGTAAACCTGTTCTTAGTACCTCCGGCAATATGCTCCCCATTGCCATAAATAAAAACTGAAAGGACTGTGCACGTTGTTTCCACTGTCTCTGCTGAACAGGATTGTTTCATGTGCTCCACAAGAAATGGAAGGGTTTTTCAACAAGCTGTTAGTGTCTGTGACAGCCCAGCATGGGCTAAAATGTCTGAAATATTTTCAAAAGAAATAAAATGTTACTAGCAGAAAAAAAAAAAGGCAAAGAAAAAAAAACCAAACCAAACAAGAAAAATCAAAATAAAAACACAACAAAGGAAGCCACTACACAGAAAAGATAAAAATAAAGGAAGAAGAAGGGAAAGAAGAGGGAAGAAAAGGAGGAGGAGGGCAGCAGACAGGTTCACAGGAAGAGGGAGGGGAGGGGAGGGGAGGGGAGGGGAGGGGAGGGGAGGGGAGGGGAGAGGAGAGGAGAGGAGAGGAGAGGAGAGGAGAGGAGAGGAGAGGAGAGGAGAGGAGAGGAGAGGAGAGAGGAGAGGAGAGGAGAGGAGAGGAGAGGAGAGGAGAGGAGAGGAGAGGAGAGGAGAGGAGAGGAGAGGAGAGGAGAGGAGAGGAGAGGAGAGGGAGAGGAGAGGAGAGGAGAGGAGAGGAGAGGAGAGGAGAGGAGAGGAGAGGAGAGATCACTTTCCTATGTACCTCTGCAACGCTGTTTTATGTGTATGTCAGTAAGAGACCAATTTCTATTCACTGATGTACACATATAGATATATCTTATATAGTATTTGCATATATTCACAAATGACTGCATATTTTCACTCAAAGCCTGTCACTTATAGCCTCAGAGAGGGAAAAGAAAGGTTACTACTGGGTGACAAAGAAGATCCAAGTGTTGGAGCACCTCGCCTACAAGAACAGGCAAAGAGGGCTGGGGTTATTAGACCTGGGAAAGAGAAGGCTTCAGAGAGACCTCATCACAGCCCTCCAGCCCCTTTAAGGGGCTTATGAAAGGGAGGGAAAAATACAGGCAAATAGCGAGAGACAAGGACAAGGACAAGGACGAGGACGAGGACAAGGACAAGGACAAGGACAAGGACAAGGACAAGGACAAGGACAATGCCCTGGACGTGTTCAGGTTGGATGGCGCCCTGGGCTGCCTGGTGTATTGTGTGGCATGCCTGCCTATGGCAGCAGATTTGGGACTAGATCACCGTTAAGGTTCCTTCCAACACATGCCATTTTATGATTCTATTATTTAAAACTCTTTTACATGAGAGGCATCTATTCCATGCTAAAAAACCTTCTAACTGAAATGGTATGACAATTTCCAAAATGCAAATGCCATTGATAGTAGAGTATTATGAATATATTGCATCATGGAAATCAAAATAAATGTTTAACTCAACGAGACCTAGTTCTTTTGAAGCAGAAAAATAAGAGCAAGAAAAGATTAATGCAGGCTGGTTGATACTCGGGAACCTCAGTCTTAATTTAAAAACAGTGGGGTGCAGTTGCCATCAGGCACTAGAGTGCACATGGACAAGAATAAGCCTAATGACTTCTTTGGTTTATCTGCCATGTGGAATTGTCTCTTAATTCAAATGTGAATGAGGTGTGCTAATAGCTCCACACTTCACTCCTGGAGCCGAGGAGGAATGCGTGCCGGTAGCGGGCGTTCAGGTCCCATTGATATTAATGGTGAGAAATCGCTCAGCCTGCTGTTCTCAGTGAAGCACAGTGCAAAGCCCACTGCGAGAGACAGATGTCAGGGGCTTCTTCACTCCATCCATGACCTTCAGTTGGCACAGACACTGTGGCACGTCTCGTCTTGTTAACATTTTAACAGGTGAGAGATGGATAAACAACAGTTCTCTCAGACCTGTAGATTGCTAATAAGTGTCACAAAATACACACCAGAGCTCAGGTGCAGATCATTAAAAAGGAAGCAGGAATGTGAGAAATAATGACACGTCAATCTACCTCAAATCAAGTTTGACACCCCCATGATACTAGTTAGCACCATGTTCAGGGAGTTTTGCCTTCTGTTCTTTCAAACTTGAACCAGGAGCACAGCACTGGAACTTATTTCCAGATGCTTTTGGTCAAACTTTGAGCCCCTGCTCAAATTAAGGAAGAAAAGAAGAACATTCAAAATTTCATTTTTTTTCCTAATAAAGGTTTAAGTGATCTAGTCAAGCACTGTGAACTTTAACTAATAGTTTCATGCTACAGTAATGGCACCTATTATTTGAATTCATTTCCCATACTGACAGCACAACTCAGGCATACTCCAGACTATGACATTTTAAGCGACTGGTGATTTTCAGTTGTGCTTTTTACAGTACACTTGTATGAACTGCAGAATGGAATACATATCTCTCTTTAGAATGCAGTTCATGCTACTTTCTCTTTTGCTGCTATATAGAAAAATATCTATTTTTAAAAATTAAGTATGCTCAGGATATGTGTTTTCCCATGCTAAATTGGATCAAAAGGAGGAAATACTTGAGATATAACACAAACCTTCAAAAGTTTTCATTGCCTCAAGCCCATGCTGTTCTAGTCTTTATCAGTATCACTGAATTTCATAATCTACCAATATAAAGCACAGAAAGTAGGAAATGCAAACCCAGTATGGAGCAGAAAATTAGTCAAACATATATTTTTAAAGGATCATCCATGTCTCATAGCTAACACAAGCTTAGTCACGCAATTTGTTTGTTTATATTTTTTACATATAAAATATTTTATTCATGGAAAAACAAGTCACCAACATTCCCCTCCAATGCACTATAAGCAGACATATAATCACAATTTGGAAAGCTATACCTATGAAAAGAAAGAGACTTATTCTTTGCCTCTGCTTATTCAGTGTAACTTGAGGTGCATAAAATCACAAGTTGATCACAGACAAGAGAAAAATGTGTTAGGAAATAATTCATGCTTCTTCACTCATTTAAACTCGCAAGTTCTTAGTTGGAAACTTCATTTCAAACTAAGACAAGGTTAGGAAAATAAGTCCAAAATTTTTCTGGGTTTGCCACATGGTTTATGATTCCAGTACTGTGTAAGGCAAAACTTGGCTCCAACATGTCTTATTCTGATACTTCATTGTGCCTTGGCAATGATGTGTTCACTTTGAGTTCACTTCACTTGAGGGATAAAACCTGCAAATGAAAAGTAGACAGCTTGTTTCTCCTGAACTTATGATACAGAATCATGTTAATTCTCAAGTATTACCACCGACTTGAAGCTGACCTAGAAACCAAACCATAGGCATAATTTATAATCATAGTACAGAGACCAAAGTAACTCTTTGGGATGACCAATCTAAGTATTCTGCAATCAGTCTTTTTTCTTTTTAATGAGTTTAGAGAAAAATAGAATCCATACATTTTTAAAACAGAGTATTTTCTTTTAAAATCCACATTTGCAGGCAGTCTGATATTAGTAATATCTCCATCTATCAGAAGGTGAATTGCTGTTATTCATCTGTGATATTTCCAGTCATGTTATGGAAATAAATTAGAAAATGGGAATATATTTTCCCCTTTTCTGTCATGCCTATTACAAACTCCTGTATATACTCTTCAACAGTTGGGGGTGAGATTTTTTTTTTTTTTTAAATTTGTGTGATTGTTTGGTGGGTTGATTGGTTTTGTTGTTGTTGTTTTGAGAATTAGAGAAATTTCCTAAGAAATACAAATGAAACCTTTACTAGATATGCATTCACAGAAATCTTGACAGTGTTCAAAGTCTGTAAAACCTAACTCCAATAAGTCGTATTAGGTTCTCAATAGTGCAAAGGTCAAAAGCTGGTTTTGTGCTATAGTTTAAGCACTGCTGCATACATATACTAGTCTTGACCAGGGGATCAAAGAGATAAAAACAGAGTGACAGCATCTCTTTCACTTTATATTCTACCACTCTAAGGATCTTTACATAAGTTCGATTCTCAGTGACATTTTGCCATTGATTTTTTTCAACATATCTTTTGCATCAGTGTTTTTTCAGGAACTTCCTTCAAGGAAGATGACACCAGAGTTAAGAGCCTGTGTGTCTACTGCATGAAAGACTGTGAGTCGTTTACCCAACCACCTCTTCTAAAGATTTGTAATCAGTGTGCTGGAAAAAGATCTCTATCTCCCATTGACTGAATATTTCTGCATCATCAAGTATAAAATACATTTTTAAAAATTCAAGTATAATAAAACAGTACCAATCAACGTACAGTCCTCAACCAGGTGAATTCAGTGGCAGAACTAACAGAACAGACATTAATCTAACCAAACTGATTAAATGTCTACCACAAACATGTTACAAACCATATTTTGAAGTATGTGGGTGACTTATTGTAACTTTTTGCCCAGAGCTGCAAGATGTACATTTTTTCCCCCAAAGCTCGGCATATTCACTGCTGAACCCTTCAGAAATCTGGTTATTTTTTGGTGAGATAAATAAAATATGAGTTCTCTTTAAAAAGCACTTCTTACATACCATAATAAAAAAAAAAGTATCAGAACTTGTGCTTTTCATTGCTTCCAATCTTGTGTAGATGGCTAGGAAACTAAATAGCAGTACAGAAGTCAATATAAGCTGTTGACAAGCCTAAAAAATAAGTTTTTATGAAAAAATGTTGATGTTCAACTACTGAATTTTTGCTGTGCTTTAGAAAGGAACTGGAACTTAAAAAAAAAAAAAGTCATAAAATATACAGAAAAGTGTCTGGAGTGCTACCCAGCAGAAAAAGACCTGGGGGTGCTGGTCAACATTCAGTGTGGCATGCGCCAGCAGTGTGCCCAGGTGGCCGGGAAGGTCAATGGCATCCTGGCCCGTATCAGCAATAGTGTGGCCAGCAGGACAAGGGCAGGGATTGTGCCCCTGTACTCAGCACTGGTAAGGCCACACCTCAAGTGCTGTGCTCAATGCTGGACCCTCAATTCAGGGAGGACATTGAGGGGCTGGAGCAAGTCCAGAGAAGGAACACAAAGCTGGCAAAGGGTCTAAAGAGTGAGTCCTGTGAGGAGCAGCTGAGGGAGCTGGAGTTGTTTAGACTGTAGAAAATGAGGCTCAGGGGAGACCTCATCTCTGTCTACAACTCCCGAAAGGAGATTGTAGCCACATGGGATTCAGTCTCTTCTCCCAGGCAAGTAGTGGCAGGAGAGGACATAGCCTCAGGCTGCACCAGGGGGTGGTCTGGGGTGGACGTTAGGAAGTATTTCTTCACAGAAAGAGTAATTAGATATTAGAATGGGCTGCCCTGGGAGACTGTAGAGTCACAGTTCCTGGAGGTGTTTAAGGAAAGACTGGATGTGGCACTTAGTGCCATGGTCTAGTTTACAAGGTGGTGTTAGGTCATAGGCTGGGTTTGATGATCTCAAAGTTCTTTTCCAACCTGATTGATTCTGTGATTCTGCAATATGAAATCCCTTGCCAGGTTGAACATTCATATATACATTCAACTAATTTTTTTGTAAGCACAAATGCATCCTACCTATCTAGCTATTCAATAATGAGCACACAGTTTCCAGAAAGAAATTTGAACTTTTAAAGAACTGAATATTATATTGTGGATCTTTACAACAAAATAGAAAAATTATGAAGAAAAAGTACCACTATTTATCCACTAAATCAAATTGGTGGTGTAGACATTTTGGTTAAATGTCAAGAACAAATGAATCTGGACCAGTCTGGTTCTCTAAGCGCTTCCTTATTCACACAAACAATATTTGCAGGGGAAGCCAAGTCTGGCAATAGACTTAGTCTGCAGCTGACTCTTTCACAGTTCAAGTGAAATCCACAGGCACTGAACTACGGACCATACAGGAAATTCTCTCCCATGGCATAAATTTCCCCTCTAATATCTAAATTTTTAAAGTAAAATAATTTAAAATTACCTACTTTCACACCAGCTTTTATTTACAGCTAAACAAGATTATGAAATCTCTTCAGATTGAAGATACATAGTTAAAAAAAAAATCCTGATACTTCTTTTTTTCATTAGATATGCAACAACTCTAGATAATCAGACCTTTGCTATAAAGCTATAGCCAGCAGCCCATGATTTTAAAAAAGGGGATAAAGCTGACACTGTCTAGAAGGAGTATAGTCAGTTAAATATCAAAACCAGGTGCCTCAATTGTTGTGCATACTGTGTGCTCCTGTTGCAATTTTGTCTGCACAGAATTCTCATTCAGGTCTGAAAATGTTGTTTTCTCATCACTTCTTTTTCTTTGACTATAGAATAAATACATTTGTTGTAATCAATTCTAGGAAAGTCCTATTTGTTATGAAGAGATTATATACCAACACGTCTCTACAAACACAAGCTTTCATTACTTCATAAGCCATTTTTCATTTATTAATTCAAGTTTGTCCTATACTACTATTTGTATGGTGGTGATATCTCATAAAATTCAGTATCAGTAGAAGGTTCCTTTGGCACCACAATCCACTATTTTCTTTCAGAAGACAAGCAGAAACACGAAGCAATATCATAATATCATTTTTTGTTCAATAAGCAAAACATTGGCAATATAATCACACTGCTATATGTGAAATGTACTGTGTAAGCAGACAGTGGAAGTGGCTTCAGTAGATCCCACAAAATCCTTTCATATGCCTTATTCACAATAAAATTACAAGCAGTAGTATTTCAACTATGATGGTTTCAGCATGCAAGAGACATGAGGGTTGGGAGTCATACATCTTAACATACAAAATGTAAACATTTAGCCAGTCTTTAGTCAGGTTTCTTTCTAGTTAAGGGCAAAAAAGTTCCTCCAGAAGTAGTTTCTCTGACCTACCCTAAATGTCTCCCAAATTCCCCTCTGGAATTGTTTACTTTTACAAATGCAATTAAGGAGACTAATGCAGATATGGCCATCTAACCATAAAATCACTATCAGAGAAGAAAGAATTCTTTAACAAGGCTAACTGAAAGAAGCCATATATCTCATATCTTCCAATGAAGTTGGAAAAAGCACGTCTAACCCAGTAAGTGGATTTTGTGCCCTGAAGACTACCTATGTTGTTTTTCATTGCATAAACCGGACTGAAAAGAGGTCCCCCTTAATGTATGTTGTGCTTTTACAGACCTTGATGTTATCTGACAGTATTTCAGTTTCAGAATACTTTCAGTTTTCACTGGATTCCTGGGTTTCTCATTGTGTTGGCCAGGTGACAGGGTTATGGCTTTGAACCCTGCACACAATGCAGATTATGGTTAGTGACAGAGTTTTTCTATTAAGCTTAAAGCCTCCTTTCTTTGCATAAATTTGCTTCCTTTCAGATACCGTGTTTTGCAATGAACGGGATTTTATATCTTATACTTGCATGTCTTTCCTACCCAAGGAGATCATTCCAGCACTGCTGAGGAATATTTTACTGAAGGATCCAAGAGCATTTTTACTGAATCAGTTCATATTCAATATTCTTCAGTGACGTTTTTTTTCCTGACTCAACAGAACCAACAGCTTCATTGTACATTTACACTAAATGCAAATGGGGGGATGGGAGGTGGGAACCGAAAATAATTTTCCAGTCCCTTGGGTATGTGTGGTTATTACTGTCCTGTGGCAGCCCCTGATGGAAGAGGACACGTGTCAAACCACACTCTGCCTGCCAAACCTAATGTTTCCTCACTAGCTTGTTGTGTTCCAGCACGGCCACCAATGACATCCAGGTACATGAAAACCTGGAACCGGTTTGCTTGCCATCTGCAGAGCGGCAACTGCTCACTCTTATCACAATGAGGCCTGGATGCCAGAAGAATAAATAACATTTATGATCCTTTTCTGACATATTTGTAGCTGCAAACAATAAGGAAAATGAAAAATATTAGTGCAAGAGAAGCAAAGCCGTACAGTGTTAAGATAAAGCACTTGGGAAAAGCTTTACTTAAACTACATGTCCTGACATAGGGTCCAAGGAACATTTTTCACTGAGTGAAAGCACACTAAATTATGCTAGTACTGTCTTCTCTTCCGTGTGGTTGCTGACAGATGTTTGGAAAATAAAATCTTCCTTTCTGCTTGACCTTAAAATCTATTTATGGCATATTTATAATGCAAAACAATAAAACAGTACAACAAAAAGTGAAGTTCTTCTGTGATAGAAATAAGACACTTTTGCTTTGTTATTCAATTACATAGAAAAATATTCAAACTGGTTTTCCTAATAATATTAATAGCAATAACAACAACAACAACAACAACAACAACAATAATAATAATAATAATAATGAATAATACTTATCACTTGGAATGAATAACTACACTGAAAAAAATCTATTGATTGCAATGTGTTTTGCCATATATCTGCAATGGAAAGAGAATTCTGCAGGCAGGTTGTGGTAAAAACATGTCTATTTTCTTTTATTTATCACATTCTTCCCAAATAGCTCTGTAAAATGCATACATTTCTAATAGAGGTAATATTTTCCCAGGGTTAGGCTGAGTGACAAACAGTGATAATTTACATGAAAGTGATTCATGTAATGGGGAAAGCTGGAGGAAGTGGGTGTGGGAAGAGAAGGGGTGGAACCATGGAATGACATGAAACATAGGGCAGGAAAAACTGATTTAAGGACTTGGAATGACTGGTTACTTTGCACTACAGTAACTGTCTTAAAGAGGAAGAGTGATTGAGTTTTAAACAGTGACTGACAAAACAATACAAGTTACCTCAAGAGGAAGAGTAGTGCCCTGCAATGGAAGACAAGTGCCTCTGGGTTACGGACATGGGAGCTTCATTTCTTGGAGTTGCTGGAAAAGCCGACAGTTTTCTATAGTTTGTCGAGTTCAAGTGGACAATTGGACTTCTCTACATTTTAGGAGAAAATCAGAGAGTTCACTTTTATCACATTTCTCTAATACATATAACACCAGCAACACAAGCTTGGATGGCAACTACACTAGGTAACACACATATAAATAACCAATAGCAAGTTCAGGAAAAGTAGGGCAACAGGGTCTGTGGAATTTTTTTTAAAAATACAAATAATTTCCACTGGAAAATTTTTTCTTTTTAATCTAAATTTCAAAGACCAAATACCTTCATTATTTTGCCAATATTCACACCTTTATTAGGAGGGAATGACTTCTTGGAGTTAAGCAGGTTGGAAGGTTTAAGGACCCTCCAAAGGGTCCCTAAACAATCTAATTTTATTACCACAAAATAGGGTAGAGTAATTGCATCAAAGTATTTTTACTCCATTTGCCTTGTAGCAAATATTTGATATGGAGGTCAGTATGTATTACACTGAAAATTTATGCTGTTAACAAGAAGTGTGCTCCTGATAAAAGCACTGACTAATAAATTTTGTGAAATTTTGCCCTAGATATTAAGCAAGAAATAAGAGGAAGAAACATCAATGGAAGAGGAATGAGAGGACAAAGATCTCTGAAATTGGGCACTGAGTCTTTAAACATGATAGATTTAATTATATCTAATGAAATTTTATGGCATAAAATGTTGCAGTTACTGAAGAATTTTTTTTTTTATCTTTTCAAAGTTCAAATTTCAGTAAGAAATTTTTTCCTTCCTTGTAACAGCAATATTCAATAGACTAGAATGGTTAACTAGCCTACATAAACAAAATCTGTCATCTTTTATAGTCACCTTGGGTGTTTGATGCATACCTGTCTTTTTAATTAAAGAACTTAGAAATTGTTCTGATACTCTGAATAGAAACCAAAATACAGGATAAAAATGTAATTTATTTAAAAATGTAATGGGAACTTAGCATTGAAAACTATCATCTGGTTGAAACAGGGAACTTTGCTTCATGCAACCCTCATTTAAAAATAAGGAGGCTACAAATGAGATAAAGTCCTCACTCCCATTCCTGCTGTCCAGCTGCCAGCAGCTTACTGCACTGCTGCCCAAGAAATATCACTGCCACAGAGCAGTACTGGAAAACTCACTAATGCATTACTGTGGCCAACCAGAGGAGCTCTCTAGAACTTTTCATGGTTAAAGAATTAGCAATACTTAGAAATGCTTATAAATCACCAAAAAAAAAAAAAACCTAAAAAAAATTAAAATTAATTATACCAAGGGGTATTTGTACCTTTAGCAACCTTCTTGGCAACCATTATAAAAGCTGTGTCTTTGAAAACAACATTTTACATTTTGTAGCTCATAAGGCTTGCCTGCAAATGCAGAGCATTGCAAGCACCTCAGCTGATTTAGTTGTTGGCCTAGAAACTGCTGTTAGGATGGTTAAACAGGTCCATAGTTTAAGTTGCTCAATAAATTACACACAAGAGAAACAGACACAACATCTCACATGGAATTTCTTCCCATTAAGTTATGGACTGTGTTGCAGACCTACACACTGTTGTTGGGCTACAGTGTATACAGCAATACACTGCTTTCTATTGCCTTGGTCAGTGCAGGCAGATGAAGGCTACTATGCTTTTTATTGAATCTGGTGATAAAGACATAAAGTAATAAACTGGACTAGAGGCAAAGCTGCTGCAATGACAATGAAGGGGGCCCAAGCCAACACCCTGTTACAGGCCTTCTTTTCTTACACCATAAATCATGTAAAATGCTATCTAAATCAGCCTTGTGTGGTCCTTATCACCCAGATCTCTGCAAATGCTCTAAGAGCCCTTCCTTAGCACCGGATCCAACTTTACAAATACACCACATTTTCTGCTCAGCTTCCAAAACACTAAAACACAAGGTAATTACTGGAGACATTGTGACGGTAAAGCAAACCTTAACTGAACACAAAGGAAACATTATTTCTCTGTTTTCTCTATGATGTTAAAGGCCAGTGTCCAATAACCAGAATATAATTACTACAGTTAAGCAGTTAAACATCCTGTTTTGATGAGTGCCCAGCTAGATGCACATCAGGTAGCAGCCTCAAATAAAAGAATGCTAATTCAACTGTAGTGTGATACAGAGTGTTTTGGTTTATAGTTCTTAACAAACTGCTTTCTCCCTCTACTCTGAGTTACAGTGCCTCGTGTTAAAGTGCAGTGTGATTAGAAACTGGCTGAGGATGTGGCCTTTTGTGAACAATGAAGGCAAATATGTCACTCAAAGATGTTTGGTTTGCATCAATTCAGCAGCTCTCTTGGAGTTTTGTTTTCTAATATCTAACTAGGATTCCTTTTCATAATAGCTGAGACAGTACTCAAGATATTTACACTCAGCATTGGGCAGGCTGTCCTTTCATATTTAGGTTAATAACTGAAATATTAATCTTCCATATTTTGAGTAAATAAATGAAAATCTGACTACATGCTGACAAATGTAAATCACTGCATACCAGCTGTCACCAGGGGGAACTATTAATTCATGCAGCAACTTTCAAGGCTAAACTATTATGGACTGGAACATCATAGAAATACACAAATATTTACAAGATAGAGAACTGGCAGCTGTGTAATGATAAACCACAGGTTAAATGACAGAGACATATGACACAATTTCAGCTACCATAGTAATTAAAATTAGGTAAAAATTTTATAGATATTACATATATAAAATAGACATTGAATGGTATATTTACACTATATGACCTTAATGTGTTTAAGAGATTACTTTGTTGAAGTAAATAAAATATGATTCAATAAAGACAAGTCACTTAAAGATGGTGTAAGTGACCTTTGAGAGATTGCCACCAAAAATCGCCCAACCTAAAACAACATTGTTTTGATGTTTCTTTCTAATTCCTACATTTCTTGGCAGAAAGGTTGCTACTGGTCATGAAAAAAAAAAAAGACAAACACAATTTTGTCAAAGTGTCTTATAGTCATGAGTTTTATTAATAAAAATCAAGGAATTGTTAGCTCTTTAGCAGGAACATCTGAAAGAACATGATAATGGGTTTAAAAGCAGAGATCACAGCTCAGTAATATGCTAGTAAAGCAGTAGTAATTCAACAAATTCCACAAAACTTCTCTTTTCCATCCATTCTCATGTGCTTTCTAGCTCACTCGAACATGAATGGGCTCTACCCACCTTAATTTACAAGACATACTCTGATAGATTAGTCAGAGACAGCAAGCAGTAACAGTAATAAGGATAAGTGAAGTATTTTTGCCAAGTCAGTGGGTATGGAAAATGATAGCATGTTAGCAAAAATAATGCTATGTGAAAAGTATTAGCATTTTTGTAAATTAAAACCTAAATACAATCACAATAGCACACATTAACAAAGACAAATATTATATTGAATTGTGATAATAGACATATCACATGTAAAACAAGCAAGGTAATTGTTTGGTTTTTTAATAGAGTTATGGGACTATAGAATGGCTTTGGTTGGAAGAAACATCAAAGATCACCTAGTTCCAACCCCCTCTGCCACGGGCAGGGACACTTCTCACAGCACCATCCAGCCTGACCTTGGACAGTGCAGGCATGATGCACTCACAACTTCTCTGAGCAACCTATTCCCGTACCTTACCACCATCACAATAAAGAATTTCTTCCTCATATCTAATCTAAACCTACTTTGTTTCAGTTTGAAGCCATTCACCATTGTCCTGTCACCACATGCTCTTGTAAATAGTCTCCATCTTTTTTGTAAGTTCCCTTCAGATACTGGAAGCCTGGAATTAGGTTATCTTAAAGCCTTCTCTTCTCCAGGCTGGACAATATCAATTCTCTCAGTCTTTCCTCATAAGAAAGGTGCTTCGTCCTTCTGATCAACTTGGTGGCCCTCCTTTGGACTCACTCCAATAGGTCCCCGTTCTTCCTGTACTGGGAACCCCAGAGTTGGATGCAGAGTTCCAGGCAGAGTCTCAGCAGAGGGGAGCAGAGGGGCAGAATTTCCTCCCTGGCCCTGCTGCCCAGGATGCTTTTGCTGCAGCAGAGGACAGGTTTGGCTTTCTCAGCGGAGTGCACATGGCTGGGTCATGTCCAGCCCCTCATCCAGCAGAAGTGCCAAGTCCTTCTCAGCAGGGCTACTCTTCATCTTTTCATTCTTCAGCCTGTGTTGACACTGGAGGTTAAACCTCACGAGATTCCTTTTGGTTCTGTTCTTGAGCTTGTCCAGCTCCCTCTGAGTGGCATTCTGTCCTTCAGGTATGTCAACTGCACTGCTCAGCTTGGTGTCATCTGCAAATGTGCTGAGGGTGTAGATGGTCCCTTATCTATGTCATTACTGAAGTTAGTAAATAACACTGGTCCCTGAGAGACACCACTGGTCACTGATGCCCATTGGGACTCTGAGTTGCAGGCTGCCATCCCCAGATGTAACTACAGTAGATGACACAGCTCTGGTTAACCACTCTGGCTAACAACTTTCTTAACCATCTAACAGTCTACCCATCAAATCCATCTCTCTCCAACTTAGAGAGAAGGATATTCTTAGGGACTCTGTCAAAAGCTTTACAGAAAACCAGATAAATGACATCTGTAGCCCTTCCCTTGACCACAGATGTAGTCACCCCATCACAGAAGGCCAGTGGATTGGTCAGGCCGGACTTGCTGGCTTGCTGTGCTGGCTGTCCTGAGTCACCGCCCTGTCCTCAATGTGCCTCAGCAAAGCTTCTAGGAGGATCTGTGCTATGGCCTTCCCAGGGACAGCTGGGAAGCTGGCAGGTCAGTAGTTCCAAGAGTCCTCATTTCATTCCTTTTAAAAGATAGGTACAATGTTTCCCCTTTCCCAGTCACCTGGGACTTTATCTGACTACCACAACTTTCAAATATGAGGGGATGAAGGTCAGCAACTACATCAGCCAATTCCCTCAGGACTCTGGAGTGCATTTCATTGTGTTCCACACACTTACCCAGGTTCCCCAGGTGGCCATGAACATAATCTTTACTTACAATGGGAGGGACTGTGCTGCCCCAGTTGAGTTGCTCAGCCTTCTCCTCATCTATTATCACCTGTTCACCAACACTGTTTATCAGGGGCAGTACACCTTCTTTGACCTTCTCTTCTGGCTCACATACTGGTGGAAGCCCTTCTTGTTTTTCTTTGTTTCTTTGCCAGGTTCAGTTCCAGCTTCACCTTGGCCTTCCTCACCCCATCCCTACACAACCAGATTTCATCTCTATACTCCTCCTTGTTTCCAGGTTACCTGTCCTTGTTTCCACTGTACATTTGCTTTTTCCTTTAGTTTGACCTGCAGTTCCCTACCCAGCCATGACAGTCTCTTGCCTTCTATACCTGATTTATTGCTCCTGGGGATTGCTGGGGATTGCAGTTTTCTTGACACTGATTAAGCCTCTGTTGGGTTACTGTGTTTAGTTTCAGGCACAACATTTTCAAAAAGGCAGACAAATTGGAAAGAGTTCAGAGGACAGCAACAAAAATGATAAAATAAGATCTGTGGGAAAAGGTTAAGTGAACTGGGCATGTTCAGACTAAAGAAAAGAACACTGAAGGGAGGCATGATATGTCTACAAATACACTGAGTTACTATAAAGAGGATAGGGACAAATTATTCTCCTTAGTCAATGAGGACGGAACTAATGGGCTTATGCTGCAGCAGAGAACATCTAGGTTAAATGTACAGGAAAAACTATAACTAATAGAAATAGTTAGAAATACAACATGCTGGCCAAAGCAGCCTGAAAAACTCCCTCTGAGGCCTAGGTTTTAGTTTGTTCTTGCTTTGTATCTGGTAGAGGGAGGATCACACTGGTAGAGGTTAGGGCCCTAGCCAGCTTCCTTCTGCACTGCAGATTTCTGATGTGACCTTGGGCAAGCCGGTTAGCAGCACATTTCAGCTCTCTAGCTGTAAAAGAGTGAGAAAAGCAATTCCCTAGCTCTCAGAGATGCTGTAAGGATAAATAGTTAAGGATTCTCAGACTCGCTATGAGCCAGATAAGCAACTATACAAATTAAACATTGAAACCTTCCACAGTGCAAAGACACCAAGCCCCTGAAATACCTGTAAGTGCCTTCCCATCCAGAGGGCTTCTGAGAGTGCTGCAGTGGGCTTTAGCTAACACAAGCAGTCTAGGATGCATTTGGATGATCAAATGTAAGCTGCATCTGAGAAAAAAAAACAGTATACATTAATAATAAATCCTGATATAACAGGCCACTAGCAGCTCAGCCTAACTAAGCTGAGCTAAAGTCAATGGAGTCTACTATCTTAGTAGAAGATGTATCAGGACTCAGTACCAGCCATCAAGTATGAAAAGAGACCAGTTATCAGGGTTCTGTCATAGCCATCTGCACAGGTTCTACCACACTGATGTTCCTGAGATCAACCCTGAAAAGCAGATTAAAACCAAGTTAGAAAGGCAGAAAACATTAAAAGTAAAAATATAAGATGCAAATATTAGACAAATGGACTTTTTTTTGTTGTTATATATTTATTCAAAAGTTTATTCTTTTTTGTTGCTTAATGTCATAAGGGTAGTTTTGATGGCTAGAAAGGAGCTTCATTTCCTATCTAAAATTAATTATCAATAATAAATTTTTTGAAAGGCTCAAAATAAAGCAGCAGTAGCAACATCCCACTAAAAGAATTGAGGTTTTGTGATGCTAAAAGTAGAGGAGAATGTGAAATAAAATATTGTAAATTAACTTAGTCACTTTAAATCTGTGCTATTTTTTTACCCAGCATAGACTTTGCAAAGTATTTAATTAGATCCATTATTATTATTATTATTATTATTATTATTATTACTATTGCTGCTGTTGTTGTTGCTGTTGATGCTATTGTAATTCCTGTATAAAAATAATGCAGTTTCATCTTACTCGTTTTGCTTTACAGATGGACAGAACACTCATTTCCCTGGTTCTCAGTACAGCGAGACTCACAATAACAAAATGCTGCATTTTCCAAACTATTTTGGAATAACCCTTCTTCAGCCTATTTCACATTTCCCAGCCTGCTCCCCATTAGCTCAGCTGACACATCAGACTGGGGTTACCTATAGCAAATGTAGGTGCAAGAATTACTTTTCCAAACACATCTCACAATCCAGGTTTTACTACTGTAGTAGAAACATTCACTTTGAAGAATTTGTACTTAAACTATGCAGTGCAAAAAAAAAAATTAAGCATCCTCTAACTACTCCATTGCATTAGAAGTGCTGAATAAACAGCTGAATAAAAGAAAGCTATGAGAAAGAACTGATTTGCTATTAGCATGTAGACCTCAAAAGGCAACAAAATAAATAATAAAACACTACCACTTAAAACATTTACATAACAATAAACAGAAACCATGTCATATTTCTAGTGCTGAAACATAAAATGGGACACATTCCAAGAAAAGAATAAATGTGTCTCCACATTGGCACAAGTGGTTTCATTGACTAGCAGCTATACAGGAATAAAAAAAAAAAGAGTAAATGACAGAATAACTGGAATGTAAGCCATGAGCCCAGGTGAAGCAAATGAAAAGCATGACACAAGATCTCAGAAGACCTTGACAGCACACAGGCACAATGAGCTACATTACCCCAGATGCTATAGGCATTTCATCTGGTAAGTTAAATGTTTACTGCATGTGCTATATGCTTATTCATATGCATCTCTACACTCACTACAAAAGCCTTTCATGTAGAACTGTGTGAACCATGGATGTTTGTTTTTTTAATTCAGTTGAGAAACCAACAACAAAAATTCAGCTTAATATTTGGGTTTATTTTCAAGTTATTTCAGCCATCTACGAATACTCTGGGGGGGAAAATGTACAGCAAAATGTGAAATGAAAAAGTTTGTTTGAAATAAAGAACTATAACATTTCATTTCGAAAAATAAAAAGTAAAAACAAGGAAAAGACTGGTAAGGAAGAAAAAATCTCCAAAGGGAAAAATAGAGATGCAATACTAACTTTGAACTTAGACACTTCCCACATAGTAATCAAGTGACTTGCCAGCCAACCAGACATGTATACTAGGGAAACAAGTGAGAATGAGACTGTGGGGAGTGTGGTAGCAGTTTTGCACTCTCAGTACTTTCTTTCATCATGTAGTACATATATTTGTGCAGTCGGTACATTTATTGGTTGCATTTTTCTCATGTTGCAGACAACAGTTTGTCCAATAGCTTGTAGATAATGCTTTGCTAATAAAAACCAAAAAAAACGAACAAAAAACCCCCCCACAAACAAACAAACAAAAAAATAAAAATAAAAGCAACATAGAAGCAGTTTTGTACACATACTACACAGAAGATGATCTGTGACGGTTTCATACGTGTACTCCTCAGTGACTTAGTTTTAGACAAATTATTTTCTGGGTTTAGATCAAAAAGGAAATAATTAAATCCTTTATTCTCCTTTTGAAATGCTCTTGAAAGGTTATTTATCTTAGCTCCTATGGAAATAATACAGATATTCTGCTTCAGACTTCAAGAAGCACTGGATGTCATTGAAAAAAATAGGATGTTGCCAAGTATTTCCTGGCATTATTTACTACTGAATCATGTTGTGATATAGAGAATCACAGAATTATAGAAATTTTTGACATCCCTTTCAGTGAACAAATGTTTTTCTTAATATCCAATTTAAACCTCCTCTGGAACAACTTAAGGCCATATTGTCTTGTCCTCTCACTTTTTACCTGGGAGAAGAGACCTACTCCCACCTTGCTACAACCTCTTTCCAGGTATTTGTAGAGAGCAGTAAGACCTCCCCTTTTTTCTGGGCTAAACATCCTCAGCTCACTCCACTGCTCCTCACAGGACTTGTGTTCCAGACCCTTCCCCAGCTGCACTGCCCTTCTCTGGACTCACTCCAGCTCCTCGATGCCTTTCTTGTAGCGAGGAGCCAAAAACAGAACATGGGACTTCAGGTGTGGCCTCACAGGTGTGTACTGCTGAGTACAGGGGGATGGTCTCAGCCCCAGTCCTGCTGGCCACACTATTTCTGATGCAATCTAGGATGCCACTGGCATTCTTGGCCTCCTGGGCACAGTGCTGGCTCATATTCAGCTAGTATGCTTGGCTAAAGCCATAATTAAATATTTCAGTAAGTTTCATGTATTTATTTGTATTCGTTTTCCATCAAGCTTTACGATTTGAATGATGCCAGTAATAGAGGGGAAACATGTTTGTCTTCTGAACTGTCACTGATGACACAGATAACTAAAACAGATGTAGGTGTTTCTGTTTGTTTCTTACTAATGAGGCTTTTCAAGTGTTTCAATAATGAAGAGTTTGACATTAGAAATGTTTGCAACTATTGCCCTCATCAGGGTATAACATGAGGAAGAATGCCCAAGTTTTGTGCTGATAAGAATCACAGGGATAATCTAAGAAAGAGAACAGCAACTGGGGGGAAAAAAAGAGCAAATGTAATCCCTCAGCTTTAGTGTAGGAAAACACTTGTGGAGGATCACTTTGACCAACAAAAAATATATTGCCACCACTGCAACTAGTGAGCGGTCTGAGAGTGGAATGACAATAGAGTCCTCAAGCCTCTCAAGTGCTAAAATGACAGAAGAAAGAGGCAAAAAATCAGTATCTGCTGGAGACTACTGTTTTCATCTGTACATTTAGACCAATGCCAACAATTCTACTCCCTCATGTATTATTAGATTATTTGACTTGATCAATTAATCAAATTTTAGGTTGCTTTGGGGAAAAGAAAATCAACTAGAGGAACATATTGATGATTCAAATATGTTTGATTCAACCTTCTCTATCTACAACAAATTGCACACACCCCTTTTCTTGAGCTCAACTGGAATCAGACAAGGCATTTCCCTCGCTAAGTGCCTCCAGTTCTTGGTAGGTGTGTGAATCAACAAACACAGGTAACCAAAGGCAACCATCAAACCCCAGCTGAAATGAAATGAGTAGATTTATTTCATTTCTGAGAACTCCAGGCAGCAGAGACAAACAGGGGCACGCAGGCTCAGTTAGGCTCAGCGCATCCTGGAAGGCAGCAGAGGTGGATGAGGGGCACTCTGCACCTCACTATAACAAAACCCTCAGTCATGTCTGTGAGAGTGTGTTCTCTCTCCACAGGAATTCTAATTCTCGAAACAGGGAGAGGTTGGACAACATTAGGCACAAAAAAATGGGGTTTTCCCACAGTGACATTTTTAGCATTCACAGCTGCAAGGTCACTTTGAGTGGAACTATTCCCTCGTCTTTGACAAATCTTCCAGTTTTAGCCCTCTCCTCCCAAGAGCAGGTAACATTCAGCTTCAAAAATAACCCATACAGACTTTACTCTCCTTTGTTATCCAGCTACTGAAAACATGTCCTTTTCCTTCCTTGCTAGCCTGTTTCTTTCCTCTTTTCTCTGAGCTTTTGCTTCTCCATCACAAACTTTCATATGCTTAAAAACACAAAACCTGAGAAAGTAACTGCACACTGGTATGCATTTCAAATGTCCTGCTGGTCACTGCTATTGTTTTGATTATCTGGTTCCACTGCGGTATTTTCACAGGTCCTCACCTTCATCCCAAACAATGCAATGCTATTTGCATTCCCGATTGAAAACAGAAAGCATAACCAACTTTGAACATTTCATGAACATTTGCTGTGCAGTAGGAATCCTGATGGAAAAAACACACCCACAAGCTAAACTACAAGAAGAGGACTGGTTAGAAATAGAGTCTTAAATAATAAATCAGAAGATCACTTTCGCTAGGAATGGAAAAGAAATCTGGTGTATGAAGACATGGAAAGGTACTGTCAGGAATAACATTGCTTAGATCTCCAACCTTCTAACTAGCATTTTCTTAAAAAGGTAAGGAAATATGTTTAAGTGTTGGCTTGTAACCCTTTTGGTAAGAAAAATATAAAAGTATTGTAAGGAGAACTGATTTAAAAATTAAATAAATCGTAGCTCAGCTTTACTCTCCCTTATTGCTCCAAACTTACTTGAGTTTTAGTACAAAATTGGTTAGAATGTCAAAAATTATTTCTTTCAAGGTGGAGACCCAAAGCCAAAAAGAAACAATTCTCAACAAAATCTATTTAGTTGAAATGCATTTGTTCTATCAGAAACTGGAAGAAAAATCTGCAATGAGCTGTATTTGTTCTCTTCCTTCATCACTGGGTAATAGTCATATTCCTTCCTGCACCCTGGCAAAATCGAGATGCAGCAGCTCCTCTAAAAAGTCCAACCACCAGAAAGCAGAGAGACATTTGCAAGGAGCAGCTTTCCCTGTGGCAGAGATTGAGCTTGCACCAGCAACACTCATGGGAATTAATACTTTTTAAGAGTGTAGGTTACAAAATGTGTTTCATATCACTTCCTCTTAGATGCCCATATTACTTTTAGACTCCTGCTATTACGGACGTCCCTTTCTGTTGCTCCTCCTTGTCACCTTTTGCAGTCAATAGAGAGGAACAGGCATTTTTAAGGTGTTTCTTCTGATCCATTTTAAATGTTTGCATTAGGATGAGATAAACTGTACTTCAGTATTGTCTTTCTTTAGGGTGAACCATAGGAGTTCAGACACGGACATCTACGTTGCACACCCTCACTTTAGAGCTCTGTAATTTTTCGTATAATTCCTAGATAAAAAAAAAAAAAAAAAAGAAAACAAGACCAAGAGAGAAAAAGAGGGGAAAAGACTAAAAGAACAAATAATGCCAGAGTCCCCAGTATGCAATGTGACCTAGAATTCAAAAGCTAAGTAACAAATTTAGCATTAAAAAAAAGATAAAAAAATATAAAAGTCAAACATCATCCCAAAAAGTACTCAAATACCTCAGTTCATCTATATGAAATGGATCAGAAGAAGCATGTTATCTTTTCCCCTTAATTTTAGACTGAAAGGTCACCTAACTCACCACCACTGTAAGTTTATTCTGTGTGGTATGTCTATTAATTTCCTCATGAAAATAAATTTCCAAACATGTGAACTTGAGGAATGTTGCTTTTTTCTACAGGAAAAACTGAAATAAATTATAAGTACATCTTCAGAGGATTCTTTATTTTTGAAATTACTGTGAGCATTCTTTTTCCTAGTTTGGTTCCATTTACTTCTGACTTGGTCTAAATAATTCTATTTGTTCTCATGCATGTTTAGGTACTCACAAGCACTAATTCTGGACAAAAGAAAAGGGGTTAAAATTTTATGCATAACTGTTATAGCTCGACTCAAAGCCATCAACTCAGCAAGGGTTAAAGTGCAATTAACAGATTTACAGATGAAATCATATTATGACAATTAATTAAAATTACTTCTGGGGTTTTGTTTGATTTTCAAATTACCATCTCAAACAACTCAACAATTTGATTTATTTTTTTCTTCAGAATAAGAAGGAACTCAAACAATAGAGAGTGGAAAAGAATATTAAGAAAATAAACAATGCTGAAATCTTTTACTCTCTTAGTGGAGGAGACAATTTTTTTCCTTGCAGTTATGGAAAAGGCGCATATAAAAACCTGTCTTTTTCAAATTTATTCACGCTACACTTTTTCTCATTTTCCAAACAAGAAGTTGGAGCATTTAGGAAAGATCACTGCTTGAAAGATCACAGTTTTTGAGCACTGTTTTTTAAAGTTTGTACAGTTTTTTTAACAGCAGCTGAAGGTTGATAGTAAGAATATTAATGCGAAGAACGGGTGTGATGTGGAGTTTTTAAGAGTAATTTATCTCTTTTAGACTTGATATGTTTTTGTACTTCAACTATTGGTAAATTCTTTCTCTGAGAGTTTCAGTATTCAGTTATGCAATATTGCACTTCAGGTTATCTTATTTGTAAATGAATCTGTAGGATGGATGTTAATATATAGTTCAATTTGTTAGGCACAATCTTGAAAAGTCATAAACTCACTTTGCATCCTTACATACCCATATATTAAAAACGTATAATTTATAATAAACATCTGCTTTATAATACTGATGTGACAGAAGACATTAGACAAGGAAAAAGGGCTTTAGGTGTAATACACCGAGCTCAAATATGCACATGTATAAGTAAACCTTCAAATTATAGCAGAGTGATTTTCTTATGCCAGTCCAAGGATTATTAATACACATGTCAACGTCAAATTTAATAAAGCTGTTGCATTAATTGTAACTATAGTGTCTTGTACTAACACCTGTCAAGGTGTTTCTGGTGCAGAAAATCTTTGTCGTGAATGAGCTAGATAACATAAATTATAAGTGAACTAGCCTTTTACCTCAGGAGATCCAAACTCAAAAACTGATTTTAGTCTCAAATGAGTTGTTTATCACAGCCCACTGAACCTCCAAATATGGCACAGTTCTGCATGACTGGAAATCTGGACTCAGGAGATATGAAGGACTGGAATATTAGGCTGTATCACTAATCAAGATTGTGGTGTATTGGCAGAGACAAGTAGCAAAGTGTATACGTGTATACAGCAAAAGCCAGCTCTTTCCCTCACAAGCCAGCACTATTCCTATCTTAAATTCCATAAGCAGGATGTTTGTTAGCAAATTTTGGACCGAAAAATAAGATGCTGTTACTGATGACAGCTTTTCCAAATCAACCACATACAGCTGTCAATTATATTCTCCCATCAGAAGCAATGGTATCCATGTGAACATCAGTCAGTGCTACTTATCTTTGAAAATACTGAATATCATTTTTGAAGCCTAAATATAAACATCTATGAATCCAGTAAGTTTCAGCTTTTTACAGAACTGCTCTCATATAAAATAAAATTGTAGAGAAGCATCTCATTCATAAAAAAAGAAAAATTCCCAAAGTCAATAAAAAGTACTTTTATGACAACAGTATCATATATTAATATCTTTCTGCAGAAATTGTATCCATCCAATTTTCCCTGGAGCTAAGACACCATACCAAAAGACTGTCACAGAACTAGGTCTGTGCAGAATCACAGCTCACATTCATTTTTACAAACATGCAAAGCCCGCTAAAGGAAGCTCCTGCCATGTTGTTGCATACAACATGCAGCATCCATGGGAGAACAGCAGTCTTTCATCAGTGAGCAGAAGAATGAAGAGGAGAGTGCTGGCAGCATCCACACAAACTTTAGTAACAGCTGTGCCCAAGCCACATTCCTACTTGAAGGTCTTGTCATTGCATATTCTCTTTTCTACACGTCTGACTGGGCTTCAGCAATACATAATTAAGAATCTCTAGGCTGAAAGTGGAGGCGCAGACCTTCAACTTAACAGTAAAATGTTTATATTATTAGAGCAAACCAAGGAAAACCCTTATTAGCACAGGGCCAGGTTGTCACTTTTCAAAGCCCTAGGTTAGATTTTAGCATCCCAAACAAAGATCTACAAAGAAAGCAAGAAGGAAACAACATACCCTCAGCAACCAAAAGGCAAGATGTAGAGGGTGGATACAAGTCAGTGACTGTTCAAACATACCACAATGAATCTCAAGTCCCCTATTAACAAACATTGAAATTATATCTCTGCAGCTTTACTAGAACTGTTTGCTGGAAGATAACGAACAGGAGGGGTGAACCATTTTACCTTCCTGTCTTCCTAAGGGAGACATCCCAGCTGAACAGACCGATATCCCCAGAACTAAGAAAGATGAAAGAGCCTACTCAGCAGGTGGATTTTCATTGTGAGGTTTTAATGCAGTAAAGCACCCATGGGAAAAGCAAGAAGGGTATAAATCTGAGTTTTGCAATATTCAGATACCAACAGAGAACCCAGATGGCAAATTCTTGTCTTTCTTCATCAGCAAAAAACTGCCTCATTTCTCTCTTAAGTAGGTATTTAATTATATTAATGTACACCAATTTCCAAATTGTTTTAGTACAGAAATTTTCAAATAACAATGTAAATGAAAAAGACTACTGATATTACAGAAACTTTTTAGACTTGCAGAATTGCATATTAGTCAAGAGCTTTGAACTAGCAGTCCAGTAAGTAATATATATTTCATAAAAGGTCTAATACATATTTAAACAAATAGACAATTAATGCTTCAGAAGGTATAAATGTATATTCAGTTATTTATTGAAACAGCAATCCAATTTCAATATCTTTTTACAAAAATGAAAATAATACAGAACTTATACAGAAATGAATATGAAAACCAATTCAAAGGCAACAACTCCTTAATAATAAGTAATAAATAAAAGTCTAAATGAAGACAAAATGCTGTGCTTACTCATGTTTAGTATGGAAAAAGATTGCATAGGAAAAATAAGTTGTCGTAATTCACATGCTCCTGTCCATATTTTGCAGCTGGCACATTCTTCTGCAACAGTACAGACCAATAACCAATGTTTTGACACACTGATTTTGTAATGGAGTGAGAAACAGAGAGCGAATATGTAATGTGTAATCGGTAAATAAAAAGTGCAGAGACTTAGGGAGTACAGATGACTCCATTCAGACTAAGTTTTTGATGTTTATTTATTAATGTTTATATTTACATTTATTAAATCAGCATTACAAGGCTATATTCACACATATATTTATGTCTACCTTCCACCTAAACAAGAAGATGTAACTGTGGTTTCTATCTCAAAGAGAAACTGGTAATAGAGCCAGATATTCTTTGATCATCTTGCTTTTTATGAAAATGTTCAGAATCCTGCTTTCATACAAAGTAGGAAATTAGAAAGAAATAAAGAAACTAAAAATGTATTAAACATTGCTTTTGGACACAGTTGTTAGTGCTATTTTCAATCAGAACTTCTGTCAAAAGCTTTTAATCGTACCCTTTCTTCAAGCTGCACTCATGATTTGTTCAAAATACATCTGATGCTTGCTTAGAGCCTTGCTATCTGCTTCTCTGGAGTTGCATCTATCTCATAGAGATGCACATCTTCAAAAGCAGTAACTAGCAAAGCTCCTTCATCCATATGGGCATATGCGCTTGCTCTTGGAGCTTTGGATTGTGGCAGGTGGTTGAATTTGGGGTGGAGGGTGCTACTATTTCGACTATCTGGTTGCATAAAAGGTCATAGTTATCGGTTGTAATTACCTTAAATGAACTGAAAGTGGATGGATTTTGGCTAATGAATAAAAGCAGATGTAAAAATATACTTTAAAAAGATTCATGCAGAACTCTAACACTATGGCAATACTGCATTTATTAAAGGTATGAGAGACCAAAATAATTCTATAAGTTTGACATTCTCTTTCAAGAACAAAGAAAAACTCAAATTTAATAAAGGTCAATCAAGAATGAATCCAACTCATTGGTCTAAGATTATACACTAGAATGGCCACTAAGTGAGTACAGTCTGTGGTCATTGAAAAGAAAAAGAGGTCACAACTTTTTACTGAAATACAGGCAAAAATAACTATGTGTCTTTTAGAAAAGTACTATGTGTCTTTTAGAAAAGTAAAACCGAAAAAAAAACTAAGTATTTAACATTCAATAATTGCTTTATATATGTATATCAAAAGATATCTTGTAGATGTTTTTAAATTAAAAGCCTACCTCAGTTCATTTATTGTCTTTTGATTCTAATGGCACAGAATGTTTCAAGAGTCAGAAAGCTCATATTTTGATCTAGAGTAAAAAAAGGCAGAAGAATATTACTGATATCTCTGTAAAGCCTTGGAGAAAAACAGAGCAGCAGATTTCAAATTAAACAATCAAGCATGCAGATTCCTGGGATAATGAATGTGGAAAACATTGCAAGTTATAAAAGGTTATGAGTTTGTTTTTGATGTGATTAAGACTGTGATGATCATGCCAGCCCAAAATGACAGGGAAGAAATACAAGGAGTCCTTGAAATGGTAAAGTATGAGAAAACATTTTTAATGACAACAGAAGTGCTTTTGTGGAAAGAAAGTAAAAGACAGATATTTGCAAATCTTCATAAAACACTTTCAGAGATCTTAAGAAAAGAGTCCCTAGGTGCTTGGCAGTGAAAAGGAAATTAACTGGTCTCCAGATTCACATCCAGTCTGGTAAGAGCAGTTTTAGTCCCAATTGTCTGGTGAGCCATAATCATGAATGAAACCTGCGTGTCAGCAGGGTCAAGCTCAGAAGGAGACTCTGTGCAGCCTTAGCAACGGGATATGGCATGGCTCACATCTTTAATTGCAAGACACTAACAGCATTTGAAAACAAATTGTTTGTTTTGACATGTATTGTTAAAACTGAGGCATGTGAAAGTCCAGCAGACAGGATCTCCCCCTGGAGGTGTTCACAAGCATCTACAACTTTTTAGTCACTTTAGGGAAGTGAAGAATGCATTTTTAGGAAACTTGTTCACTAGTTGCTAAAATGCAGTTGCCAGTAATGTGACTAAGCTGTAACAAGTGGATCCCATTCCCTAAAAATAAAAAATATATTTCTTTCATTATGGTGATCAGATCTGCAAATCAAACACAAGTCTAAGAAAGGTTTGAGGCTTGTGGACTCTCTCTCCAGAACACTTGACAGGAGTATTGATTAAAGTGTGATATACTGGTACATCAAACTGAATTTTTAACAAGTACCCTAGAAAGCATGGGGATCGTCATCCTCAGAACAATCGCTCAGGAGGGGGAGCTTCAGAAACTGGTCCCAACTTTTAAGACTGGATTGGTTATCGCCTCTCACTAGCCTTATCTGAAGCCAGAGCTCTCAGATTTATGTGAAACATGGTGAACCTAGGGGCAACATAGGAAAAAAATGTTGAAAAATATATGGTAATGCCATTTAGGCCTACCAAAACAAAAGACATTGTTTGGAAACAGTATCTGTGAGGTAAATATTAGTGCTTACCTCACGCACCAAGAACAAAGCCCTGCTAGAAAAAGCTTACATTTGTGGACAGGAGGACCTGCACATGGAACACAAACCAAGCACAGATTTGTTTATGTTAACTGAAGAAATGCTTTGCTCCTATGCTTATAGTCTTGTTTCCCTGAGCCAGCTTTGCAAATGGATATTCCAGCTGACTCCATGGTTACGTGCATTGTACCCATTCCTGCCAAACATACTGTGCTTGACACAGTAACATTTATATAAGGACAGGAGGGTTTTGGTTACAGAAAAAAAAGATAACTTGCAGAGGAGTTAGATGCACCCATACACATGAGGGTAAGCAATTTGCAGGATCTAGATCTAAAGGTGCTACTTCTCATTTTTTGACTGTCTTCCTTTTTAAAAGCTTAGACAAGAATTTTTTTAGTGGTAGTTGGAAAATATCTGAAAATACAGGTCAAATTCCAAAAGCTTGTGAAATCAGCCTCTGATCATCTTACAACATAATAAGTTGAAGGATAACATCAGTGAAGTATTACATCTTGACAACTTATTTTTTATGAGAATTAATTATATAAAAAAAGTGAAAACATAGTTGTCTTTCCTGTAAGAAACTTAAAGAAAAAAAATTAAAACCACCAAAAATTTGCATGAGGATGCAAGGGCAAATTCGAATAAAGCAGTGATAAGAATGGCAAGCTGCCAGCAATTAATGTAGCAGTTAAATGAATCTAGTACATAACATCTTTTGCACCTAAATAGTTTTCCAATTAATTGTTGTTCATCCGACAGGAAGATAGAATGGGTGAAACTTTCTCAACTTTCCTGAGAAGAAGGAAATAAGGAATGTTGTATGCCATCTTGTCTTAGATGCTTTCAGCAAGGGAACAATTTCATCAGAGTAAGTCAAATAAGAAATCATGCTATCTATACGAACAGGATAACTAAGTTTTGCCAATAGCACTTTCATATCTCCAGAGAAACTTGCAAGTACAAATTATGACTAAGCAAACCCTGTAAGGCAAAAAAATTAACATGAAAAATGAAGTTATAAGCAAATTTAAACTACTCAAGTATTGCTCAAGTGAATATGTTGAATTTAGAAAAACTAAGATACTTGAACATATTTTTCCATTATGAAATTAAAATTGCAATGAAAAATGTTAAGTTGAACTTATAAAATGTAGCTATATCAAAAAGGAAAATACTTTAATTTTCAGCATGTAAATATTTTTTTTCCTGAAAAGATATTTGCATAACCTTTCATTTTACTCAGACCAAAACTAAAACATTCTACTTAAAATGAAACAGAATGTAATTTTTACAATGTTGTGATTTAACTACAAACTAAAAGAAAAAAACTAGTGTGAAGATTTAATACTACCTTTTTTATTTTTTTAAGTGGGAAATACTTTTGTAGGCATTTCACTTTTCAGGTGCTCACAACATTTAATGAAAACTACATTACTCAAGAGGAAGTAATACTGACATAATGTTCACTATGACACAAGTGAAGATAGCCTCTACTGACCATCCTGTTTTAAGACTACAAGTGTGTACTTGATGAACATTTCAGCACTAACACTCAGATAATCTTTCAAGGCATTCCAGTATTTCACCAACAATATTAGCAGAATATTAACTGTTTCATCATGGAAGGAACATATAGGAGTCGTTGGTCAACAGCTTGACTATGAGTGAGTTAATGAAAGACTCTTTCTAAATCCCCACCCAGTACTAAAATAAGGCAGTTGCTTTTGTGTGGAATCTTTCATCCTCAATTTCAGAGCTTTAAAAGCAAAGAGGAAAGATTGATAGACTGGCACAGTGTTTGAGTGTGTGGACAGCAATATGCATTGGATGACCGCAGGATCATTGGTAGGACTATTTGGCACAAAAGTCATGCCTCACCTACATGCTAAGATTTTACAAGACTTATCACTGAAGTGCTTTTAATAATATGTATCCTTCTTCACAGAATTTATCAATACAAGGGAATGCAATAGCATTTTTTATACAGCCTACAGAATATAGGATGACTTGTCCTCAGGAGCTGAGCCTAAAGGTATAAATCAATAGATCCCTGCTAGTGTGATCAAGAGCCTATCTTTCAAAAATACCAGGAAAGAAAAGACCCCCATACACAGAAACAGTGTTTGCAGCTCTCCATCAGTGCTGCAGACACTGCTCCCCAAGGCTCTGTCAGGTTTTAAACAAAAAGAAAGGCAGATCAATAACACAATGATCAAAAAAAAAATTGAAAGGGTTCCTCTCTACAAAAATAAACCTCAACATATTATTGCTATTGTTGCTGGCCATTTCAGCTATTATTAAAGTTTGTGGGTAATGCTTTTATAATGGATTCTGTAGGGTTAATACAGAAAGATCTTACCTATTCTATCACCAACAATGAGTACAATGAGGCCTTAAAGAAAGCCTGTTTTCATTTACCCAACAAAGTTTAATTTTCATTTTTGTCAAACCTTAAACTATGTATTAATGGATTGGGAGGAGGGCAACATTACTGTAATGAGCATTTTTCTGTGCACTTTCATGCCTGCAAGCCTACACCTCACACCAGTTACACGTCATCAGGTAATTAGGACAGAAGTGCATGCATTTGCCTAAATAGGAAAAATCTTTATCTATGTTTGTGTCAGTCTCAAGGAACCAGTTATCCCAACAAATAAAAAAAAAATACACAGGTGGTATTTTACCCTGAAACATCAAAGAACTTACTCTAGTCAGTATGAAAATACAGACTAGTCTAATGAAGCAGTCAATAGCAAATCAGGGCATTTCAGGCATTTCTCCAACAAGCAATGGCATGTGGTGTGAAAATCCTGGAATAACCTCATCACTGAGGCTATCTCCTGAGCAGGAAGGGGTACAGAACTATCAACAGAGCACATTTTAAATCTATCTAGGTCTGCTGAGAAGCCAGGATTGCTGGCTCAGTCACAGCTGTTACTTCCAACAATGCTTTGGGTATCAAAGCTCATTCCTTGGCACAACTCTGCTTTGCAGGATGACACACCAACTGCATGAGCTCCATTCAGGGGATATCTCCAAAGCCAACAAGTGGAAATGTTTCCTGTTTACTGTTTTTACAATTGACCCTAGAGAAATCTTAAGTGTGCTCTCCCTGCCACTACCGTGTGCCACACCATGAAATAGTTTCCTTGTGCTTTATCCTTGAGACAACCACACAGATTACCCCAAACCACATTTCTTGCAGTGTACAGCTCTTGGCAGACATATCTTTTACTGGTAGCCTTTCCATATGAAACATAATTGTTGATTTCTCTGAAAGGTATGATGCATATAAAACAAAGATAAAAATACACGCTTAGTTCTTGCTTGCTTTATAGATTTAGCTGTAAAAAACACAGTATCTATATGCCTGGACTTTAGAAAGAGGAAGGAATTCAGAAACATCCCTTTCTTCCATGTTTCTTTATGGATTGCCTCTAGACAGCATCTGTACACTATGCTATTTACTGTGAATACATTCTGCAGGTGTTCGTCTCTTCCTGCACATTGCACAGAGTGCAGATGCCTTAGAGAATCCTGGACTGCAATCCAGGGTCTGAGACATAAAAGTTAGGCATTGTAAAGCTCAACTTTATGTCTCTTTTTTTTATTTTTTTGGATTGAGTTTTCTAGCCCCAGGCTTGTTCAGTCTGCATCGACACCGAACATTTAAGCCATTGCCAGCATCTCACACGAGACCCTTAGAGCATTTCCCCTCCACAACCTTTATTTCTTGCCACAGTATTCCTATTCTGTAACCGCATCACATAACCCTATGCAGAGTATTGTCTGACCTCAGCCACCAAGGATTCAACAAACATATGCACTCCACTCTGCAACACCCTCTTGACTTACTTCTTATGCTTTTGAAAGATACAAGATAGCAGATGATTAGCAGTAAAGCTGAAAAAAACATAAAATCTGGGAGGCATTATTTTCCTCTGTCTAAGATTTCATCAGGAATGGGACAAAATTTTCCCTTGCACTTCTGAAACTGCTGTTGCTTGCGCTAGAAGAATTATGTGTAGATGTGTCATTACCAAAGCTCTGCCTCGCTGTTGTTTCCCAGGACTGTGAAATCAATACACACTTTCTTGAAGCAATAGTTTTGAAACTTAAAATGTGAATTTCTTAGTTTATATTTTTCCCATGTTTCAGATATCCTTTTGCCTGTGCTTCCCCATTCTGTATGTGGCTAAGCAGAAAAAAAGAAATCTTCAGATTGTTGAAAACAATAGATCATAATAATTCTAATCTGTTGTTATTGAGGAGTTTTAACCTACAGTGTATCAATATTATACATCAAAATACTTCCTTCAAAACAGTTGCTTTCTATCATCACAAAAAATCTACAGCCAGTGTCATACACCATGCACAGGTAAGAAAGTTGAATATTAAAACTTTTATAATGTAGTCACATTGTATGCAAGACAGCTGCTTGCTCAGTATCCAATGCATTTACTTTTCCAATAAAAAATTCCAGTATTCATATATGGTCTATTACAGAGAACACTTTGTCTTAACACAAAAATCTGAGGTGTAAAACTACATTAAAAGAAACAGTTTATTTCACTACAGGTTATGTACACATTTCAGACAAGCATATTAATCCAATTTACAAGCACCAATGAAAACTTTCAGCACTTCTGTATGACAATAAGATAAACTACTGGTAATGCATAAGCAGGGATTGTGTACTGCAAGACCAGAAACTAATAGTAGATATTAAATTTTATTATTATTATTATTATTAATTGCTACTGTCATAATCATCACCACCATCATCACTAAATACAGATTCCAGTTGACCCAGATATTTATATTATTGCTACAGCTGAATTCAGATCTTTTCTGAATTCAGGATTCATATTTCTTTTTGCCAAGATAAATAGCATCCTAACAGGGTGGCCCTATACTGTGATCAGTACACAGCATTCTTGCTCCAGGAGGTTATTGGTAGTAAACAACAGCTGGAGTAAAGGAAGAAAGAAGATCTGGAGGCACTGCTGGCTTTCTGCTCCTCTCCTCTCTCTTCACTTCACTCCAAACTCCTTGTTTGTCTCTCTCTCCCCTCTTTGATCACCTTGTAAGAGAAATTAATTCCAATAGCAATGTAAAATCAGAAACAAAAAGAACCAGGAAAATAAATGCAAGGAAAAAAATAAAAAGGAACTAGGGAAAGAAAAGGTCACAATTCAGGCCCATAAGGACACAAGCACTAGAACATTCCCTAAATAAGCAATCTTTAGCCCACACAGGAAAAACTGGAAAGTAATCCATTTTAAAAGAATGCAAACTAAAAATGTTTCAAGATTGGAGGCCTAGATTTTGCCTCCTTTGTCCTTTCCATTGGTTGCTCAAGCTGGAAAACAAAACTGAAGTACACCAAGCTCCTCCTTCAAATTCAGATTTATTCAATACAAGAACAATGACATGAAGAAGAGGTAGAGAAAATGTTATTCCAAAGCTGGAATGACAGTGCAGAAGACAGATTCATCAGGGACTGAGTGTGAGAAGCACTATTATACCCCTCAGTGTAGAAAAGCCCAAAATGATGTTCCATAAGTTGCAATGCATGGTCCAACCTTTAATGGTATTTATGTATCTCAGAGAATATCATAAATAATAAAAAAAAAAATCCTCTCAAAAGACTTATGTATACACAAAAATGTTGCATGCGTTTCTCAAAAATTTAAAGGAAACTGATAAAATTAAAAAATAAATCGTTAAATTTCACAGAATGGTTGGTGTGTGATTCATAAATTTTAGGAATGTCCTGGGTCCGGTTGGAATGCAGTTAATTTTCTTCACAGCAGCCCTTACAGTTCTGTGGTTTTGATTTGTGATAAAACAGCATTGATACAAACAGTAATGTTTCATCTGTTGCTGAAAAGTGCTTGCACAATGTCAAGATCTTCACTGCTTCTTACTCTGACCTACACAGCAGGTGAGCTGAGGTGTGGGCAAGAAGCTGGAAGGGCACAGAGCTGACCCAAACTGACCAAGAACATATCACAAACCATACAAAGTCATGTTCAGCAATAAAACCGAGGGAGGGAGTTTTTCCAGTGCAGCCTTTGCTGAGAGACTAACTGGGCGTCAGATTCCTGGTGGGAGGCAGTGACTGACTGCCTTTGCATCACCTCGTGTTTCCCTTGGTGTTTTTCCCTTCACTTATTAAATGGTTTTTACCTTGACCCACAAGTTTTTCTCACACTTACCCACTGTTTCTTGCCCCCATTCCACTGAGGATGGGGGTGAACAAATGACTGGGTGGATGCCAGCAGTGATCTGTTCAACACAAGAAGATAACCTGTGACAAACCACTAATAGAGATGAAAGATAGAGCATCTGGAATGTAAGTGCTCAGGCATCCCAAAGCAGCTCTACAGAATGCAACAGGTACACATCATCCAAAAGGCTAAGCACAACCAAGTGCAGAGTGAAGGCTGCAAGGGAGATTTGAGAACTCAGTGGTGAAGAAACTTCGCATATGATGACATTTAGAACTGTTACAGTAAAGACAAATCAGTCAAAAAGGTAAGTATTGATACAAAGGTGGGGGTTTTTTACATATATATCACAGTAATGCAGTGGAAATTAGCAAAAATAAATTATTTACGTAGTGTGGACTACCATCAACTGCAAAGACAAGATCATAAAGGGCAGACAGCAAGTTCACTGAATGAAGATTTCCATAGTATTACATGAACAACAGAGCCGGCAGTCAGGCTTACCTATTTTAAAATCATATGATGATATTTTCAATAACAACTGCAAGCACAAACCCAAAGAAATTGATTGGAATTTCAAGTGTCTTATTTAACATAAGTAACATAACTTTCAGATAAGTAGAGTTCAGGCTAAGACCAGTGATTCAGCGTAATAGAAATAGAATTAGAAACCCCAAACACACAGTGCAGGCAAAGGTTAGCATGTTTTAGAAAACATGTAATGGCTTCCTTCCATGTTACATACGAAGGTAGATGAAGTAGTTTTGTTGGAACAGCACCTTTCTTTCAAAATATCAAGTGCAATAGAAAGAAAAAAAGTATACAAAGAAGAGGGGCCAATAAGGATGGGACAGATAAAGACATCTTTGTGAAAGTCAGAGAATACATGGCGGCTATGTAGTGCAGCGGATACTGAAATGTCAGGCAAAAAACACATTTGAATTGACTCAAGCTATTTGAATAAAACACAAAATGTGCTCACTGCCAAATGTCTAGACCCATGAAATATTGCCTAGGCAAAAGCAAAAATTAAAAATTACAGAAAAAGACCTAGTGCCAAATTCCAAAATTCAAAAGACAGATTTTGGCAGGTATTCCTGAGTAGCAAAAGTGTCTACCTCACCACATTCTGCTGATGTTCCCTGGAATGAAAATTAATCCAACTACATCATAGTTGATGTTGGACAAACACATTGTTGTAGCACACCCCAATTTTAAGTTGTTTTAAATGATACAAGAATCAGGGAAATCAGTCAAAATCTTCATAAGTACAAGATGACTTCATGGTGAGCCATACTCACTGCACTGTAGGTCACATAGAATAGTCTTTTTTCTCTAATATCTCAAATCTAAAAAATTAAATACAAAGTGAGAAATGTTTATACCTGAGATACTAATTCCTCAAAGACTACTAGTAATTACAAAATGCATTTATGTGGAGAGGGAAACAACCTGTGTGTGCAAATCTTTGAAGTTACTGTTGAAAGAAGATGTCATACCACAAATAGCTCAATAAAACATATCCATTAAATGTATCAAGACATGGATGTGAGCAAAGAAACTGTTGTCAGTGTAATGCTAGTGAGATGGGACTAGAGGTAGTATTGTTACAGAAGAGAGTTGTCAAGCCCAGGATTACTAACATCATCCAAATCCAAGAAAGTCAAAATAGAAAAGGAATTCCTTGTAGCACTGTTTGCATGCAAAAAAAATTTAAACAATATAGGCAAAGATAGATAAAATATTCCAGTAGGGAAGTGCCCATAAATCACTTGGGAGTGCTTTTTAAAAAACACTGTCAGTCACAGAAAGCCTTTAAAGTATGTTACTGAAACTGCAAAGTGTAAGCATGAAAGAGTCTGACAAATTCATAGCTGATTTCTTATCCAGAGCAGCCTTGCAGTGCACAACTACAGTAACTTAACAGGAATGTGAAATCTCTAGCCTGATATTAATGCAGAAAATGCAGAGACACAGAAGCATCAGCTAAGTCTGCTATGTGCAGTTTCAAGGTAGGGGCCACAACATATCTAAGAACAAATGATACAAGACATAGATTTAAAAGTGTTTGCATCTATCATTCTGTCACACTCTGTCAGGACAGCCAGACACTGTGGGAGAAGCCTTGTCCTGCTTCCAAGAATACTGGAACAGCCCAGATAAGCTGAGAATTCAATATAGCATCATATATAAGTCAACTGAATCATAAACCCAAGGTCAGTAAAAGTAAATCCCTCAGGTACCCACTGAAGTCCCACAGGAACAGCATCCCACTCCTCCATAATGCAGTGACACTGCATGCTCTGAAGCAGTGCTGCACTAAACCAAGACGTCTGAGATCTCAGAAAAGGCTTTATTGTGCTTATGATGAAACAGAAGCTAGCCTACAGGACACCATGCTTGCTAAAGGTTTTTATTCTAATGGTGGTATTTGATGAAAGACAATGAAGTCACACAGCATCTCAGCAAGCTTTGGAACAGACCACAGCCATAACTATAATCTGGTACTTCGTTTGCAAGTCAGTTTGAATTATTTCTTCATTGAAGCACACTATTTTGACATGAATGACAAAATTCATTCTGTTCCGCTGTTTGAAAATGTAGGCAACTATATGTAATGTAGAAGTACAAAATCCTATTGCAATCACTGGAAATATAATGAGGCAGCCAAGGAAGTCCTTAAGACTGTTCATCTGAAGGCATGGATCTGCCTGTTTTACAGAGGATAGCTATTCTTCAGTCTCCAGACTGGTGTGTTGACAGGCTAGTACCAACTACAATGGAAGCTGAAATACGTGGTGCACATATAGGTGCATAGATACTTTGCACATAACTTAATTCAGGATTTCTAACCTTTAGCTGAAGCACACACTAGTGGCATATTCACATCACTTAATTTCAATTATCTAGAATTTGATACACAGCCAAAGCATATTGGCAGCTTTTTTCCATAGTCAGCAGAAGCTTTAGAACTGAACCATTCTAGAGGCTGACTCATCAAACCTACTCAGACACCCCTCTTAAGATCACATGTGCCTATTCAGAGACCTTATTTCTCCCCACTGACTTCAGAGACTTCGGTTTACTGAAAGAGACTAGGAAGGACTAATGTGAAGTGAGACAAATCCCACCCCAAAACAATACTATAGTCACTCTCAATGCTGTAGTGATGTATTTTAGCAGGCACTGTATCTTGTATAATATCTAAATACATCAGAGAAGGAGCAAAACTATTTTGGTTTGCTACTATCCTCTGCACCCAAATGCTCTCAGGTGGGATATGAGGGCTTTCCTCCATGAATTACGCCTTTCTAAGCAGCAGAAAGAAGAGTACCTTTAAGAGGTTCCTAGGAAAGAAAAATTAAAACACAAGGAGAGGAGAGTGTGTTATTGAGCCTTGATGGCATGAATTGCCAAGCTCACTAGGGAGACAGGTGCAGAGAAAAATGTTCAGGGAAACCACATCAAAGAGAATCTAACATTCCATGCTGGGAATCAGACACTTAGAATTCACTAATTGTAACATTCTTTCATTCATTAGAAATGGATAAATGGTTTGCAAAGGTTTATTAACTAAAACGGTTAGTCATTTTTGAAAGATTTGAACAGAATAGTAGGGAGCTTGTATCTATCAATAGGAACTTATAATGAGCAGATTATTGCCATCTACACAGTATTTATTAATAGTTTACCAGTATATTATGGACATTAGTACCATCTGCTGCAGATAATTATAACCATGTTGATAGGTGTTTGAATTGATTATAAGACACGTATGATTCAGTTAGACTTCATTATAAATTACTAACCATTTTAAAGAATCGTTTTGTAAACTCATTACAAACTTTTCATAAATTAATCTTTATTTAAAGGATCACAAGCTTCAATTTTTTTTCAGGATCAGATGATATACATTTAAATGTATGTTTTGCAGTTAAGAAAAGCTACCAGCTTAAGTGATTAGCATTTAAAAATATGTTAGTATGACACAATTAATAAAAATTGCCACAAATACAAATAAAAAAAACTGAATTATGGAATATCCTTTCATGATATGTGCAATCTGGTATGCTGCCCATTTAAGAGATTGCCATGACTAATTTATGTTCACATTTAGCTTTTGTTGGTATTCAGAAAAAAATGTCATTAAAATTATACAAAATAAGAGCATAAAAAAAGTGTCTAGTTTGAGATTATTTATGCCAAGATATTTTCTGAATTGAAAAAAAAATAGGATCTTTAGATAAATTGCATAATGAAATCAGTAAGAAAATTAGGGCTTTTGAAAAAAACACTGACAATAATGGCAGCATAAATGAGCAGCACTAGAAAATCCCTGTCTTTGGAAGAAAATGTTCATGTACAGCGTATGTCGGTACTGCAGACGGGCATGACTTAGCTGAGACATTCTCAGTGCTTTAGCTGTTTACTTAGGCAGCAACAGAGTTCTAAGAAATAGTTGCTATGCCAACCCATCATAGGACTATATATATATACATTCATGACCAGGGCTTATTCTGAGAGCTCTGTTACCCTTTCTTCCAAAAGTTTAAATGTGCTGCTGCTATATGGTTTGCATTAAGGCAAAACTCTGTTGTCTGTGTACTACAATGCACAGCCCTGATTTTTAATAAGATAGGGTGTGGAGTATCTAGAGTAACACGAAGACATTTCAAATAAGAAGCAGGCCTTTGACGTCACATTTCAACAATCACTGAACAGACTGTTCTATTTGCAAGCCTCTAAAGATTTGGTGTACAAATGATAAAGGGCACTGCTTTTTATAATCTATTATTAACTGTCATGTGTGTATTACTGCAGGAGTTCTCTGAAGAGAAAGCAAAGCATGGTTTGGTAGTACGATGAAGTGCTTTTTTGTACTATTTACTAGAACAATTTTCCAAATTAACTCCATCCAACCAGTCTTCTTTTTAAAACACAGAAACAAGGCATAGTAACCTACCTCTGGAGCTTAAAAATGATGTGTTCATATAAATATGCATTCTAAAAGAATTAAAAATCATAGAGGGAGTCCTTAATTACCTTATTCTGTTTATGTCACTTTAGGGGCTTTTTTTTTAAATGCATTTGAAAGTTCAGTCCATTTATTTCATAATTATTGGATGACTACATGCAGCACTGCCATTTCAATTAGATTTTGATGGTTGATAAAACAATTGTTGACAGCAAGTACACAAACAAATGAAGGGAAACCAGATTAGCAATGTTTGTGTCACTGCATTTAAATAAAACTAAATGTTCTGGTAGAAATATGATCAAATCCAAAGAGAGAAGAAAAACAGTAAATGGCATGGTAGGGATGGGATCATGTCAGAGATAATAATCTTTCTTTAGATATCTGGATATTCTGAAGGAGAGTTATTTCCTTTGGAGACCTAATTTTAATTCCCGGAGAGTGTAACTACTTCTTTTTCAGATTAGAAACCCAAAAACATTTATATATGTCTTCTAACAAGGGTTTTGCCACAAGACAGACTTCTTGAAATGTGGGAAAAGCAAGAAGATAGGAAAGATCTCCAGGCAGATACAGAGAGCTCTACCCATTAGAACTGATAAGGCAAGAAAAGCCATTGTGATAAATTCCAAAGGTTAAAACATTGTCTATTCTAAAGATCAATATAAAGGGGAAAGGAGAGGATGAGTGTGATAACACCATTTAAGAATGACGATATATTTGCCAGATGAGAATCTGCATCACAGTTGTTCTTTCTAAAAGAGAAGAGCATTCAAGCAGTTGTCTCTTGTGTCTCTCTGACTGAAAATGAACTACTTACTTCATATTCATTCAAATGTCTATAGAAAAAATACCTGAAACTAGTGGACAGGAAAGAAAATTATACATTAAATGCTCCGAATTAAATTTGATACAGCAGTGCTGCCGCAGGCTGGATGCAGTTCTCTGCTCAGTCTCAAAGCCTGATTCAGGTCAGTGTTTCTTTAGTGTATACAGGGTTGGATTTTTCAGTATTTCTCTAGGAATCAACAGATTAAGCCATTTTTCAGTGAAATAACTTCATTTTAAGGATTTGCATGTCTTGGTTGTTGGAGAAAGCTTACATTTCTTGGTGCAAATCTATATCAAAATCTGAGAATTCTTAGAATTCATTTCCTTTGTTTATGTCTCACAGAATTTCATTAATTCCTAGGTTTTAGACTTTTTTCTTCATACCTTTTTTGCACATCATTATCCCTTTTCTTGCTCTCCTTGCATGAGACAACATAGGTCTTACAATTCACATCCAGAAGGGATCTAACTTTTTGTCTTATCTAGGTCCATACTGTATTTTATGGATCAAGCCAAAACCAGTTCACAGTTACAATCTGTAGATGTGCCTCCTCACTTAGAAACCATTGTAATACACCTTTGGGAAGCATTAAATAGAAAATATATTGACTTGTGTCTCTCGCTAACAAAGTGTAAGCTTATTTGCACGATAAAAGGACCAAGACTCTTGAAATTGCTCCACCACAAAGTTCAGAGTCTTCATTTGAGAACCCTGGATGAAATCTGCTAAAATGCAAGTAGGAAGGACCATTGAAACATTCCAGTTCAAAATCAACACACCAGGTTTATAGCAGCTGTGGAGGTTCCAACAGTAGCCATACAGAGACAGAAGAGTTAACTCAAGGAGCACATCACATCTCTCATCTGGCCTGCTAGAGCAGTTTCAGACTGTGCCATAGTAACCAGACATCCTCTCAGCATGCTAAAAGCATGTACCTTTAGCTGCCAACAGCATCATGGTACTACAGGTCAGAGCAGAGCTGGCAGTGATAATTTATTTTGCAGAAGTATTACATGTCTTTGAGGTAACAAACAGACACTGCAGATACTGAATTAGTAGAGGGGGTTAAGGTGTTTTTGATTAGCTTTGACCTTGAGAATCTTAAAGTCTGGATGACTCCTAGGGTAACTGCAGAGCAAGGGTAGAAAAGAGGGGGGACAAGTTCTGAAGGACATCTCAATCCACTTTACAAGATAACAATCAAATAGATATTCACAATTTAGCCAACATCATCAGAATGTATATATCTACCCCTAGTTTCTCCTTGACCTTTGAAACTGCTATTAAAGGCAAAATTCTAAATCAGTTTGCAAATTTCAAATGTGATCATAAAGGAATTGTATCTTTTAGGCTTAGCACTACTAATCTAGTCTTTATTAGATTAAAAAGTAGCAAAAAATTCTGTTATTTTTTGTATTTTTTTAAATGCAAAGGAAAATTCTCCCTACATTCCATCAAATGGTCAAATTCAAAACAGCATGCAAGACTCATCCTAAAGCCAAAATACAGTAAATCAACAATGGAGCAGAATTACTGCAACAGTAGGACTGGGGGTTTTTTTCCCTCCTTTTTAAATTTAATATAACAGACTTTCCTAAATGATTTATGGGTCTGGGAGTCCTGCCTCTCTTATCCTTTCAAGAACAATCACGGTAGGCTGGAATGGTTTGAAAGGCTGAGCTAAGGGAGAATCTGCATCCTTATCCCTATAACACTCTGGTGCTCACTGAACTGTTTCCTCAGACTTCTATTTGCAACAAAACTGCTGATCTCAAAACAGCTGCATTATTTCTGTTTTAGTGCTCAATCTGTAAAGAGAGAAAAACATGAGAGATTAATGAGATCTTTTTCTTCTCATGTTACTCCGTTTATCTCATAAAATCTATTTTTCAAGGCTTTCTTTCCATATCTGCCCGATATCACTTTGTATCCTCCAGCAGCCCTCTTCAGTTTCTCATTTTCTTTTCCAGTGCTTCATCACCAGCTTCTCAAATTACCATGTTATGGGAGAAAAGGTAATAATTACTTTCACTTTTCTTGATAGATTCCTCACAGTCACAAATATCCAACTAAAAACTAAATATGAAGTAAAAAATAAAATATTCTATTGGCAATAAGAAAATTCTTACAATTAACCATTCTATGCCAATAAATTGGGGTTTTTTAGTGACTCATGAAAACAGTGTAAGTCAATATAATTAAATATGGAAGTCTCTTCCAAAACTCTTAGATCTATAAAGGGCATCACAACATGAATCTAAAAATAAAAATTTAAAAAATAGTAATATACAGCCATTCTATTATCTTTTTTATTATTATTCTGTTACATTGACAATTGACAGTATTGATGAATTCTGCTAACCACTGTGATCATCCATAGTTCATCTATTCCTCTGAGGTAAATACTAATGGATCTTAGTGCATTATTGCACAGTGAAACTCCTATGCTACTGTAAATAAGGAAATAGTACTCGAAAACAACACACACACACACAAAACAAACACAAAGTCAAACCAACCAGCAAGCAAAACAGCAGCTCCAGTCTGGAACACAATATGTTTGTATAAAGCTGTCCGTAGTCCCCTCTCAAAGCACAAAAGAAATTCCCAGATACTGTGGTCATTACGTGAATTTCAGCAGCTGCCATTTCAAACCCAGTAAGAGTTTACTTGATCTTATTTTCAATCACAAATACCCATGGCATGTCAGGCATGAATTATATAAGTATATGCATCTTCCTAGGTCAAAAAACTTCTGATAATTTTTCACTTGAAAGAAAGGAGTGAGAATAAGATGTGACAAATGTTAGTCACATCACTTAATAATCTTCTGGGATATACTCAGATATTGCCTGGGTGAGTGCTGTACTAGACCTGGGCAGAATAGAGCAAAAAATTTCAGCGTAATCAAACACAAATCAGATTGCCTGCTGCAGTTTTTCAATTACATACAATAATCTTCTCTACTCTCCATTATGCATTTTTTGTAGTGGTGCTCAGGGTTTAGCATTTACTGAATTTATAATACAGATGTGACTATGTGTCTACCCTTTGTCAGGCTATTTTATATGTTCATTTTTTGACATATATTTTGAATCTTTCTATGTGAAAAGTGTGGTGATACATGTAAGTCATTATCATTCCATTTATCTTTAGAATGTTTAAAAGTAAAAATAGTTTGAGGTATGGATCTGTGTAGATTTTCTTCAAAAGCTAAGAAATTATGCAAGTTATTTAGCTGTCACAAGTTGCATCCTATCTTCCATGTCTTTACAGTTCAGAGGCCATTTTGATAAATTAAAAATGGCTTCCAGTGATGTAAGAGATTCAATCCATAAATCCAAGAAAGTCTTTGATTTTAAGCACAGTGCTGCAAATCAAAACTTTTTGTTTGCTTGTTTTTTGCAGAGGAATTCTATATTTTAAGTGAGATAGCCTCAGTATGGTTACAATCTCCCTCTATGCTTTTCCACCCAAGTATGTGTCAGTGCTGTTTTATTTCAACAGTCAAATGAAATTACCCTTGTGCTTCAGCTGCGCAACTAAAATTGCTGCTGTGAAGTCTTCCCTCAAAAGAAAATTAAGGAGGGTGTGAGGTGTGAGGAAGCCTCAGTTGCCACTATTTGAGTTTCATATGAATTAGTGTATTTCATTTATTTCATTCACTGAAACAAAATGGTTTTGTTTTCTTTGGTGTGACTCAGAAGCCTGGAATTCAATTCTAAAGAAACACTGAGATAGAAACTGTATTAGCCTGCTCTAAAATATTTACTGAAGATACTTCTTTGGTAAGCTATGTTTATGTCAACAAAAAAATGATGCACTAGAGATCACACACACAGCAACAGCAACAGAAGAAGGATGGAAACCTGTGGTTCAGCTGTCCCCCTAGGTGAGTAAAATTTTATTACAGATATCTCACACAGCAACTGTACAGCTTGCCCCAGTTGGCACCAGCAAAATCTTGGCTTGTAAGGCATATAATTCCTGTCTTCTATAGAAGTATGTGCAGCTTTAGCAGCCTACGAAGCCTTTGAATGTCAACACAAAAGCTTCTGGGAGTTTCTTCTGATAGCTGATTAGGAGACAAGTAAAATGAAAATCTTTATTTTATTACTAAGTGTGATGCTTAAAAATATATGAACTCAGGGGAGATATTTTTTAGGAACATAAATTTTCCTTTCTTTTTTTCCTTCTTCTCTCTTCTCTATTTGTGCATGCTAACTTAATCATTATATGTTTTCTTCTATACATGACAAATATTTTATAAGGGCAAATTACACTTGGTTTCCATGCCAAAAAGCAGAAACAATAGTGTTGTATTTTTACCTATCTTATGATGGATGGCAAGGGAACCTGTGTTAGCAGGGATGGCCATCTTGGTGAAGCGGGCTTTAAACAGACCCCGGGGAGGGGTCCGAACTGGCAACCCCATTGCAAGCCACTGGGGAACAAAACAGGACAATCAAAACAGTAACAAATGTTCCTTAGCTGCCTCTCAAGAAGAGAACAAACAGAAAAACCATCTTTAGATTATCAGTCTTTTTACAAGGAGTCATGTGGAAAAGGTGAGGTGTAATGAATACAAGTTCCTCCCAGGGAGATTCCAATTGAATATGAGAGGAAAATTTTTCTCAATTAGAACAATCAGCTATTGGAATTAACTTTTGATGGAAGTGGTAGATTCCCCAACACTGGATACTTTTAAGATCACCTGAACAGAATACTAGGTCACGCTGTCCAAGAAGACTTGGACAAGATGATCATTGCTGTGACTTTTAACCTGGTATTCTATGGTTCTCTGATCATTCCAAATAAATAAAAACCAATCAAAATCGTTAGATGCATGGAATGTCCCTTCTTTGCTCTCCCAGGACACCCAGTGCTCCTAAAGGAAGAGATATAAAGAAGACAGGGATATGCCTAACTCCCCCAACATAAATGAATCCTATCTTAGTGAAGGCAACAGTCACAAAGATGTTACAGTTCTAACCACATATTCTATGCATACACTGAAAATGCTGAAGAGTTTTGCAGAAAAACTTCAAGAATTTCTCCTGAGGTGATGTGGGTCAGGGATTTTTTTTTTTCAGATTCTGTTAAAACAGAGTCACAGTGACATTAGCAGAAACTACGCAGAGGTAAAAGTAAATTAATGGGAATGTGGGAGGAAAGAATTTCAACATGTTTTTGATGAGAATGCCTTTGGCACTGTACAATAATTAGTCCAAATTTGCTACGTTGCCAAAAAAAATGTCCTGACTCAAATTTTGAAGCTTTGGCATATTTTGCTTGTGTCTTCGTTTTCATGCCATTTTCTTGATAACAGGCAAATGTAAGTAAGATTATAAAGATAAATTTAAATAATACAGAAATGTGCTATGGCCCTAGTCTTTCATGCTCAGACAGGGTGTTTATTAAAGGAATGACTGAGTGACCCCCTTAGTATTAGCACACCAACAGTACTAGACAAGCAGAAGATGGTCTGTCACAATAAAGGCAGAAGTTCCGCTAGCAGCACTCTATCTTACCCAGTGTGACATCAAGATTATTACTGAAAGAAATATATAGTTTACTGTCTTGTTCTAATATTTTTGTAGTAGTTTCAATGGTACCTTAGAATCTCTTGAATTTATTTTATAAAAATATTCTAAAGACACTGAAGCTTGCACTTTCCATTGACAAGAAATAGGACTCTAAAGTGCTGCAAGGTGCTCCTTAGCATTCTGCCTCTGGTTGATAAATCTGAGGAAATTTTTTCCTGTGGTAATTGTAACACTCAGAGATTATCTCCTGACTGGGAAAATATGAGGAATCTTATCAGGGCAATATTGGTGTTTTATGGTAGATATATGCTCAGAGTCAAATTCTTCCTGAGCAATTTCTCACTTAGATGTATCTAAGAAACATCTAACTGAAGTTTGATTTCAGAGTTAAAGAAAAGAAATAATCTTATTAAAGAGATTAAACTGCCTATTAAAAATGACATTCAGAACAACTGGCCTAAACCTTTTGGAATGAGAGAAGACACTTTGGAGATCAAGTGCATTGGCATCTAGCTCAGACCAAATATTTAAGTTTTCCTTATGTGAAGTATGTGATGGAAGTAACAGCTGCTGGCAACACTTTTGATCTTTGTATCTGAAGAACATTGCGTTAGAAGTTCTAAGCAGATTGAAGTGAGCTGTAGTGAGGCTGAAGATCACAGAAAGATTTGAAATTATTATGATTTTCAATTTCTGAGTATATGAAGCTTGGGGCTAACTTTACTTTCATGGTAGTCAATAAAAGGCCTTTTGCTTTCAAAAAAACAATCACAATTGTGACAATAACACCCTAATTAGAAAATTACATGACAGGAGTAAAATTGTTGTTGAAAGAAAACCCAGAATATTTGTATGAAACAAATAAAAAGGATGGTGATTGGATTAGGACTATTAACTACATGGGCACATGTTCAGGCAAGCTGACAGGACTGCTGGAGCACCAAGACCACCGTGCTGTTACAGTGGGATGGGTGTATGCATTTACACAACTCTTACACTGTTGCATTACTGATCTGATGGATAGTTCAGAGAAAAAAATTGTGTGACTATTTTTGAAAAGCATTTCTTAATTCATTTGGCATCTTATTTCTCATTCTTACCTTTTAGGGAACTTCAGTCCTCATTAGCACCCCAAGATAATGATGCTGTTTTCTGCCTTTTGGTTCTTCCTCCTTTCTTGGTCACTAAAGAATAGCTACATAATAAACTAATAGGAGAAACCAAATAACAGAATTTCTTTCAACATGTTTCCGAAAAACAAATGGAAACACCCTTCTTTCCAGTACTTCCTATATTTTTTTTCTATTGCTCTATCAATCTTCTGTGTTCCAGTTTTGCCTTTTCTTCTTCTACCTTCTTAACACTTTGTTTTCATGTTAAAATCAATGCTGAACCAACAAAAAAAAACATTTGACTGTACCACACTGGAAAAATAAAAACAACAACAAAAAAAACAAAACCCAAATATTTTTAAAAGCCTAGAGACCCTGTGATTGTAACAGTGATCTTGTGACAAATCCTTGCAGTCTTTTAGCAAATTAATTGACATCCATCTTCACAATCCACTTTCTTCTTGTCTTCTGCCATTTTTTTCATTCTTCATCCATGTATGTATCATGTTTTCTCCTAAGAGAAAATGCCAGATTTCATACAAACAAAAAAGCATGGGAACAGCCAGTTTAAATTAAGTATTGTTTTCTTTAAAATTGAAGTTTTAAAACCTCCGTTTTTCCTAAGCGTGTACTTGACAGAGTTTATATGTACTAAGCCAAAGCAGTATAATAAAGATTTATTCATTTCTCATGTCATCAATATTATATTACTAATAATTGCTAGTATGAAGTATAATTTTCATTTGATAAGAAGTCAAAGAATATCAGAGCTACTTGATATAGACCACTAACAATCAACCAACAAAAGGAATTTTAGAGGCAAAGACACGGAAAATCCTCTGTTACTATTAGAAACTACTTCTCAGAGAGGTTTATCAACAGATAGAGTATGACATTTTCATTAACTGAATGATCACTCGGTCAGTCCAAATCTGCTGAGGTTTATGGAAATAGCTGAGTTACAAGAAGTTGGCTTAGAGCTTAATGCAAGTCACAGCACAATGACTCCTACATTATCATTGCATCATTTCATTTACACAGTCACTCTAATTGACTTTAATAGGTTTTGGATCAGAGCAAACACACAGACAAAAAGATTGATTATACAAAACCAGAATGTTTTTATTAAACTTGCCTCAAGAATATACAATCTCAAAAAAATCTCTATATCAGCAGCAAGAGGCTTTAGGAATTTGTGGCAGCTAGTGCAGAGACATTTTGTCAGCTTCAATTTAATTTTTAAAAGATAAGGTCTCTAGAAACTTCTTTTTAGAATGTGTTTAAACATTGAATCTGTCTCATGGACCACCCTCTGTTCACATTGACCACAAACAACTAGCTAATGATTAGAGACAGTAGCCATCATTTTCATCATACCATAATGTTAGGAAATTGATATCTCAAATCTGATGGGTTTTTTTTCTTTCCAGTATGATGTACAAGGAGAAAAGAAAAACAAGAGGGCTGGATTATGTCATCAGCAGCAATCAATATAGAAAAAGCAAGACTTATCTGCAAGTCATAGCAAGTCCACAGGATACAGTTCAGGAAACTGTTCAAGCTTCATTCTACAAAACGTATTTGCGATGCTTGGTAAGAGGAGGTAGATGCAAATCACAGAAAAGGCACTGCAGTGTGTTCTGTGAAAGAGAAAAAAACCCAAACACATACACAAAAAAAAAAAAAAAACCAAAAACCAAGGACATGCACACACACAAAAAAACCCACACCAAACAAGATGTTGAAAATGTTGCAGCTATACTGACAATCAAAAATCACCAGTGTGTGCAGTTTTGCCACAAAATAAGTCTGTGATGAAATTTAGGTCTTCATTGCCTAACTTGCAAATTATTCTCTTCTTTTGTCTGAAAGACATACAGAGACACTTGTCTAGATGCTTTTGTAGCATCAGTTCTATGGAGGTCAAAGGACTAAATTTGCATGCAACCATACATATATGTGGATATGTTTTTCAGATGGAAATTCTAAATCCAAGAACTGTCACTGTTAGCATTTATCTACCAGGCAAAAGTAGTCATTCTGGAATTAAGAGTACAAAATCTGAGACGCATGACTGATTGCTACACCAAAAACTTCTTTCAATCACAGTCTTATGCATGTTATATAGTAGGACTGCAGTCTACATACTTTAGTCCTTTTTTGCCTACCCACGCAATTTTATTGTTCTTGTACTGTTAATCGATAAGCAGAGAAGAAAAATGCACTCGTATAATTTATTTTTTTGTAGAATAAATAGGTTCTTGTTTGTTGACCTTGTACACATGACAGTAGCTGATCTTCGAACAATCATTCCAGTTTGGGTTTTGACATAAATTTTTTTAGGCCTATTCTGCTTGTGCAAACTCAAATCATGTATTGATAAACTCAGAATACATTCTGCTCTTCCTCTGCTCCACCTTTTCCCTCCTCCTTCCATAGCTGTTTTCAGTCTGTCAAAGATTTTTACTCCTATTTCTTAAGGTTTCTTTCTTTTTTTTCTTTTTCATTGTGCTTTCAACTTCTCTGATTTTTAAAGACAAGAGAAATGAAATGAGATATATAATCAAGACAGTTTTCACTTCACTTGTTTCTCTAAGAGACATTTTAAAAGAGATTTTGATGAAGGAGAAAAACAGCCCTGCTATGTAATGATCTTTTCTATGGTAATCCACCCACAGGGGCATTTTAATATGTAAATCATGTTATTGTCTCATACATGACAATCTGATGGATTTTAAATCCCTCATTTGTTAAAATATAATGAACAGCACTTTTGCTGTTTTTATTAATGCAATAGCACTTTTTCCACCCAAAACAGTATAGTTGTTCCAAGCTGCATAAGGTGATACTATTGTTGAATCATTTGAGACCTGCCAAATATAAATATAATAAGGAGCTTATTTTCACAAACATACACTCTAACCCCATGCTGGCAACAAAGAGGTGCAGAGGCATTTTCATGTCAACAAGCAGGTGTCCTTTGGCCAGCCCACGCAAAATAAGCCCCTTGTTAAATAGGCACAGATAAGTAAATACGTACAAAAACACATATTCTCATTTTGCAACTCATTTTTAGAAACTAAAAGAAATAAACCCAAAGCTAGACAAATTAATAGACTGATGAACAGACATCAAATTTTGACAACAGAAACAAACTCCTCTTTTTTTTTCCTCTTCTTTTCCTTAACAACTCATACATGTATATAAGCAGACATAAAGAGAATTAATCTAAAGAAGAGATTAAAAAACTAGAGCATGTTTTGAAGGATCTTGTAAATATACTTTGGCATGCATTTATTTGGGTGGCATTTTCTTTGCCCTCTTTGCATCTTCTGGAGAGTATACTGCCTATTCTTTTTTAAAGATGTAAATACGAAAAACACAGCCTCAAAATTTTTGTGCATGCTATACTGTGCTCTTAAAAACCTGACTCTATTTACTATAAAGGGCAGAAGTCTCAATACTGCTCATATCAGCAGAAATGAAGGGGTACAGAGTCAGAACAAGTCCCTTACTGACCTTATATTGTCTAAACCTTCAAACACTAGCAAACAAAGTAAAACCAAACAAAATAAAACAAAACAAAACCCTTCCACCAGATCACTGAAACTGTGAAACTTACTTTGAAAATATCAAGAGCATTTAAAGATCATAAATAAAGGTCACTTCTTTGTACTGTCACCACCTTTTCATACACAACAATTGACCTACAAAAGATCCTTTAAATGGTTTCCAAAGCGGTTCCTTTGCAAGCAGCTAGGATTTGCCTAGAAGAGAATGGAATGAAAATTCACAACTGTATTTCTCATTCTCATTTTGGATACATAGGAGTGTGAACATTTCTGCAAGAAAATTGAAAATGTATAGACCCTTTTGAAAATTACTTTAAAAAAGCATAATGGATTTATCATGAAACAGGTATCCTAATAAAGCCAAATGCTGAAGAATTCTAATGGAAGGCAAAAAATACCTTTCTCAGAGGGATTATCAAATCTTTTGCAGCTCTGTTTTGCAGCAAATGGGAAAAACCACTAAGTGACTGTGGAAAAATAGTGAATTACTAACATTATAACTTTGCCATAAAATGTTAGGGAAAAGGGCACAAAATATCATCTTATTGTGCTTTTAAGAAGCATCTAACTAAACAGAATCAGTCAGCACCAGAGAAGTATTGTAAAAATGTTAAATTAAGAAATCAGCATACATCACAAGAGTTGGATGGCACATAAAGAGAAAAACAAATTTAAGATTACTATCTACAGTAATGTAATGCACTGAGGTATGATTCGCTAACATTTCTAACTACTGCATCACCACCAAAGTTTAAATTTCCACTGGATGCCACTGGATTGTCCTCAAGCCTTTTATTTGAAGATGTTATGCATTTTATTACTTAATCACAACTCTGTATGAACTGGCAAATTAAAAAGAGGGGGAAATGTCATGCCAGGAGCAGCCAAAACTTGACAACTGGGAAAAATGACTGTTAGTATACAAATAAATTCAAAATTACTTCTTAATCACACATAGCACAACAACCATTCCATGTCACAAAATGTCTTCAGTTTTACTTCAGTCTTGCATTTCCTTCTGTTTTTCCCCATGCTTGTAATCACGGAGGCAAAGAAAGGTCTGTTTCTTATAGATGCCATATTTTCAGACAGGTTTCACCTAGGGTAGTAGTGCTGTATGAATTATGAATATCACACCCAAAAAATTTCCCTACACGCTGGACAGAGTGATTGGTTGTTTTGATTTTTTTTTTGTTTTGTTTTTGCTCTCAGAAACGAAGCAATTTTGACATTGCCATGTTGTCCAGGATACTATAAATACAAGGAAAGACCCTAGGTGGAATTCTTTTGATTAAATGCAGACAATCAGCTAAGTAAACATTTATGTATATGCCAAAGTAAGAAAATAAGTTCTGGTCCTCAAGACTAATTGATATTTCCCAGCTGTTATTCATTCTGTACATGTTCTGTCTCTCTGGCAAGAGGGACCGAACTGGAATACAGAGCCAAGAACCTAGATAGTACTAATTCCTGTTCAAAAGTTTGCTCCTTGGATCCTTTTTGGTGAGAAATGTACAGTTGTCTTTTAATTGAGATTGGAATAAGTTTCTTTCCAATGAATGAGAAGAATGTACTTCTCAGGACTGATTTGTCTACAGGAGTTCAATATTTAATTTAATAATGCCTTAAAACACCTATTTCTCACTGCTGATTACAAAAGAAGGCTATAGCAACTAATTGAGCTACAGAAGATTGCAGTGGTGACCTGAGTTAGCTGAAATAAATATGACCTCTGTGGCCACTAGACAACAGAAGTAAAGGTGGTCTTTGAAGATTCTATTTTCTCACATTCATCTGTGTAAAACTGCTACATGGAAAAAATAAGGAGGACATAAAAATCTCAAGCATGTTTCCTATAAAAGCAAAAAAACCACGAATAACCTGCAGCTATCTGTGCAAGTTCAAACAATTTCAGAAAGAGTACTGTGTATGTGAGAGAAAGAGGTGCAAGGTCTGCATTTGGTGTTTAGCCAAATAGGGGAAAAAGTCTTTGTACCAGAGAAGACTTTAGAGAATGATTAATACAATAATTTGTCCAACCTAACAATTTGAAATTTTCTTGTTTCAAATAGTAATTTTAAAATATGCTGCAGCTGTTGCCCAACAGAAAAAGATGTTTTATATACTTGGACATAATAGTATGGCAAGTGAAAGACAATAATGCAACTTCATCTTTATAAAAGTGTTTTTCAAATGAATAATTTCATTAAAATAGTTTTTAGTAATATACTCTCATTTTAGACACCAATGTTGTCTGAATCACTTGAGTCATTCCACTGAAATCCCACTTTTAGCCACAGAAGAAAAATGGGCATTTGAAGGCACAAATCTTTTGACCTGTTTTAGAAACAGATGATTCATGCCCTGCAAATGCCTATTTCTCTTCATAAAGGGACATGACTTACTTGGATGTAGTCCTTCATATTCTACGCTTACATTCAGTGAGTTGGTTCTCATTACTGAAAGAGTTTCTGAAAAATTTCATGACATTTTCTTACTCTGGAGAATTAGAGAAGATCTGAAAATTAAGTAATTGTAAAATCAAGTATATCACTAACAGATGAGAGGGACTGTTTCCATATTTTGGGTGGGGGAAGGGATCACAGGGGAAAATGGTAAAATGATTTGTGTGTGTACATATATAATTCCAAAGATGATTTGGATTTTAATTTTACATGGACTTAATTTCCTTCTCAGATGGTTCGAGCAAAATACTCCTCAGAACCTGTTAAATACTTTTACAATAAATTCACGAATACAAGCCGCACTGAGTATAAACCGCATCGCCGGGTGCTGGCAAACATTTTGCTTTTTGTCTATAAATAAGCCGCACCTGAGTGTAAACCGTTCTGTTGTTTGCAGTGAGGACCCGCGTGCAACAAAGTTGCCAATTAGTAACAGAACCGCAGCAGGGCCGGGTTTACTGGCTCGGTTCGGGCTGTGTAGGCTTGGCCCGCTCGGGGTTGCCGACAGGGCCAGGTGGCCCAGCCCGGCGCTGCCGCTCGGCATGGCTGCTCGTGGTCGGCCGCTGAAACAGCACCCTGGGGGCTTGGCCCTGTACCTCAAATATCCTGCAGAGCTGGCCTGGGATGCTGTTTCATGTAGAACAGAAGAGATATTAGAGGCTCTTATCCCAGGGTTGATATTCTGTTTTATTCTTAGGCTTCCATGTGGGCAGAGCGGGAGATGAGGCTAAAGGAGAAAGTCCACACGTGGGCTCAGGTTTTTCTATGGGTCAGGAAAGGGGAGGGGTCAGCCTTGGCTTCAGGCCAATCCCATTGCAGGGGTCAATCCATTGGTCTTGTAGGGGTTACAGGGTTAAAGGGATGTACCATTCTTAAAGCAGTAGGGTATTGGGTTACAACATCTCACCCTTTTTTTGTTTAAAAGAAGAGAGAAGGTTATTCTGGAGACAACTTAAGATCTTTCCCACCACTTGGGGTTAGTAGGGGCTTTAGATTGTTTCAGGGTTTTCATCTCTATGTGATTTACCATGGCGACAGAAGGCATGAGACCACTAATGGCCTTGAGAACCAAGTGACGAAGGATTCCAAATGCCAGTATTACAAGGAAAAGAATAAGAAAGAGTAACAAAATAGTTTTGACTATTGAAGTCCACCACCCCGTGAATCCCCAGCCCTTGAACAGTTCGTTGAACCAGTCTTCAGATTCTTGCTTCACTTGTCCGATCAAGGTTTTCATGTCTCGGAGGGCAGCATGGACGTTAGGAGCTTTCGAGGTCAGGTTCATGCAGCAAAGTCCTTCAAATTCCTGGCACTCATGTCCATGTAGCAGCAGGAGAAAATCTATGGCAGCACGATTTTGGAGTGTGGCCTGCCTGGTAATTTGTTCGTCTTCTAGGAGGGAGCTGATGGCAGTGGATGTCAAATTTGCCTGTTTGACTACCCAACACTCTAGGTGGCCCAATTCACCCAGAGCCTTGGCTGCTGCTGCCCATGGAAGAAATAGGGATACAGCAACTCTTTTGGATTTGGCCCAATGGAAAATTTCAGAGTCACAATCTTTGTCCACATTGTCCGCACTTCTCTTTTGGATTTTATTTACTGATTTATTTTTATGAGTCCAATCTTTAATTAAGGTTTCATTGGGTGCCAACAGAGACAACCGCCCAAAGGTACATGGTCCTCCTAAAAGCTTAGAGGGAATTCCTGCCCATGCCCGATCTCCACAAATCAAGAACAACCCCTTAGGGAGGCTTTTGGGACTTGTGAGAGATGGGGAGTTTGCTGCAAGGTGACTCAAAACCCCGCACCACTTTTTGGCTGTGAATTCCTCTCTATATTGTATTACATTGTAGAATTCTTTGGTGTCAGAAGGTTTTGGATAAATTACAAGCTGAATGCAGTATTGTGCCGGATAGGAACCTAACAGCTCTAATTCCTGAGGTTCCTGAGCTGCTTTTGGCAAATTGGGCAGCAGTTCCTCCATAGGGTTCTCTTCTGTTTGCTGCCTATTAGTTTTGTATACTGAAATTGTGTGTATCCCGGGAATTTCATTGTGCATCTCCATTGCAAAGCTGGTTGAATATTCTCCAGCTTTCAAGGGAACTCCTACCAGGCAGGTGGACATAGGATTTTCTGCTGCTGCCGAGGACAGGCATATGTTTTCCTGTTGGAGTGTCTTTGCCAGGGTCACCCAGACGTTTTGACGCGGCTGAGGGACGATCCATGCAGCTGCCTGACTGTTCAGTGTTAACAGGATGACAACTTGGATAGGGTTCATCACGAGTTGAGTGGAAGGGAGGTATTCTCTAAAAAGAAAACAAACATTTTAAAACATGTTAAAAGTCTCTGAGTCTGCCGGGAGGTCGTCTTCTGTGTCAGTTCTCTCTCCTCTCCGGTGGCGTCTTCTTTTCGAAGCAACTGCGACTTGCTTCTCTTCCTCTTCAGCTGGAGCTGGCTGTTTAGGGACATAAGGCTTCACCCATTTCTGGGGAATCCACCGAGGGCCTGAGGGAGTGGATATGCACGCATAACCACGTCCCCAGGTAACAAAGTCATAAGGACCTTTGGTTTCCCAGGTTTCTGGATCCCTAATCAAAACTGGTGGATGCTCAGACATCTTGAACTGTCTGCCACTGTTAAAATGATGAACCACAGGAGGATTCATGTTTTCAAATGAACAGTTCAAGAAATTGATAGTGAACAGGGCTTTACACAGCTTCTGCTGTGGAGACATCCACACAGTTGAATTGCTCTGTCTAGCCAGAACATGCTTGAGCGTCTGATGTGCACACTCAATCACAGCTTGGCCTGTGGGGGAGTGGGGGATGCCTGTCTTATGTTCCACTCCCCACTGCTGGACAAATTCCAGGAACTCCTTGGACACATACGCTGGGCCATTATCTGTTTTGACTTCCTTAGGGATCCCCAATACTGAGAAAGCTTGCACTAGGTGTTGTTTGGCATGCACAGTTCTTTCTCCTGGGTGGGCAGAGGCATAAACCGCACCTGAATATGTGTCTATGCTTACATGAACATATTTGAGGCGACCAAAAGTGGGAATGTGTGTGATGTCTGTCTGCCACACCTCACAGCTGCCAAGGCCTCGGGGGTTAACCCCTGCACCTAGTGATGGCATGGCCTGGAGCTGGTAGCTGGGACAGGTGGCCACAATGGCTCGAGCCTGACTCCGTGTTAGCTTGAACTGACGGATCAGACCTGGCACATTCTGATGGTATTGCTGGTGGCTCAGCTTTGCCTGTTGGAAAATGTCTGGGAGGCGTGCTTGTTCTGCTGGGGTGGCAAGGGAGTCTGCCTGACGATTCCCTTCTGCGATCTCACCTGGCAAATCGGTGTGTGACCTCACATGCATCACACAGAACGGATGTTCTCTATGAGAAATCAGATAGATTAATTTTGACAGCAACCTGAAAAGTTGCTCATTGTCAACCTCTTTGAGCACTGCCTGCTCCGCCCTGGACACTACTCCTGCTACATAAGCTGAGTCTGTTACGAAGTTGATTGGCTCTGAGAACTTCTCAAAAGCTCTTACCACTGCAGCCAGTTCAGCTACCTGAGGCGAACCCTCCACAAACTCAACATCAGCTTCCCAATGCTGAGTCTGAGGATTTCTCCAAGTCATCACCAACTTGCGGGAAGCCCCAGAAGCATCTGTGAACACTGTGAGAGCTTTGAGTGGTCTCCGACTCCTCTTCTCACGAGGAATGAGGTGGAATTCCTCATTGAACAGCTTGTGAGACGGGGCATGGACTGATATTTGTCCACTGTAGCTGTCCAGAGACAACTGGAGACTGGCATTGCTCTGGAGCAGGTGCTCGAACATCTCCTTTGTCAGCCTCTCAGGAGAGTTCCTTCCCTCCTCAGAGAGTTTGACTGGAAGGTGAATACATGTGAAGTCACAACCTGCCAGCTCATACAGTCTCATCCTTGCCTTACGAATCAGCTGAGCTATGAGTCCTTGTGGCTTAGTGATGGTTTTGGATCTTTCGTGGGAGAGGAAGACCCACTCTATGATTAAGAGCGAATCTCTGCCCCTCGATCCACTGGAATATCAAACCGTGTAAGTGTGGTAGTTTTCCCAGAATTATGAATTTGAAAGGCAGTTCAGGCTTATAGCGATGAGCCTGCCTTTCTGCTAGAGCTTTCTGTACCTTTTCGATTGCAGTTTTTGCCTCTGGGGTCAGTTCCCTGGGAGAAATCAGCTTTCTCTCCCCCTTCAATAAATTGAAAAGGGGCTCTAGGTCCTCATTAGTGAGGCCTAGCCAGGGCCTAACCCAATTCAAAGACCCACACAAGGAATGGAGATCTGCTAAGGTCTTTGGATTACAATTAATGTCCAATTTCTGAGGAACAATGGTCCTTGCAGTGATTTCCAGGCCCAGGTACTTCCAAGGTGGCATCCTTTGGACTTTATCCTCCTGCAATTGAAATCCAGCAGAGGTTAAAACCTTAACCACTAGGTCAAGCGTGTGTTGGAGTATAAAGTCATCGGGGGCACACACAAGCAAGTCATCTACATAATGTAGGGTGACAGCTTCCTTTCTCTGAGCATGCACTGGGGACAGCAATGAGGCCACGTACCACTGGCATATGAAAGGACTACACTTCATCCCTTGAGGGAGCACTTTCCAGTGGTAGCGCTTCATTGGGGCTTCTCTGTTGATGGTAGGAACAGAGAAGGCAAACCGTGGAGCATCTGCTGGGTGTAAAGGGATTTGAAAGAAACAGTCCTTAATATCTAAAACTGTCAATTTCCAATTTTGAGGGAGCATCGCTGGAGAGGGCATCCCTGGTTGAAGTGATCCCATGTCTGCTATAATTTTGTTTATTTCCCGGAGATCATGTAACAATCTCCATTTGTCCTTCCCTGGTTTCTTAATTACAAATACCGGGGAATTCCAAGGACTTGTAGTTTCTTCTATGTGTCCTTTTGCCAATTGCTCTGCTACAAGTTCCTCCAGCGCCTTGAGTTTTTCTTTACTCATCGACCACTGAGCTGTCCAGATTGGAGAATCATCTAACCATGTCAATTTGTGGGCAGGGCACTCCTCAGTGGTCGCCTTTAAAAATCCTGAGAACTTTTGGGGATTACCATTTTCATTCCCCACTGAGACATGGTATCTCTTCCCCACAGGGGACACTTATAGTCTGTAACAAATGGACGGACACTAGCTATTTTTCCATCCGGCCCCTCAATTTGCACGATGCTTTTTGATATTTTTGTCAATTTGATTCCCCCTATACCTTGGATTTTGCCTGCCACGGGTTGTAATTCCTATTGTGACGGCCACATCCTTTCGGGTATGATCGTCACATCTGCCCCTGTGTCCAGCACCCCCTCCACATGGAGATGGTCTGAACCATGGGTCAGATTGCATGCCACAGAGGGTTTTTCCTCACCCACCACCTCTGCCCAATAGACTTCAGGTGATTTTCCTTCTGCTGTGATTTCCTTTGGAACAGGGATGGCCTGGGCGAGGCTTTGCCCCTCGTTCAGGTAATAAGGTGGTTGTGAGCAGCGTGCTAAGAGAACGAAACCTGAGACATTTTCCTTCTTGGATAATGGAAGTACAGTAATTTCACGAATACAAGCCGCACCAATTTGACTAAGATTTTGCTCCTAAACTGGAAATGCGGCTAATACTCAGGAGTGGCTAATATGTAAATAATTTTCTGACATTTACAACCTCAGAAGTGCCTGCCAGAGTGCCGACCCGAGCAGCTGCAAAGTCGGCATTTTGCGATTGTTACAAATCGTTACTCTGTTGCACTGCGGGTGGAGCCTGGCTGCCTGCAGGCAGCACAGGGGGGCGGGGAGAGAGGAGGGAGAGGTCTTTCCTTCCCTCCTCTGCCACAGCCCGGGGAAGAGACGGGGGGGCTCCGCGCCGCCATTGCCGCGGCTCAGGGAGGAGGGGGGGGACCCGGGCTACCACTGCCACGGCTCAGGGAGGTGGCGGGGGACCCGGGCCGCCATTGCCGCGGCCCGGGGAGGAGGGGAGGGACCCAGGCCGCCACTGCTGCGGCTCGGGGAGGCGGCGGGGGGCTCCGTCCCCGCCCGCCACCGCCGCTGCGGGAGCGGGGGGGGACTCCATCCCTGCCTGCCACCACAGGGCAGCGCCGGGCAGTGGTGACCGAGCCCAGTGGCAGCGGTGGCTGGCCCCCAGTGGTCCCGCCGAGCGGCAGCGCCGGGCTGGGCTACCTGGCCCCGTCAGCAGCCCCTAGCGGGCCGAGCCTGCACAGCCTTAGCCGAGCCAGTAAACCCCGCCCTGCCGCGGTTCGGTTACTATTTGGCAACTTTGTTGCACACGGGTCCTCGCTGCGAACGACAGAGTGGCTTATACTCGAGTGCGGTTTATTTATGGACAAAAAACAAAATATTTGCCAACACCCAGAGATGCGGCTTATACTCAGTGCGGCTTGTATTTGTGAATTTACTGTAATTCCATCTCCAAGGGTGTGTGTGCTGTGTCCCCCATAACTAAATACTCACAGTGCAGTTCCAAATGCAACAGCGTCAGGTCCAGTGAAGTGCTAGACAGATCCACTGTAATTGCTGTCCACTCTGTTGACATAAAACAAACACCTTTAGTGGTCTTAAGATTGAGACGACCAAAAGGCGTCCAACTCTTGCTAATTGAATATTTAACATTTATGCTATCATTAATCCCCACACCATTTGTCCCGTCCTCCCCCTTAGTTTTAAAGAGAGAGGTTTTTTCCCGTGTGGAACCCGCAGTATTTATATCTTTGCGTGTTATGGTATTTATGGCGGGTACGCGCTGTACACCTAGTTTTTTTGTTTGATGGTCTTCTTCTGTTTCTGGTTGTGTGGGCAATCCCTTGCATAGTGTCCTGTTTTCTTGCACTGGAAGCAGGTGACATGCCACAGCTGTTGTGGTGGTACCGGTTGCTTCCTTGGTCCTGGTGTCATAGCTGCTGCAGATCTTGATTGTGCTGGTCCTGGATTCCTCTCTGGTGCACTGAACAGTTCTGCTTTTCTGGTGCAGGTTTCTATCATCTGTGCTAAGCTAGGTGGTGGGTCGAGGGGAAGACTAAGTATGACCCTGCGACATGATTCATTAGCGTTTTTCTGAGCCATCTCCTTCAATAGCTCTGCCTGCACCTTTGGGTCCGAGACTTGTCTCTCCACCTGTGCATAGAGGCGCTCCAGAAACTGCAAGAAACTTTCTGAAGGAAACTGTTTAATATCAACATAACTACCTGTAACTTCAGCAGTAGGTAATTGATGGAAAGCTTTTTCTGCTGCTAGAGAGATCTTATCCAAAACAAATTTAGTTAATAAACGTGCCTGTTTATCAGGGTTTTCGTAGTCTCCTTCTCCTGTTAGGTGTTCCTGTGTAATATCATTATTATCCTCATCTTTTGCACTTTCTGGGCTTTGTTGTAGTTCCTGCAAAATTACTCTTAAAGATCTTTTCCAAATGCTTTCCCACAATTCGAATTCCGAAGCTGAAAGTAAACATCTGAATAAATCCTTAATATCATTAGGTACCATCTCATTAGAACTAAATGTTGCTCTTAAAAATCCTTTAAACATTTCACTGTGTCTGCCAAATTCTCTTTGAACCTTACAAATTTCCTTTTTATCTTGGTATGGTAGTGGTTGATATGTCCTCCTGCCATTTCTCCTACCCATATAAATGACAGGAGCCACAGACAGTATCTGGGTTTCCAGATTCAGGGTTTTAGGGATGGGCTCTATTCCTCCCTCTGCTCTGGGCTGTGTTATCTGTTGATTATGTGCCTCCACAGAGACAGTGTCCTGAGCGATGGGCGGTGCCGAGGCCCTTGTCTCAGAGGGAGGTTGTGTAAAACCTGTAGAACCAGTACCCCCACCCCCACCCCCCTCTGTGCTAGCCTGATAGCTTGGGGGAGGGGATGGCAAAACTCGGGTAGAGGGAGAACAGTCCTGAATACCCAGAGGCGAGGATGAGTTTGGGGAGGGGTCTGAGGGTGTTAGCAAGGGAGAAGGAGTATTATGGGAGGAAGAAGAGTTTAATGCCATGTGGCTGGAGCCATTTTGGGGTTTGCTTTCAGCCGCAGTAGTAAAAGACACGTGGCTGTCAGCCTGAGTTAGAGAGACAGAGGAGTCAGATTTCTTAGGTGAAGAGGGAATAACACATGCAGAGGGACAGAAAGAAGAACTGGTTGCCTCTGAAGTAGTTTGCTGTGGCTGGCTGTTATTTTCTGTTTGAAGTTACAGTTTTCTAATTTGCAAAAATATTGGGATGAACATTAAGGCTTTTTTATCCCCATTTTCGACTTTTAAAGTTAATAAATCTCCAATTTCATTCCAAAATAAAACCGAATTCATATCTTCCAAATTATGGTCTGATTTTTCTACAGACAGCCACCTAGCAAACCTATCTAGTTCTCTGTTAGTAACAATCACATTTGCAATCTTTAAAAGTTCTCTAATTTGTGAAGCCACGCTCTGTTGCAAAGTAGATTGCTGTGTACCCATATTTTTCACAGCAATTCACTCTAATATCTCACTACAAAGCACAGTTAAAACACAGTAAGAGAAGGCTGCTAGTTGCCGGCTAACTGGCACCTCCCCCCACAGAGAATCACAGGCTGCAGCAAAAGCGGTGCCTCTCTTTGAAATCAGCTGTCTGGCGTGATACTGTACACACGGCAGAAACTGTTTCAAGGCGGCCTTGCTACCCCCACCAGTGTCTCTGGCTGCATACAGCTCCAAAACCCCCAGGGACGATGCTGTACAGCCCAGCACCCCGCACCTCGATGTTACAGAGAAAGCACCTCAAAATCCCCCTCCCCACAGAGGAAAATTTATACTTACCAATCTCTGCGAAGTACCAAGGAACTGAAGAACTGTACTTTGTAATCTGTTCCGAACCGACCACCCTATGGGCTGGATGATTTACCGATTCCGTCCCCTTAAGCTAGACCTGCTAGAAAGCAAGTTTCGTCCGCAGGGTAGTTGGGTTTCCCGTCGGCTTCTTAACCCTTCAAGGGTCACAGCCTCTCACGTGGATTTTAATTAAAAAAAACACCACGGGCCAGGCGCCACATGAAACAGCACCCTGGGAGCCTGGCCCTGTACCTCAAATATCCTGCAGAGCTGGCCTGGGATGCTGTTTCATGTAGAACAGAAGAGATATTAGAGGCTCTTATCCCAGGGTTGATATTCTGTTTTATTCTTAGGCTTCCATGTGGGCAGACCGGGAGATGAGGATAAAGGAGAAAGTCCACACGTGGGCTCAGGTTTTTCTATGGGTCAGGAAAGGGGAGGGGTCAGCCTTGGCTTCAGGCCAATCCCATTGCAGGGGTCAATCCATTGGTCTTGCAGGGGTTACAGGGTTAAAGGGACGTACCATTCTTAAAACAGTAGGGTAGTGGGTTACAACAGGCTGCCGCCTCTGGGCTCGCTCGCCCTGGTCCGGCGCTGCCCAGTGGTGGCAGGCAGGGATGGAGCCCCCCCCAACTCCCACGGAGGCGGGCGGGGACGGAGCCCCCCACCGCCTCCCCGAGCCGCGGCAGTGGTGGCACGGGGTCCCCCTGTCTCTCCCCTGGGTTGCGGCAGGGGAGAGAAGGAGAGAGCTCTCCCACCTCTCTCCCCGCCCCCCGTGCTGCCTGCAGGCAGCCAGGCTCCACTCGTGGGGCAACAGAGTAACAATTTGTAACAATTGCGAAATGCCGGCTTTTACTAGCAGGTGCTCGACTCGGCACCCTGGTTGGCACTTCTGAGGTTGTAAATGTCAGAAAATTATTCATATATTAGCCGCTCCTGAGTATTAGCCGCATTTCCGGTGTGGGAGCAAAATTTTAGTCAAAATGGTGCGGCTTGTGTTCGTGAAACTACTGTAATTCTTCCAGCCTTCCAAGCATGGTATGTCAGATTCTTTCCACTTGTAAATGGTTTTCTGATCTCCTAAACAGCACTGCACCACACTTTTCTCTTTAGATAAAAGGAAAATTTCAGAAAAGTCATATTGTTGATTTTGGTGTGCATTTTTTTAAAGGAAATCTTTCCATTTTAAGTACTGAAAAAAGTTAACTTACAATTTTGCATAAAATGGACCTAGATATTTATACTTTCTGTAATGATCAACCCAGTAGGCCTAACTATGTTGTTTACTGATCAAAATCATCTAGACTGCTCATCTTTCTAAACTAACCCCATTCACATGTGTGAGTCTTTATTGTAAACAGATATGGAATGTGGAATGATGTACAAGTAGGCAGAAATGAATTAATAACTATTAAAAAAAGAGTAGACCACACTGCAGACAGAGAAAAAGGCCAGAACAAAGCATGCAAACACTTTATCAAGTGCTAAATCTTTAGGTTAAATTTCAGTTTTTTACTTAAATTGAAACAAACCTATTTTTATGGTAAAGAAAAAAATCTATCTTTTCCAGCATAATACATTCATATTGATACGGTCACATACATCACAGGATCTGTGACTTTTCTCTGATAATTACAGTCCATGGCATTTTATCTTCTGATACCAGTTTTAATATCAGCTGCTTTTTGCCTCACAAACCCCCAATCCTCCTGAAGTTTTCTTAAATTTCCACCAAAACAATTTGGGACATACATATTTTCTTATTCCTTTTATAAACCAGGTTGCATATTATTCAGAATTTATAATTTCTACATGCTTAAACTTCCCCAATTTAGCTAGTCTAACTTTTTGTGCTTCTGATTTTGTGATACCATATTGTCGTTTGGTGAATCAGTTCTCCTCTGGCTTGACAAATTTTTTATTTTTCATTTTTTATTGTGAAATGTTTTAGATTCAGTTACAAACAAATATTCAGTTACATTTTCCTTTATGAGTAAGCATTCACTCCATAATGAAAGAACAGCACCATATTCTCAGCAAAAATCCTAGACCACTAAACGTTTTATCAGGATACTAATAAATCTTTCATCTTAAAAAGCGGAAAAGAAATACATTTCTCATCGATTTTTGGTCCTTCTCTTTTGTATCCTTGAAACTAGGAGTACTACATTAGACTTAGTACAGAGTGCTACTATGTACTGGAGATGCTCCTAGTGTAGTAGTCTATGTTAAATTACTACCATTTATTACTTCCCCACAGATCAGAAATTTAAAATCCATCAATTCCTCACATGTGAGACAGATTGTGATTTACATGTTAGAGTGCCCCTGTGACTTGATTTGCATAGGAAAGACTTCTGGCACAATGAAAAAAAGGATTAGTGAGCATGACAAGAGTGCTGTTAGCATAGGGAGTACAGACTCTCCTACAACACACCTTTCAAACAATGTACATACATTAAATACATTCAAAAAATTTTGGTGGGTTTCCCAGCCAGGAATAAAGGTCTTGTCTCAAGACAGTAAGACTAAAGTTATAAACACTGGATGAGCCTGTAAGCAGAGTCAGAGACAGGGATCTGCAAATAGGCCTTCCTTACACCACACTCCAGTGGACTTTTGGGTTTGCTTCAAGTGGTAAGATGTAAGCATTTATATCTGAGCTAATCAGCCACATTTTCTTTTATTGACAGTATAGGGAAATAGAATGGTATGTTACATCTTATCCTAAAGTACACCTCTACAATAATCAGAATTTCTTCATACTACAATGACGGTGGTGCTTTTATCTTTTTTTTTTTTTTTTTTTTTTTTTTTCTGGTAATCGGAAACAACTATAGAGTATCAACTCTATATAACTATATAGTTACCAAGGCTCTTATTAAAAACAATGTAAAACCCTTTAACACGGTCACTGGATACTTTTCAACAGTTCATTCTAAGACAGCTCATCACAGTTTCTCTGCTGCTTCCTCCTTAGGTGGTGGACTCCAAACACCCTTCCCCTGCCCCAATGTGGGGTCCCTCCCACAGGAGACGGTCCTCCATGAATTTCTCCAATGTGAGTCCTTCCCACGGGCTTCACAAACTGGCTATCACTGATCCCTTCCAGAGTGCAGCCCTTCAGGAGCAGGCTGCTCCAGTGGGTCCCCATATGGTCACAAGTCCTGCCAGTAAATGTGCTCCAGATGAGCTCCTCACTCCATGAGCCCACAGGTCCTGCCAGGAAACTGCTACAGCACACGCTTCCCATGGAGTTGCAGCCTCCCTCACGTGGGCTCCTTCATGGGCTGCAGGTGGATCTCTGTTCCAATTGAACTCCATGGGCTGCAGGGGCACATCCTGACTCACCATGGAGCTGCAGGGGAATCTCAGCTCCAGCACCTGGAGCACCTACTACCTCTCCTTCTTCACTGTCCTGGGTGTCTGCAGGGTTGCTTCTCTCACATATCCACTGGCTGTATTTGTGCAGTTTTTCCCCCCATAGTCTGTTATCCCAGAGGTGCAACCACCATGGCTGATAGGCTCAGCCATGGCCAGTAGTGGATCCCAGCTTTGCTGGATGTAGAAGGAAGCTTCTAGCAACTTTTCATAGAAGCCATCCTTGTAGCCCTACACTACCAAAACCCTGCTGGCCTGAAAAGCCTTTATAGATTGCTACTGTATGTGGCTCCCAGCGGTGAAAAGAAACAGTAACATGACACTTTCTTACAAAAGCAAGAAAGAGCGTCTCTTCAAGGGAATCACGAGTTTAAATAGCATACATAATGCAAAATAATTTACACACTATTCATTACACAGACCAGACGACACCTCTTTAGAAACACACTCTGCAACTAGAGTCACACACGCTGCAAGTGTTGTAATCTTTGTTTCGGGTTTCTATCCTTGAGAACCCTGACAGCAGAGCTCATCTAGCCTGGGAAAAATCCTGGCTGGATTCTCCTAGGTCTCAGACAGTCAGCCATAATAGGTCATATCTACAAAATTGAAAAACGTTTCCAAGGAATGCAAAAGCAAAACAAGTGTTCTCCGTCAACAAATAATGCACCACAACAGAGCAAATAAAACCCAAACCCATAGACAAGCTATTCAAATTATGAGACTTAAGGAGAAGACCGTGTAAAGAATTCAAAAGACCATCATTAGTATTATCAAAAGTGGCCTGTGTAGATTTTTTTAACAGACATTTAAAAGAGTGATTTCTGCAGTTGATTAAAAAAAATAGACTAATTTCAGATGAGCTTAATCAGCCTTATCAAAGCACCTCCCTCCACTGTCTGCAAAGACACCCTTAACAAAAATGTCTCACTAGGCCGAATAGATATTTGGAAATATTTCCATTGAACTTGCTTCCGAATATTTGAATCAATATATATATGTGATAATCAACACATATGGAAAACAATGAATAAAACAATGTTGCAAGACCAGACCACTACCAATCCTGGAATGCCACCTGCAAATTCTTCTTTCACCTTTTACTGCTATAGTCCCAGAGAGGTGTGATAGGATTCTATTGTAAAGAGGGGAATATTCCAGTGGTGACATGGGGTTTATCGATGGCAGGATCTCTCCGCAGAGAGTGTCTGGCATGAGCAGAATCTTCATTGTCTCCCCAGTGAACCACAAGGAGGCACAGCAACAGTGTCTCTTGCTTGGTCTCTGCCCAGCCAAAGCTGCCAGGGACTTTCAGAGACCGTGTGAAATGGCCAGCATGGCCGGAGAGTGCAAGAGCAACACAGGACTAAAATCATCTCTATAGCCATCAAGATCCTCAGTGACTGCTGCACCAGGGAAACCACTGACATGAGCAATGCGGAGGGGGAACTGTGTGCCTTTGTTAAAAAAGGTTTCCTCATAATAATGCCTACTCCCAACCAGTCACAAATTGAGAACTAGTGGAATTTACAAATACTCTAGGTCTGTGTCGAGTTCAAGAAGAACTTGAACTATCCAGATACTGGAAGAGTTCAGTTTATTGAAACAATAACAAAAGAAGATCGGGGATTGCTGAACACATTAACTAGAGCATATTAATACAGCTAGGAAATTCACTAACTAGAGGGTCCAAATACATACAGTAAATTCACAAACAAGAGGGTCCTAATATATATCTAGCAAATTCACTAAATAGAGGGTCCTACTATATACAGTAAATTCACTAACTAGAGGGTCCACACCCATCAGGACCCAGCTGAGGAGCTGCGGGCACTTGCGGTGCCAGCTGTCATGAGGGGCCTGCCTGGAAATGTGCCTGAAGAATTTTGCATCTGCCACAGCATAAGTCTCCAGCCACGTTGTGCTTGGGATGCCTACTTCTATATGCTGGCTGCCCACAGAAATATTCAAATCTCCTTGCTGCACTCCAAAGATGAACTCAACCATGAAGCACTCCTGGTCTTTACTTAGCTGAAATTTACAGAAGCGGTTGGAGGTCTGCAACATTAAACGCCAATGGCACGATTGAGGCAAAAGCAGCCAGGCTACTCTCAAGAACCAACAGAACCAGTGGACAGTTTTCTTCACATCTAGATAGGTGCCGGTGCAGAGGGTGTGCAGGAGGCTGCGGTCCTGTTTCCTACTCAGTTCCTCCTCAGAGTGATGGAGGAAACATAGCATGTCGTCACCAGCTGCTCACTCGTGCAGGTGCACAGCACCTCTGCACGGACACAGCTGTTCCTCTGGAGCACCCGTGCAGTTTCCAGCTCCAGGTGGAAGGCATGTCCTGGAGGGGCACTCAGTGGTACTCGCACATGGTACACGACGTCTTGTGCGTGGGGACTCCAGCCTTCAAATTCGCTGCCCACTCCAATGCCTTGTTGTGGCACCAGGTCGAAGCTGTTGGACAAGCCTTGTCTAAAGATGTGTTGGAGTTTGTCCACCAGGTCCATTATGACCGAGCAAACTTTGTTCAGGACCAGAAGAAGCAACTGTATGCGCTCCGGACTCCAAAAGGCTTCCCAGGATCCTTTCAGCATTGTGGACACCGTCTTCTTCCTCTGCATCATCTCTGTCATCTTCATTTCCAGCAGCATTGACTTCCTCCCCCTTCTCATCATTGTTTCCTTCTTCCTTTGGATCATCAGAGCCTTCTTTTGCTTCATTTCCAGCATTGATTTCTGCCTTTGCATCCACATTGCAGCCTTCTTCATTTCCATCCTTACTCTCCGCCTCCACATTTGCATCATGGCTTTCTATTTCTTTCTTTGCAACCACGTTGTGTCCTTCTCCTTCATCCTCCGCCAAGTTGCTGCTGGACTTCTCTTTGTGGCCACTCTTGTCTGGATCACGTCTGGTTGTGTGGAGTCCAAACCACAGCGCCAAGAGAAGGGTGAGGATTCCAGTCACAGCCCAGAACTGCCACACGAGCAGGGCTCCCCAGGCCACACCACTGTGCTCCAGGTTCTTCTGCTCCAGCTCCTGAATCAGCTGCGTCATCTGTTGGTTCAGATACTCGGCACGCTGCTGCATGCGTTCCTGGGTGGCCTCATCCAGCCCATTCCCGGCCTGCTGCGGGTACTGGATGAGGCCTTGCACAAGCAAGAGAAGAAATGCGGTAGCAAGCATGGCTTAAGCAGTTGAGTGGGGGTTGAGTGGGGACGGGAGGGAGCTACTGCTAGGGGAAGTGGGGACAGGAGTCCCAGGGATCTATCTAAAGCCAGGAAGGAGGGGCCCAGGCAGCTGGCAGGCTGCGAGGCAGTCCCACAAGGGATTGGCCTCTGGATGCGCGGTGAGAAGCGGCTCCCCAGGTACTCGCGTGTCTGCCGTGGCCCTCTTCCAGCGTTCAGCACAGCCTCCTGTCCGCGTGCGCACTCGCCGCTCGCCGAGGCTGTACTGGAGCACAGTTACCTGCTGGCAGGGTTGATGGCTGCCCCCATTGTGACGCTGGTGCTGTGATGTCACAGGTGCCGGAGTGCGTCCCAGCCAGCCCTGCCCCGCCCTCCATCTCTACCTCAGCTCAGGAACTCATAATGGGCCCGCGTAACCAAACACCTGACACACGCAGAACCACAGGTCATAATGGACCCCCAGGGGTTCCCTTGACAAAACAGGCAGAAGCCTCCTGAACTCTTTCCAATCTGAAATTGATTGACATGACCCATGAGTGCTTTGTTTCTGGAAATCTCCTGCTGGGAGATGGATCCAGTTCTCTTGGTGCTGACCGGCGCGCTTGTGGGGGTGCTGTTGGCACCTAAGTGACGGCCCTGGGTGTGTAGAAGTGAATATCCTGGTGGTGACATGGGGCTTCCCCACGGCAGGATCTCTGTTCCTGCTGTGCCAACTGCGAGAGGCCCTTGATTCCATGGAGACTTTTCCCAGGGCTGATGGGCGGGTGTAGTCGATCATTTCCAGTGGGCAGCTCCCACTTCTGACAGAGCACAGCGCTCTGCATGTGCAACAAGCTCATTTCTGTGGTGCCAAGGCCCTGGCGAGTGTCTGGCATGAGCAGAATCTTCGTTGTCTCCCCAGTGAACCACAAGGAGGCACAGCAACAGTGTCTCTTGCTTGGTCTCTGCCCAGCCAAAGCTGCCAGGGACTTTCAGAGTCCGTGTGAAATGGCCAGCATGGCCGGAGAATGCAAGAGCAACACAGGACTAAAATCATCTCTATAGCCATCAAGATCCTCAGTGACTGCTGCACCAGGGAAACCACTGACATGAGCAATGCGGAGGGGGAATTGTGTGCCTTTGTTAAAAAAGGCTTCCTCATAACAATGCCTACTCCCAGCCAGTCACAAATTGAGAACTAGTGGAATTTACAAATACTCTAGGTCCGTGTCGAGTTCAAGAAGAACTTGCACAATCCAGATACTGGAATAGTTCAGTTTATTGAAACAATAACAAAAGAAGATCGGGGATTGCTGAACACATTAACTAGAGCATATGAATATATCTAGGAAATTCACTAACTAGAGGGTCCTAATATATATCTAGTAAATTCACTGCCTAGATGGTCCTACTCTATACAGTAAATTCACTAACTAGAGGGTCCAAATACATATAGTAAATTCACAAACAAGAGGGTCCTAATATATATCTAGCAAATTCACTAAATAGAGGGTCCTACTATATACAGTAAATTCACTAACTAGAGGGTCCACACGCATCAGGATCTGGCTGAGGAGCTGCGGGCACTTGCGGTGCCAGCTGTCATGAGGGGCCTGCCTGGAAATGTGCCTGAAGAATTTTGCCTCTGCCACAGCATAAGTCTCCAGCCACGTTGTGCTTGGGATGCCTACTTCTATATGCTGGCTGCCCACAGAAATATTCAAATCTCCTTGCTGCACTCCAAAGATGAACTCAACCATGAAGCACTCCTGGTCTTTACTTAGCTGAAATTTACAGAAGCGGTTGGAGGTCTGCAACATTAAACGCCAATGGCACGATTGAGGCAAAAGCAGCCAGGCTACTCTCAAGAACCAACAGAACCAGTGGACAGTTTTCTTCACATCTAGATAGGTGCCGGTGCAGAGGGTGTGCAGGAGGCTGCGGTCCTGTTTCCTACTCAGTTCCTCCTCAGAGTGATGGAGGAAACATAGCATGTCGTCACCAGCTGCTCGCTCGTGCAGGTGCACAGCACCTCTGCACGGACACAGCAGTTCCTCTGGAGCACCTGTGCAGTTTCCAGCTCCAGGTGGAAGGCATGTCCTGGAGGGGCACTCAGTGGTACTCGCACATGGTACACGACGTCTTGTGCGTGGGGACTCCAGCCTTCAAAGTCGCTGCCCACTCCAATGCCTTGTTGTGGCACCAGGTCGAAGCTGTTGGACAAGCCTTGTCTAAAGATGTGTTGGAGTTTGTCCACCAGGTCCATTATGACTGAGCAAACTTTGTTCAGGACCAGAAGAAGCAACTGTATGCGCTCCTCCAAAAGGCTTCCCAGGATCCTTTCAGCATTGTGGACACCGTCTTCTTCCTCTGCATCATCTCTGTCGTCCTCATTTCCAGCAGCATTGACTTCCTCCCCCTTCTCATCATTGTTTCCTTCTTCCTTTGGATCATCAGAGCCTTCTTTTGCTTCATTTCCAGCATTGATTTCTGCCTTTGCATCCACATTGCAGCCTTCTTCATTTCCATCCTTACTCTCCGCCTCCACATTTGCATCATGGCTTTCTATTTCTTTCTTTGCAACCACGTTGTGTCCTTCTCCTTCATCCTCCGCCAAGTTGCTGCTGGACTTCTCTTTGTGGCCACTCTTGTCTGGATCACGTCTGGTTGTGTGGAGTCCAAACCACAGCGCCAAGAGAAGGGTGAGGATTCCAGTCACAGCCCAGAACTGCCACACGAGCAGGGCTCCCCAGGCCACACCACTGTGCTCCAGGTTCTTCTGCTCCAGCTCCTGAATCAGCTGCGTCATCTGTTGGTTCAGATACTCGGCACGCTGCTGCATGCGTTCCTGGGTGGCCTCATCCAGCCCATTCCCGGCCTGCTGCGGGTACTGGATGAGGCCTTGCACAAGCAAGAGAAGAAATGCGGTAGCAAGCATGGCTTAAGCAGTTGAGTGGGGGTTGAGTGGGGACGGGAGGGAGCTACTGCTAGGGGAAGTGGGGACAGGAGTCCCAGGGATCTATCTAAAGCCAGGAAGGAGGGGCCCAGGCAGCTGGCAGGCTGCGAGGCAGTCCCACAAGGGATTGGCCTCTGGATGCGCGGTGAGAAGCGGCTCCCCAGGTACTCGCGTGTCTGCCGTGGCCCTCTTCCAGCGTTCAGCACAGCCTCCTGTCCGCGTGCGCACTCGCCGCTCGCCGAGACTGTACTGGAGCAGAGTTACCTGCTGGCAGGGTTGATGGCTGCCCCCATTGTGACGCTGGTGCTGTGATGTCACAGGTGCCGGAGTGCGTCCCAGCCAGCCCTGCCCCGCCCTCCATCTCTACCTCAGCTCAGGAACTCATAATGGGCCCCGCGTAACCAAACACCTGACACACGCAGAACCACAGGTCATAATGGACCCCCAGGGGTTCCCTTGACAAAACAGGCAGAAGCCTCCTGAACTCTTTCCAATCTGAAATTGATTGACATGACCCATGAGTGCTTTGTTTCTGGAAATCTCCTGCTGGGAGATGGATCCAGTTCTCTTGGTGCTGACCGGCGCGCTTGTGGGGGTGCTGTTGGCACCTAAGTGACGGCCCTGGGTGTGTAGAAGTGAATATCCTGGTGGTGACATGGGGCTTCCCCACGGCAGGATCTCTGTTCCTGCTGTGCCAACTGCGAGAGGCCCTTGATTCCATGGAGACTTTTCCCAGGGCTGATGGGCGGGTGTAGTCGATCATTTCCAGTGGGCAGCTCCCACTTCTGACAGAGCACAGCGCTCTGCATGTGCAACAAGCTCATTTCTGTGGTGCCAAGGCCCTGGCGAGTGTCTGGCATGAGCAGAATCTTCGTTGTCTCCCCAGTGAACCACAAGGAGGCACAGCAACAGTGTCTCTTGCTTGGTCTCTGCCCAGCCAAAGCTGCCAGGGACTTTCAGAGTCCGTGTGAAATGGCCAGCATGGCCGGAGAATGCAAGAGCAACACAGGACTAAAATCATCTCTATAGCCATCAAGATCCTCAGTGACTGCTGCACCAGGGAAACCACTGACATGAGCAATGCGGAGGGGGAATTGTGTGCCTTTGTTAAAAAAGGCTTCCTCATAACAATGCCTACTCCCAGCCAGTCACAAATTGAGAACTAGTGGAATTTACAAATACTCTAGGTCCGTGTCGAGTTCAAGAAGAACTTGCACAATCCAGATACTGGAATAGTTCAGTTTATTGAAACAATAACAAAAGAAGATCGGGGATTGCTGAACACATTAACTAGAGCATATGAATATATCTAGGAAATTCACTAACTAGAGGGTCCTAATATATATCTAGTAAATTCACTGCCTAGATGGTCCTACTCTATACAGTAAATTCACTAACTAGAGGGTCCAAATACATATAGTAAATTCACAAACAAGAGGGTCCTAATATATATCTAGCAAATTCACTAAATAGAGGGTCCTACTATATACAGTAAATTCACTAACTAGAGGGTCCACACGCATCAGGATCTGGCTGAGGAGCTGCGGGCACTTGCGGTGCCAGCTGTCATGAGGGGCCTGCCTGGAAATGTGCCTGAAGAATTTTGCCTCTGCCACAGCATAAGTCTCCAGCCACGTTGTGCTTGGGATGCCTACTTCTATATGCTGGCTGCCCACAGAAATATTCAAATCTCCTTGCTGCACTCCAAAGATGAACTCAACCATGAAGCACTCCTGGTCTTTACTTAGCTGAAATTTACAGAAGCGGTTGGAGGTCTGCAACATTAAACGCCAATGGCACGATTGAGGCAAAAGCAGCCAGGCTACTCTCAAGAACCAACAGAACCAGTGGACAGTTTTCTTCACATCTAGATAGGTGCCGGTGCAGAGGGTGTGCAGGAGGCTGCGGTCCTGTTTCCTACTCAGTTCCTCCTCAGAGTGATGGAGGAAACATAGCATGTCGTCACCAGCTGCTCGCTCGTGCAGGTGCACAGCACCTCTGCACGGACACAGCAGTTCCTCTGGAGCACCTGTGCAGTTTCCAGCTCCAGGTGGAAGGCATGTCCTGGAGGGGCACTCAGTGGTACTCGCACATGGTACACGACGTCTTGTGCGTGGGGACTCCAGCCTTCAAAGTCGCTGCCCACTCCAATGCCTTGTTGTGGCACCAGGTCGAAGCTGTTGGACAAGCCTTGTCTAAAGATGTGTTGGAGTTTGTCCACCAGGTCCATTATGACTGAGCAAACTTTGTTCAGGACCAGAAGAAGCAACTGTATGCGCTCCTCCAAAAGGCTTCCCAGGATCCTTTCAGCATTGTGGACACCGTCTTCTTCCTCTGCATCATCTCTGTCGTCCTCATTTCCAGCAGCATTGACTTCCTCCCCCTTCTCATCATTGTTTCCTTCTTCCTTTGGATCATCAGAGCCTTCTTTTGCTTCATTTCCAGCATTGATTTCTGCCTTTGCATCCACATTGCAGCCTTCTTCATTTCCATCCTTACTCTCCGCCTCCACATTTGCATCATGGCTTTCTATTTCTTTCTTTGCAACCACGTTGTGTCCTTCTCCTTCATCCTCCGCCAAGTTGCTGCTGGACTTCTCTTTGTGGCCACTCTTGTCTGGATCACGTCTGGTTGTGTGGAGTCCAAACCACAGCGCCAAGAGAAGGGTGAGGATTCCAGTCACAGCCCAGAACTGCCACACGAGCAGGGCTCCCCAGGCCACACCACTGTGCTCCAGGTTCTTCTGCTCCAGCTCCTGAATCAGCTGCGTCATCTGTTGGTTCAGATACTCGGCACGCTGCTGCATGCGTTCCTGGGTGGCCTCATCCAGCCCATTCCCGGCCTGCTGCGGGTACTGGATGAGGCCTTGCACAAGCAAGAGAAGAAATGCGGTAGCAAGCATGGCTTAAGCAGTTGAGTGGGGGTTGAGTGGGGACGGGAGGGAGCTACTGCTAGGGGAAGTGGGGACAGGAGTCCCAGGGATCTATCTAAAGCCAGGAAGGAGGGGCCCAGGCAGCTGGCAGGCTGCGAGGCCTGTGCAGCTGCCCCAGCAGCAGCGGCACCGTGCCCTGCCAAAGGCAGTCCCACAAGGGATTGGCCTCTGGATGCGCGGTGAGAAGCGGCTCCCCAGGTACTCGCGTGTCTGCCGTGGCCCTCTTCCAGCGTTCAGCACAGCCTCCTGTCCGCGTGCGCACTCGCCGCTCGCCGAGACTGTACTGGAGCAGAGTTACCTGCTGGCAGGGTTGATGGCTGCCCCCATTGTGACGCTGGTGCTGTGATGTCACAGGTGCCGGAGTGCGTCCCAGCCAGCCCTGCCCCGCCCTCCATCTCTACCTCAGCTCAGGAACTCATAATGGGCCCGCGTAACCAAACACCTGACACACGCAGAACCACAGGTCATAATGGACCCCCAGGGGTTCCCTTGACAAAACAGGCAGAAGCCTCCTGAACTCTTTCCAATCTGAAATTGATTGACATGACCCATGAGTGCTTTGTTTCTGGAAATCTCCTGCTGGGAGATGGATCCAGTTCTCTTGGTGCTGACCGGCGCGCTTGTGGGGGTGCTGTTGGCACCTAAGTGACGGCCCTGGGTGTGTAGAAGTGAATATCCTGGTGGTGACATGGGGCTTCCCCACGGCAGGATCTCTGTTCCTGCTGTGCCAACTGCGAGAGGCCCTTGATTCCATGGAGACTTTTCCCAGGGCTGATGGGCGGGTGTAGTCGATCATTTCCAGTGGGCAGCTCCCACTTCTGACAGAGCACAGCGCTCTGCATGTGCAACAAGCTCATTTCTGTGGTGCCAAGGCCCTGGCGAGTGTCTGGCATGAGCAGAATCTTCGTTGTCTCCCCAGTGAACCACAAGGAGGCACAGCAACAGTGTCTCTTGCTTGGTCTCTGCCCAGCCAAAGCTGCCAGGGACTTTCAGAGTCCGTGTGAAATGGCCAGCATGGCCGGAGAATGCAAGAGCAACACAGGACTAAAATCATCTCTATAGCCATCAAGATCCTCAGTGACTGCTGCACCAGGGAAACCACTGACATGAGCAATGCGGAGGGGGAATTGTGTGCCTTTGTTAAAACAGGCTTCCTCATAACAATGCCTACTCCCAGCCAGTCACAAATTGAGAACTAGTGGAATTTACAAATACTCTAGGTCCGTGTCGAGTTCAAGAAGAACTTGCACAATCCAGATACTGGAATAGTTCAGTTTATTGAAACAATAACAAAAGAAGATCGGGGATTGCTGAACACATTAACTAGAGCATATGAATATATCTAGGAAATTCACTAACTAGAGGGTCCTAATATATATCTAGTAAATTCACTGCCTAGATGGTCCTACTCTATACAGTAAATTCACTAACTAGAGGGTCCAAATACATATAGTAAATTCACAAACAAGAGGGTCCTAATATATATCTAGCAAATTCACTAAATAGAGGGTCCTACTATATACAGTAAATTCACTAACTAGAGGGTCCACACGCATCAGGATCTGGCTGAGGAGCTGCGGGCACTTGCGGTGCCAGCTGTCATGAGGGGCCTGCCTGGAAATGTGCCTGAAGAATTTTGCCTCTGCCACAGCATAAGTCTCCAGCCACGTTGTGCTTGGGATGCCTACTTCTATATGCTGGCTGCCCACAGAAATATTCAAATCTCCTTGCTGCACTCCAAAGATGAACTCAACCATGAAGCACTCCTGGTCTTTACTTAGCTGAAATTTACAGAAGCGGTTGGAGGTCTGCAACATTAAACGCCAATGGCACGATTGAGGCAAAAGCAGCCAGGCTACTCTCAAGAACCAACAGAACCAGTGGACAGTTTTCTTCACATCTAGATAGGTGCCGGTGCAGAGGGTGTGCAGGAGGCTGCGGTCCTGTTTCCTACTCAGTTCCTCCTCAGAGTGATGGAGGAAACATAGCATGTCGTCACCAGCTGCTCGCTCGTGCAGGTGCACAGCACCTCTGCACGGACACAGCAGTTCCTCTGGAGCACCTGTGCAGTTTCCAGCTCCAGGTGGAAGGCATGTCCTGGAGGGGCACTCAGTGGTACTCGCACATGGTACACGACGTCTTGTGCGTGGGGACTCCAGCCTTCAAAGTCGCTGCCCACTCCAATGCCTTGTTGTGGCACCAGGTCGAAGCTGTTGGACAAGCCTTGTCTAAAGATGTGTTGGAGTTTGTCCACCAGGTCCATTATGACTGAGCAAACTTTGTTCAGGACCAGAAGAAGCAACTGTATGCGCTCCTCCAAAAGGCTTCCCAGGATCCTTTCAGCATTGTGGACACCGTCTTCTTCCTCTGCATCATCTCTGTCGTCCTCATTTCCAGCAGCATTGACTTCCTCCCCCTTCTCATCATTGTTTCCTTCTTCCTTTGGATCATCAGAGCCTTCTTTTGCTTCATTTCCAGCATTGATTTCTGCCTTTGCATCCACATTGCAGCCTTCTTCATTTCCATCCTTACTCTCCGCCTCCACATTTGCATCATGGCTTTCTATTTCTTTCTTTGCAACCACGTTGTGTCCTTCTCCTTCATCCTCCGCCAAGTTGCTGCTGGACTTCTCTTTGTGGCCACTCTTGTCTGGATCACGTCTGGTTGTGTGGAGTCCAAACCACAGCGCCAAGAGAAGGGTGAGGATTCCAGTCACAGCCCAGAACTGCCACACGAGCAGGGCTCCCCAGGCCACACCACTGTGCTCCAGGTTCTTCTGCTCCAGCTCCTGAATCAGCTGCGTCATCTGTTGGTTCAGATACTCGGCACGCTGCTGCATGCGTTCCTGGGTGGCCTCATCCAGCCCATTCCCGGCCTGCTGCGGGTACTGGATGAGGCCTTGCACAAGCAAGAGAAGAAATGCGGTAGCAAGCATGGCTTAAGCAGTTGAGTGGGGGTTGAGTGGGGACGGGAGGGAGCTACTGCTAGGGGAAGTGGGGACAGGAGTCCCAGGGATCTATCTAAAGCCAGGAAGGAGGGGCCCAGGCAGCTGGCAGGCTGCGAGGCCTGTGCAGCTGCCCCAGCAGCAGCGGCACCGTGCCCTGCCAAAGGCAGTCCCACAAGGGATTGGCCTCTGGATGAGCGGTGAGAAGCGGCTCCCCAGGTACTCGCGTGTCTGCCGTGGCCCTCTTCCAGCGTTCAGCACAGCCTCCTGTCCTGCGTGCGCACTCGCCGCTCGCCGAGGCTGTACTGGAGCACAGTTACCTGCTGGCAGGGTTGATGGCTGCCCCCATTGTGACGCTGGTGCTGTGATGTCACAGGTGCCGGAGTGCATCCCAGCCAGCCCTGCCCCGCCCTCCATCTCTACCTCAGCTCAGGAACTCATAATGGGCCCGCGTAACCAAACACCTGACACACGCAGAACCACAGGTCATAATGGACCCCCAGGGGTTCCCTTGACAAAACAGGCAGAAGCCTCCTGAACTCTTTCCAATCTGAAATTGATTGACATGACCCATGAGTGCTTTGTTTCTGGAAATCTCCTGCTGGGAGATGGATCCAGTTCTCTTGGTGCTGACCGGCGCGCTTGTGGGGGTGCTGTTGGCACCTAAGTGACGGCCCTGGGTGTGTAGAAGTGAATATCCTGGTGGTGACATGGGGCTTCCCCACGGCAGGATCTCTGTTCCTGCTGTGCCAACTGCGAGAGGCCCTTGATTCCATGGAGACTTTTCCCAGGGCTGATGGGCAGGTGTAGTCGATCATTTCCAGTGGGCAGCTCCCACTTCTGACAGAGCACAGCGCTCTGCATGTGCAACAAGCTCATTTCTGTGGTGCCAAGGCCCTGGCGAGTGTCTGGCATGAGCAGAATCTTCGTTGTCTCCCCAGTGAACCACAAGGAGGCACAGCAACAGTGTCTCTTGCTTGGTCTCTGCCCAGCCAAAGCTGCCAGGGACTTTCAGAGTCCGTGTGAAATGGCCAGCATGGCCGGAGAATGCAAGAGCAACACAGGACTAAAATCATCTCTATAGCCATCAAGATCCTCAGTGACTGCTGCACCAGGGAAACCACTGACATGAGCAATGCGGAGGGGGAATTGTGTGCCTTTGTTAAAAAAGGCTTCCTCATAACAATGCCTACTCCCAGCCAGTCACAAATTGAGAACTAGTGGAATTTACAAATACTCTAGGTCCGTGTCGAGTTCAAGAAGAACTTGCACAATCCAGATACTGGAATAGTTCAGTTTATTGAAACAATAACAAAAGAAGATCGGGGATTGCTGAACACATTAACTAGAGCATATGAATATATCTAGGAAATTCACTAACTAGAGGGTCCTAATATATATCTAGTAAATTCACTGCCTAGATGGTCCTACTCTATACAGTAAATTCACTAACTAGAGGGTCCAAATACATATAGTAAATTCACAAACAAGAGGGTCCTAATATATATCTAGCAAATTCACTAAATAGAGGGTCCTACTATATACAGTAAATTCACTAACTAGAGGGTCCACACGCATCAGGATCTGGCTGAGGAGCTGCGGGCACTTGCGGTGCCAGCTGTCATGAGGGGCCTGCCTGGAAATGTGCCTGAAGAATTTTGCCTCTGCCACAGCATAAGTCTCCAGCCACGTTGTGCTTGGGATGCCTACTTCTATATGCTGGCTGCCCACAGAAATATTCAAATCTCCTTGCTGCACTCCAAAGATGAACTCAACCATGAAGCACTCCTGGTCTTTACTTAGCTGAAATTTACAGAAGCGGTTGGAGGTCTGCAACATTAAACGCCAATGGCACGATTGAGGCAAAAGCAGCCAGGCTACTCTCAAGAACCAACAGAACCAGTGGACAGTTTTCTTCACATCTAGATAGGTGCCGGTGCAGAGGGTGTGCAGGAGGCTTGCGGTCCTGTTTCCTACTCAGTTCCTCCTCAGAGTGATGGAGGAAACATAGCATGTCGTCACCAGCTGCTCGCTCGTGCAGGTGCACAGCACCTCTGCACGGACACAGCAGTTCCTCTGGAGCACCCTGTGCAGTTTCCAGCTCCAGGTGGAAGGCATGTCCTGGAGGGGCACTCAGTGGTACTCGCACATGGTACACGACGTCTTGTGCGTGGGGACTCCAGCCTTCAAAGTCGCTGCCCACTCCAATGCCTTGTTGTGGCACCAGGTCGAAGCTTGTTGGACAAGCCTTGTCTAAAGATGTGTTGGAGTTTGTCCACCAGGTCCATTATGACTGAGCAAACTTTGTTCAGGACCAGAAGAAGCAACTGTATGCGCTCCTCCAAAAGGCTTCCCAGGATCCTTTCAGCATTGTGGACACCGTCTTCTTCCTCTGCATCATCTCTGTCGTCCTCATTTCCAGCAGCATTGACTTCCTCCCCCTTCTCATCATTGTTTCCTTCTTCCTTTGGATCATCAGAGCCTTCTTTTGCTTCATTTCCAGCATTGATTTCTGCCTTTGCATCCACATTGCAGCCTTCTTCATTTCCATCCTTACTCTCCGCCTCCACATTTGCATCATGGCTTTCTATTTCTTTCTTTGCAACCACGTTGTGTCCTTCTCCTTCATCCTCCGCCAAGTTGCTGCTGGACTTCTCTTTGTGGCCACTCTTGTCTGGATCACGTCTGGTTGTGTGGAGTCCAAACCACAGCGCCAAGAGAAGGGTGAGGATTCCAGTCACAGCCCAGAACTGCCACACTGAGCAGGGCTCCCCAGGCCACACCACTGTGCTCCAGGTTCTTCTGCTCCAGCTCCTGAATCAGCTGCGTCATCTGTTGGTTCAGATACTCGGCACGCTGCTGCATGCGTTCCTGGGTGGCCTCATCCAGCCCATTCCCGGCCTGCTGCGGGTACTGGATGAGGCCTTGCACAAGCAAGAGAAGAAATGCGGTAGCAAGCATGGACTTAAGCAGTTGAGTGGGGGTTGAGTGGGGACGGGAGGGAGCTACTGCTAGGGGAAGTGGGGACAGGAGTCCCAGGGATCTATCTAAAGCCAGGAAGGAGGGGCCCAGGCAGCTGGCAGGCTGCGAGGCCTGTGCAGCTGCCCCAGCAGCAGCGGCACCGTGCCCTGCCAAAGGCAGTCCCACAAGGGATTGGCCTCTGGATGCGCGGTGAGAAGCGGCTCCCCAGGGTACTCGCGTGTCTGCCGTGGCCCTCTTCCAGCGTTCAGCACAGCCTCCTGTCCTGCGTGCGCACTCGCCGCTCGCCGAGGCTGTACTGGAGCACAGTTACCTGCTGGCAGGGTTGATGGCTGCCCCCATTGTGACGCTGGTGCTGTGATGTCACAGGTGCCGGAGTGCGTCCCAGCCAGCCCTGCCCCGCCCTCCATCTCTACCTCAGCTCAGGAACTCATAATGGGCCCGCGTAAACAAACACCTGACACACGCAGAACCACAGGTCATAATGGACCCCCAGGGGTTCCCTTGACAAAACAGGCAGAAGCCTCCTGAACTCTTTCCAATCTGAAATTGATTGACATGACCCATGAGTGCTTTGTTTCTGGAAATCTCCTGCTGGGAGATGGATCCAGTTCTCTTGGTGCTGACCGGCGCGCTTGTGGGGGTGCTGTTGGCACCTAAGTGACGGCCCTGGGTGTGTAGAAGTGAATATCCTGGTGGTGACATGGGGCTTCCCCACGGCAGGATCTCTGTTCCTGCTGTGCCAACTGCGAGAGGCCCTTGATTCCATGGAGACTTTTCCCAGGGCTGATGGGCAGGTGTAGTCGATCATTTCCAGTGGGCAGCTCCCACTTCTGACAGAGCACAGCTGCTCTGCATGTGCAACAAGCTCATTTCTGTGGTGCCAAGGCCCTGGCGAGTGTCTGGCATGAGCAGAATCTTCGTTGTCTCCCCAGTGAACCACAAGGAGGCACAGCAACAGTGTCTCTTGCTTGGTCTCTGCCCAGCCAAAGCTGCCAGGGACTTTCAGAGTCCGTGTGAAATGGCCAGCATGGCCGGAGAATGCAAGAGCAACACAGGACTAAAATCATCTCTATAGCCATCAAGATCCTCAGTGACTGCTGCACCAGGGAAACCACTGACATGAGCAATGCGGAGGGGGAATTGTGTGCCTTTGTTAAAAAAGGCTTCCTCATAACAATGCCTACTCCCAGCCAGTCACAAATTGAGAACTAGTGGAATTTACAAATACTCTAGGTCCGTGTCGAGTTCAAGAAGAACTTGCACAATCCAGATACTGGAATAGTTCAGTTTATTGAAACAATAACAAAAGAAGATCGGGGATTGCTGAACACATTAACTAGAGCATATGAATATATCTAGGAAATTCACTAACTAGAGGGTCCTAATATATATCTAGTAAATTCACTGCCTAGATGGTCCTACTCTATACAGTAAATTCACTAACTAGAGGGTCCAAATACATATAGTAAATTCACAAACAAGAGGGTCCTAATATATATCTAGCAAATTCACTAAATAGAGGGTCCTACTATATAAAGTAAATTCACTAACTAGAGGGTCCACACGCATCAGGATCTGGTTGAGGAGCTGCGGGCACTTGCGGTGCCAGCTGTCATGAGGGGCCTGCCTGGAAATGTGCCTGAAGAATTTTGCCTCTGCCACAGCATAAGTCTCCAGCCACGTTGTGCTTGGGATGCCTACTTCTATATGCTGGCTGCCCACAGAAATATTCAAATCTCCTTGCTGCACTCCAAAGATGACCTCAACCATGAAGCACTCCTGGTCTTTACTTAGCTGAAATTTACAGAAGCGGTTGGAGGTCTGCAACATTAAACGCCAATGGCACGATTGAGGCAAAAGCAGCCAGGCTACTCTCGAGAACCAACAGAACCAGTGGACAGTTTTCTTCACATCTAGATAGGTGCCGGTGCAGAGGGTGTGCAGGAGGCTGCGGTCCTGTTTCCTACTCAGTTCCTCCTCAGAGTGATGGAGGAAACATAGCATGTCGTCACCAGCTGCTCGCTCGTGCAGGTGCACAGCACCTCTGCACGGACACAGCAGTTCCTCTGGAGCACCCTGTGCAGTTTCCAGCTCCAGGTGGAAGGCATGTCCTGGAGGGGCACTCAGTGGTACTCGCACATGGTACACGACGTCTTGTGCGTGGGGACTCCAGCCTTCAAAGTCGCTGCCCACTCCAATGCCTTGTTGTGGCACCAGGTCGAAGCTTGTTGGACAAGCCTTGTCTAAAGATGTGTTGGAGTTTGTCCACCAGGTCCATTATGACTGAGCAAACTTTGTTCAGGACCAGAAGAAGCAACTGTATGCGCTCCTCCAAAAGGCTTCCCAGGATCCTTTCAGCATTGTGGACACCGTCTTCTTCCTCTGCATCATCTCTGTCGTCCTCATTTCCAGCAGCATTGACTTCCTCCCCCTTCTCATCATTGTTTCCTTCTTCCTTTGGATCATCAGAGCCTTCTTTTGCTTCATTTCCAGCATTGATTTCTGCCTTTGCATCCACATTGCAGCCTTCTTCATTTCCATCCTTACTCTCCGCCTCCACATTTGCATCATGGCTTTCTATTTCTTTCTTTGCAACCACGTTGTGTCCTTCTCCTTCATCCTCCGCCAAGTTGCTGCTGGACTTCTCTTTGTGGCCACTCTTGTCTGGATCACGTCTGGTTGTGTGGAGTCCAAACCACAGCGCCAAGAGAAGGGTGAGGATTCCAGTCACAGCCCAGAACTGCCACACTGAGCAGGGCTCCCCAGGCCACACCACTGTGCTCCAGGTTCTTCTGCTCCAGCTCCTGAATCAGCTGCGTCATCTGTTGGTTCAGATACTCGGCACGCTGCTGCATGCGTTCCTGGGTGGCCTCATCCAGCCCATTCCCGGCCTGCTGCGGGTACTGGATGAGGCCTTGCACAAGCAAGAGAAGAAATGCGGTAGCAAGCATGGCTTAAGCAGTTGAGTGGGGGTTGAGTGGGGACGGGAGGGAGCTACTGCTAGGGGAAGTGGGGACAGGAGTCCCAGGGATCTATCTAAAGCCAGGAAGGAGGGGCCCAGGCAGCTGGCAGGCTGCGAGGCCTGTGCAGCTGCCCCAGCAGCAGCGGCACCGTGCCCTGCCAAAGGCAGTCCCACAAGGGATTGGCCTCTGGATGAGCGGTGAGAAGCGGCTCCCCAGGTACTCGCGTGTCTGCCGTGGCCCTCTTCCAGCGTTCAGCACAAGCCTCCTGTCCTGCGTGCGCACTCGCCGCTCGCCGAGGACTGTACTGGAGCAGAGTTACCTGCTGGCAGGGTTGATGGCTGCCCCCATTGTGACGCTGGTGCTGTGATGTCACAGGTGCCGGAGTGCGTCCCAGCCAGCCCTGCCCCGCCCTCCATCTCTACCTCAGCTCAGGAACTCATAATGGGCCCGCGTAACCAAACACCTGACACACGCAGAACCACAGGTCATAATGGACCCCCAGGGGTTCCCTTGACAAAACAGGCAGAAGCCTCCTGAACTCTTTCCAATCTGAAATTGATTGACATGACCCATGAGTGCTTTGTTTCTGGAAATCTCCTGCTGGGAGATGGATCCAGTTCTCTTGGTGCTGACCGGCGCGCTTGTGGGGGTGCTGTTGGCACCTAAGTGACGGCCCTGGGTGTGTAGAAGTGAATATCCTGGTGGTGACATGGGGCTTCCCCACGGCAGGATCTCTGTTCCTGCTGTGCCAACTGCGAGAGGCCCTTGATTCCATAGAGACTTTTCCCAGCGGCTGATGGGCGGGTGTAGTCGATCATTTCCAGTGGGCAGCTCCCACTTCTGACAGAGCACAGCGCTCTGCATGTGCAACAAGCTCATTTCTGTGGTGCCAAGGCCCTGGCGAGTGTCTGGCATGAGCAGAATCTTCGTTGTCTCCCCAGTGAATCCACAAGGAGGCACAGCAACAGTGTCTCTTGCTTGGTCTCTGCCCAGCCAAAGCTGCCAGGGACTTTCAGAGTCCGTGTGAAATGGCCAGCATGGCCGGAGAGTGCAAGAGCAACACAGGACTAAAATCATCTCTATAGCCATCAAGATCCTCAGTGACTGCTGCACCAGGGAAACCACTGACATGAGCAATGCGGAGGGGGAATTGTGTGCCTTTGTTAAAAAAGGCTTCCTCATAACAATGCCTACTCCCAGCCAGTCACAAATTGAGAACTAGTGGAATTTACAAATACTCTAGGTCCGTGTCGAGTTCAAGAAGAACTTGCACAATCCAGATACTGGAATAGTTCAGTTTATTGAAACAATAACAAAAGAAGATCGGGGATTGCTGAACACATTAACTAGAGCATATGAATATATCTAGGAAATTCACTAACTAGAGGGTCCAAATACATACAGTAAATTCACAACAAGAGGGTCCTAATATATATCTAGTAAATTCACTGCCTAGATGGTCCTACTCTATACAGTAAATTCACTAACTAGAGGGTCCAAATACATATAGTAAATTCACAAACAAGAGGGTCCTAATATATATCTAGCAAATTCACTAACTAGAGGGTCCTACTATATACAGTAAATTCACTAACTAGAGGGTCCACACGCATCAGGATCTGGCTGAGGAGCTGCGGGCACTTGCGGTGCCAGCTGTCATGAGGGGCCTGCCTGGAAATGTGCCTGAAGAATTTTGCCTCTGCCACAGCATAAGTCTCCAGCCACGTTGTGCTTGGGATGCCTACTTCTATATGCTGGCTGCCCACAGAAATATTCAAATCTCCTTGCTGCACTCCAAAGATGAACTCAACCATGAAGCACTCCTGGTCTTTACTTAGCTGAAATTTACAGAAGCGGTTGGAGGTCTGCAACATTAAACGCCAATGGCACGATTGAGGCAAAAGCAGCCAGGCTACTCTCAAGAACCAACAGAACCAGTGGACAGTTTTCTTCACATCTAGATAGGTGCCGGTGCAGAGGGTGTGCAGGAGGCTGCGGTCCTGTTTCCTACTCAGTTCCTCCTCAGAGTGATGGAGGAAACATAGCATGTCGTCACTAGCTGCTCGCTCGTGCAGGTGCACAGCACCTCTGCACGGACACAGCAGTTCCTCTGGAGCACCTGTGCAGTTTCCAGCTCCAGGTGGAAGGCATGTCCTGGAGGGGCACTCAGTGGTACTCGCACATGGTACACGACGTCTTGTGCGTGGGGACTCCAGCCTTCAAAGTCGCTGCCCACTCCAATGCCTTGTTGTGGCACCAGGTCGAAGCTGTTGGACAAGCCTTGTCTAAAGATGTGTTGGAGTTTGTCCACCAGGTCCATTATGACTGAGCAAACTTTGTTCAGGACCAGAAGAAGCAACTGTATGCGCTCCTCCAAAAGGCTTCCCAGGATCCTTTCAGCATTGTGGACACCGTCTTCTTCCTCTGCATCATCTCTGTCGTCCTCATTTCCAGCAGCATTGACTTCCTCCCCCTTCTCATCATTGTTTCCTTCTTCCTTTGGATCATCAGAGCCTTCTTTTGCTTCATTTCCAGCATTGATTTCTGCCTTTGCATCCACATTGCAGCCTTCTTCATTTCCATCCTTACTCTCCGCCTCCACATTTGCATCATGGCTTTCTATTTCTTTCTTTGCAACCACGTTGTGTCCTTCTCCTTCATCCTCCGCCAAGTTGCTGCTGGACTTCTCTTTGTGGCCACTCTTGTCTGGATCACGTCTGGTTGTGTGGAGTCCAAACCACAGCGCCAAGAGAAGGGTGAGGATTCCAGTCACAGCCCAGAACTGCCACACGAGCAGGGCTCCCCAGGCCACACCACTGTGCTCCAGGTTCTTCTGCTCCAGCTCCTGAATCAGCTGCGTCATCTGTTGGTTCAGATACTCGGCACGCTGCTGCATGCGTTCCTGGGTGGCCTCATCCAGCCCATTCCCGGCCTGCTGCGGGTACTGGATGAGGCCTTGCACAAGCAAGAGAAGAAATGCGGTAGCAAGCATGGCTTAAGCAGTTGAGTGGGGGTTGAGTGGGGACGGGAGGGAGCTACTGCTAGGGGAAGTGGGGACAGGAGTCCCAGGGATCTATCTAAAGCCAGGAAGGAGGGGCCCAGGCAGCTGGCAGGCTGCGAGGCCTGTGCAGCTGCCCCAGCAGCAGCGGCACCGTGCCCTGCCAAAGGCAGTCCCACAAGGGATTGGCCTCTGGATGCGCGGTGAGAAGCGGCTCCCCAGGTACTCGCGTGTCTGCCGTGGCCCTCTTCCAGCGTTCAGCACAGCCTAGTGTCTGCGTGCGCACTTGCCGCTCCCGGGGCTGTACTGGAGCAGAGTTACCTGCTGGCAGGGTTGATGGCTGCCCCCATTGTGACGCTGGTGCTGTGATGTCACAGGTGCCGGAGTGCGTCCCAGCCAGCCCTGCCCCGCCCTCCATCTCTACCTCAGCTCAGGAACTCATAATGGGCCCGCGTAACCAAACACCTGACACACGCAGAACCACAGGTCATAATGGACCCCCAGGGGTTCCCTTGACAAAACAGGCAGAAGCCTCCTGAACTCTTTCCAATCTGAAATTGATTGACATGACCCATGAGTGCTTTGTTTCTGGAAATCTCCTGCTGGGAGATGGATCCAGTTCTCTTGGTACTGACCGGCGCGCTTGTGGGGGTGCTGTTGGCACCTAAGTGACGGCCCTGGGTGTGTAGAAGTGAATATCCTGGTGGTGACATGGGGCTTCCCCACGGCAGGATCTCTGTTCCTGCTGTGCCAACTGCGAGAGGCCCTTGATTCCATGGAGACTTTTCCCAGGGTTGATGGGTGGGTGCGGCCGATCATTTCCAGTGCGCAGCTCTCACTTCTGACAGAGCACAGCGCTCTGCATGTGCAACAAGCTCATTTCTGTGGTGCCAAGGCCCTGGCGAGTGTCTGGCATGAGCAGAATCTTCGTTGTCTCCCCAGTGAACCACAAGGAGGCACAGCAACAGTGTCTCTTGCTTGGTCTCTGCCAAGCCAAAGCTGCCAGGGACTTTCAGAGTCCGTGTGAAATGGCCAGCATGGCCGGAGAATGCAAGAGCAACACAGGACTAAAATCATCTCTATAGCCATCAAGATCCTCAGTGACTGCTGCACCAGGGAAACCACTGACATGAGCAATGTGGAGGGGGAATTGTGTGCCTTTGTTAAAACAGGCTTCCTCATAACAATGCCTACTCCCAGCCAGTCACAAATTGAGAACTAGTGGAATTTACAAATACTCTAGGTCCGTGTCGAGTTCAAGAAGAACTTGCACAATCCAGATACCGGAATAGTTCAGTTTATTGAAACAATAACAAAAGAAGATTGGGGATTGCTGAACACATTAACTAGAGCATATTAATATATCTAGGAAATTCACTAACTAGAGGGTCCAAATACATACAGTAAATTCACAAACAAGAGGGTCCTAATATATATCTAGTAAATTCACTACCTAGATGGTCCTACTCTATACAGTAAATTCACTAACTAGAGGGTCCAAATACATATAGTAAATTCACAAACAAGAGGGTCCTAATATATATCTAGTAAATTCACTAACTAGAGGGTCCTACTATATGCAGTAAATTCACTAACTAGAGGGTCCACACGCATCAGGATCTGGCTGAGGAGCTGCGGGCACTTGCGGTGCCAGCTGTCATGAGGGGCCTGCCTGGAAATGTGCCTGAAGAATTTTGCCTCTGCCACAGCATAAGTCTCCAGTCACGTTGTGCTTGGGATGCCTACTTCTATATGTTGGCTGCCCACAGAAATATTCAAATCTCCTTGCTGCACTCCAAAGATGACCTCAACCATGAAGCACTCCTGGTCTTTACTTAGCTGAAATTTACAGAAGCGGTTGGAGGTCTGCAACATTAAACGCCAATGGCACGATTGAGGCAAAAGCAACCAGGCTACTCTCAAGAACCAACAGAACCAGTGGACAGTTTTCTTCACATCTAGATAGGTGCCGGTGCAGAGGGTGTGCAGGAGGCTTGCGGTCCTGTTTCCTACTCAGTTCCTCCTCAGAGTGATGGAGGAAACATAGCATGTCGTCACCAGTTGCTCGCTCGTGCAGGTGCACAGCACCTCTGCACGGACACAGCAGTTCCTCTGGAGCACCCGTGCAGTTTCCAGCTCCAGGTGGAAGGCATGTCCTGGAGGGGCACTCAGTGGTACTCGCACATGGTACACGACGTCTTGTGCGTGGGGACTCCAGCCTTCAAAGTCGCTGCCCACTCCAATGCCTTGTTGTGGCACCAGGTCGAAGCTGTTGGAAAAGCCTTGTCTAAAGATGTGTTGGAGTTTGTCCACCAGGTCCATTATGACTGAGCAAACTTTGTTCAGGACCAGAAGAAGCAACTGTATGCGCTCCTCCAAAAGGCTTCCCAGGATCCTTTCAGCATTGTGGACACCGTCTTCTTCCTCTGCATCATCTCTGTCGTCCTCATTTCCAGCAGCATTGACTTCCTCCCCCTTCTCATCATTGTTTCCTTCTTCCTTTGGATCATCAGAGCCTTCTTTTGCTTCATTTCCAGCATTGATTTCTGCCTTTGCATCCACATTGCAGCCTTCTTCATTTCCATCCTTACTCTCCGCCTCCACATTTGCATCATGGCTTTCTATTTCTTTCTTTGCAACCACGTTGTGTCCTTCTCCTTCATCCTCCGCCAAGTTGCTGCTGGACTTCTCTTTGTGGCCACTCTTGTCTGGATCACGTCTGGTTGTGTGGAGTCCAAACCACAGCGCCAAGAGAAGGGTGAGGATTCCAGTCACAGCCCAGAACTGCCACATGAGCAGGGCTCCCCAGGCCACACCACTGTGCTCCAGGTTCTTCTGCTCCAGCTCCTGAATCAGCTGCGTCATCTGTTGGTTCAGATACTCGGCACGCTGCTGCATGCGTTCCTGGGTGGCCTCATCCAGCCCATTCCCGGCCAGCTGTGGGTACTGGATGAGGCCTTGCACAAGCAAGAGAAGAAATGCGGTAGCAAGCATGGCTTAAGCAGTTGAGTGGGGGTTGAGTGGGGACGGGAGGGAGCTACTGCTAGGGGAAGTGGGGACAGGAGTCCCAGGGATCTATCTAAAGCCAGGAAGGCGAGGCCCAGGCAGCTGGCAGGCTGCGAGGCCTGTGCAGCTGCCCCAGCAGCAGCGGCACCGTGCCCTGCCAAAGGCAGTCCCACAAGGGATTGGCCTCTGGATGAGCGGTGAGAAGCGGCTCCCCGGGTACTCGCGTGTCTGCCGTGGCCCTCTTCCAGCGTTCAGCACAGCCTAGTGTCTGCGTGCGCACTTCGCCGCTCGCCGGGGCTGTACTGGAGCAGAGTCACCTGCTGGCAGGGTTGATGGCTGCCCCCATTGTGACGCTGGTGCTGTGATGTCACAGGTGCCGGAGTGCGTCCCAGCCAGCCCTGCCCCGCCCTCCATCTCTACCTCAGCTCAGGAACTCATAATGGGCCCGCGTAAACAAACACCTGACACACGCAGAACCACAGGTCATAATGGACCCCCAGGGGTTCCCTTGACAAAACAGGCAGAAGCCTCCTGAACTCTTTCCAATCTGAAATTGATTGACATGACCCATGAGTGCTTTGTTTCTGGAAATCTCCTGCTGGGAGATGGATCCAGTTCTCTTGGTACTGACCGGCGCGCTTGTGGGGGTGCTGTTGGCACCTAAGTGACGGCCCTGGGTGTGTAGAAGTGAATATCCTGGTGGTGACATGGGGCTTCCCCACGGCAGGATCTCTGTTCCTGCTGTGCCAACTGCGAGAGGCCCTTGATTCCATGGAGACTTTTCCCAGCGGTGATGGGCGGGTGTGGCCGATCATTTCCAGTGGGCAGCTCTCACTTCTGACAGAGCACAGCGCTCTGCATGTGCAACAAGCTCATTTCTGTGGTGCCAAGGCCCTGGCGAGTGTCTGGCATGAGCAGAATCTTCGTTGTCTCCCCAGTGAATCACAAGGAGGCACAGCAACAGTGTCTCTTGCTTGGTCTCTGCCAAGCCAAAGCTGCCAGGGACTTTCAGAGTCCGTGTGAAATGGCCAGCATGGTCCGGAGAAGTGCAAGAGCAACACAGGACTAAAATCATCTCTATAGCCATCAAGATCCTCAGTGACTGCTGCACCAGGGAAACCACTGACATGAGCAATGTGGAGGGGGAATTGTGTGCCTTTGTTAAAACAGGCTTCCTCATAACAATGCCTACTCCCAGCCAGTCACAAATTGAGAACTAGTGGAATTTACAAATACTCTAGGTCCGTGTCGAGTTCAAGAAGAACTTGCACAATCCAGATACCGGAATAGTTCAGTTTATTGAAACAATAACAAAAGAAGATTGGGGATTGCGGAACACATTAACTAGAGCATATTAATATATCTAGGAAATTCACTAACTAGAGGGTCCAAATACATACAGTAAATTCACAAACAAGAGGGTCCTAATATATATCTAGTAAATTCACTACCTAGCTGGTCCTACTCTATACAGTAAATTCACTAACTAGAGGGTCCAAATACATATAGTAAATTCACAAACAAGAGGGTCCTAATATATATCTAGTAAATTCACTAACTAGAGGGTCCTACTATATGCAGTAAATTCACTAACTAGAGGGTCCACACGCATCAGGATCTGGCTGAGGAGCTGCGGGCACTTGCGGTGCCAGCTGTCATGAGGGGCCTGCCTGGAAATGTGCCTGAAGAATTTTGCCTCTGCCACAGCATAAGTCTCCAGTCACGTTGTGCTTGGGATGCCTACTTCTACAGGTTGGCTGCCCACAGAAATATTCAAATCTCCTTGCTGCACTCCAAAGATGACCTCAACCATGAAGCACTCCTGGTCTTTACTTAGCTGAAATTTACAGAAGCGGTTGGAGGTCTGCAACATTAAACGCCAATGGCACGATTGAGGCAAAAGCAGCCAGGCTACTCTCAAGAACCAACAGAACCAGTGGACAGTTTTCTTCACATCTAGATAGGTGCCGGTGCAGAGGGTGTGCAGGAGGCTGCGGTCCTGTTTCCTACTCAGTTCCTCCTCAGAGTGATGGAGGAAACATAGCATGTCGTCACCAGCTGCTCGCTCGTGCAGGTGCACAGCACCTCTGCACGGACACAGCAGTTCCTCTGGAGCACCCGTGCAGTTTCCAGCTCCAGGTGGAAGGCATGTCCTGGAGGGGCACTCAGTGGTACTCGCACATGGTACACGACGTCTTGTGCGTGGGGACTCCAGCCTTCAAAGTCGCTGCCCACTCCAATGCCTTGTTGTGGCACCAGGTCGAAGCTGTTGGACAAGCCTTGTCTAAAGATGTGTTGGAGTTTGTCCACCAGGTCCATTATGACTGAGCAAACTTTGTTCAGGACCAGAAGAAGCAACTGTATGCGCTCCTCCAAAAGGCTTCCCAGGATCCTTTCAGCATTGTTGACACCGTCTTCTTCCTCTGCATCATCTCTGTCATCTTCATTTCCAGCAGCATTGACTTCCTCCCCCTTCTCATCATTGTTTCCTTCTTCCTTTGGATCATCAGAGCCTTCTTTTGCTTCATTTCCAGCATTGATTTCTGCCTTTGCATCCACATTGCAGCCTTCTTCATTTCCATCCTTACTCTCCGCCTCCACATTTGCATCATGGCTTTCTATTTCTTTCTTTGCAACCACGTTGTGTCCTTCTCCTTCATCCTCCGCCAAGTTGCTGCTGGACTTCTCTTTGTGGCCACTCTTGTCTGGATCACGTCTGGTTGTGTGGAGTCCAAACCACAGCGCCAAGAGAAGGGTGAGGATTCCAGTCACAGCCCAGAACTGCCACACGAGCAGGGCTCCCCAGGCCACACCACTGTGCTCCAGGTTCTTCTGCTCCAGCTCCTGAATCAGCTGCGTCATCTGTTGGTTCAGATACTCGGCACGCTGCTGCATGCGTTCCTGGGTGGCCTCATCCAGCCCATTCCCGGCCTGCTGCGGGTACTGGATGAGGCCTTGCACAAGCAAGAGAAGAAATGCGGTAGCAAGCATGGCTTAAGCAGTTGAGTGGGGGTTGAGTGGGGACGGGAGGGAGCTACTGCTAGGGGAAGTGGGGACAGGAGTCCCAGGGATCTATCTAAAGCCAGGAAGGAGGGGCCCAGGCAGCTGGCAGGCTGCGAGGCCTGTGCAGCTGCCCCAGCAGCAGTGGCACCGTGCCCTGCCAAAGGCAGTCCCACAAGGGATTGGCCTCTGGATGCGCGGTGAGAAGCGGCTCCCCAGGTACTCGCGTGTCTGCCGTGGCCCTCTTCCAGCGTTCAGCACAACCTCCTGTCTGCGTGCGCATTCGCCGCTCGCCGAGGCTGTACTGGAGCAGAGTTACCTGCTGGCAGGGTTGATGGCTGCCCCCATTGTGACGCTGGTGCTGTGATGTCACAGGTGCCGGAGTGCGTCCCAGCCAGCCCTGCCCCGCCCTCCATCTCTACCTCAGCTCAGGAACTCATAATGGGCCCGCGTAACCAAACACCTGACACACGCAGAACCACAGGTCATAATGGACCCCCAGGGGTTCCCTTGACAAAACAGGCAGAAGCCTCCTGAACTCTTTCCAATCTGAAATTGATTGACATGACCCATGAGTGCTTTGTTTCTGGAAATCTCCTGCTGGGAGATGGATCCAGTTCTCTTGGTGCTGACCGGCGCGCTTGTGGGGGTGCTGTTGGCACCTAAGTGACGGCCCTGGGTGTGTAGAAGTGAATATCCTGGTGGTGACATGGGGCTTCCCCACGGCAGGATCTCTGTTCCTGCTGTGCCAACTGCGAGAGGCCCTTGATTCCATGGAGACTTTTCCCAGGGCTGATGGGTGGGTGCGGCCGATCATTTCCAGTGCGCAGCTCTCACTTCTGACAGAGCACAGCGCTCTGCATGTGCAACAAGCTCATTTCTGTGGTGCCAAGGCCCTGGCGAGTGTCTGGCATGAGCAGAATCTTCGTTGTCTCCCCAGTGAACCACAAGGAGGCACAGCAACAGTGTCTCTTGCTTGGTCTCTGCCCAGCCAAAGCTGCCAGGGACTTTCAGAGTCCGTGTGAAATGGCCAGCATGGCCGGAGAATGCAAGAGCAACACAGGACTAAATTCATCTCTATAGCCATCAAGATCCTCAGTGACTGCTGCACCAGGGAAACCACTGACATGAGCAATGTGGAGGGGGAATTGTGTGCCTTTGTTAAAAAAGGCTTCCTCATAACAATGCCTACTCCCAGTCAGTCACAAATTGAGAACTAGTGGAATTTACAAATACTCTAGGTCCGTGTCGAGTTCAAGAAGAACTTGCACAATCCAGATACCGGAATAGTTCAGTTTATTGAAACAATAACAAAAGAAGATTGGGGATTGCGGAACACATTAACTAGAGCATATTAATATATCTAGGAAATTCACTAACTAGAGGGTCCAAATACATACAGTAAATTCACAAACAAGAGGGTCCTAATATATATCTAGTAAATTCACTACCTAGATGGTCCTACTCTATACAGTAAATTCACTAACTAGAGGGTCCACACGCATCAGGATCTGGCTCAGGAGCTGCGGGCACTTGCGGTGCCAGCTGTCATGAGGGGCCTGCCTGGAAATGTGCCTGAAGAATTTTGCCTCTGCCACAGCATAAGTCTCCAGTCACGTTGTGCTTGGGATGCCTACTTCTACAGGTTGGCTGCCCACAGAAATATTCAAATCTCCTTGCTGCACTCCAAAGATGAACTCAACCATGAAGCACTCCTGGTCTTTACTTAGCTGAAATTTACAGAAGCGGTTGGAGGTCTGCAACATTAAACGCCAATGGTACGATTGAGGCAAAAGCAGCCAGGCTACTCTCAAGAACCAACAGAACCAGTGGACAGTTTTCTTCACATCTAGATAGGTGCCGGTGCAGAGGGTGTGCAGGAGGCTGCGGTCCTGTTTCCTACTCAGTTCCTCCTCAGAGTGATGGAGGAAACATAGCATGTCGTCACCAGCTGCTCGCTCGTGCAGGTGCACAGCACCTCTGCACGGACACAGCAGTTCCTCTGGAGCACCCGTGCAGTTTCCAGCTCCAGGTGGAAGGCATGTCCTGGAGGGGCACTCAGTGGTACTCGCACATGGTACACGACGTCTTGTGCGTGGGGACTCCAGCCTTCAAAGTCGCTGCCCACTCCAATGCCTTGTTGTGGCACCAGGTCGAAGCTGTTGGACAAGCCTTGTCTAAAGATGTGTTGGAGTTTGTCCACCAGGTCCATTATGACCGAGCAAACTTTGTTCAGGACCAGAAGAAGCAACTGTATGCGCTCCTCCAAAAGGCTTCCCAGGATCCTTTCAGCATTGTGGACACCGTCTTCTTCCTCTGCATCATCTCTGTCGTCCTCATTTCCAGCAGCATTGACTTCCTCCCCCTTCTCATCATTGTTTCCTTCTTCCTTTGGATCATCAGAGCCTTCTTTTGCTTCATTTCCAGCATTGATTTCTGCCTTTGCATCCACATTGCAGCCTTCTTCATTTCCATCCTTACTCTCCGCCTCCACATTTGCATCATGGCTTTCTATTTCTTTCTTTGCAACCACGTTGTGTCCTTCTCCTTCATCCTCCGCCAAGTTGCTGCTGGACTTCTCTTTGTGGCCACTCTTGTCTGGATCACGTCTGGTTGTGAGGAGTCCAAACCACAGCGCCAAGAGAAGGGTGAGGATTCCAGTCACAGCCCAGAACTGCCACACGAGCAGGGCTCCCCAGGCCACACCACTGTGCTCCAGGTTCTTCTGCTCCAGCTCCTGAATCAGCTGCGTCATCTGTTGGTTCAGATACTCGGCACGCTGCTGCATGCGTTCCTGGGTGGCCTCATCCAGCCCATTCCCGGCCAGCTGTGGGTACTGGATGAGGCCTTGCACAAGCAAGAGAAGAAATGCGGTAGCAAGCATGACTTAAGCAGTTGAGTGGGGGTTGAGTGGGGACGGGAGGGAGCTACTGCTAGGGGAAGTGGGGACAGGAGTCCCAGGGATCTATCTAAAGCCAGGAAGGAGGGGCCCAGGCTAGCTGGCAGGCTGCGAGGCCTGTGCAGCTGCCGCAGCAGCAGCGGCACCGTGCCCTGCCAAAGGCAGTCCCACAAGGGATTGGCCTCTGGATGAGCGGTGAGAAGCGGCTCCCCGGGTACTCGCGTGTCTGCCGTGGCCCTCTTCCAGCGTTCAGCACAGCCTCCTGTCTGCGTGCGCACTCGCCGCTCGCCGAGGGCTGTTACTGGAGCAGAGTCACCTGCTGGCAGGGTTGATGGCTGCCCCCATTGTGACGCTGGTGCTGTGATGTCACAGGTGCCGGAGTGCGTCCCAGCCAGCCCTGCCCCGCCCTCCATCTCTACCTCAGCTCAGGAACTCATAATGGGCCCGCGTAACCAAACACCTGACACACGCAGAACCACAGGTCATAATGGACCCCCAGGGGTTCCCTTGACAAAACAGGTAGAAGCCTCCTGAACTCTTTCCAATCTGAAATTGATTGACATGACCCATGAGTGCTTTGTTTCTGGAAATCTCCTGCTGGGAGATGGATCCAGTTCTCTTGGTGCTGACCCGTGTGCTTGTGGGGGTGCTCTTGGCACCTAAGTGACTGCCCTTGGCCACAGGGCTAGAAAATTTACAGCTGTAGTAAAGGAATCGCTGTTGCGCTCCTGCCTTGGTAACTTACCTTGGTGATCTCTCCTGGGTCACTCACACTTGCAATACACCTACCCCATTACTCCTCTCTGTGTGAGTGAAATGGTTAGTAATCTCAGGCCTTTGCAGGAGCAGGGGAGACACTGAGTTTTTACACATTTCTTTTGAGGAAAATCTTGCCAGAGCAAAGTAATCTTCAGGCTGTTAGTTACCAGGGTTGAGGAGACAAAAATTAATTCAGGGTCTTTGTCTCTTTTCATGCTATGATGACTGAAAGCTAATTCTGGACTTTACCTAACCCAGTTTCTGCTGTTTCCTCTCCAGGAAGTTTGAGTATTAAATGGCATTGATTCTTCCTATAGAGATAAAAGACTGCAAATAAATTAACATTAAAGTGATATGCCCTTGAGAAAGCCAAAACACTGAGCTAGAAAACATCAACCTCAAAAGATTTGGCTGAGGTTAGTGCTCTTGATGTCTTAGTATTGTGGTACTGACTGCGATAGTGAAAGTCTTCGTATTCTGCAACATATTGCCCAAGGCACTAAAGCTACCCGGATTAGGAACAAAACTATCTTTTTACATAGGCACCATCCCAGTAAAGTCAGGTTATTTCAGTGTTAGATCCCTTTTTTCTGTTTTTTGAAATGATGCTGCATATCCTTGCATAGTTCTATTGTTCTCTTCAACGACAAAATAATTTTTTTTTTAATTAGTGTGGTTTTTTATTTGACATGTGCTGTTGCTTCACAGAAAACCTTCTTACTCCTAAAGATTGTGATACTGAATGTGCAAAAAGAATTGAGGAAAACTTCTATATTCATAAATTTTATAAATTGTCTGTTGTCTATGGAAGATTTTTAGCATACTTATTTTTATTTTGCAACAATAAAAAGCTAGTTCTGTGTTGCTTTTCCTCTATTTAGAACACAAATTAATTGAGGTCATGGTTCTGTTAAGAGAATATAGTCATATTTCTAGCAAAAACACCATGAAAATTTAATTTGTGTCTGAGAGACTTTTGACCTTTCAAACTTGGAGGGTATTTATTATTCCTCTTTTATTTTATGTTGGTAGTCCTCACATTCATCTGTTCTCTTTAAATATTTACATTGTAACTTCTCCAAGTAAAGTACCACATGCTTAGCTTATACATAATGGTCTTTATTTGTGCTGCTGTTCTCCTTGATAATTTTCCATTTTGTCAAGGGGTCTTTCCAAATTGGGACGAAAAAAATTGATCATGACCACTGTTTCTTAATTACATATTATAAATGATCTTTAATAATTACTTCAATGAAGTATGAAAAGTAAATTATTGAATGCAATTTCAACCTTTCATTCCTAACATATTAGTCTCACCTTACAACTTTTTTCCCTGTGTGATCATTCACTTCCCTCTTTTTTAGGAAATAAATCTAAGTCTTCCAACCTCATTTATACTTCATATTTCATATTTTATTTATAATCTTTGTTTCAATTGCCTTTACTGGTAATTTATTCTACTTGTTCATTCATCTTTTTTGAAATACATTCATTCTGTCCAAGTGTCCTAATTTAACTGGTTTGTTTATGATGTCTTGTCATACCATCTTGGTTTTAACCCCTTCCTAGTATGAAGAAAGACATGTGCCCATGTTCTAGATTTCTCTCTTTTTTTCCTATTTACAATGTTGTATTTTCCTTTTACTGTTTTGCATTTAATATTTAAGAATTTTCCAAAACTTATTAGATAACACTGAACAACAGTCCTGCAGTGTTACAAAAAGGCTGAGTTACATTGAGCATGTAGGAGATGATTTGAGCAGATTTCTTACCAATAACTTTTGAAACACTTAAGGTGCTAGAACAGAACATTGTCCAAGGTCTGATTAAGTGTAAAGCTGCTCTTTAAAGCACTGAAATAATATTTACAGTACAGTTATTAACATGATACATATTCTAGATGCTGTCCTTATTCAATAAATAAAATTATTATATAAAAATTTTCCATTATTTGTTTTCTCTTGTTACATATTATTTGATTCTATTCTAGGTTTCCTGGTTGACCCAAGACAGAGTATATTGCAAGAGGTTTTAACATCACTTTGTCTAAAATATTTTTCTTCTCTTTTTTTGTGGTCCTGTGTGGGTATTTTGTGATAAGTATAAAACAGCATCTGAAGAAAATGCTTTGAGCACAGTAAGTACCTACAGGAGTTATATTTACCTCCTCTGGATTCAGCCCTCTAAAATATAGGCAAGTGACCTTGACTGGTCATTTTTACTCCTTCTTTAATTAGAGTAGAAAAATACATTCATTTTTACACAGGGATAGATGTTCATGCAGGGGATTGTTTTTTACTAACCAGGTAAGTAATGTACAGAATCCCTTTCAGGTAAGACCATTTGTGGCATTTACTCAGACTTTGCCTGGAATTATTTTAGGCAATGCTAATTCCCACCTTTTGAAAGAGCTCCTGGCAGAGTCTGGGAACTAGGATATACTAGGAAATATTCACAACAGGTATGTCACATATGGCCTCATGATTTTGGTCCTAAAACAGTCGTCATCAGCCTACCCCACTTTGTCAGTCCCAATGAGTTCTGACAAATACAGACTGAATGTCAAAACTTCAAATTACTTGGTAAAAATCTCATGGGCATGTTTTGCAGTCACACAGAATCCCCTTTCCGTGAAAAAAATTGCTAAAATGACAGCAGGACTTTATTTTAAATGTCTGCATTTTCTTTAATGAAATTTAATGAATGAAAACAGGAGCCAAGGCACAGATTTGTCATGTCTGGCGGCACTTATTAACTGGCCAGCCAGGCCAGAAGATGAATCTCTACAGCTAGCAGGAAAAGGTGTTCTGAGTTATTTTTAGAGACTGCAATCAACTTTAGCCCACAGACCATAATTTCAAAGTATTTCTAATATGGTAGTTTTCTTTTCAATTTTTAATAGATTAACAAAAGGAAAAAAATGGTCCAAGCAGACGCTCTTCTCTTTAGGGACATTTTAGAGACGGCTGTAATGTTCTTTCATCATTTAATAATTGCCAATAATATGAAAATGGCAAGAAATCCTCTTCCACTTTCTTGTTTTGTAGAATTGGAGAAAATGTCATCAGCTGTGGAAAGCACAGGGATCAAAATTATTTACTAGCTTTTTTCTTTGCATTACACTACAGAAATATAACAAGTTGCACCAAAACCTGAAAGATGTGGCAAGACTTATTTAATTAAACAGCCGTAATTTTCTCCTGACTGTGTACTTTTCCAGGCTCTTTTTGTTATATCTTACTAACAGTCTCAAGATTTTTGTGATAGTTTCTGCCAATACAAATGTCATAATACTACATTTTTAAAGGGTGGAGGGGAGGGGGAAGAGGGGTAGGGCGTTGGGGAAAACACACTTTTAAGACAAAGCTAAACTACATTTCTCATAATACACAAGTAAGAAAAATGACACAAAAATACAGGCAAAGGGTCAGACTTTCAAGGCATTAAATACACAGCAGGTCAACCTGAGAACAAGTTTTCTGAAAGTTCACTTATTAAGGTGTTTAGTAGGAGATGCCAGATTTGAAGCATTTTGAAATTCTGGGCAATAGTTATGTTTACTGTATTGACATGAGACATGGCCTAGGAGACCAGAGGTTCACTCCTACTCTCTCTGGCTGTGGTTAAAAAAGATCTGCTTAGTGACTAATGACAGAAACAGGGTATATGTGATGAATGATTTCATCTTAGTTAAGTCTTCCTAAATGTCAATGACTGAAGGCACTTCTGATAAGGATGCTATTCCCTAGGCTCTGCAGCATGAACCAAAGCCCATCTATACAGTCCATATCTCAGATTTATCGATACAGTTGTTTTTAAAGCCAGAATAGTTTGTCCTGCAGTAGTAGAAAAGGAGGATTCTAAAGTGAAATATGATATCAGTTTTGGCTGCAAATGCACAAATATCTAGATTACCTGCACTGTTACACAGAAATCGTATGTTTTTTGTGGCCTTTTCCCTATTTTGATTCACTTTACTAGTTATTATATTGAGCTTGTCTTCACACTCTATAAATGTGAAGGAAATTTTTATACAGTTCCAAGTTTTAATTCTCTTCTTCTTTATTCCACTGAAATATTTGTAAAACAAATTCTATACATTTTTTAAGACAAGAAAGGAAATAAGAATAAATTAATTAATTCCAAATTAATTAATGTAATAAAGAAGAGATTCTTCTGCACAGTGAGGGAGATTACATGGTAATTGCTTTTTCAGGCAACTATTGCCAAACCTTTGCCAAAAGTAAAATTTATAGAGGGAAGTTAAGAGAGTACCCATGCAAATATGGATGCATTGACAATATTCTTTTAAAAAGCAGGAAAACAAATTTATGCACTCCAAGCACAGCTCCCTGCGCTCTTCAAAGGGAGTGACTTTCTTTTCTTTTTGCTAGCTCTTCTGAGGTACTTTATGGACCAGCTCTCTCATCTCAAGTGTCTCCCAAGACATAAATTAATTTTAGATGCAATTTTTATTTTTTGTGGCTGCTAAAGCAATATTCACTGTTTGTTTTAGTTACCATGGAGATAATTGACTTCCTGTGGTGGCAGGAGTCTTTTTTGGGGTATTAAAGGGGCTTGGATCTAGGGATTCTCTAATTTTCATGCAGTGAAGAAAGTAATTTCATCCAAAAGACCTTTGTTAAGATTTCTCTCCCTCATAATTTGAGTAATTTTTGTCATGATCTTGTATTTGGGTGTTTTTTTATTTCCTACATTCCTTTTGTAGCTCAGTCTGCACAGTCCACGATGCTGGCTCAAACCACAGGAAAGCATTGATAGTCTATTTATTAATATTGTACATTGGTCAGGCATAAGCTCCCAACAGCCTATCTCCTGCTAGAACATCAACAGACACAAAGATAATAAAACATTTGATTATAACTTAGCTTTCTAAAGGGATTGGTTAGGACACAGAGATTTCTGACAAAAAAATTCTGTACTGAGGTTGTCAATAAAGAACAAAAACAAAAGCCATTCAGTTTGTATTAGCTATGTCTTATAGAGCATTAAAATTTGAACATACCAAATCTTCATCCTGGCAAAATAATCTCACTGAGTATAAAGCATTTGTATACTCAGCAAAGAGAAAAGGCGTGTTTCAAAAGTATGGATAACCAAAAAAATGCTCAAAAATACATTCTGAGGAATTCCAAAAGTAAAGATGGTGTGAATCTTAAACCAAATCTTGTAAGCCCTTGAACCAAGTATTTCCAGCCATAAAGTATGGTAAGGGAATTCGCACAACATTCAACCAAGCTTGGGAGGGTTATTTTTTTAGTATTTGAGAAAGGATACTTCTGCAAATCACTCTGGTCAAGAAGGTACAAAACTGGAATGGTTAACTTTTGTGAAATTATTGCACTCACTAGCCATCCCTTTCCTCATGCCATTCATCACAGCCATTCACAACATTCCTCTCTTCTGAGTTCAGGCATTATCATGTTAACTATGAATGAAAACCTTAGTTGAGCCAAAAGCTAGTGGGACTAATGCTCAGTGTCCTGTGTACATAGCCATGAGCATACATATGCCTACTCAGGATTTCTACACTCCTCAGAGCAAGCTGGTGCTGCTCAGAATAACTCTGTAACAATGGTCAGGATCCAGGAGGAAATCGCAGGATGGAGCTACTGGCAAGCACTGCCCTCCACACCCACGTACATAGTGATGGTCCTTCTGTGCCAGAATGAAATGCAACACGATGTGATGCACCAGCAAAAGTGTTCCCACAACGCCTCGCTTGAGCCTTAAAGGTACTGCAAGTCCCTGAGGAATAATACCTCTAAGTCCTCCAGCTGCAATGGTAAGCTTATGCATTTCCCACGGATGAGGCTTTCACTGAAAACACAATAAAGCTTTTGGACAAATCTTCATTAATAACAAGAATTAAAAGGGGATTTGTCTTGTTTCCACACTAACAGTGGATAAAAGCATATAAACACAAGAGGGATTATAAATAAAATCTACAGTAATCCCACTATTAGCTCTCTGTCCTCTAGTCTCCACCTCCTATATCGAGGGTCATGCCCTTTAAAGCACAAAATCTGTTACACTTTAAAAAAACCCACACACAGTAGTCATTGTAGTACTTTTCTAATGCATTGGAGTTTTTAGTCTAGTTTGTTTTGAATTTGGTGTACAACACCAAAATGCTCACAGGCATTCCATACAGGAGTATACTTTTGCTCCATGAAAATAATGTCTTTTGTTCCTACAGCATTTCACAGCAAAGAAAAAAATTAGAATCAATAATAAAAATGGAAATGTTTGAGAACAAGTAATAGTAAAGCAAAACTATAGAAATATCCTTTCAAGTGTACAACACAAAATCAATTTACCATGACCCTGAGAGTCAGCTGTTCTTGCCCTTGTGACAGAAGAGGAAGAAAAAGGAAAAGAAACAAATTAAAGCAGTACATAAAAGCCTTTTGTTTCCTAAAATTTGGAGTGTGTTTGAGGTAGAAGGATGCTTAAAGCAAGTTTCCAAATTTTTAGCAATACCATCTCATAATTTCTATTTTAGTGTCTGACATAGCTTTAGCCTTCTGGTGTATCAGTCATGTATTTCTTCTCTTTGTACATGAAGATTGCTCTTTAGGTAGTCTGTAACCTGAGAACCACTACTGTTTTGCAGTTTCCCCACCGCCTCTGTTTAGGATCTATCCATCTAATCCATTATTGTTTAGTAAGATTCTTTTTTTACGTTCATCAAAATCTGAATGCAAATAACAACCCAAGATTTAAACCAGAATACATCTAGGCAATAGTAAAATACTTACACTCTACAAGAAGATTCATCATACTAGAGCAACACACTGGATTTTTTTTCAAAACTAGCAAGACAGTCTTCAGCAATCATGAAAAAGCAATTTTTAAGCAACTGTCTCAAGGTTTCTGGACTGCCTTTGTGTTCAGCTGAAATTTCTATTAATCTTTCCTTAAATTAACTGCACTGAAGTATTCAGGAATTCCTTCACAAAATGTTCATTCCTCTGCAATATTTCTAAAGGAATAGCCTAATACAATGTAGCTGTGAGAGAGATGACGAGGAGACAGAAACAGGAGTACTTAATTTTGATCTCCTAAAAGAAATACCTAACTACATCTTCTGTTCTAGCACTGCAAATGCAGCTACTGTAAGAGACGTTTAAAACATTATGATGGGTTTTTTTTTCCCCATATCTGCCCTGATACTGCATTTAGAAATCCTGAATAGAAAAATCCTATTTTCCTATTACAAGGTCAAGTTACATCAAATTCTTCTAAAAGAACCAATAAAACAAGATCTTTAGCTTTCTCTTGGAATGTTAATATATCTAAAACCTCTGAGACTCAATACTGTGATCTTTCATGATTTACTGCAGATAAAACTCCTGTGCAGCTCCAGCAGCACTTTAAAACAAGATTTTAGTAAGTAGAAAAAGATTTTCAAGCTAAAGTAAGCACTTCAAAACATTCAATCTAATGTCACTGAGTTTAGAAACCTGTGGTCTAAGAATTCAATGTGCAGAGAGTGTTCATAGTATCAGCTTTTTCCCACACAGATATGGCAAACATGAACACACATCTTAGTATAGTTCAAGAGCACAGTACAAATTTTATGGTTGCAAATAAAGTACTAAACAAAAGAAATTGTTAGTCGCTAACCCTTTTTTCAATCCTGCCCACATTATATTTATTTATCATCTTCTCTGAACTGTGAACATAAAAATCAGATTTTCAAACTGTAAGCAGATTCCGTTTTTGTTTTTTTTTAAACCAAATAAAAAGTGCATAATTTTTGCACTGAAAGATTAAATTCCTCTTTGAACAGTGTAAAGTTGGAGACTGGTAAAGGGCTAAATTGGAAGTAGTAGCAGGTGTTTGCCCTCCTGAATTTGTAAACACTGAGGACTAATAACAAAACATGGCAAATCCTTTAAAAAAACAACCACAGACATTCAAAATTTAAGATTTCCAGTACTGACACTGAAATATTTTGAAGAAATACATCTTTCAAATACCGAAAAGAAATCATTTTAGGCTTAAAATACAAACACAGTGAACTGGACAACTAAAGTAAACCTAGTTTGTTAACAACCTTGAGTACACATCACTTCGCAAAATTACCTGGTTAAGGTTTGCCACTTCTCTCACTCTGTTTCATTAAAATCTATATTAAGTCACTATACATGTTGGAATAAATTCTTTAAGATTGTTTGAAAGTGACTTCTACTCTAGAAAGTCCTGTATTTCCACACAGATCCTGATACTGCACCCTAGCCTTACCCTGCACCTCAAATACTCTGCAGAGCTGGCCAGGGGTGCATATCATGTAGAACAGATGAGATATCAGAGGCTCTTAATCCCAGGGATGATTATTCTGTTTTACACTTAGGCTTCCATGAGGGCAGAGCAGGAGGGAAAGAGAGTGAGGAGGAAGGGGGCTTAAGGTTTTAAGGGTCAAGAAAGGGGAGGGGTCATTTCTTGGCTTCTTTCCAATAAGAATTCAGGAGGTCAGTTCCATCGGTCTTGCAGGGGTTACAGGGTTAAAGGGACATACCATTCTTAAAGCAGGAGGGTATTGGGTTACAACAAGAGCCATGGTACAGTGTCTGAGTCAAGGGTGGTCCCTGACAATACTTTTCAGGGTTCTCAGATATCAGGGCAAAAGTGGCAAAACGAAAGAAAAGCAGTACAATCACCACAACTTAGCAAATTAAAACACTTTAATAATAATGAAAGTAAATGTGGGACAAGGCCCAAAAATCTGAATACACTAAGCATGGGAACAAGCCCTTCTTAGAAGCCAGTGGTCAAAGACCAAGTTACAGGGAGGTCCAGGGTATAAATGGGGGGCAAAAGAGGAGGTGGAGTCAGGTTAGGGTCCAATGAGTATAGGGGAAAGTGGTGCAGAGGTGGAGTAAGGGAAGGCGGGTCCAATGGGGTAGGCTGGGTGGGACACTGCATCGGTTGAGGGCCAATGGTGATACAAGGAAGGGAGAACATTCTATGAACTGGGAGTGGTGATAATTAACTGGAAAATGAGAGTTAGGAATATGTATAGAGTATTAACATGGACAATCCCATAATTCTTTGGAACATCTTTTCTGGCATCACCACAACTTCAGCAAATGCCTCCCAAGGCTTAGGGTTGGGTACAAATTCTCTTCAGTGAGGGTCGTTTGACTAGGAATAGCAGTCAGGCTGACTCCCACAGTAAAGTAACCACATTATGGAATAAAATCTTGGTAGTCAATGATGTGTTGGGGTTTTTAGTGTCAGGATTTTATATTTAGTTTTAAATGTATTTCTGAATTCTGTATTGTCAGACACAAATACCAAAATCATGCTTCTCCTATTTTCCTATCTATGAACTCAAATAGTACTGAGCCCCAGAACAAGCAGTTCTTTCCTAGCCATAAGTAACATGTTTGAGGACCAATATCTTACAACCATACAAGGCTATAAATGTGAGCTTCACACCATTGAAGAAGGGCCTCAGCTACTCATAATGGAAGGTCAGGCAACATCAGGCCATAAAATAGTGACATAATAATATATAGAAAAGCTATTTTACAGAAGGTAATTTTTAGAGGTTTAAAAAATTTATTAGCTACCGTTTTCCTCTCCTTGCATATCCTGTAATCTGGAGGGCATGGTAAAGGAGCCAACCTGATTCAAAGTAGAAGGGCATGAAAAATAGTAATAATAAAACCAGAAATGAGCTAAAATATTTCTAAAATTTTCTTCCTTTTTATTTTATTCTTTCAAATAAATACACAGCAATAAGCAATATGTATAGTCGCATAGTTTGGTCTGTAGGATTTATGGCATATGATAATAGAGTAATAAGAGCAAATAAATCCTCAGCTGATAAAAATAGTGGAAACCATTAGAGCCAAGCTATACATAAGAAGGTACTTTCTCCCTTTTTTCTCACCCCAGATATTCAAGCTATCATAGTCATGTTACCATATGCTAAATGTCTGATAAACATAGATTAAGTAACATTAGTTATTTATGTGTTTGTACATACAGATTTTTGTTTTATTATTATTTAACTCCTACATCCTTCAATTAACCAGAAGGGCACAAGGAACTGGCTGAATAAATACTTACACAGATCCACAATGTGACTTCTTCTGGACATGGGATTTAACTCTAAATTCATCACTACTGAATGCCATTTTTACTTGAGTCCTTATCTGTGTATCCCCAGATCAAATTTATCATGCATGAGTCCCTTTAATCTTCTTTAGGACATTGTACTTGTGTTTCAGAAATTTGAAACAGCATTCTCCAAAATAAAAATTTTGCTATTGTCCAGCTTCACCACTAAATGCAAATGAGATTTTCAACTTGCCAGGACATATCTTACACTGCATTACTGGGAATATCATGTGGTGCAGAGACTGTTGAGCTGATGCCAGTCCAAGCCAAAGAGTGCTTGCATCAATGAAGAGTGTATGGAGGCTTGAAATTGGGAAGACTTCTCTTTTTGCCTGCCAGTTTTCAGAACTGAGCTGATACATTTACATGCCAGAACACAACTCAGTGTTAATATTTGTGCTACATTGCTACATATGAAACATCTGGAAGCTGGTTTTGATTTTTTTTTTTTTTTTTTTTTTTTTTTTTTTTTTTATCAAAAGGCAGCTTCTTTCAATTTCATTTGAAACCTGTAGCTATTAGGACTTCTCCAGTAATTTTCAAGATGGAGAACACACAGGTCAAGGTGATGTCAATCTAGTAACATCTATTCATTTCTGTTGTCTGTAAAGGAAGATTATTTCAGTCATTCAAAATTCAATGTTAGAAGTATTTCATTCTTCTAATGGAATAGGCAATGAATGATAAACTGATTATTGCATAATTTTTCAGTTAAGGGCATTTGTGGCAGACATATGTTCAGGGTGACATTTTACTGTGTTAACCATAAGAAAAAATCACTTATCTCCTCAGTTCCCTGACAAATTCACTACAAACACACAAACAAGGTAGAGGTTCTTATAGGGAAAACCTCATTAATTTCACCAATCTGAGAAACTGCCCAGAGAAGTGGATGCCCCATCCCTGGAACTGTTCAAGGCCAGGTCAGTTTCACCCTGAGCAACCTGGTCTAGTGAATGGCAGGGGTGTTGGAACTAGATGATCTTTAAGGTGCCTTCCAATTTAAGCCATTATACAGTTCTATGATTCTTCGAGGTAGTCTCAACAATATCTAGCTTTGTAACAAATGAAGCAGGGGAACGTGAAAAATATTACATGGTCTCACATCAAAAGGGTATACAGAAAGAGAGATGGATTTAAGATTGCTTAGGGACCTTAAATAATGCATTTGATAATTTAAGTGCTTGACTTTGCAGTGCTAATATTCTGATAGTTTAATAGCATAAAAAATGTAAAAACAGCACTGTATGATCTGAATTTCAAGTCCATGATCTCCATTTTCTAGCAGACTAAAATTGAAAGTAAGGTCTATTTTCCGCTACAGAGAAATGCACAGACCACTCAGAGGAGCCATCAGGAGAAGGGGAACCTGTAGCTCCACAGCATAGTTCTTTGCCCCTCGAGCTAATGTACTAACCACAGATGCTGCCCCACACAACCATTCTCTGTTTGGGACACATTTCTGAAGGGAAGAAAGAACATATTTGGTGTGCTTTCACACAACTCCAGTGGGATTTCGCAGAAATTAACTGACAGTAAAACATTGTAAATAATTTAGAGAGGAAAGTCTCTTTTAAAACTTATTTACTGTTCACGTAAGTAAAAACCATGTATTACTCTCTTCAATCAGACAAAACTGAAGTCAATAGGATTCAACCTGACAGAGAAATTCATGATGAGGCATTAACGGCACACTGTAGGAAAATAAGTGAAGAGACCTGCTCAAGGGATGCTCAAGATTGATGCATAAAATGGGATTTTTCACTGGTCTTTCTCAATAACCCTTGTTGCCAACTTACCCTTCATCATGATTAAAAATATTTGTATTTATAGAGGTTATTTATCCTAAAAACAACTTAAGACTAATGCACCCTGTCCAGATAAAGCTTTTCATGAGATTAAAGCTTTTAAATGTGTCTGCATGTTTCCTTACTGAACAATGTGGTTTTATTTGTAAAAGATAATCTTTCAAACACTATTAACATGATTTATTACACTGTTTTTTCACACACAGTTTAGACCAATGTTAGTTGTACATGATGTCCAAAATATTTGGAAGCATGTTTGTGCTGTGATTTCTTTATTTTTTTGGTGCAGAATTCTTACTAAAAAAACCTGACAAGAACATCATTAAAATTTCTTCACTTTTTAAGGCATCGCATGATTTTTAAACATGTTTGTTAGTTGCAATTCATTCAAAGAAAAAATATTCACAAATGTCTTCAGTATAATTCCATGAAGAGTGACCATCTGTTTGCTGTCATTATTTTTAATAAAGTCTATATAATGTGTGTTGCCAAAATGAAATGCATCACCAAGCCTCAAACCAGCTGGCTTAACATGTTTTTCAGAAATTTTCCTGTGTGCATTTTCCATCTTCTCAGGCTTTTTGAAGCAACATGGCCAGAGCACTTTTGGACTGAGACTGCACCCCACTACTATAATGGTTCCTCAGGGCTTCCTGAAGCTGTGTTGTAGGACTGGCTTGAGGCCTCAAAGCATTTACAAATATACACACATGGGAATGTGAGTGAGATAGGATTGGTTTCTTTGTATATCTCATAGTAGGGAATTTTTGGCATGAAGAATTGACACTTCAAAAGTGATCAGATAAGAAAAATATTGGGAAAACTATACAAACATGGCTGATTTAGATTGTTAGAAAGTAACAAACTGCTAACCTAGCCATGTATACCTGCTAGCCAAAGGACTGATAGCTGAGGTTGATCAATATTTGGCATATTAAAACACACAAATCTTTAAATGAGTAATAAATAATGTTCTTTAGCTGGGAACACAGGAGGGCCTCACGAATCTGTGAATTTATTCTCAGACGAATGATGGTTGCTCCAGAAGACTTTACTAAAGACCACTTTTACATATTCTTTTGCCATGTACTGTAAAATTCTTCCACACACCCAGAAATACAACAAAACTCAAAATATTCTTAGACTCTATTATATAAACTTCATTACATAATTTCAACATATCTGCCTAACATTGGCAGTGGGCTAAACACAAACTCTGGGGTATTCCCTTGGGCTAGGTGCTGGACCCAAAGAGCATAGATCTGTTTCTTTTGATCCAAATCTCCCAGTCTCAATTATCTGCTGGGTATTCTAGAAATTTTTGAAAGGCACTCAACAGTTAAATTTAGGCAACTGAGCAGTCTCTAATGAGACAAAGTAGTAGAAGTGAGCTTGCAGGTTGAGAAGACCAGAGTTAGCTGCCTATCATCAGAGATGTGTATATGTGAAATAGCTGAACTATACTCAGTGGAAATCTATGGCTTCCTTAAACAATACATAGATAAGGACCAGTGTCACTTAAGCTCCTCTATGATTTTTTTTCCTCGCCTTTTGGAAGGGCACATGTCAACCATAGGTCTTACATCTTATCAGTTGCTCTAGGCAACCTCAAGGATGGAGGTATTTATCCTGTTCTCATCAGTACAGTCAGAGGAATCTGGAGAGCCATCCAGATGACAAAATGCACACAAACTGGTGTAGGTTAAATTTGTGTGTCAAAGATAGCTGCAGACTGAAGTCTTTCACCAGAAATGCCCATTATAGTCAAACACAGGTAGATATATATTATTAGTGGAAACCATGGTCCTAAGAACAACAAAAGTTTTAGTCCTCTTTGTGACCTACCTGCCTTCACTTGCAGTGATGATGTATAAAGGGCTGTGGTTCCACTGTGTGAGGAGTACTCTTTCCTCCCTTTGCAGAAGATCTCAGCATAGTGGCATCTACTCCTTTCAAGCTTTGACACTAGGAAGAGAGACTAGCGTGGTCAGTGTAAGCAAAAATACTCCTTTTCACAAAGGATGGTCTTTCTTTGCTATCTTTTAAAGTCAGGAAATGTGGTTTGCAGAAGGCCTAGTGAAGTGGAAAATCCATTTCTATAGGTTCTGTAGAATGAAATACAGTTATAAAAAAATTCCTTTTTAAAGTTAAGAAATTTAACAAGAAATTAGATTCTTTCTGTTCAAGGTTTAATCCAGTCTATAGAATTTAATAGAGAATTACATCCTTACCATGGAGAGGCTTACATTTCCTGGAGAAAGGTGATTATTCTCTATTTAATTCTACAGATCTTTTACTATAAGGGTAATTTCAGATTCATTCAACTGTTACGCTTCTTCTGCCACCTTGAAAATTATCACACTTTCATGAATTTGGCATGGCTCCATCAATAGAACCAGAAACATGAAATTTCCGTTCCTAATATAAATGTGCAATACTATACTGTTTTATAGCTTTCCACTTGATAATTCATATGTAGTATCTTCTGTTGGATTTAGACTGTAATTTTTATGTTATATTCAGAGAAAGAGCTAAAATTATTCAGGAAAAAGTAATGGTGAAGTTCCAGTATTTCAGTTTGCAGTACTGCTGTGCCAATATCTTACTTTGTTCAGCCAAGGAACAGTCCATTTTAGCCACAACTTAGCCTTCCAGAATACGTGACACATGTAATCTCTTACACAGCAAATGAAACATTTGAATCATTTTTGTCTTGCAGATTGTTGTGGTTTAACTCCAGCTGGCAACTCAGCATCACTCATTCACTCCTCTACCAGCAGAAGAGTATCAGAAAAACAAGAAGACTCATAGGTTCACATGAAGACAGCCTAATAGGTAAAGCACAGCTGCGTGCACAAACAAAACAAGGAATTCATTCACTGTTTCCCATGTGCTGGCAGGTGTTCAGCCATTTTCAGGAAAGCAAGGCTCCATAACACGTAATGGTGGCATGGGAAGACAATCACCCCAAATATTCCCCTCTCCTTCCCCCAGCTTTACATGCTGAGCATGATGTGATGTGGTCTGGAATTAGGATCAGCTGTCCTTGCTGTGTCCCCTCCCAACACCTTGTTCACCCCCAGCCTTCTCGATGGTGGGATTGGGTGAGAGGCAGAAAAGGCCTTGGCTCTGTGTAAGTGCTGCTCAGCAATAGCTAAAACATCTCTATCTCTATCAACACTGTTTTCAGAAAAAATCCAAAGGATAGCCCTATGCTAACTGCTACAGAGAAAATTAAGTCTATCCCATCCAAAACTAGTACAGAAGTAAAATCATATTCAATCTATAAATCTATATGGATTAAAAGATAATGAGTACAGAAACCTTCCCTCCTTAGGTTATGGTGAAATGCTGTGTTGGGTTTACATGGCAAGTTTTTGTTAACAGGATCCACCAGGGTGACTTTTGTGAGAAGTTGCTAAAATCTTCCTTCCTACATGTGGCAGAGTCAATGCCAGTTGACTGGCAGATGAACCCTCTTGGCCAAGAGCAAGCCTATCAATAATGGTGGTAACACCTGAGATAAGAGTCAAGAAGAGCAGGAAACTGCAGAAAAACAGCTGCCAGAGAACGCATGAGAGAAACAGCCCTGCAGACACCCAGGTCATTGAGCAAAGACACAGAGGAGGTGATCCAGACGCCGGAGCAACGATTCCCCCGCAGCCTGGGGTGAAGACCACGGTGAAATAGGCTGTGCCACTGAAGCCCACAGAGGTCTGGGGCAGGCAGATATCCACCTATAGCCTGTGGAGGAGCCCACGCTGGAGCATGTGGGTGCCAGAAGTAGACGGACCTCATGGGAAGTTCACCCTGAAGCAGGATTCTGGCAGAACCTGTGACTCTATGAGAGACTCATCCTGGAGCAGGCTGTTCCTGAACAGCTGTACTCTATGGAAATGTTTGTGAGCCCTGTGGAGCAGTTTGTGAACTACAGTAGGAATGACTTATGTTGGAGAGGTTAATGGAGGACTATTTTCCAGGAAATGGATCCTGCACTGGAACAAGGGGATGAGTGTGAGAAGTCCTCCCCTGAGGATGAAGGCTCAGCAGAGACAACGTACAATGTACTGACTTCAGCCCCATTCCACATCCCCCTGAGACTCTGAAGGTGAGGAGGTAGAGAATTCAGAGGAGGATTTGAGATAGGGAGAAGGGAGGGGTAGGGGGGGAAAGGATTTATTCTCATTAACCTACTCTAGTTTTGAATTGATCTAATTCACTTGAATTAAACTAATTTCCTCAAGACAAGTCTGTTTTGCTCATTATGGTGATTGGTGAATTATCTCAACCCATGGGCCTTTCATTGTATTTTCTCTCCCCTGTCCAGCTGAGGAGAGCAATTCTGGTGGGCACCCAGTGTCCAGCCAAGGTCAACCCACCAGAAATGCTATGGATATAGAAACACATAAACAATAAGCAACAATTCTCTCTTTTATTCCATACACAGGACTTTTTTGAAGACCTATACATTTTGATAAGCAAAATGTATTACAGAGGGACAGGGAAATTGCATTTAGGCAATTGTCAATATTTCTCACTACCATTATGTCATTCTTGTTTATATCAAAATTATTCACATTTATCTTCTGTACATTTCAAAACCAGGCTATCCCAGTATAAGTCATTAAATATATTCTGCTTTCTGTAACTGGAGAAACATTCAAAAACATTCAAAATAAAGAAGTCAGTGGCCTCTGGATTTATACACAGTTTTACCTGATTAGACTGTCATTGTAAAACAGGGGTACAAATGTCTGTCAAACAAGACAAAAGTTATGCAATCAAATGTATATAAACAGTAAAATGCTATTGTGTAATTTAATGTTAAGTGTTTCTGCTTAGGAAAGCCACCCTTAATCTAATGACCTTAGATTTTCTTATTGAGGAGAAACAAATGTACCTGTTACATCAGGCATTTGACCTGATTAGGATGGGAGTGCATGTCCCATGTCTCTCTATGTCTCTCTACTGTTTATGAAAGTCTTTGGCAACTGGTTCACTGATACTGTAGAGATCAGCCTCCAGGCAGATTAATAACACTTCTGTGAGTTTTTGTGTTGTAGCAGTGTTGATAGTAGTAAAAAGAAACAAAACAGACATCACCAAATATCCATTTTTTTACACTTATATCCCTAAAAATATTTCATGAGGAATTCAGAAGATCTGATGACCTGCATCATGAAGCATTGCTTCGTTTTAATGTAAAGGAGATGCTGTAAAGCTGGTGCTGAGTAGCTCCAGTGAGCTGTATGCTGTTAACCACAATTTTTCTTCCAGTGTTCTGCCAGTGTTTAGGAAATTGCACTTCTAATGAATTAATAGAAGGATATGCTCTGTAGTTTCTTGAGCTAATATTTCAGACTCTGCCATATCAAATTCAATTTGGATAGCAATTAATAAGAGCTTTCTGTAAAGTTAGCTCAGATTTTAATAATATTCACTTCTCCTAGAGATGGTTGATTTCTTCACAAATTGGTGTCCAATAATTTCAACCAATTTGTTGTTACATCTGTATGTAAAAGTTTCTATGAAACTACAGTACGTTTAGTTCTAGGTTCCACTCCTTTCTCAGGGCATATATGATACACACATCCTTCCAGTGCTCTGTTCCTTTTTTTGTTCTTTAGGTTTCAAATTTTTCATGTAAGGTGACTCCAAGGTAACTGTACAATTGTCCTTGGGGATACATCTTGTGTAGATGCTTGTAAGGACAAGTTTCAGTTAAAGCTTTTTAACATCATAATGGAGTCACTGAGTGTTAAAACTTCACCAAACTTGTGCCATGTTAAATTTTAAGGTGCCACTTTAAAGTCTGAGTACATATTTTGATATTTCTAAGACACTACATGGTTTAAAAAAAAACAGCCTTAAAAGTTTTTAAATTGCATTGTTTTAGTCTGTAACTTTAAAATTTCCTGTACTTAAAAATTTATATAGTACAAGAGATTGACAATAATTGAGAAAAAGAGAATACTGCTAATACCATAACCTCCGAAAAATTATTTGCTGTAGATGCTAAGGAATGAAAACAAATTTTTAGGGAGAAATCAGAAGAATTATTATAAATAGTACTAAAGTTAAAATTTAAAATGCAGAAATACAGAATTCTCCAGTACTATACAAGCAAAACAAAGCAAAACTAGATAATGAAAATTTATTAAAAAAGGAAAATAAATATTTATAAATTCACCTTCTCCTTAACATAGATGGCAGAGAAATGATGGAAAAATTCCTTGCTTTCAAAATAACTGATAGAAAACTGGATATTGTCAGAAGAAAGAAGTTAAATAAATAAAAAAAAAATAAAAGAAGAACACAGAAAAAAAAAATATATATAAGCAGTTCTTTTTCTTTCTGGAAGATGAAACATGTCAGGAAAACCAGAAGCTAGTTCTGCTGATAAGTGCTAGAGTTCCACTTTGCTGAGACAGAGGTGAACAGAATAATGTTGGTGCTCATGGAGAGATGATACATTTTTTACTTAAAATATTTATTTCAGAGAAATTCACATTGGCATAAATTTTAAATAAGTCCTGGGAAACCAGAGCCTTCATAAAGCTGGGATTTTGTCTTTAGGTTCACATTCGGGTGAAACAAAATTTCATATAAATAAGAAATATTTCCCTTTGCTTTCATTCAATAAACATAAGGAATTATTTTAAGAACAGCCTTAAAGAATACAGTTAGTGTCAGCATTTTAATAGAGTATATATATTTTCCCCCAGACGTTGCATTGTGAATGTGTCCTCATGTCCTGCACTGCTCATAATCAAGATGGCAAAATCTCAGTGTGAACATTTATCATGAACAGATTTCCCTATTTCGGTACAGAGCTTTTTTTTTTTTTTTCTGCTGTAGTCATATTCGCCATTATCAATCAGAGCTTTTAAACCAATCAAGTCCATCATACAATTATAGGGATTTTTCTTCCACAGTTTTTTCGTCTGCAGTCTCTGGATGAAGTTTTGTTTAATATATCCTGCTTCTTTACATTAATACTGTACTCTGTGGTGTTTGAAATTATATTCACCTCTAGTATTAAAACACCCTCACTTCTTGTATGATTCTTTGTGCCGACAAGTAGTATCACTGAAACTCCCAAAAGGAGGGATTCTGAGCCTGCAAGTAAATTTAAAACAAACAAACAAACAAACAAACAATAAAACAGATTCACAGTCTTAATGTTAGTTTATAAATTCAAGGAAAAATAAGTTTTTTGAGGAAAAAAATGTGGCAAGTATAGTCTGCCACAGAAATAAAGGAGAATAAACAGTCCTGCAGAGTCACCAGATAGTAGCTCTGTATTCCCTGATTTTAACACAATTTCTCACTGGGTGGAAAATAAAAGGCAAAGCTTCTAAACAACAGAACCCAAATAATAACCACTATTTTAATTTTCTAAAACCAGGGAAAAAAATGGAATTTTTTTAACTGCTTCCCAGAGGGGAAAAAAAAAAAGAGGGGGAAAAAAATCAATTTAACAATTTCAGTTATCTTTGTGGACATATGTGATATTTAATGAATAAATGTAGTCTGAGTTGATTTGTCCATTCTACCTTTGTTTTCAAATTATTATTCAGCCCAGTAAGAGGATAGGGTGTGTGCTTCTTATTTGCATTAAGTATTTGAGAACTGAGCCTTAATTTAGAATAGCTTCATTTGCATTGAAATCTTATTATTGCTATTAAAAAAGTTTAAATAAACCAAGAGTGAGGCTTTGGCAACTGAAAATGTTGAATCTCCATGAATAATTTAAATAGATTTTGTTTATACTAATTAAACCTCTTTCTCTATTTTGTCCAATCATTACACAAATGAAAAGATTCTGAGACAATAAAAACTAAAGGAAAGGATATGGAACAGATTTGTTGAATACTGTTTGGCAGGTAAGCAGAGTTCAAGGTTATCTTTTTAGCAAATGTTACTACTCAGCTGTGAATTAGTTTTGAGTACTCATCACAGATGGAAAGTCTGGATTAGGACTGTGAGAAACAGAGTCAGCGCGAGCAGGGCAAAACATCATCTTTATGTATTCTGGGATTTATATGGCGGGAGGACTGAGAAAATAGGGCAGGGAGTTACATCTGTACATACAATTTTCTTTTAAATTTGAATGGCATAATTTAGGCTATTCTGTAGCATACATATTACACCTTTAATTAGATTGCTTTGTTTTAAAAGCAAACCAGTGAAGCAAATCATAATTAATACTTAGATTCTTTTTGGATTAAATTTCAGAATATGTATCATTGGCAAATGGAGCAGCAAGATAGAACTGCTTCTCCAATTTTTGCTAAAGTGCTGTGAGGAGAATGGAGGGCATGTGAAACAATAAGCTAATTTCTAGCTATGCACTTTAGCTGCAAAGACCTGGTCTCAAGTTGCATGTGCAGACTATATTCATAATAGTTTTCCAATGGGAAAAAACAAATGTTGCCATTCTTTGCAATTGCAGAACCACCCCCTAAAAATAAAAATGAATTATCATGATGACTCGAAACTCAGTTCATCACTATTTTTCTAGTCTATTTTTTAGATTTCTATTCTATTTTTTACATTAAAATTCACATTTCATTAACACTTCAAAGGTATTAAAATGGTTTTTTTGAACACTTGTGTGGTGAGAAAGTCTGGAAACTCAGATTTGTTTTTCAGTAGGAGCAAAACCTAAAAAGTATCTTTTAATGTGGGTTAGAAGTTTGTACAGAACAAATTAGGTGCAACTGCTTTTCAATGTCCAAAGCAAGTTCCTGGGAATTTCCATTTCTCCTTTTATCTTCTGTCACAGATACCAGAATTTTAAAAAAAAATTTAAAAAACCCATGAAGAGGACCTAGTGCCCTCTAAGTCTAAACACAAATGAGAGAAGTGAAGTCTAAAACAATTCTTCCAATTTCAGCTTTCCCCCTGGCTTTATTTTTGCTACTCCAGGAATATTAAAAAGAAATGGAATGTTTTTAATGGACTGTCAGCAGCATTGTTTTCATTAACAAAAGGAAACTCAATCAACTGCTCTGCCGAACCTCTCTGTCTCTTTTTTGATGGAATGATAAATTGTGCCAAGCATTGTCAGATTCTGATAAATTAAATTTAAATTATATGTGTTCAAAATCTTTTAGGACTAAACCTAATGTAATTTTGATCATATTTCTTTCCAAAAGAAAAATAATAGTAAAAAAGTAAGCAAGAAAGACAATAAAAGTTTAGAGATAAAAGAAATTAATGGAAACATTCTCACATTAAATTTGCTTTTCAAGGCAGATTGGACACAGATTGACTGAGTCCAAAACATGACTATTTATACATGACTGCCAGCACTAGTAAGAAAAAGATTAAAAATGGTGACTCACAATAACACTGCAGATATAAGTTGTTAAAAACTGACATGAAAAAGAAATGTGTATAGTGAGTGTTTCAAAATACCCCAAAGTTAATCAGGCTTTTAATCAGTCATATTTAAACAGTAATATTCTGTCTGGCATTACTGTTAATCCCAGCAAATAAGGAGAAAATGCAAAGCCGTTTTTTAGAGGATAAGAGTTTAGTATTTATAGATGAAGAGTTAAACAGCAGTAATAGTTCTGGTTTTGCTAGAAATAGTTAAACTAGTTGAAATATACAACTTGTTTAATAATGCAATATGCAAAAAACAAAATTCCATTGAATCTTTCAAATCATTGATTTTTTTCGTCATGCAGCCAAAAGTAAAGCCCCTGGGTTCAATGTATTCACACGGACCTCTTTAAATTCTGAAGTCTGTCCTGCTGCCCCACTTCGCTTTTTAAAAAGTAAACATCCTTAGAGGTTTCAATGTGAGTGTTGTATTACCTGAATTTGTAGGCAGTATAATCCAAATTGTAAAAAGCCCAAACCACTGTCACTGCAAAACACATGAAAGTTCCAATGACAGAAAAGCAAGTTTCAAAAAATGATTTTGCATGGTTGCTGTTCTTGGCAATGAGGCAAAAGTGCTGGCCAAGTGGCACATCCTGAAAGTGGCTCATATACCAAACAAAGCACTAACACAATGTGCAGGATTATATTTTGCTTAGAACCGAAGGTTGGAAGCAGCTTTATAATAAGTCTTCCAGAGGCATGATTTACCACTGTTATATTTATTGTTGGTGGTCATGTGGGCCAGCATTGGATAATACTGAAGACATTTATGAAACATTCTTTACCTTTCTAGCTCTATTTTATGTCAGCAGTTCAGACAATTTACAACTACTGTTCTGTGTAGAACTGCACTGTGAAATGGAGCTTATTGCTAGAGCTCCAGGTCTCATGGCTCCTCCTACATAGTATGTATCTTTCTAATTTGCAGTGCTGCTGACACAATATGCTTGATTAGGGACTAGTGTTGAAGATAACTCTGTAGGATAAAATGCTGGCTCCCTTAGTCATGTTGTTAGATAAATTCTGCCATGTGTACATGCCAAGAGAGAACTTGAGAGGTGTAAAATGTAGCCTGATGCAAGTAGAAATACTTCTATTTTAGTGCAGCTGCGCAAGAAAATACCCTTTGGAGACTTTTACCCATGGCAGTCATGAAAGTAATATAGCAGGATGATAAGGGGGTATTGTATATCCTCTGTTACTGATTATGGAAGAAATCATCTTTTTGTTTTATGCTAGGACTAAGGCCCTTGCAGTAAAGAGAGCAGTCCCACAGCTGGACTGAAATTCAGGTTTTTCAATGTCTGCTCTAGTGAAGTAAACAAAGACATTTTGAGAACTAGGAGGGAGGGCTTAGGACTAAAAGAGGTGTGTATTTTAACACAGATATAATATAGATTATTCTACAACATGCTCTTTAGAGACAGAAGAGATCAATTATAGCTAAATTGAGATGTGATAGAAGGAGATTTAGTGATATGAGGAAGCTTAAATTAATCCCTCCTAAGGTAATATCGACAAATGTTACTCGCTGGTGTCATCAGTCTAGTGCTTTCAGCAGTCTCTGACACAGGCAAGAGAATTGCCTCATGTGAAAGGAAGGAAACGCTTCATCAGCAACCAATACCAGTTCACTGGGTTGGCAAAACCCTGAGAAAACCCTGCCTGATAGTAAGACCCTAAATGTGCCTTAAGGATTGAATTTTTGCTGTCTCATCAGACTGCCCTTGGACTCAGCACCTTACTTTCTACTCCAGGCCAAACCAGTGGCCAGCCAAGGCTCAACACCTCCCAGTGAGACAGGGCACAGGGCAGAGCAGCTGAAGGTTAAACCCACCTAGACCCACAACGATGCCTAGGGAACTGCCTGGGTAGCCCAAACAGTGGCAGAATCAGCCCTCTTGGCTTCTACCAGCACTCTCTGCAAGCCCCTAGTACAGGGCACGGTTCTCCTTCTGTTAGCACTGCACCTCAGCAGTCCCTGGCCTGAAGAGTTCTATTCCCTCGTCCTTCAGTCCCTTTCCTCAGACCTGGAGGTAGACAGTGAGAAGCACAAAGAAAGGACCAGTGTTTTATATTCCTGTCCCCTTTTCCTCTACTGGCTCAGGTTGGCTGTGAAGGAGAGGAAAAAGCTACAGAGCCCCAGTGGGCTGCCCCCCAGACACTGTGGGACAGGAGGCAGCTGCTGGCAAACCCAAACCTCCCCCAAGAGTTCCTTCATCATCTGTGCCTCTGCCCAGATATCTCTGTCTAAGGGTTAAAACTTAGAAAACTAAAACTAATGTTTTGAGAGGTAAAAGAAACAATGGAAGCTGGTGTACTACTCTATGTGAAGGACCATTCTGCTTCTCACATACACCATGATTGTTCTTATAGTGCTGTGGTCCAGTTCCTTATGTGATCTTCCAAGGTGAAACCTAAATTTCCCCCCAGCTCTCTAAATTCAATGAAATTCTGAATCCTTTGATGGTACTCCACACAAAGCACTTTGAATATCTGGGACTTTAATTTGGTGTGATCCTAATCAGGACTGTATAGAGAACGGACCAAAGGTCAGTGTAGTCCCCCGCAGTTGCTGAAGCCTACATGGCTCAGTGGATTTCTCTACTACTTGAAGGCTTCCCTTGAACCCACTCATTGTCTAGATAATCCAGCAGGATGGCACTGAAATCTGTCTGTCTACAGAATGAAGAGCACCTTAATGAGACTGGATACCTTCTGAGAGAGAAGACAGAAGCAAAATGCAAAAGCCATACATGGTGGAAAATCAGAAATTATGCAGAAAACATCTGAAACTGCATAAATGGAGGTTGTTAATACAGCTTTGGGTTGGATTGAGGGAAGGGAAGAGCAAAAGGACCTACTAGTCACAGACTTGAGAGAAATCTAAAATTAGAATAATCCTGTTAAATACTTGTTTAAGTTTAGGGCAAATTTGGGAGTGAACTTCTAAAGGAGTTCCTTTAGAAAGCAGATTTAAGTGGGTTTTCTCCCAACTGGTTCAGGAAAATATTTTCTTTTCTAAACTCAGGAGGCTGTGGGCAGAACCTGACAGACTTCGAATGGCTGAAACAGCATTTTCTCAAAGGAAACCATAAAGCTCATATGCTGCTAGCTTACAACCTCAGACAGGGAAAGAAATTGTTAAAAAAAAATCTACCAATTAAGAACTGTACTAGAGCTATGAAATATGAACCAAAAGAAATTTGTGAGTTCCTTGAAGGTTTCTTTTAACACCTTTACACTTGCAAGAAACAGGTCTCTGGAGATAAAAGGTCAGATTGTGAAGGCTAATATGTCTGGTTACTCAGCAGAATAAAAGGCCAAATTGGACTGTCCTTTTGAAGTCAAGGAAATTCAAAAGTGATTTTTAAAAAATGCCAGCAGGAAAAACTTCAGGACTTTTTCAATTCCCTGGTGACTTTTCTTTTTATATTTTCAGTAAATTCTCAGTAACACGGATAACTTGGAGGACAAATTTGTCTTTCCATTATGATGGAGGCAAATTTTACACATTCCTATAATTCATAAGCACATTATAAAATGTAGATATGGATCCACTTTTCTGTTTGTATAGCAGAGTATTTTCCATTACTACAGACACAAGAAATATAAATTGAGTTTCTGCATAGATGTTTGTTGAGACGTGCTTCAAATTTGGTAAATGCAGTGAATTAGATATAAGAGGTGAATTAAAAGAATGAGGGTAGAAAGGAAATTGGATAATGCATAGCTAAGCTCAGTTTGAAGGTGAGTTTAATTTTTTTTTATTTGGAGAGACTGAAATTACTGACTGAAATAAATAAAGAACTGAATTTACTGCTTTTGAATGTCCCGATACCTTGGTTCATGAAGAAATACATTACGTTGATTTGAACTCAAAGAAGCACCAAAACTGTTCCAACAAAGCTCCCACAGAGAAAGGCTTTGCCTTAGCAGTCAAGTTCAAGCAGACTCCAGACAGAAGAGGTGTGAGCTTGCATGGTGGCACCCACCTATCAGCTGTTTGAAGTCTGACGGAGCCATTTGATGGAAGCAGTGGTTACTCATCTTGCTCTTTTTTTTCTGCCTCCTGAATTCTGCCTTAAGATCTTGTTGCTTATTTTCAACAGACTTTCTGACTGCATTGGGGTCCTGCCAGGGGTTTTGGATTTTCCAGATTCTGGATCATCTTTCCCTGACCATGGTACATGGATCTAGATCCAATCCCTTGACTGTCACTGAGCCTCAGCAGTTAGATGTGATTGCTCACATCCAGACTTACATACACACTCAGATCTTACCTATGCCATGATTGACCCTGCATTTGAGATATGCAGCAGAACTGTGCAAAGTTACTAGTGTAGCGTTTAAATACTTCCACAACATGCTAATGATAAGACCATTTCTAACTTTGCTTCTTATAATGGAATCACAGAATAGCACAGAATAGCTGAGAGTGGAAGGGACCTCTGGAGACCAGCTGGTCCAGCCCCTGTACTCAAGCAGGGCCACTTAGAGGAGACTCCCTAGGACTATGTCAATGTCACTTCTGGCTATCTCCAAAGGAGATTCCACAGCGTCCCTGAATTACATGTGCTAGTGATCAATCAACATCACAGTGAAAAAAAAAAAAAAGTGTTTTCTGGTGTTTTGACAGAACTTCCAGTGTTTCAGTTTTGTACTTCTTGCCTCTGGTCCTGTTTTCAGAAAAGAGCCTGATTTGTCCTCCTTACAGACTGCCCTCATGTATTTGTTTGTATACACTGATAAGACTCCTCTGAGCCTTCTTTAATCTAGGCAATCCCAGCTTCCTCAACCTTTCATCATAAGAGTAATATTCCAGTCCTTTAATCATCCTTGTCACTCTCTGCTGGATTCTCTCCAGTATGTCCATGTTTTTCTTGTACTGGGAAGCCCAGAATGAGACACGGTATCATAGAATCATAGAATATCCTGAGTTAGAAGGGGACCACAAGTATCAAGTCCAGCTCCTGGTCTTGCACAGGACAACCCCAAAAATCACTCCATGTTCCTGAGAGCATTGCTCAAATGCTTCTTGAACTCTTGTCTATCTTGGTGCTGTGACCACTTCCCAGGTGGGTCTACACCATCCAGGTATAGAACCTTTTTCTAATATCCAACCTAAACCTCTCCTGACACAACTTCAGGCCATTCCCTTGGGTCCTTTCACTGGTCACCACAGAACAGAGATCAGTGTCTGCCCATCCTCTTCTCCTCACAAGAAAGTCATAACTGCAATAAGGTCTCCCCTCAGTCCTCAGTTTCCTCTTCTCTAGGCTGAACAGACCAAGTGAGATCATCCATAGTTTATTCAGACTCCCAGCTGTGTACTAACCAGGGCTGAACAGGGGAAAAGGATCACCTGCCTACTCCTGCTGGTGACACTGCTTTTATGCACCCGTCATTACTCTGAGATCACTCTGCTGGGTCATGTTCAGCATGGTGTTCCCCAGGACCCACAGGTCCTGCTCTGCAAAGAAGCTTTCCAGATGAGCAGCCACCAGCATATATTGGTGCCTGGGATTGTTTTTCCCCAGGTGCACGATGTTGCTCTTTCCTGTGTTGAGCATCATAGGGGAGACAGTATGGATAACCTAGAAGTGGAATCCCTTCACCAGCATCCTCTCTGCAGGCCTGTAATGTGGTATTTGACTACAGCTGGCCCCATGTCATATCATATATTGCTATATAATCTTTTTATATTTGTGTTGGCCACTTCAAAATTATCTTAGAAAATGAATCTTATTTCATTGTTGTACGAGTTTAAAATGCCATATAAGATGGCAAAGATTGAAAGATTTACTGTGTTTGCTCTAAAGAAAGCATCTCTTTCATACCGTTAAAAAATAATTTATTACTGTTTAGAGTTCTGCACTGATTGCTCTTTAAATACTTCTAACCTTAATAAAAATATCTCTGGCGTAATCCTAATAAATGTTTTATCAACTTGTGAACTTCACAGAACAGATGACTTTGAGACTGACGTGAATAAAATTTAACTAGTGAAAAATTATCTGTAACACAAAAAGAAACAAATTACTTTGGAGGGGATTTGTCAAAAACTTGTTTGCTTGCAAGAGGTAGCAGCTCTTATCCAAATAAAAACTACGTTAAATAAGGGAATTTTAATACAGAAATTTACCTACATTTTATTTTGTATACCCTCCACATTAATTTTCTGTGAGTTCTATCTGAGAATATTGAAGTTTATGTAATTTCCAGTAATATCATGCATAGTAGAGCAATCTTCATGAGAAGTGAAATCAGATGTTTTCCCCTCCAGAGAACAGTCTCATTACAGAGCTGCAAAGGCAAGTTTCTTCCTTTTTGTATCCCTAAAGCACATTCCTTTCTGTCGCATTCCTTTCTATGCAGTAGTGATGGAAAATTATTTGAAAATCACAGAATTATGTAGCAATTCAGATCTGAAAATCTTTCAAGAGACAGTTTCCAACAGCTTTTCCAGTGCATTTTGCACTGCTCAACAGACCTCACGTTGAAGAATATTATCCAGCTTACCCAGCCAGAATTTCCTCTGCTGCAGACAGTGACTATTGCCTCTTGTCCTTTACTGTGCTCTTCTGCTTCCCTATAACTGCCCTTTTAGAAACTGAAAGCAGCAATTGGCTTCATACTTAACGTTCACTTCTCCAGGCTAAGCAAACATATCTTCCTGTGGCTCTTTCTGTACATTAAGTGTTCTGGACCCCTAGACACTAGGTGACCTAGACAGACATCTTCGTAACTTTGGAATAGATCCTTTCCAGTTTGTCAATGCTTGTTTTATGCCAAGGAGCTCAAAGCTGGACAAAATGCTCCAAACCTAAGAAGGTTAGAGTACAAGGAAACAATTCCTTCCCTTGATCTGCTGGCTATCTTCTTGCTATTGCATCCGAGTATGTGGCTATCCATCTCCAGGAGGCTTGCCACTGATGTGTGTCTTATTCACAAAGCCTGCACCTCTTCCACCACTGCTATTCCAGAGGGCTGCTGCCTGTGCACTCAGACCCAGCTTACATGGGCTTATTCCATCCCAGGAGAAGGATTTTAATTCATTCTTCCAAGTGTGCCGAGATTACTGCTTGCTCATCCTCCAGACTGTGGAGGTATCACAGTCCTGCCCTCCAGAGCATCAACTGCTTTACCTTGTCTGGTGCCATCTGAGAAGCTGACAAAGATACTTCTGCCCCACTGCCCAAGCCATTGATGAAGACATTTAACACTGCTGAGGAGTTCGCTAGTGGCTCAGCTGTATAGAAAGCTCGCAGAGGTAAAGTGGAGGATGGTTAACTGCTCCTTTCTGAAGTATTCAGATACAATAATAATAGATGCCATAGGGAATACCCATGCAGAAAGTAATAATTCAGTCTTCAGAATGACATTTGAATAGTGTGCAGCAAATAGGGCCTGGGGCTACACATCAAATTCTACAGATAAAAGAAAAAAAGCTAGCATCTACTCACTCTTTGAGCATTATCTGTCTTTTGTGTTGAAAGGAGCAGGGATTCAGTGAAAAATCTCAGTGATCATGTGATCAGGAAAAAAATAATCACTGGTCAATTATTGACGTGGGCAAGGAAACTCAATCCAATATTTCTTATTTTATAAGTGTATTTTCATTGTAATCTGCAATGCATGCATGTAATTGGAAAAAATGAAAAGGCTGTATCTTGAAGCATAGTCTTACTACCATGATTCTATGAAACTACTGCTCTGAACAGTCTGCAGCTTAGTTGATCACTTCTACAACATCATAAGAGAGGACATTCAGTTATACTGAGGAATAAGAGAAAGAGAAATACGGCAGAAGAGAACTAGCTGTGCTTATTTTCACATTTCATGGAGAAATTGAGTGAGCCATAATTTATTAATCTACAGCAATTATTAATATATAGTCATCCTTTTCAAGATTTGTATACTGCTGCTACCATCAGTGGGTTCATCATTTTGCATATTGGCTCTCCAGAGATTTGAACCATGTTTCAAATCTGCATCTGTCTTTAATTACAGCTTTTACTGAAACCAATACTAAATGTACCTTTGGTTATTGTATAAATATGTGGATATTGAAATAGGCTGCTGATATTGCACATTGACAATTCAAATATTTATTTGTCCAGTCTGCCAAGGGAAACTGTGTGAAGAAAGCCATGTTTAAGATACTTTAAATAATTCCCTTTAAAACAGTTAGTGTGTTAGTGTCCTGCACACATAAATGTGGACATGCAAGAACTAGGCTGAAACCGGAAGCCAAATAAATTATTGCAACTTGTATTTTGCTACACCTAATTATTATTTTATTTTCTAACTTCTTGCAGATCTTATCTGAATAGGAACACCAAATCATAGGTGTAAAGGTATAGCCTTGTAATGATATATCTCTTAATATTTTCCTACAGAAGTCAGATACCAAACAGTTATTAAAGAATTGCACTTGATAAGGGAAATGCACAAATCTGGGATGTGTTCAAATGCTGAAAAATACATGATTGCTCTTAGTTGAGTAAAAATATGATTTATACTTCGTATGATTTCTTCTGAAAGAGAAAATCCACTACCTTACTTTAAAAAATAGGACCTGCAAACTTTGTACTTGTTTTCTTTTCAAGCAGATCAGGGCTTTTTTATTTTACATGAGAATATAAAGGGCACAATAAAGAATGTCAAAAGGAAATTTGTTCAATTTGAAAGGTGCTGAAACAATTAATTGGAATGTCACTATTATAATGAGGCAATCATGTATGAACAACTATTACTTTTATTAATGATCTGCAGAAGGCTTGTATTTGCAGCTAGCTCGAGTGGACGATTTACCCCTGAAACTTTGCATATCTCCCTGTCTCTTTTTAAAGAGTGCTGTAACTTGCTCAGAAATTTAATTTTCACTTGAGCAGGAGAAAAATCATTATGCCAGTGACAAATATATTAATAAAATCTTTGAAGAATCGTGATATTACTTGAACAACTGCAATGATTTCTTTCATTGCACAGTCCCCAGTCTGCAGGACTTCAATTCTGTTCTCTTTTATATGAAAAGAAGTGCATTTCTTTCCACTGGACATCATAATTGCCAAAATAGGTGGCTATGGCTTCATAAAAGTGTCAAATTTATAAATAACTTTTTCCAGCTATCATATGTATCTAGATATATGGAGGGGTTTTTTACTACTACAGTGCTCTTCCAGGAGAGTGTTAGTGTTAAATAATGCATTTTAAACAACTGGAAACCAGAAATTCTAATAGCAGGTTTTTAATCTCTTTAAAAAGACAATTTTTTACTGCTGACTAAAAGATAATAGTGGGAAGATGCTCAGTGTTGCTAATAAAGGACATTTAGCCATGCAAAAGTAAACGTCAAACTTTGAGGTCATATCCTGAATGAGTGGGAAATACTCTTTTTTCATTAAAGAAGTTAAATGCCCATAGACTTCTTTTTCTTTGTTGACATGTAATCAGGTCCAGTGCTTCACAGATCTTCTTGCCCTACTCTTTATTAACTGACCTGTGTGCCTCTGCTGTGTTAAGGGTTGATGGAATGTGCCTCTAACTGAGCTGCTGTCCAAAGCCACTGGTTGGGACAGGCTCTTGATAATGGCCAACAAAGTGTCTGAACCCCAAAGAGGCTGTTCCAAACATGGAAATTAATTCTAAAGTTTGAGCTGTACAATTGGTTTCAAAACCTTCTGCATACAGCATCTCACAAAAGTTTACTTTTTCTCCTGTTACACTGATGCGCAGCAGCACCAAGATGGGGTGGGACTGTCGAAACTTGACTTAAAAAATTCAGAAATTCTTGGCTGGCTTCTCTGAATCCAGGGATGTAGAATGCCAAAGTTCAAGAAAACTGTGGGTGAACTGATACCTACGATGACCAAGTGAAATGCATGGGATATAATATGTGGAAGCATTTTCCAAAATTACTCTGGAAGGAGTTTATATTTTTCTTTTCAATCTTTAACTAAGCATATTTATCACACAAGTGGTTTCATGTCAAGTAGGCAGAGGAATTATGTGAGCTCTAGTGATTAAACACAGAGATGTTAAACCTTGTCATAGCCTTGTGTTTGTCTCTAGGGCTGTCACTGTAGGAGGTGCCAACTACTGAGGCCTGTCAAAATCCATTAAATGTGATCTGCTGCTTAATGCCCTGATCTGACGACAGGAGAGGGAATCTGACAATGCAGGAAGAGTAGGTAAACAAAAGAGTGCTCATAAAAAGACTCCCACTGAAGTGCAGAGAAATAAGTTTTCATTATTAGTTTCTGAAAATCATTTTTAAATAAAAAACAGTGCAAAATTTTGGAGAAGGAATAGTTCATAACTGGAGAGGAGACACTGATGAGATTCATTTTTTTCTCCAAGAAACAAAAAATACCTGTCTCATTCAAGCACTGCTCTTCTGCTGATCAGAAAAATATAAAGACTTTATGCAGTTAGGAAGGTCCTAGCAGTCCAGACCATGAAAGTTGTGAAAAAAAATATCTCCAAGGGCCGAGGTGGAACTAGAAGATAGGAGATCATGGGGGACAAACACAACATCAGAATGGCATTCTCTGCTGCCGTATGCAAACAAAAGAGGAAAACAAGGCTTTTCCCAGTAATTCCTCACTGTTGGTTACTCATGCCCATGCACAAAAAGAATTGGAGTCATAGCTTTCTGTTTTCCTGTCCGTTCACTTGCATTCAGATGATCATGGGCAGAAAAGGAATGGGAAATTGCACAGTGCCAGAGCCCTGGGGACCCTGCCCACCCCAGCTGGCTCCCCCAAATCTGCCCATGATTCAGGATCCTATTTCAGTCCCCAGGATCAAACAATGCTGTGGCAGAGCATTGTATGAGGACATTTTCCACAGTCTTAATGAGTCTTCATTAGTAAGATCACTGAAAGGAAGATTTCCTGGTTTGCAGAGGTTTGTCATTTGACTGAGAAAAGCCTTACACTAAACCTTATATGGTCAAAAGCAAACAACACATTAAAAATTCATTACATATATCCAAGCATGATAAGATGGGACATACTGAGATTTGAACTGGACTCATACTAGTATTGTAAAAAATGTTCACTCAATGGCTAAAGCATGAAGGGTTTTCAGTATCCCAAAAAAAATAGTGCAGCCTGCATTTTTTCTGAGGCTTCTTTTTTTTTATTATCTTGTCATAAATAATACTAGTTTTAGAACTGTTATACTATTTTGATACTTACAGGGCTATTAAGTCTGTTCTAGTTCCTGAATTAATAGGCAGACACACAACTGCACTAGAATATCAAAATCCCAGAAAATTTGTCCATCAGGAACGTATTTTTATAGCCATGAGAGACATATTTTACATAGGTCTGAAAAGAATCTCCTACATCATAAATCAAGGCTTCTACTTTTTCAAGCAATCACTCACATGACTTTATAAATTTATCAAATTCCATATTAGAAACTGGGATTTTAATCTCATTACTACTACTGGATGGCGGTTCAAAATGTCATTTCTACAGTGGTTAGAAACCCTTCCCTAATTCATAGCTTAATTGTGTTTACACAGTTACTTTCTGTGCTAGGCTTATCCTTCAATTTAACCAGTCTTGCCTTCCCATTTTTGCAATGCACTTTCAGAAAGAGGTGACATCGCCTCACAGCTTTCATCTTCCTGAGCTAAAGAAAGCCAGACTTCTTTGGAAGTGTTTGCCTTTTCAGTTCTTATCCTACACCTATGTCTGAACCAGCTGCATATTTTTAATTTTTTATTGCAAATGACCAGAATAATTTAATGTGTTCTAGATAACAACTTAGACATCATAAAAAAGTATAAATCTCTGATTAACTATATTCTGTTTTGGTAATACTGTACTTTGCCCTTTTAGAAGATGCATGTTTCCCCTCTCATTAGGTAGAAACATGTTTCTCTTTACGGTAGTTTGAGTGCTGACTTCAGTGAGGCCAATATTTTAGCTCTACTTTTCAGCAGATTTAGGAGTCATGGATGCATCTCGACATTTTGTGAGCAAAATAAATCCCTTTAATTATAACAAAATGTTAAAGCTCCACAAATGTTCTATGGATATTACACCACTGGGAAATGAGGCAATACTTTAAAAAAATTCAACCAAATATTTAAACCAAAGAAGAGATGAATGGGGGAATAATGTTGTTCTCTTGATAAATGTGGAGTTATATTTACAGTCCTTCCTTCCCACTGTCTCCAGAAACTGGAAGAGCTATCTGTTTTTAATGACAGATCTTTCTTTGATCAGTATATGTATCTTCTAAGGATGCAGTTTGGACAAAGAAAGGTGGTGTATGACTACACATGTGGATCAGGTAATAATTAGTGGCATTACAGCATTGATCATGGACTGAATCTAAAGTGGCTTTTATTTGCTGTATAACAAGTTCAAGTTAATTTTGAATCCAACCCAGTATTTCCAACTGTTGCATTTTGAATACCAGTCAGCAGCATCTCAGCAGAACTGTTTCACCTCCAGTACAGCAGGAACCTTTCTCCTGTCTTACTAACAGGCTGCTGGCATGAGTAATAAAGAATTTTCCTGAGACACAGACTCCAGGATCTGATAGAAATTGGCAATATATTCTGATAGCATCCTGTTGCATGTCTTTTCTTGAGTAACCTCAGTATCAAATTTAATTATGTAGGTTGAGCTTTTTAGACTTGTCTCAGGACATAAAATTAATTCCCATAAATCTCATGCTCTCCACATTCTGATCTGTGCAAAGGTTAGTGAACAACTGTCCCCCTGCCTTGCTGTTTAAGAGGGCTTTCAAAAGGGCTGTAGTCTTAGGCATAAATATTATTGAAAGACTGACAGACTTCTGCAAAACTGATTTTCCCATCCTCTTACCAAGGATTTGTAGACAAGCAGGCACCTAGAATCTGCTGTTTAAAAGCTGAACTGTGCAGGCTAATGCTTGTAAATGGAACTGGCTGCCTCAGGTATATTTATTTGTTATTTTACCTATTTCTATCCAGGTTCATTCTCCCGCTTCTCTTCCCCTGGAGTCTTAGTAAATAGTTATTCACTTTCAATTGGCCAAAATAAGCCAGCAAAGAAGATGAAAGCTCACCTGAGAGGCATTAGGAGGAATTGTATTTTTGGGTCCTTCGTGAACTCAGTCTTTTGAGACTAGTGTAATCATCCAATTATCCACAAAGCATATACTCAATGGCAGTTTCACAAATAAATACAGAAGGCATTTTTGGAATAACATGAGCACAGAATGCATATCCAATAGCCTCAGCAGGGCATATTAGTTGCATCTTGTAAACAATGGACTTGACTCTTCACTTATGTGTAGTGTGTATGATTTGTCAGCACAGTGATAGTCTGTTTAAAATACGAAGCAATGAGGTTATAGTTGCATAAATTGAACTGGCCAGAATTTTTCCAATGGGAAATTTTATTTTATGGAAAAACATTTTTGTAGGTAATAGTTCTTAAATTGCAGGTATTTACAGTTTAGTTTCCAAAGTGGAGAAATTTATGATGAAAGCAGGAAAGCTCTTTAGCCACAAGAACAGGTGGTAGCCTGAAGTTTTAAGAATGAGGTGAAGATCAGTATGAAGATGTTCCTCTGTGAAATTCAGAAGAATTTAATCTGCAAACTTTTAATTGCTAGATGAGTGGCCTGATCATCACACATTTCAACTACTCTGGATGTATCTTTCCTTTCAGAGGGTTCTGCTTTGTATTAAAAATGCATTGAGGAAGAATAAAAGAGATTAGTGTCAGCACTGCTTTTGGGTACAGGAGATGAAAGATCAGATACTTTTTTTTCTGAAGGATATTTATTTATACATATAGCAAGTAGCAGCTCCAATAAGAGATACTAGAAAACCCTTCAATTTCCTCAAATGCTTAGTAGCCTGGTGGGCTAGACATTGATCTGGAATTTCAGGCTGAAGTTTCAATTGCTGGACTTAATCATGTGGAATGAGAACTTTCCTATCTTAGGAGAGCACACAAATATGAATGTGTGAGAATCCCCATATTTCATGATCTTAGCATCAACCTCACTTGTACTGGGAAATATCACAAAGCATAAGGAACCCACAGCACTCTGCATTCCCCTCACTCTGCATTTGACCCCACAGTAAATACCCATAGCAGGGTAGAAGGGACCACCTTCTCAGTGGTACCAACCTTTGGTTGTATCAAGTGATGTTTAAGCAATTTCCTTTCTCCAAGGAAAGTTACCAACTGTAACCAACAGCTCCCAGGGCATATTCTGTAGTGATAAAAAAGATAACTGTAGTAGCCTTGCAAGAATTCTCCTCTCATTCAATCCTTCAAATATGTGCTAACATGCATAAGGTCTGCAATATTGTCAAATAAATTACCCATCTGCAGCACAAACTCATTAACTACTAGATAGAAGTTCTACAGACAGAATTAGGAAAACTGGGGACTAAAAGATGTGATGCAAAAACTATTTTCATTCCTTTCCATATTAGGAGGGATCTATGCTGTTAGTAGCAAGAAAAGCACAGTTTTTGTCAGCTAGTTTTTCTGAAGCTTGGTACTTTTTATTTTTCTTTAAGATAATCTCAAAGTGCCAAAAAATATTTACACTTCTAACAGAAATACAAAATTTGCACACGCCTAAAGCCATTTAATCTGAGTCATGTCTATTTTCTTCTCCTTTCTGCTTTCATCCTACTACATTTATGGTTGTTTTTTTCTGCCAGTGGATAGATATAAACACTGTTGCAGGAACAATTGGAAAACAGGAACATATATTTATGTAAACCAGTGTTGATTCAACTTAAAAAAAACAAAAACAAAAACAAACAAAAAAACCCCTGAAAAAGACAAAGAAACCAAGGTTTTCAATGCTGTGCTGAAAATCATTATGACCAGGGCTGCTTATGTGCAAAGAATACCTGACTGAGTTCTTCTGAAATTCCTTAAGTCTGCTATGAATTTACAGAGTTAAAATTGTTATATGTAGTTAAAGGTCTCAGCCTAATACTCATCATTCAATATTGTTCCTTGTGTTGTTTTCTTTTGGTCTCTGAACAGTGATGGCTGTTTTATTTGTTTATGCAGCTCTGTGCTTTATGGCTGACAGCTCCACATTTGGGAACATCTGAAAAAGAGGTCACATGACCTTTCCAAACACAGGAAAACTCTGTTCTTCTCAAGATGACCCGAAATGTTCTAATTATTGGTTATTCCCTCTAGTTGGTGATGCAGCCAACAAGCACGTAAAGTTCAGTGAACCCACAAGTGTACAGCTGTTATCTTTGACTTGTGGCCAAAATAAAAATTGGAACAAAATTTACCCAGACAAGTATAAAGCCTCCTGTTTAAAGCAGTTATTTTCTAAGCCAAATAATCAGATTGAAACTAAGGAAGAAGGAATCCTTTTTCTAGAAACACTGATTCAAACCAGGGTCAACATTTCAGCGATGAGATTACTGACTCGACTGCACAAGTCTCCCAAAGAACATCCAAGTCTCAAATCTATTAATATGTGTGCAGTTTTACTTCATAATCCAATTGTTCCAATTCCATCATATATGTCATGTTTTCATGCAGGCTGGAAGTTGATTTTATTTGTCTGCTGCATAATCAAGGTGAAGGTTGAAAGATGGCAGTGGTAGGTCAGCTGGAGTAACCTTTGACACACACCAGTGATATCTGCTCTGATGTACCAGTTTGGAGCAGCCAGAAATCAGAAAGCAGTAATTCCCTACTCATTTCAACATTAACGTTTCTTAGGAAATTTCCTTCATTAACTAATCTTGGTCTTCTTACATGGGGTCAAAAAGATATGATAGAGATCAGAACCATAGCAGAAACTCCACACACCTCCTCTTCCTACTGCTTATCCAGGCACCCCTGTCTGATCTGCTCTTCAGATCAATGCTGCACTGTCTAAGACTATAGGGAAGGGAGATATTGTAATCAGAAATAAAGTTTCACAGTGCTTTTCATAGCTGTGCTTGCCCATGTATAGCAAGCAGATATAAAAAGCTGATTCCTGAACATATGTAAGTCACATCCATAGTAAGTCAGAGGAGAGAAGTCTTTCCACTACGGTGAATGTGTGTATCAACTCATCCGAATGGGTATTTGATTTCTGTCGAACTGTATCATGAGTTGCAAATCAGCTTCTGCTTTCCAGGTAGTATAGCCTGCCTGACTGATAACAAGGCTTAATTAATGTGCATCTGAAAAACTCCTTCCTGTCTCTTTATTTTGAGACAAGGCACATTTGTACAGGGAACAGTGCAGGTCTTACTAGCAGGTGTAATCCTATCCAGAATTCCCCCTGCACTCTCTGTTTGTGACAATAACAGAAACACAGCAGTGCACTGAGATAATGCTTTTTCAGAACAGAAAGCACCTTGTTACACTGAATGCAAACCAATTGTAACTAAAACTTCTGGCAGCAAATTGGATAATAGTTCACATTTTAGGTTGGCAGCTTGGTGATGTCATCAGCAACAATTGACAGAAGTCTGTTGAACAAATGAATGGATGCTCTCACTGCACACCTTAAAAACCAGTGGCTGCCATTCTTTTGAAGCATAGGTTTAAATGTAAAGTGTTTTTAAAGGAACACTTTTTTGTATTGGTGGGAAACTGGATTTTTCATCAAACAAAAAATAATGTTTTTCAGAGTAATGCTTGATAGACTGACAAATAACTGGCAACTAGTCAGTGGTTGGACAATTATGTCTGCAAAGGCATAGTTGCAGTCAAAGGTTTCTACAAACATAGGAGGATCAAAATATTTCATTGCAATTTTTGTGCATGTTAGGGAGAAAAATGCTAGCAAAATACATCGCCTTCTAAACTGCTTCCTGTCTCTAAGTAGCCAACAATGTCTTAGGCAAGAAATGGAATTTATATTTTCTTTTTCCTTTCAATAAATATTTATTTTAATATGCTAAGCAATCTTTCTACTTCACTAAGTTCTTACTAAAATATCTCCCCACTCTGTGACCAGACAATTCACAAATAAATTGCTGGATAGGGTAATATATAAGTAGTCATCTTCAAACTGCAGGTAGTGAGGTGGACTATTTCTCCTCAGTATTCCAGGTATTAAATTTTTCTTTCCTGTGGGACAGCTTAATTGCTTGTCTCAGGTTTTGGGGTGGGTTTTTTTTCCATCTTTCCAATGGGTGGCATTGGTTGTCTTATCTATTTCATGTTTTACTTGTGTTATTTGAAGTACATTTTTCCTAGAAGTCAAAGGGAAATGAAAGCTATTACCAGGAGGCAAATAAAACGGACTAATCTCTATGTGAGAGAGTACTCAGATTTCAAGATAAAAACAGAAGAATTACCATGGAATGTTATGAGAGATGCATACACACTACACAGAGGGAGGAAAGAGTATCACACCAAATTATATATATTTAAATAAATTTGCTACACAAGAAATTTGTCCTTTATAAAGTACACATTACAAGTGTACCCGTTACAATGTGTAAAAAGCATACCAATAGACTATTTTCAGATAAATTACAAGTAAATGTCTTGTATCATTAATTGATTTTTGACCATGCAGGCTGACTCCTGTTTATCTCTCCTCAGATCCTCCTGTGCATTCTTGGTGCAATTTCTTCTGCAGGAGGAGTAGGGCAGAATCAAGGACTTGGAATAGGGAATGAAAGAGTCTCTTGCTACTTCATCAGAAGTCAGTTACTTGTGGGAAGGATATCCAGATGGGGAAGCTTGGTCTGTTGCCCAGAAACCCTGCTTGTGCATGACATGAGTGAAAGTTTGACAGCCACAGAGAACATCAGGTTGCAGCTCAGGTGGGTATGTGGCACAGTCCCACCCGATGAACCATTTAAATCTTCCTGGTTTCTGCAGAGCTGATAAAATTTTTTATGTTTTGAGAGAGACAGAAGGGGATGTCCATCAGTCAGAGTAACAGGAGCTTAAACATTAGCTGGAAGAAATGCTGGAGAGGAAATACTAGTGAAAGGAGACAAAGCATGATTTTAGGAATTTGATGTGACGTGATAGGAGCCATAGAGGAGAAGTAATGTGTGGATATCTGTCACTGAGGGGATGGTAGATGAGAATGCTTTGAGTTTGTCAGAAAGGCTAAAGAGAGGCTTGGGTGAGGACAATACCAAATATTTGTGTGAAAGAGGAGTGTGTGTGGCTGTGGCTGTGGGGGTGTGTGTGTGTGTGCAAATAATCAAAGAAGTCACTCATTCAGTGTTCATTAAGAAGCCAGGCTGTTTGAATGGCTGTAAGAAAAAAGGTGCCATGATGTTGAGTAAGAGGAGGAAAGGGGTAGAGGCAGGAAGCAGATGCTATTGCTGAAGGATGATGGAGTGATGCTTTGCAGGGTCAGCAACAGAATGGGACAGTTATAAATCAGAAAAGTAGGTAGAGGTGGTATCAGGAATGGAAATGAGTGGAGGATTTATGGATGTTTATTTTCATCCAGGTATCTGGTTACATGCAGGGTCAAATGGCGGAACTGAGAAGTGTCCATGGAGTGAGTGTGCTCAGCTGAGCTAGACATGATACTGCTGTGTCTCGTGGCCACTGAGGCTTGCTGCCAGCACACTTAGCCCTCTGAATGTTAGAGAAGGAGATTTACTAATAAGAGCCACACAAGCCATACCACCATTAGCTAAGCAAGTTTAAAGAGTGTTTGCTACAGTCTGAGAGGGAAAGCAATTCTAAACATTTAGTGTCCTAGATTTGCAGTTATCCTCTGCACTGGTTCATCACGGAGCATCATTAAGGTTCCTGACTTCACACTGTAAGATACAGAACAGTAGAACTGCAGGCTAGAGAGTTGCAAAGTTTGTGATGAAAAAGAAGTTATATAAACAGATTGAGGTGTTTGTCTGCCATAAACTATGGTAACATGAGGATTGTTGGTTATATGGCATAGTTCTGTTAATCAGTTAAACTGTTGTCTTATTTAAACTACCTACAGGTATTTTCTGTTTATTCTCTGTTTAGGAGGGAAAAAAATATATAAATGCATTAGAAGGACATCTCTCATAATTTATCATCTGAACACAGGGACAAAGTCTACTGTACTTGGGATATGAGCACAAAGAGATCGCGTTAGATTTATGAGTCTGCTAGAGAAAGTATCTCTTCTATCTCCTGTCCTGCAGAGCCCCCTATCTATAGGCTTGTTCTGTGCAACTTGAGTAATTTTGGGGATGGATGTCTTGTAAACTCATTTCATTTCCCCATATACAGTGAGATTTTCCTTGTCAAAAACAATGCTCTATTAACAATAGCTTGTTAAGTTTTCTTTGTTTTGCTTTTAAATAAAAGGTTTTCTTTGAACCTCATAGAGCTGCAGTTTGTAAGTTGATGCTGTTGCCATGCCAGGTGAAGGAAATTAAAATATATAGAAACACAGTGCAACAGGTCCTTCTGAATATTTAGGCACTCACATTAATTGATGACAGCTAGTGGTCACTACTACAGTTCTGTAAGACTAGAATGATTTTTAATGAAGGCCAGAATAATGTCTGCTGGTCATGAGACAGAGTGAGTCCATTCCTTCTACATGTGACAGCTTAGAGTTCTTAGCAAATCAGATGCCAGCAAAGGTGGCAAAAATTTGTGCAAAGAAAAACACCATCAAAGAACTTCAGGGGCAAGTTTCTCTCCTGGCTGAAATGAAAAAGTGACATTTTCCCTTTCCTATTTATATTTTCAAGTGTGTGCATGGAAAAGCAGACTTCTGCAAAATAAATTACTGGTATAGTGGGTGATCACAGTGGGTTTTACCTCCTTTTCTGCTTCCAATTTGCATACACTGAAGCCAAAAATGCAGTGCAGCTCCTGTAGGCTGCCAGCTCTGCTACAAAAAATGTAGTAAAAAACAACACAAAGCTTAAAGCTTGCAGAAGAAGTTTGTGCAGACCTCAGGCATGTAACTAGGAGACATAACCCTGCTGGGCTCCCATCTGCCCTCATGACACTGCTGGCAGGATCCAACTTCACTAATGTTAAAGCAGCCTATGTTACATCAGGATGAGCAACACTCTTCAGTTTGTAGTTAAGAGTATAGTGATCAGTAAAGAGTCATTCTTGGCTCTGGCCCCATTTCAGTGTGCATGGTGGAACAATCCAGCACCAGTGAACACAAGTGTGTTGCTACACAAAAATGGGACAAAGAGATTCAGCAACAGACCTTGACTTACACTGTATAATTATTAAATTTTTATTTTTCTGTGCACTGGTCTGCTCCCTTTAAGTCCAAGATATCCTTTACATGATCACTCGTAGACAGACACAGCACACTTTAATTTGTGATCTGAGTCAGACAAGTGTGGACAGTGTCAGTATAAAAGCCATGCTGTGCTTTAAGTCAGTTCTGTGCTGGTTTAATCAGTATTTGCTGTATTTGTTTTTAATTAATTCTGTCAGTATCTCTTAAATATTTTTCAGCTTAGGAAGCTACGAGTCTGTGCGAAACCTAGCTATCTCTGCCTGGGGCTTTGGAGCTTTGGGACTTTGACAAGGGCTGGGTATCTGTCTCCCAAGCCATGGTACTGCTGAGATGTATCTAACTCCTAGGTGCCAAGAAAATGCTAAGACCAGTATTCTGTTTCTGATAGTGGCAAAAGAGAATATTTTCTAGGGAGAGCATATGATCTTTCTCCTTACACACACGTGGCATCTAGAAGTGTTGTATTAGAGTAGTTAAAGTTGTTGCATTCCTGTCTAGTCCTTTTAGTACCCTTTAACAGATGTGCTGTCTATGAATTTATCTAACCTCTTTTAAATCCTGCTGATACTGTCTGCTTCCACAGTCTCTGTGCTGAGAACACTAACTGTTTCACAAAAAAAAATACCTTCTTTTATTCGGTTTAAATTTAACTCCTACAGTTCAATCCAGTTTAGTATGCAATATTTAGCAAATAACAGTTCTTCATTCAACTAATGTATTGCCTTCATTATTTTGCAAACCTTGTTCATATCCTCTCTCCTGCTTAGCCTCTCCAATGTGAAGATTCTCAGCCTCTACTCCTTATAATGCAGCTGCTCCCCATCATAGGCTATTTTCACTGTCCTTTTCTGTACCCTTTCCAACTCCACTACACCCTTCTTTGAGATGCAGAGAACAGTGACACACAGGACTCAGTGTGTGCACAGCAGAGCTTTCGTACAGAAGCAAAGGGACATCCTTTCTTGTCCACAGCATCCATCCTGGTGGTGACCAAGATTCTGCAGGCTTTTTTGGCTGCCCCTGAGCACTGACTCAATGAGTCAGAGAAATGTCAACTCTGCTGCTATAAAATCTCTTTCACTGGATTTAATATCAGTTCTGATGTCAGCACCATGTAGACAGGGTTCAGATTCTTTTTCTCCTAGGTGCATTACTTCATGTCTGTCTACTCTGAAGTTCACCTGCCAACCTTTATGCCTTAGGTGGCCTTGTGTCTGCAGACTAGGAAATGTTATTGTTTATTTCCTTCTCTAAGATATTGATGATCTCTGGGAGACCACAGAAGATACTTTTTAATTTAGAAAAGAGACCACTAACCTCTCTGTGTAGCACCTAATCTTTAACCAGCTTCCAGTCTACAAAAGAGAATTTTCACCACATCCAGTGGCAGCTTAATTTCTTTCATAATCTTTGACATTGAATCTTATCAAAGATTTAAAAAAAAATCTTATTTAGGCAGATATTATCTTTGTCCAGGTACCTCCTGTTCAAGCTAAAGCCGATTAGTGTTGCAAGATTTCGCTTTACAGAAGCTATGCTAACTCTTTTTGCAGTACTCCCTGTCCATTTTTGCTCTCAGTGATGGTATTCTCTATTATAAACACTACCATCTTAACAACAGTGGAAGTCAGAATTCCCAGTCTAGTCTGTAGCTCTCAGGATCTCCTCTAGTACCATTTCTATAGGTAGAGATTATCCACCTGTCTGTTGGCACAATAATTGCTTTTAAAAAGAAGTTTCATGACTCGGCCAACACCTCTACAATTTCACATTCGAACAAATAAAATATGTGGTCAATTAAGTATTTTGGTATCTGGCTAGACATCCAGCTTTGCATATGCAGTGGTTTCTCCAGTAACACACACAGTGCATATCCTGTGTTCCTTAGAGCCTCTATGTAAAGCTGATATTGCCTTTGGCAACTACAGAATGTCTCTCACTCACAGCTTCCAGGAAAATGGAAGATGCTAATACTCTCATGCTGTTCTTCACCTTGTACTTGCTGTTTCGCTCAGTATGTCAGTACTTGAAAAGTGCCAGGCATATGTTGGTTGCTGCATGTCACTCTTGCTGTCTCGGAGTCTTGAGACACATACATTAGATATGTGACATATGCTAAGAGTGAACTGTTGATGTTTGAAAAGGATTTCCATTGCTTAACACAAGCTTTGTGAGAGATAGTCCTCCAGCTCTGTGTGTCTCTGACTAGTTCACTCTGTGCTTTTATGAACCTGCACAGTATGTGGAATTAGTAAAACAACCATTCAGTGAGTTTAATCAGTTGTTATCAACCCTTTTTCGACCTCTGCTTTGGGATGATGAACTGGGAAATCCAAAATGCTTCCATCCTCTGACCTACTGTGCATTCTTTCATTTGATTGTTTTTATCTTACTGGGGTTTTTTTGTTGTTTTTTTTTAATTTTTAGCTCTTATTTCCTTCTTCTCTGTATTCATAACATTTTTTAATATGTTTGTTGATGTTTTCCTATTTGATTCTTTAATCTATCTTTCAATTTTTCCTTTCTCCAACTCATTTATTCAGTCCCTCATTCTACATAGCTTGGGAAGGTATTTCCAGAACCAAATTAATTACTTGGGTCAGAAGGAACGCCCTTATATAATCAGGGTGTGATGGGTTAGAACAATCTGGCACAAAAGACTACAGTCTAGTTTATTCTTGATAGGATAAAATCGTGGCTATCATCTCTTTGGTAGTTATAAACTAAGCTTTATTTGCCTGGTTGATTCAATGGCACTTACACCAGTGAAAAATTCAGCCCTTGGTAACATTTTAGTGAATGAGAGCTGTGCTGGGAGTTGGGATTTTTCTGTGTTGAAGAAACAAAGAAATCTAAATAACTAGGTAATGGCTGTATCACAATGAAAATAATTATCTAAAAACATTGCACATTTCAATTCTGATCCAAGCATAATCTTAATCAAGCCTCTATTAATATCGCAGAACACCTTGCTAGCATTAACAGCAACAAGAGAGTCATTGAACCTGAAGTGTTGTAACTGGGCTTTTTACTTCATCAAATAGAACTTCTAAACAAATTAGAGATAGGGTGGGAAAGACATAGTGCTGTCTGCTACATTTTATCCAGGTGGAGCAAAAATGCCTCACTTATATGTAGAAATAATATCGTAGACATGATGATTCAATAGCTTTAAATTAGGTACATTTGATAAAATAGATTGGGGGGAAAATACAAGTTTGACAAGTATTTTAGGGTGATTTGGAACAATTTGCATAGAAACTGGGCATGACCCAGGTTTGCCTTTCTTCAGTCACTTCAAGAATCTGGTCTAAGTACATTTTGGGGGAAGATGAATAGATGAAGCAGAGAAGGTAATTTTTTGCAGATTTGCTTCTGCATAAAATGTCATTGTAATGGTCTGATAACTAGGGTTATGCATGATCTAATTTCTGAGGATGATGTCATATTTCATAAGCATCCAGCAGAGATGATACAATCATTTCACAGAGGGAGCTATATGATGTAATTGCCAGCAACACCACATGGATCAGTGGCCCAGCAGGTTACATTCAATTCATATTTTATATGGTGCTAATATGTCTTTTTTTAGCTGTTTTTTTCATCTGAAGATTCCACAGTGAAGAACTTTTATTTTATGTTCAGATTTTTTATCTAAAATCTGACCTTCTTAATCTTTAAAATAAAGTAATTCAAAATATCATAAGATTTTTTTAACTTTGGGGGTTTCTGCTTGCTCTGCCCACTTTATAACCTGATACTAATTGATTTTGCATGGTGAGGGTTTGGTAGCAGGGGCTGCAGGAGGGTTTTACGTGGGTAGTTTCTCTGAGGAGCTGCCAGAAGTTTGAGATTATGCTGGCCAACTCACACGTCCCCATTAATGCCTGATCATTCTGTTCCATAGCCTTTCTTCTGCCAGCTAGATACTACCAGCTTGTAACTAATCATAGGATGCAAACAAACAGAAGATCACATCATTATCCCCTTGCTCAGATTTTTGTTGAAGCTAAGTGCTCTTTGAGGTCTTTAAAAGTCCTACCTAAATAAAGATTGGGTTAAGTAAGATTCAGTCCTCTGAAACTAAGAATAATGGAACTAAAATTGCTTCCCCATGCAGACAAAGCAGAGACTGAGTTCAGAATTCAGAAAAAAATTGTGAGGCAACTTTTACTTTCCAGGCCTTCCCTTGAATCTTGTCTCATGAAGGATTGTTGAGCAAATTAATTTTTGTCCCTTCAACTCCCCTCTTTTTTCTGGCACTCTTTTTTGCAGGTACAAGTTCAGTTGCACTGATCCCTTGTTTATGCCCTCTTTTATTTCTTTGGATTTTTTTTCCCCTCTCCCTCATCTCATTTACAGTAATTTCACAATTATAAGCCGAACCATTTTGACTAAAATTTTGGTCCGAACCCGGAGTGCAGCTTATAATCAGGTACGGCTTATAATAATGAAATTACTGTACTTTCAAACGTCCAAGCTCTGTTTCTACGATTATGGAAACAAAATTGCAAATCATTCAGGTCCTTTCTCAGAGATGATTGCTACTGTGGTCCTTCACATATTCTTCTTCAGATTAGAAAGAACAGAAGCCTAAAACCCAGAATTTTATTTCACATTTAGCACGTGATCATAAAAGAGGGTACTTGTGCTGCGCAGAGTTTAGAAGAAAATAGGCGCCAGTTTTGACCTCTAAGAACAAAAGTCAGCACAAGTTTTGATGAAGTGGGCACTCCTTTGTCAGTCAAGTCCAAATGCAAAATGTCATAGGAAGAACACAATAGACAAAAAAAACTACCGTTGTAATTTCTTTCTTCTTCTTCTTAATTACAGGAAAAGAAAGACTGGAATTTTATCTCTATTTGGATACATTGGACAGATACAAATATTGCTCTGGTCTGACTGTGTAAGTTTTTAAAAGATACAGACCTCATTGTTTGATGTTGAATCAATATTAAGAACATCCCAAAGATACAGTAATTAAAAATTAAATTTAAAGGTAAAATATAGAAAAAACTGAAAAAAATAGTCAGATTTTGTTACAGTCCATCAGTACAGTACATCAGAAGTGCAAGGTGTGAAGGAATTCAATTTACAAGATGTTATCAGTCCAAATTATTTTGAAAACAGGTATTAATCCAGCTTTCTTGATGTCCTCAGTATCAACCTGGTATTCAAACCAAATTCACTCTTTGGTAACCCTGCTCAGTTATAGTCAGATGTGAACTAGATTTGACATCCATGCTTTAAAATTACCTCTCCAATCTCCTATATATTTTTTAGTTGTTAAAAATTGCATTTGAACCAGTTTGACTGTTTTCATGACTCTTTTAACTTGTAAGCATATTTACTCAGAAGTTGTTTCATTTTCTTATTTTTCATTCATGTCTGATTGTTCTTATTTAGTTGGTCACAACCCTTTATGAAGCAGCTGGTCTTCATGGATAATGTATGCTAAAAAATTGAAAAAAAAGTTGACATTCCACTCTGTCTTCATTAATATTTCTTTATATAAATAAAATGTATAAAAATGTATAAAAATCCATTAAAAATTGATAAAATTTATTTCTTCCTTATTTTTTCCCATGGGTTCTTCAGGCAGTCACTGTCCACTCTCTTGGACAGAGATGGACACTAATCACTGTTGCTTTAGAGACTGGCTGTTAATCAATGCTTTAAAATACAATTTGTTTGGTTCCACATTGAATGAAGATCTATCTTGTCAATTTCTTTCCCATTCTGACCTTGCACAAACTTTTGTGTATGTTTAAATAGCTCTCTTTGCTTGACTCTGATCTGTCCGCTCAGTTGTAGTGAATTTCTTTAATGATAAGAAATAAAAATGGCTCACTCCAGAGCAGGGGGCAAGAACAGAAATTAGAGGAATGTAAGGATGCTGTATTCCATTTGATTTTTATGATGGATTCCCTGATTTCTCTGAGGGAGATTGCCCAATGCTTTTACAAGAACTGAAATCAAGTGATTACTTTGAAAACACTTCTTGACAAATAGGGCTGTGCAAAATGCAGTCTCTACCATTTCCTCACATTTTATGTTTGTGGTTTGTTCTCTTTGGGAGAAAAAGAGGTTGTCTTCTGTTTGGACAATGATATTTTTTTATCTCTAATCTTTCTTTGTTCAAGCACAGACCTTCAAGTAGAGAAAATGGATTTACCTATATCTGCAGATGTCCAACTCACAAAGCTCAGTGATACAAAGCAATACATACAGTATGACATTTTCTAGCTGGGCCTCAACATAACATCTAATATCATCCACTTAGCAAATTCAGACATTCTTAAAATATATTAAAATAGTTCTATTATTTGGTTACAATTAGCAATTCTAACAGTACTCCCTTCTCCTTTGTCTTGGGTTGAGACATCTTGTTATCACAACATACTTCCCTTTAAAGCCTTGTTATTGCCATTTTGTTGATGTTTTCTGGCCGTGGTACTAATTAAAAGATTGAGGTGTTCTTTCATTCAGCATCTTGCAAGAAAGGTGATTTAAAGAGAGACACTTAGCATAGAAAGCTCGTAAACTTCCACCTAAATAAGCAGTTAGAGAACAGCAGATGTTTTAGATTGCATCGGTAAATGGTACTGTGTTATGGACCCACCAATACAGTTAATTCTAATTGAAATGTACTTTTGTCAAAAACTGTGTGGTTTTTTTTAAACTTAATTTCTGATTTATTTCACTTTCTATAGACTAATTCTGCAAACCTGGTATCTTCTGCATTTTATGCCTGCTAATGGAAGCTGGATTCATCTGGCCTAAGTATGTTAAAACAGACATGCTTGACAGAAAAGTGTCTCAGATATTTAGAGAAGATTTGGTTATCACTTTTTCACAGTATTGTGCTATGTTACTTGGCTTGGTATAAACCATACAATATTCAAGATCTTTCAAAGCCTGAATTTCTTGAAATTCTAATCTCATGTATTTGTACAGTCACATAATGCTGTTGGCTTTGGAAGCTTAACTGTGGAATTAGAAGCAAATAGGATTTTTTTTTCCTATAGAAAATAGCATGAAGTTTTTGCCATTTAATTTCTGAAACATGTTGTTTAAGCTTTCCCATAAGATCTTTGGGCAGAAGCAGTGCTGTGTTCATTGTGTACAATACCTGGGAGTAGAGCATTTTTCAACACGAGAGTGCTGCCGCAATATCAATTGTAGCTGTTCTGTGAAGTTAAATGGTTGCTTTTTAAATAGGTCACTTTATCCTACTCTGCTTTTCTGGTGACTCAAATAACATTTTGCAGGCCATTTTTTGTTCATAATGCAGTACAATATAGAATTTGATTGTGTAATAAAGGGTCTCATATGAAAGACAAAAGGAAGAGAGAAAAAATGGCAGAGACAACTGTTATAATGAAAGCAAAATGTCATTAGGTAATTGAAAATATTAAAGAGTTATTATGTTTCAGAAGTATCAATATTTTCCTCCCTCCATAAGACAGAACATATACCTATGCTACATGTACAGAAGGTGAGTTTCTCGTCCCAGTTGCTCAAATTTAAAAGAAACACAAATTAAGTTAGTCTGGGCCTTCATCAGTCTGCTGCTTGGTCCATTGATTTAGCATGCTTGTATTTTATATGCAGTCTGTTATTTACATCTGTTCAGACAGGTCTCCCACTATTACAGTCTAATATTTCACAACCTGTACAACAGCACTTTTTTTTTTTTCCTGATAAATACTAGTTCAGAACACTTCTTTTTCTGCCTATTTTCTTGGAAGGAAATAGTATTATGCAAGTGCCTACATCCATACAGCTGTGACAGAAATAGAGAATATTGGTCTGACTTCAAAATACTTCCTGAAAAATGAACTGAAAATATTCTCTTTATGAGAATGCCAGTCTGTCTTTTTACTGTTGCTTGTGAAAATACTGGCTCTGACCAAGAAAGAATCTATCTCATACTGCCATCATCAACCTGAAACCATCTCATTAGCCTAATGAGGGCAAAAATGGGCAAGATTTAACAGAGCTGATGATCAGCAGACATTAGAACTGTTCTTTCCTGGATGGTGGCAGACAAATACAGACTGTGTAGTGACAGACAGGTCATCTCTGAATTTCAACATGAAGGAAAAGAAAGGTTCAGTTTGCATTTTCACCTGACTTTTTAACACAGAGGCTCTCTACGTTCCCTTCTGAAATCTCTCTTAATGCATTCTGATATTATTTAGATTAAAAATGTCATTCACATTTGGATACAGCTAAACCTCTAGTGTCTCCTTCTGTCAGTGTGCTGTTATTACAAACATGGTTCTATTGACTAGGTGGAAATAGGACTCATATTATTAGGATTATTGACAAAATTACCTGCTCACAGTTACTGGAAATCTCTCTCCCTCTGAAGTACTGAGAGACACAGTATGAAAGTTTCTGAATAGTTGAAGTCTACAATATGTAGATAGTAATTCTTCTCTCTCTTGGACTTTACCAGATATTTTAATCCAGGAAAGAGCTATTTTGTCCTACACATGACTTCAGGGAAGGCAAAGATATAGGGAATGACAGATGTTGAGTGAAGTGCAATAATCCTGAGACAGTGTTTGCTTGGAAACCTTCCAGATCTGGTCTTACTTTTTTGCAGCCTGAGATCAGCAGACTTTAAGCCAGAGCTAAACAGAGCTCCTGTCTCTCACAGCCAGTGAGCATGAGTTGTTCTTTTCTGCCATGACAGTGACTGAGAGCCAGACTGCCCTTTAGACTCCTGCAGCTGGGGAACATAGCATAAAAGTGTGATGCCTCTGGCAAGGCCCCTGAAGTAGGAGAGGAGTGACTAACCCTGACCTTCTCCACCTCCCTGCAAAGAAACACACTGGTGAGGGAAAGAGAGGTATGGTAGGAACTGAACAGGAAAACTTGCTTCAAGTGCTCTATATTTGAAAGATTTTGCTGGAAATCTGAATGGTTCTATGAGGAAAGAGATTAAGGACAGGCTTGAAAAGCCTGGTGACAGAGCATGTTATCTATTATATAGCTGGACATTCACTCACATTCTGCCAACATTGTATTTTCTCCTTTACCCATCCCTGTACGTGTTAAAACTAGTGAGTCAAAGACACAGATCAAAATTTTTTAGGTGGTGATTCTTATCTCCGTTTTCACATAAACTCTTCCTGTACAAGGTATTTGCCATGATCTTTCCTGGAGTGGGGACAGATCCCGAGCACACCTCCTTGAAGTCAGAGAGACAGGAATTTCTCATTTCCTAATACACAAAGTTAATTTCTCTGCTTTTCTTCAAGAATATACTTTCTGAAGTATTTTCGGATTCAGCACAGATTAAATTACAGTCATTTCACGACTATAAGGCACACCCTTTTCCCCAGAACCCGGAAGTGCGCCTTATAGTCCGGTGCGCCTTATCTGATGGACAAAGTTCAAAAAATTTGCCTACCTGGAAGTGAGAGCTGCGAGCCACGGGGGAAGCCGGCAGGGCCATGGCTGCCAGGTGGAGGTGGGGCGGAGTGGTGGCAGGCACACCCCAGCCCCGTGGAGGCGGGACGGCCCCTCCAGAGGCATGCCCTGGCCCCGTGGAGGCAGCACGGCCCCTACACAGGCACTCCCTGGCCCCATGGAGGCGGAGCTGCCCCTCCAGAGGCACTTCCTGGCCCCGTGCAGGCGGGATGGAGGGGCGGCGGCCATAGCCCGGCCCTGGAGAGGCGGCACGGAGGGGCGGCGGGCATGCCCCGGCCCCACGGGATACAGGCGGGCCCGGGGGCCAATGGCTGCCGGGTTGAGGCGGGGCCTCGGCCAGCAAACGCGCAGTGGGAGCTGGGGGCAGAGCCTCACTGCAAAAAAAAACGTGCGCCTTATAGTCCGGTGCATCTTATCTGATCTACAAAGTTGCGAATTTTGACGACTCCCAGGGGGTGCGCCTTATAATCTGGTGCACCTTATGGTCGTGAAATTACTGTAATCTAAAAATCATAGAGTGTAATAAGGATTATACTATCTCAGTGATTCAACTTCCCAGCCGTCACTTCTTTTCAGACTCTTTAGGATTTTTCAGAAACCATAAAATGCCTGCATTGTAGAGTAGTTTTCTGAAAGGAATAAAGAAAACATCAGTGACCTTAAAGCTTCGTGTAAATCTTTTTTTACTGTCTAAAATGGCAGAATGATGACAAGCAGCTTCATTTCTGCCCAAGTAATTAAAGATTATTCCAGCCTTTCTGACCTCAACCTAATGATGAAGGATTGAATCCAGGAAGATAGCTTTTATGGGAGCCAATCAGAGACACTTTGCTTCCTTCAAGGATATATAAGCGCTCAGTTCACAGAAACATGCTAACTAGTTGGAGTTTTTCACAGCAGCATTTTGTTGCAGAGAAGTTTTGCTCATAGTGTAGAACTCGTGTGGCACTTACACCTGCTAGTGTGCCTGTTCTGGCCAGACTGAACCACAACTGCAAGATCATCGTGATGGTATTTTCTATGAATGATCCCTGAGGAAAGTGGGTAGGGATCATTTTCATAGAAACATAGAAAGGTTTGGGTTGGAAGAAACATTGAAGGTCATCTATTTTCAACTCCCATGCCACATGCAGGGACACATTCCTCTCGATCAGATTGCTCAAAGTCCCATCCAGCTTGACCTTGGACACTTCTAGGGATGGGGCATCTACATCTTCTCTTGAAAACATGTTCTGGTGTTTCACTGCCCTCACAGTAAAGAATTTTTTTCATAATTTCTAATCTAAATCTACCCTCTTTCAGTTCAAAGCCTCTTTTCCTGTCCTATCACTACATACTTTCGTCAAAAGTCACTCTCCACTTCTCTTGTAGCCCCCTTCAGGTACTGGAAGGTGCTTCAAGGTCTCTTTGAAGTTTTTCTTCAGAATGAAAAACCCAGACTCTTTCAAGGACAAGTCTTCTTAGGAGAGGTGCTCCATTCACCTGATCGTCTTTGTGAATTTTTCTCTGGACTCCTTCCAACAGGTCCATGTTCATCCATACAGACCAACAGTTTTGTCTGAATTCCTCAGGATGTGTCATTCCTGAGCTTGAAAGAGGTGTTCCTTGATATTAACCAGCCTTCTTGGACCTCCACTATAATGCTACCTTGGCCCTGCTTTTGATGGCTCCTCATCCATCCTCAGGTGGAACTCCATGCACTACAGCAGGCCACTGACATAGAGCATGGCACTCCCTCCTGGTTTCCACTCCCTGTTCTTCCTCAAGTGCTTGTATACTTCCATTCCAACATTCACCATCCCACCACACCTCCATCATGCCAGTAGGAGCACAGCATGGAGGGCTGAATCCGTCTCTGACTCCTTTTGCTTATTCCCCCTGCTACATGTGTTTGCATAGGGTCATTTAACTGGCTGACAATGAAGCTGATTTGTTGGCTGAAATGGCTGGAATTCCTTTATGCTGCACTTCAGGTGCTCTCCTGACTGGCAATCCCTCTCCAGCTTTTGGGCATTTCTCACTGACACTCGCATCAAACTGATAGGAGTGGTGTGGATTGAAGTTCTCTACCCCCAGCAGCTTCAAAGTACTGTAGTTTGACAGAATCCTCCTCTATTGTTCCTTCATGGATATATATTTCTCTCACAGCTGGAATTTTGGACTAAATTAAAAATCAAACTAAAGTAATAGTAGGAGAAACTGATGTTAATCTCCATAGGCCCCATTAGCTCAACAACTTGCTTATTCTCTAATGTGTGATAGCAGGGTGCAGGAGAGGTTGTTAGAGTGTTAGCCTGGCTTCCTGTGTGTCTTTTCGTCTTAGCAGCTCTGCAGAAATGCCAGCATAACACAGAAGTAATTGTTGTGCTGTGATAATCAGGATTGCTGCCTTTCGTCAGCTCATTAGGAAGGCAAATATATCTCATCTACAAAGGAACTTTTTGACTGATGATTTAAGTACAGGATTGAAAGTCAGTTACCTAAAAATGTGTTTCTATCTCTGTAGTGTTGGGGTTTTTTATTTGTCTTCTTTTTTTTTTTTTTTTTTATTTTTGTGAAAACTTTGTTTAATCACACTTTGCCTCAGTTTCCTTTCAGGTACAAGGAAGTTAATTGGAAACTTTGGAAACTTTTGATTTAAAAGTGCAATGTTTGTCGAGTACTTTGACACGTTTAGATAAAAGGGTCTCTTGAAGTGCAAATTACAGAGGTAAGCATGGCTGAGGTGCAAGTGGCCTATCTCTATTTTGGCCCCTATTAATCCCTTTTAAATGTTGGTTTTTTTGGTTTTTGTGGGTTTTTTTTTTTGTGAAAGCCTATGTCATCACTGTCTAATGTTCTGTTTTGGGGTTTTTTTTATGGGGAGAGAGCCTTGTTTTGCTAGGAAGACATTGATTTGTTATCTTTTCCCTAGAGAAAAGTTATTTTTATGGAGTGTTTAAGGTGCTCCCTAAGTCAGATATATAATACATATTGTATATTAGAGGTCTGGGAAAAGTGTTGATATCTATTGTTCTAACTTTCCAGCATGAAGGTAAAATGCCAGATTATAAGGGTCAATTAGTTAATGCTTAGGCCTGAGTACTTAAAGCTTGAAGTATCTTCAGTCTATATCTAGCCATACTTCAGACAAAAATCACTGTTTGGAAACACGACCTCGAGATGTACAGTTGAGGTGTCTTTGTTACTCTTGAGTCATTTCCTTTCTCAAGTCATCAGGTATCACCTTTTTTGGGTGGGATCTTCCTTCTCCATTTTGTGAGTAAGGTTTAAATAGGAAGTTGTTCAGTGATTCCCTCTCTTTGACTTTGCCATCATGAGTTTAGCTTGCAGGAATAACAGAAGTAAGAGACTTCTCTTTGTGCTCTGCCTTCCTACTAGCTTCTGTTTCTGGGTACATTCCCTTGGTGTTACCCCAACACAAATGAAAACTAATATACCTACAGGAATTCTTTGAAAAATAAAAAAGGTAGATATTTTAAGGGGAAGGTCTTCATTAGGCTCTGTGAATGAGCTCTTCATTTTTTAGAGTTTGCACAGCATTAGAGAAAAAATTAGACCTTATCAACTAAAAGGGAATTCACATCAGGGCAGAGAATATGTAAATTAGCCTCAGTCTATTTTATCAGAGGCTTTTTCATCATATCTGCATGATGTTGAGAGAGGCTGGCAACTAAGAGAAGCTATTAATCTTGCATTGTTTTCACTGCACCATGTCTATTTTTGAAAAATTACCTTTGATTTAAGTGCAGTACTTTGAAGAAATAATCATAATTTATTAACCAAAACCTTTTCCAACCGCAGTGATATAAGTGTGCATGTTTGCATGCACCCATATGGTCTTCTAGCAATAACTCCAGCAGGAATGAGTTTGACTTTGTGGAGTTGGTGTGTCTACTAAATGATGAGGTCAGCACCTTGTGGGAATAAGTTAGTAGGTCATTCACCAAGTCCACAGGTCATATTGAATAATCACTATCTTATTTGAAAGATCATAAGTATTATTTACAGTATTAACTTCAAACTGTTTATTGAATATAACAATTTATAGTGAGTATTCTCAGCAATGTGTCATGGAATGCAACTAGTGATTTCCTATTAATTATCATAAACCCTTGCGCTCTCCTACATTTGTGCCTCTAGAATTTATCAGAGAGTGTACAGTTCCCAGGAGTGTGCCTTATTCTCCAAAAATGAGGCATGGTAGGAGTCAAGAGCACTTCCAGATCAGTGTATTTCAAAGCAAATTAAGACAAAAGGTAGCTCTATTAGAAGCAGAGATAAGGAAGCCAGGTATCCAAAGGGATTTGGTCATCTCATTGAAATCTTTGATCTAATTCAGCTGAAGGTTTTGCTAGCTGATAGATTCCTAACATGCATTTTTGACTGCAGAAATTTGTTGTTGAGTAGTATCTTCAATTTGTCCCTTGGAGAAGAGAGGGTAGTAATAGAGAACTTTCTTTGCTTAGTTGCCCATTTATGTAAGCAAGATTTTTCTAAAGTACGTCTCCATTTTCAAAAATTGTAAAGGAAAGGACAGAAAGATATGCAAGCATACTAGCACTTACATGTATTTTCCTTAGGCTGAGACAAAAGGAATCAAGGCTGAAAATTAAAGAAAAAGCACTTCCACCTTCCTTTGTGCTTCCTTGCCTTGAAATAAAAAATAAGACCACAGAAAAGAAAATTTCCTAGAATTCTAGAATCATCAGATCCTAACATATCCTAAGTTGGAAGGAACCCACAAGGATCATTGAAATCCACGTTCTGGCCCTCTGCAGTGCTACCCCAACAATCACACATACCTGAGAGCATTGCCCAGGTGCTTCTTGACCTCTGGTAGGTTCGTGCTATGATTGCTTCTCTGAAGAGCCATTCCAGTGCCCTGCCAACGACCTTCTGTGTGAAGAACCTTTTCCAGCTATCCAACCTAAGCCACTCCCAGCTCAGCTTCAGGCCATTTCCCCAAGTCCTGTCACTGGTCTCAAGAGTGAGGAGACTGACTCCTGCTGTTCCTCCCAAGGAAATTGTCGCTGCAGTGAGGGCTCCCCTCAGTCTCCTCCAGGCCAGATCAAGTGATCTCATTTGCTTCTTGTATGGCTTCCCCTCATCCCATCACCATAGAAAGGTATGAATCACAGCAATCTTACTGCCTTGCTGTGATCCACTTGGAATGACTTTTCCAGCCCCATTATCCCTGAAGCTGTAAGCTTTCTTCCACTTTAAACCCTATTCCCAACCTAATTTACCAGGTATTTTTCAGAGGTAATAAGTGTAAGGGTTTGTCATTACCCTACTTTGTTTTTGCAAACTCTGGGAGGAAAAGTCAGCACCATTATGAAATCCATTATAATCACAAGTGCCAGTATGTCAGAGTAGTTGTGGGAATTGTTGAATCCTCTAGGGAGTGTTTATTTCAGTTGTTTCATTTGTTCTAGCAATTTAGATTGTCCCTTGTCTGGTTTCTTTCTCTATTTTCTGCACATTGAAAGCAAATGCATACCTCAGAGTCCCAAGAGCTGACAGCTCTCTTGAGCTTAACAGAGGAACAATATTTTTCTCCACCCCCCCCCACATTCTGAATAACTCAAATGCAATGATATTCTCTCTTGGGCTTTCATGTTTCCTAACAATATATAAATAAAACAGATCCAGCTTTTTTTAGAGTAGGGGTCCTGTCATTTTCCATTTGTCTGTAAATCACGTCATTATTTATTTTTGGTGTTATCAAAAAACAAACAAACAAAAAACAAATGTGTCTTATATCTGATAAAGTACAGCAAATAAAAATTGTGTATTAAAAAAATTAGTAAACTTCAGTCTAGATTTAGAATTATCTCCAGCTGTTTTGCGATTGCTATTCAGTCTGTCCAGTAGAGCAGCACAGAATTACACACCATGTAAATTACTTGATTACAGATACTGAATTTAACTCACACATGATTTTCATACAATTTTTGTAGGGTTTTTAATGTCCTGCTTTAAAATCATCCAAAATATTCTTGTAGTCCTAGTAAGTAGGTGGATTTTCAACTTTGAGTCAGATATTTATCTCAGCAGTGTATTTGAGTATCTTCCTGGAGTTCATAGGATTTTATGTTTAGTTCTACTATTCAGTTACAAGGATTTCCTTAGGTCTTCTCTCTTCAGGCAACAAACACAGTCCTCCAGTGGCTCTTTACCAGCCTCTGAAAGTGTTAAGAAATAATTCTACCTGATTTTTAATGTTATAAAGCTCTTCCATGACCATATTTCCCTCCAGTACATGAGCAAAAGGTTACAAGAATGCTGAAATTCAAGTGAAATTTAACTCAGTTTGCAAGGGACAGTTTGATTTTGCTCTTATACTCACTAGTGAAAGTACCATGTGCTTCTGAACAGGGAAGTGATGTAACAAGAAACTGTTTGCATTTTTAAAAGTTTAGTTGAATACTAGTTTAACCTTTTGCCTGGCAACTCCATATATATGAGTGTATCCATACAGGATATTGAATTCAATAAAGCTATTCACAGTATGTCCCTGTGATAAACTGAGAACAAGACTATTTCTGTGAGTCCAAATATGACTAGAACAAAATCTCTCAGTGACAGCTGCCAAACAGCATCATATATTCTGGAAGTCCTATCAATCATCCTGCTTGCAAAAGGTAATGTAAAATTTAATTTATAGCTAATAGACGCAAAATCAGCCTCATAATGTATATTATTCTCTAATAGTCTCTTTTCTTGTTAGACATTTCTTCCAGACAGATCTCAGTACTTATATAAAATATACAGTGCACCAAATTTCAGTTTTTCTGCGAGTAAAATCAGGAAAGATTTCAGTGTTGGTTAAACATCCAAGTCCAGTCCCTAGGGAGAACGGTGGGGGCAGTCATAACTTCTCATATATTGACCAATGCTGAGCTGCATAGCTCATAGCACATTCTCATCAATATGAGAATCCATCAAGATATGTATTTTGAATTTTTTTCTTAGCCAATTCCATTTTTAAGCAGCAGATTTGATTTACTCTAACGGCCACATCATTTGGTAATTTTTATTTTTCCTATATTGAACACTATTTCATTCTGGTACTGCCTTGACAAGTAAAAATGCCTGCTAAAGAATCATAGAATCATTATGTTGGAGAAAATCATTGAGTCCAACAGTTAACCCAGCACCAACATGTTCATTAAATCATGTCCCTAAGTGCCACATCCCACTGTTGAACACTTCCAGGGATGGCAATTCCACTGCTTCCTTGGGCAACAGTCAGTATAACTGCTTTATGGAGAAGAGAGAATAAAATATTTTCAAGCTGGCGAGTAACCTTTCATTTTTCAAGTATTAATATCCCCTGATTTAGGTGACTTTAAGATAAAAAAAATTTTATAGAAATAAAAATGAAGATTGATATCCAAGGGCTTGTGTTTATTATTATGAAGTGAAATTTGACAGGTTCTGTCATGCTTAGAGTGTTGCTTGGCTTCTTAGAGCACTGCTTGACTGAAGACTGCAACTTTGGATTAATCTGGACATACTAATTAAGGGAAGATGCTTCTTTTTTTGCTGTCAATGTCTGGCAAAACTGTCTGCATTCCAGCACACGAGTAGATATCAGTGTGCATTATCAAACACAGCTGTTTAGATATGTTTCAGATAACAATATTTAATTTTCTGCTTGAGGATTGAGCTTCTGTTTTCTTAGCAGTGTCCTCCAGTTTTGAGTGACAGGTAGAGTGTTCATGCTCCACCCAAATTTGTAAACTCTATTTGTGTAGTTATTAGTTATTAGGTATTTTGGCTTAACCAGTGGTTCTCCAGGGATTGAGTGGGCTACCCTAATGGACCTGGGAGTCACCACACCCCTCTCCCATCAGCACACCTTCCCCACAGTTGGGCCACATGAGCTTTCTTGTACCATGTCCAGCCCTGTGTCCACCTGCCCCATTGCAGCTGCCAGCCCCAAGGTGTGAGGTGCAACTGAGGCAGTGTGACAAAGCAAGCTGGGAGGTGCAGAAACTGGGTCTCACTCTCCTGATCTCTCTCTCTGTCAGTGTAGGACTCAGTGCTGACTGAGGTTAGTTATGCTCAGGAGGTCCCTCGTCCTTTTCATCACAGGGTTGACTTGGTGAGACCTAGATGAAGAAGTGCAAGGTGGCAGGACCCAAGAGTAGAATGATGAGGAGCCCACTGATGTGCCTTGCTCCTTGGACCTTTTTTCATTCCTCTATTTTTATTCTACTCCATTAGCTGGAACTTTTGTGTGTGCTCATGAGAGGAAGAAAAGAAACGTACAGACTACAGCATCTTAGTGACCTTTCCATGAAATACTTCTTAAAGTATATTTTTGAGAACACAAAGGTGCAAAATTCAGCTTTTTTTACAAAGGTGAAGAGTCCTGAACCAGGCATGCTGACTGTTAAAATCCATAGATTCTTGAAAGCAACCAGAATAAGTTACAGTAATTTCACAATTATAAGCTGCACCATTTTGACAAAAATTTTGCTCCCAACCCGGACATGCGGCTTACAATCAGGAGCAGCTAATATATGAAAAAAACTCTGAAATTTCCAAACCCAGAAGTGCAAGCCAAGGTGCTGAGCCAAGCTCCTGCCAGTAAAACCTGGGATTGCGTGATTGTTACAAATTGGTTACTCTGTTGCGCGGCGGGTGGAGGCGGGCTCCGTGCCAGCAGCACGGGGGTGGAGGCAGGGACTCCCTCCTGCTGGCCCCGCAGCCCACAGGGGAGGCGGGGGACTCTGTGCTGGCAGCCTCGCAGCTGCGGGGGGAGGCTCCGTACCTCTTGCCGGCACTGCAGGGCAGCTCCAGGCCAGGGTGAGCGATCCCGCAATTCCATTATTAATTCCTTACTGTGTTGCACGTGGGTCCTTCCTGCGAATGAAAATGTGGCTTATATTCCGGTGCAGCTTATATCTGGACAAAGACCAAAATGTTGCTGGCACCCAGACATGCAACTTATAATCAGGTGTGGCTTGTAATCGTGAAATTATTGTATTTAGTATTTATATTTCTTTTCAAGATATTCAGATTTCTCCTGCAGGCCACAGGGAAAAAAAAACCTTGTAAAATCTCATCTATTTGCACTTCTAAATATTTTTCCTGGAAGTAATTTAGGAGCAAAATTATATTAACTGTCAAGGAGACTTATGATTCAAAATGTCTCCCCCTTCTGAAAATGAACTTTAGCTTCAAAATCTGCTACTTTTAGGAAGTCTAAACTGGGAAGAATACAAGACATTTTTTGAGAAAGAACAGATGATAAAGACTACAATATGTTATGTTTTGATAAATATGTATGGTAAATATCAAAAGGCTTTTTAGTTTTTCTTTCTTGAAAAAGGACATAAAGTGACTGCTCATCAATTAAATAATAATCCATGCTTAGGACCCCTATATGCTGTAAGGGAAAGTAATCTGATACTGAAAATATTTATCAGCAATTAGTTTTTCTGCTGAATGTATGTTTTTACTGTAACTCAAAATCATTCACACCCAGGGCCTATGGAAATAACAATTGTTCACCTGTTACCCAGAAGACTTTTTTAAGAGAGGCAAAAAAAGATTATTTTGGTTCATTTTTCTTAACTCTAAGTCTTTATATGAATACAGGGAAGAGATATGTCTCTTCATCTTCTCTGTATACTTGCCCAGCAGTTTCCAAAATTTTTTCAGACTTTTTTCTGAAAAAATGGTATCAGCAGCCAAAATCTCTGTTCTTCATAACATATTCAGCAACAAAGACTCACAAAGCAAAATCCTTCTTTGTCCTGCATAACCTGTAGTGCGTGCACTGGCACGTCTGTTATCAGTGCAGTGCACTGTGCGACTGCAAACAGTAATACAATCAGGTTTTCATTTATATTAATGTGGCTAAGCTCTGTGTTTGATCATGTTAAAAGATATGCACTTGCTAAATGTAATTCCCATATATTAATATATTACCTACAAAAGGCCATTGTTTACATAATGTGATTCACATGAAGATTCAGAATGAAAATTTATCAGATTGGTAAATATTCTCATTTAGCTTTAGGTTAGAAGAATTAAAAAAAAAAATCACATGAAATCAGTAAATGTCCATCAACAGCAGATTTATTATCAGTATCTCAAGACAAAACTCATCATCATTTATGAACCAAATCCCACAGTCCTGTTCAAGAGTACATGCATTATTATAGAGTGAAAACTGAACTTTGTATTTCTCTTATGGAGCAATTACCTTTATCATGCATGAGGAACTTTGGCAAAATAAATCCAGATTTCAGCACTGTGGCCCAACATGATCCCTATATTACAATTAGGATTTTACCAGTAATGGATTTTCCAGCAGCTGATATTCATAAGGTTGAAAGTAACCAGCAGCCTTTTCTACAGTAAAGCAGGAGTTAAAGACACATTCTCAAAAGGCAGAAAACCTGTCTCAGTGTCTTCCTTGGTTTGGATGGACTCCAACTCTCATGTCCCAAACAGGTCCATTTTGCATTTTTTTTAATTGAGCATGAACAAGAGCAAAGACTTAGATGCAAAGATTCACATGCTGATGTGTCCTACTCTCTGTTATCATAATTTTCTGCTTTTCCTCACTGGAATTTTTGTTTTAAAGTACCAACACTGTCTTCAAACCCCTACTATTCCTTTCAAATAGAAGGAAATTAACCAGAGACTAATCATGACCTCAATAAGTGCACTCCCACGAGGCATGAGCAGAAAGGGATATACGCTCATACTGTAATTGAGCTCTCCTGAGAACACAGGAATTTACCTTCTTCTGGATACCTCCTTATGACTTCTTTTCACATATCACAGGTGCTTAATTCATAATAACTGGGGTTCTGCTAGTAAATTGGAGCTCTGTTCCCAATTGCTTCAAAAATGTGTCTGAAAAATACTTTATATCAATGTTACTTCGCAGAGGATGAAACTATACCAATGTAATTAGTATTCAGTTCTCTGTGTACCTCCATTTACAGGTAGATATTATCCTGCCTGCCCAGAGTTAGATTTTAAGATGTAGAACCAGGAGAACAGGGAAAGCTATGGGATATGGAAAAAATAATCAGTATTATACTATAGGGGTTTTTGTCTGGACAAGTTAGTGTTTGAGAGTAGATTAACTAGGCTGAGAAATTTTAGTCTGCCTTACTAGACCTAAATTTTGAGGAGATAATGAAGCCCTAATGTAGGCAGGGTTAAATGGGAATGAAGATGAATGAAGTAACTACCAACAGGTGGGTAAGAGGCTCTGACCAAGAAAGGGGTGCATAAAATGAAGGAAGTGTATTGAGCTGACTGAAATGTATCACAGCTTCAGCAAAAATTTTCTTTGAGGTTTGAGGGAGGAAGGAAATATCCAGAAAAGGTTATTTTATTTTTAGCTCTCTGCTCTGCATGTGTGTACCTTTGAAAAAGAGAGTCCTTTGTTCTGAAAAAAAACATTCTGAAAAACTGCAGTCAGCTCAGCAGTCACAAATCCCTGAAGGAAGAAGGGCTCACAGATGCCAGATGCACTTGTCATGCTACCAGAGCTGGAGAAATGGGAATGTCTGGCCAGTGATCCATTTCAGATTTCATCTTTTGAGAGAGTGGCCCGGTCACTGAGTACATGGAAGAAAGATGGAAACAGTCCAAAGGGAAGATCTCCCAAAGACAATAATGCTCAGTGCTGTCCAGTGACAATTTTTAGCTGGTAACAAAGACAGCTGAAGGAACCTCTGTCCCCAGGCACTTGTTCTACATCTCACTAGCCCATCAGTTTTGCAAACATTGCTTTTACTCGGGCTGCACTGTAACCTAAAGCATCAAAAGCTAAAAAGAATCCACTGAGCACGGACTGGGAACCTTTTTAAAATCACAGTGGGTCTTTGTTCTGCCCTCCATTCAGCATGGCCACCCAGGCACATTACAAAGAAGGAAACAGACAGCAGCGTTAAGGTCAGAGAGAACAGCCACAGGTGATGAAGGGGGTAGGTTCCCTGTCAGCCCACCCAGCCAGTGTGGTTTACACCGCTGTACTGCCCACACTGCTCACAGTGTGCACCGGCTCTGGCCCTGCATTGCAAACTGCTGCATGTGTCCCTAAGTTTCAGTACATATTGGTTGATGATTTGCCATAGATTTGGGAAAAATTCAGTCAAATGACCTTGAGATCAATGGAGACACAGATTATCTTTGTCAAGAGAGTGAAGAATATTCATTTTCTGAAAGCATATAATACTCCTGATTTTTACTTGTATTCCATAAATCAGCATTCATTCACAGAAAAACTCAAAGTAAAAGATCCGATTATCTTGGAGGTAATTAAAATCTTATTCTTATCCACGAGCAGGGCAATAACCTGGGAGGTCCTTTTTATATTTTATGGAGCACAACGTAAAACCACTGAAGCAATATCAGATGACTCTTTGACAACATATTATGAGGTGCCGCCACATTACAGGAAAACTACTGACATTTTTTAAAGGGAAAGTTGTGGTGCAGTTTTCCATGAGATACTGATTAATATGCTATTGAGTCTATAAATAAGGTGCCAACCAGCAGCAGTTGTGACAGCATTTCTGCACCTTGCTAGGCTGGGGCTGAGATCCGTAAGTCAGTTCACACAGGCCAGTTATCTACGATGTAACAGTAATGAATGGTGAAAGGCAGGATATGAGTTGCTATTTAGAGGGAAGGTGTTCGGAAAAATAAGGACAAAATGAGAATTTCTCCATACAGCTTTAGCCATGCTACAAACATACTCAGACAGAAAAATGAGAGAGGTGTCTAAGTGCAAAACAAGCAATAAATCTAAAGATAATAGAAAGCAGTGAGTGGCAGCCCAAGGCCACACACTGCATTTCATCATATGTGCCAAAAAAAAAACAAAAAAACAAACTACAGACAAATAAGACCCTAAACAGCCCTCTGATCTTTGTTATAGGCTTAAGGTAGTTAGTCCTGTGGACCTGTGTATTTTCTTATTTAACCCTCTTTTGCTACAGACACAATGAATTTTGAGTGCATAAATAATAGCATAATCTCTTTTTTCTGATTTCTGGAGAAGATTCTAATTTTGAGATATCTTCAGGTTCCTCTTAGAGGTTTATACTGCGGAAATAGTGAGGCTGCAGTAGAAACATTGGTGGAATGACAGAAAACATTTAATGAATGAGGTCCCTGGGATGCTTTGATTTGGGAATAACTCAAACACATGGTTTGATCAGGCAGCTGTCTGTGTGCAGTTTGAAATTTCTAAACTCTGTTTTTCCAGGAGATTAATTAAAGTTCATGCAGTGTTTTTGTCTCAATTAGAAGTAATGATACAGGGGAGCTTTCTTAAAATTTCAGCATATAGTAGAAAGTCTAAAATGAATGGACACCATAAGAAAAACTAGCTTCTCACAACTTATTTTATTGACTTTTGAAATAATAATATTTTCAGTATTCCAGACAGAGGCTTGTAACTAACGGTTTGTGTTAAGTTGTGTATCCTAACCAACACTAGGTTATAAATTCATATTACATATTCAATTTTTGTGACATTTCTTTTGCTAAAAGTTTTACCATTAGTCTTCTCCAAGCAAACCATTCTCAGGTCTGTCAAGTGCATTATCACATCCATGACACTTCATTTGGCTTACTCCAGCATGTCTCTGTCAGTATTGCACTGGGTAGCCCAGAACTGGACTCAGCATTCCAGTTATATCTCACCAGGACTGGACAGAGGAGAAGGATCACCTCCCTTCATCTCCTGCCAGTGTTCTTCTTGCCAAAAGGGCCTTGCTCTACTTCCTTCTAACTAAAAAAACAAAATCAAAAGCAACCGAACTGCACACACACACACACAGAGCAAACAAATAAACAAACAAAAACCCTACCCTTTTTTTGACAGGTCTTTAAGAAACATTACATTTTATGCAACTATCAGGAACAGTAACTCATAAACTGCAATGGAATGTAGATGCAGCATATGAATTTAGGAATTTTCATAGTGAGGGAATTGACACGCATTGATTTTGGGCTGTGAGTACAGTAATTTCACGAATACAAGCCGCACCATTTTGACTAAGATTTTACTCCCAAACCGGAAATGCGGCTTATACTCAGGAGCAGCTAATATGTGAATAATTTTCTGACATTTACAACCTCAGAAGTGCCAGCCAGGGTGCCGAGCCGAGCACCTGCCAGTAAAAGCCGGGATTTCGTGATTGTTACAAATTGTTACTCTGTTGCGCCGTGGGTGGAGCCTGGCTCCCTGCAGGCAGCACAGGGGGGCGGGGAGAGAGGAGCGAGAGCTCACTCCTTCCCTCCTCTGCCGCAGCCCGGGGGAGAGACGGGGGATCCCTATGCCGCCATTGCCGCGGCTTGGGGAGGCGGCGGGGGCCCTGTGCCGCCATCGCCACGGCCCGGGGGGAAGGCAGGGGCCCCGTACCGCCATCGTCGCGGCTCGGGGAGGAGGCGGGGTGCTCTGCCCCCGCCCGCCTTCACTGCTGCAGGAGCGGGTGGGGCTCCATCCCTGCCTGCCACCACAGGGCAGTGCCGGGCCAGGGCGAGCAAGCCCAGAGGCAGCGGCCAGCCCCCAGTGGCCCCGCCGAGCGGCAGCGCCGGACTGGGCCACCTGGCCCCGTCGGCAGCCCCGAGCGGGCCGAGCCTGCACAGCCCGAACCGAGCCAGTAAACCCTGCCCTGCCACCGTTCTGTTACTATTTGGCAACTTTGTTGCACGCGGGTCCTCGCTGCGAATGACAGAGTGGCTTATACTCAGGTGCGGCTTATTTATGGACAAAGAACGAAATATTTGCCAACACCCAGAGATGCGGCTTATACTCAGTGCGACTTCTATTCGTGAAATTACTGTATATTTAAAGAATAGTCTGCACCACATAGCAGCTACTACCAAATACTTGTAGGATAGCATATGATGTTAGGATATCGTCATAGGATATCACAGGGTTCCTAATATGTTTTCTCTTTACAGATCAGACCTGAAATTCTAAATTCCACATCTTTATTTTTGTTTACCATTGCTGTTTGAGGATATAGCTGGACAATTTTATTAATAGGATTATGTGTAGACTTCCTTTAATATTGCTGGTTTATTAATCTCAAGAGGGCCCTGTGACAGTCCATTTAACAGGATGGTCACACTTTTCTGGTTTGTCTACTCAATCAAACTGTTCTTTATTCAAATTTGGAGTTGTTGTCTTTCAGTGTATCTGGATGTCCTTCCAGTCTTATAGAGAAAAGAATGAAGAAGATAGCAGTTATTTTCCTCTCCACTTTTCATTATTTACATTTCTTATTATTTCTTGCCTCTCTTGTGATTTAAATGCTTGTGCGTTAAAAATACTATTTTCTTTTTGAGATTTTTTCCCCTGTATTAATCATTCTTGTTGTCATAAGGGCTTTGTTTTTGCAAATGATGTCAGCAGAGTAATTTTATAGCATTTTAGCTTTATGCTTAATGCTTGTATATTGAAGTATATAATCACTTATGTCTGCTGATTGACAGATTACTGTTTTCTGTGTAAACATGCACAGAGGTATTCTTTGTATTTCACCCTGACAGTGAAATTGTAGGCTATTTTCCTTTTTTTAAGCATTACAAAACCTATTTGCCTGGTTTTTGGTATTTCTTACCTTTCCTAAGCAGAAATTCTATTCTGTTATTCATTATTTCCTTGTTGTTTACCAGAGGGACATCAATTAAAAAGATCAGGCATTATGAAAAGTCATTATTGCTTAAAGACTTTTAAATCTGTGCTTTTGTGACTCCCTTGTAACCTATTTCCATATAAACTCTTCCAAATTTGCTAAGCTGATACGAATTGAGATAAATTAGATCATTTGTAGCCTAGTCTTTACTGCCAAATTTGGATCTGTGTGCTTCCCTGTACAGAGCATGGCATTGTGAGCTGGGTCCTCTTGGAGGATGAAATCTCAGATTTGTTCTCAGTCCAGACAGGGATTTTGTTTCCCCAGCACAGGTAGCAGTCATTGCTTCCCTCGTTTTCTTTCCACAATTGTCAACAATTACCTCCCATGCGCTTGTTCTCTCCCGTGCTTCTTGTGCCACACTCTTTGAGAAATTTAAAGAGTACGTATTTAAGCACACCCCTGCAGATGATGGTAGCAAGAATTCTCTGCTTCATAGTGGTGGCAGGGTACTTCATTGAGCTCACATTTCTTGTTTACAAGGAAGGGGTGAGGATTCATTCATCTTAAATGACAAAATTGTTGAAACCTTGCTGAAATATTACCTTGACTCATTTTGAGTCAAATAGTAATTTTCAATTTAAGCATCTAATGAGACTCACACAGTGTGAACTGTGGTTGATGAAGTATTGAAATAAATGGTTGATTCTGCAGTATTTGGACCTTCATTTTGCACTTGATCCACCTTTTCTTTTAAGAAATAGTTATATTGTAGAGTTCAGTTCTGCCTGTGAGACTCTTTGAAGATTGACATTTCTGTAATGTAAAGTGGAACTTCCTCAGTTCCTATCTTAACTTTCCAAACTGCAATGGTTTTGAATAGAATCTGCTTTCAAAAAAGCTCCCAAGTTTGGCTTTGTAACAGCAGACAAGAGTTTGAACAGGAAAAAAAAATCCTGTTCTACATCAAACTGTAGCTGTGAAAACTACCAAATGTAGATTTTTGGAGAGTAAGGCTGGAATTACACTAGAAGTCCTGCAAGCTGCTGGGCATTTCTTACTGTGGAAAATCAGGTGTCTTCCTTCTCGTTTAAGAATTTGTGATAATGACAACACTGCAGTTGTTTGCAGACACTTGGTCCCAGGCTGTGTTGGTCCAAGGCTTTGTTGACCAGCGTAAATTGGTAGGTTTGCTTTTACTTGCAAGTCCCGTGCCTTCCAAACACCACGGGTGCTCCAAGGATATAGGTATGAACAGATCTGCGGTTTGAAAGGCTGATGGATAGAAACTCTTTCATGAGATGCCTTGCAGCATGTGCATGAGGAGCTGTTTTAAGATAGGTGGATCATGGCTGAGGCCACAGTTTGGAGATGGGTGACACCTGAAGGAGTAAAGTGCTACTGCATTAAGGAGTCATGAAATAACCAACAAAGGTCATGGAGACCAGATGTTCCACCACAAGCCAGCTGTAGCTCACTAGCCAGAAAAACAGGGTGAGTCAAGAAGGTGAAGGAGGGATTCATATTGTCTTGGAGCTAATCTGATATACAAAAGTGTTAGCGTGGCTGCAGTACTGAAACAGTACTATGTGGCTGTTTTCATAAAAATAATACACAAAATAAAACTTTATTTTAAAACTACTTTACAAATAAAAACTTGTTTTGGTATATTTCTATTTCTTTATAGCTTTTGAAGTATTTAGGACATGACTCAAACTTACATTCCTACACAGCAACTGTGAGCCTACTCTCTACTCAAGTTGGGACTCAAGAAATGAAAAATTACCATAAGTGTTTCAGGACTGTGTAGCCCTGAAACTCTGTCCAGAGCAGAGTAATAAAATGTCATCCTATGTGATGTAAATTCTCAGCAATAATTTTTCTGGGAATACAAGTATGCAGTTGTCATTTATCATCATGAGTTCAGGGGAAAAGGGATAAACACCTCAACCAAACCACCTGAAAAATAAAAACAACTCCAAAATCTAGTCATGGCTGGTATTACAGCTAACTTCATCTGAGGAGGTGGTGCACAATTTATGCATTCAGAAATCAATGACTAAAACATAGACAAGAAATAGGTAATCCTCATTCTAACCTTAATCCAGCCTAAAATAGGTTGAAAACCAATCTTTGATAAACTATGAGAATGCTCTTCACTTATTGGAGCATTTGGTGTGAAAAGACTTAAAATTTCTCTGTTAAATGTATAGCCAGGCATGCAAGAGCTTTTCACATAGCAGGCAAAAAACCACCACCCAACAGAAGCAATAAAACCCAAAAACAACCACATCAACAAGAAAAACATTAAAAAACCATTAAAAACCCCCAAAACCAAATCAACCAACCAACCAACCAACCAACCAACCAACCAACCAACCAAACACAACCCAATCCCCCCCCAAACCCAAACCAAAACAACAACAACAAAAAAAACATAAAGGAAAAAAAAATAGGAAGCTATTCTTTAGCATTGTGCCTAGGACACCTAGCCAAAGTGATAAAAATCAGCTTAGGGGTTTATGTATTACACTTATGTCATACCATGAAATGAGGAGCAGTTCCCAAAATCTCCCTTTTTTAGTAAATGCCCTGAGTTAACTCTGGACTGCCTTTTTACATCCATGAGCAGATCTAGTGCCTTTTGCTACCCTGGCTGCACAGAATGCCAGCTATGAGACATGCTGAGTACACCCTTATACTGACTAAATCTCTGGGGGAAGTTGCATTTCTTTCTGTTGAGTCTGAGGACCTCCCCATCTTGTTGAAGCGAGACCTTTGTGCAGTACTCCTGTCACAATGCTCTCCTTTCTGCAGAGAGACTCCTGACACCAAATCCTGAGCAAAGAAGGGAAGAGCACTTAGTCTGCGCTGGACTGACAGCCAACATCTCCTCTTCTGACCAACATCTCTTATCACCAACATCTCCTCTTCCCTCTCACTCCCTGCTATCTTTTCCTGTAGTTGCTGTGGGCTGAGAAGTGGGTGACAGGACTCTATCTCTCTTTTTGTGTCTCTGTCCTTGGCTTTCTGTGGCTGACACACCACAGCAGGCAGCAGAGCTGCTGGGCTGGTGGGTGCTGTGAAGACTTCAGCTGTGTAAGGGTAACAATTGGGCTCAATGACCTTAGAGGCCTTAGAGACCTGAATTATCCTATGATTCTATGACTGAGAATGAGAGGTGGAGCTCCACTACCACTGGCAGTAGGGGAACCTCCAGCAAGACTTGGAAAATACAGAAATAGTAATAGCCTGGATTGTGATAGTTTCTACATTATGCTGGCTGCAGCATTCAGAGACTTTCAGGGAGATCTTTTCTTCTGTAAAATGATATGCAGGATCCTCCTACGGCATGTGAGTTCTTGCTGCAAATGCACCAGCTTCACTTGGAGGTGTCCTCTGCTGTGCTGAACAGACCTCACCAGTGACATGGTGGTCAACAGGGAAAAGCTGTGTGAAAATCACTGGCATAAAGGAAATACTGTAAAATAGACTCATGTAGGTTATTCAGAAATAAGAACACTCTTGACCAGTAGCTGCTGGAAGGGAATGTGGTCTGAGCAGTTCTGCTCTGGTAAGAACACTAGAATGGAGACAGGACTGGAACACAGCTTTACAATGCCTGTTCACAGCATGTCAAACTGATGGAAATAGACAAAATGGGAAAACTGTCTGACAAGAATTCATGCTTTTAAAGACATCATCAACTGTAGATTTTGGAAACAAAATTAATGGTCAAAATGACTAAAAATTTGACACTTTGGGGCAGGAGGGTATGAAAGGGGAAAAAAAGTCAAAAAGACCCTGTCAAACAGTTTTTGGATGAGGTTGGAAGAGGGATAAATCAGATGGCTCTGAGGGAAATGAAGTGCACATGTTGCATTGCTCAGAAAGGATGGAAGTGAGGCATTACCACGTGCCAGTGGAGCTGAACGACCCCCACAGCAGATTTGAGCTGATATGATCTGTGAAGATGCACTGTAACAGGGCAGAACAGGACTGAAAACTCCTCTCTTTGCATATATGTTAGAAAACCTGGTGATACTTGCTTTCCACTGTGTAATAAAAAAGGGAAAATAAAAGCATATTACAAGGCAGAGATTGGTTTCCAGAATGAAAATTGAACTGGCATCCTGTTTGCACTCACAGTGTGAAAACAGTCAGTGCCAGATCAATCACTTGCTCAAGCAGAGTTATGGATCTCACTGGGTGTAAAATGTAGAGTGTCTATCCAGGAGGAGATCTAACCACAAGACCAATTATTTTTGCCCTCGGAGTAAAAATGACCTAAAGACCAATTTAGACTCGCTGGGAAACAGGATATCGCTTCCTTAGTGTGGTTGAGTGGATGGCACTTAGGAATAAAAACACATTATTGTTAATTGACTGTGAGTTCCTTCATTTAACAAGGACCCTCTCAGGCTACAAAATGTTATAAATTGGCCAGGCAGGACCACAGAGGAAGCTGGGGGACTGTTGGAAGGATTGGGCTGTTACAAACCCCTGGAGGTGTGTTTTGTCTGTCCTGTGCACTGCAGCATGGTAAATTAGTGAGATAAATGTAAGTCAGGAAGTGTGTTCATCCTCCTGCTCTGTGAAAAAGCCCACTCTCCCTAGATTACCTTGTACTGGTGTTTGTCTAACCTTTTCCTTGAAAACCACTGATGATTAGTGTCATGCCTGGGGGAGAAGGGGGAGTAGTTAACTTCACATTTTATGGTATTTTTCATCTCCAAGAATGACAACTTGCAGCACAATCATCCTATGCTGGCTCCCTGTAAAGTGTATTCACCAGGCACTGAACCTCTTAAAGACTCAGATCTCTACACTCTGCCCTAGGATGATCATTTCCACAGAGGCAGTGCTTGCCAGTTTATCATCTCCATCCTGGTTCATCCCATGACATTTGGCTCATCCCATGAAACTAGACTGTCTTTGTAATGAAACAAATTACAAGTGTAATTATCCAGTTGTCATATATCAAAGGAATAGATACATAGGCTGAAAGAAACAAGATTATAAGTGAAGGAAAATTCATCTTAACAACGGACTACATCCCTTGTTTCACTACTGGCCTGAGATGCAGACTGCCTCTTGTTTCCCCTCTTTTTATTAGCAGAAGACCTCCAGGCTTCAGGATTAGCTGCTTCTCTCCACAGAGGACTCATACCTCTCTTTAAAATCTCCTGGATTTACAGCACTCCATGCGTGGTGCATTGCAAAAGTGTTGGTTGTGCATATGTTCAATTGTGTCAGTGCCCTGCAGCATAGTCTTATTTTTTTTATTATTAAAAAGGTACCACAGGAACAGATGTTGTCTCATGGATTATCTCTAAGGTCAGGCTGTTTGCTCAGCTACTCTGGTGTGGGGGCACAGTGAGACTACAGCACTTCTGTCATACCCAGTAATTTGGTGATATTCAATTCCACTTTTGCAGTGCTGTGACCTGAGTGAATCTGACCCCATATTTTCTTCTAGTGAGTTTGGACAATGACTGGCTTTATTCCCTTCATATTTGTGCATAAGTATAGGCATAAGACAATCATAAAGTATATGTATATAGAAAAAGTATGAATCTGAGTGAATATAAAAATAAATACACCCCAAAAGAAAGACAAATTACAATGGCAATTTGTTGTCTCAAAATAGGATTTTTTAACAGTTCACTACTGTATTAATTAAGCTTTCCACATTTTTATTGTTCTATTAATCCTTTTAAGTATTACTCTTTGTTTCTTACTGAATATCATCATGTGTATTTTATACTATGTCCCCAATTCACAGAATAATTTAAGACTTTAATCCTATTATTCCAAATCCTTGCAAGGCCTCATGGTCAGGTACCATCTGTACATTTTCCAAATGTAACCACTCTTGCAGTGCAACCAATTCAAAGTAAATTGGCATAGAAGTGGATCCATGGTCAATCTCTCAGGATCTGGTTCTCCTGAAAAATGTTCTCCTCATTTTATCAGTGTATTACTTGGAACAGCTCACTTGTGAGGCCTTTTTTGAGCAGCTATGTAGGTACTACATGGCAGTTTCACTCAGATAAAATTACTTGGGTTTTGGTTATAAAAAAGTAATCTAGATTAAAATCAGAAATCCTAGTAAAGTCAGAGCATCTTAAAAGACATACACCTTCTGATTCACCACATCCTGTCAGAGAAATGACAAGGCTGCCACAGTTTGTCCTTAACAGCTCTCTGTTGTTTGTCCACCCCAGCCTCAACCTTTAGGCTTGTGTCTGTCAAACTGCTCACAGTCCAGGACACCACTTTAAGTGGGATGGGGTTGGTCCATGATTGGCATCTGGTCCTTAAGGGGCCACAGTTTTTGTTGTCCTCTTCCCAGCATCCAGCCTGATGGGTCTCATCTCAGACCTAGCTGCTCTGCTCTATGACCGTGTCTAAGGAGGTAAAAAGGGGCACAAGTGCTCTTCCAGTGCTTGTCACTTGCTCTGCAGTCATTTGTTCCTGTGTGCCAAACTAATTATTCTTGGTTGTCCAGGCTTTTTGTGTTTAATCAGACAAGGCATATATTTACCTTCCTCTTGATCACTTCAACCTGCCTTGAATCCACAAGTTCTTGAAGACCATGAGGATTACAGAGTCTGTTTTCTCTCAATTCTTCAATACCTTAGCAGGCTTTCTTTGAGGAATACTGACAAGAATTCATCTAGACTATTTAAATATTATTTCTCTATTCGATCCCTCTCCCAGCTTATGTTTCTGTCTCCTCTAAAACCATTGCTCTAGGCAGCTGATCATACGTAATCGTTTTTATGAAGACTGTTGCAAGAGATTTTTCATACAACTTTGTACCATTAAGTATTGCTGTCGTCTGATTTGAATACTCAGCCTATGTATTACATTGTATTTTTCACACTTCTGTTTTATTTCTAAATATTTTTCTAGTTTCCTTTTATGTCCTTTCCCCCTTGTAAATTTACTTTTTCTGATTTTATCTCTGCATGCCTTTCTGCTTTCTTAATGATCAAATAAAGTGGTAGGTTCTTGCCTGTAGTTGTAGAATTAGAGTGTTACTTATTTCTATAGGCGAACATGGAAGTCCAGATCTAAAATCCCATCTCTGTGAGATGTTGAAATGGAACCATCAGCACTGACATTTTCTCTGAACATCACAATGAGTATGGTCTTTAATGCTTAAAGAAAATCGGTTTGGACCACCTGGAATTTTTTATTTTTTTTATTTCCTACAAGTACAGTGTGAACTTATCATATTGTAGTAGAGGGGGAAAAAAACTTTAATTAATAATCTTGAAAAGTTGCCTATTTAAATACCAACTGAAATAATCATTGCATTATCATTTTTCTTAGAGCTGCTGTGAGTTTGTTACCTTTCCAAAACACACAGCTGAGATGTTGCAAACCTGCAAGGAAGGGCAATAGCCAGGCAGGCTGCTGACAAGACAGAGAAAATGTTGGTGAAGGACAATGGGGCAATCCTTCCTTTCATGAGAGAAGTGTCACTCATTCTTTAATATCCTTGCAAAGCAGACAAGGCCTCATTTTTTACAGTCTCATATTACCATAATGGCTCTCTGTTACACACTGAGGAGTCACTAACAAGGCTACCCCCTGCCCTTTCTTTATAATTACTTCCAGGTTAATGCATCACGTTTCACTCAAGTTCATCTGCCCAGGCCATGTTTTTTCCCTTCTGGATGCTCATTCTGGCCTCTTTGTGCCTCAGACCCTGGCAATATGAATATCAGTCTCAAAGCAGATTTTTCTGCCTCAGACAACTAGATAATTTACATTTAGATTTATTTAATTTCTCAGAGTCTGCAAGTTACAGAGTTGGGAACATTTTGGCCTGCAAAACCTTTTTCAAATAGCTGAAGCTACATTCTTATTCTCTTTTCAAACCATCAGACACCAGGTGCTGACCCAGTCCCATTAACCAATTACTCACACATCTCACAATTAATCTTTCATTGTGATTCAATCAGGTTCATTCCCATCTCCATATTATTCTTTACAATCCCACTGTGTAAAACCTGCACAATTTTGTCACTGTTCATTTTGCCCCGGTCTGCACTGCTTCAGGCTGGGAAGTGAAGTGACTGTAAATGTAATTTATAGAATTCTTTTCAGTATGACCTGATGCGACAGGTTGTAATCGTTTCTTTGGAACCACTCTGGTTTGTCAAGTAGACTGGCTTCTTTCTTTAAATATCCAAAATAACAGATTTGTTTGAGCAGGATTAGGTGGTGTTCAGAGCTCTATTGCTGTCTTATCCTTTGTCTCTTTTGTTTCGCACAAACCTTTTTCATGCAGCCTTCTGCTCACACTGAGCTTTGGAAATAAAAGGAAAGGAGTTCTAGCAGGCAAAACTTTGGTATGGAAATTAAAATCTCCACCCTCACCTTCACCTATTTGAACAGAATTCAGTAAAAGCCTTTGCCATATTTGGGATGTAGCACCATGTGCTGCCTCTTGTGACAGAAACACACCTCTGTTCCCATTTCCCTCCCAAATGCCAGGGACAGGGTTCTGCATTAGCATCACATCTGCTGAGCACAGGGCAGTCACATTGTCATTTGGCTCCAGAGAAAGAATGGCAATGAGGGACACACATCTGGGGGTGTCAGAGCTTAGGTGTCAGAGGATTACTCTGACTACCGTATCATGAAGGAGGAGGAGGAGGATGAAGGCCCTGTTTTCTTAGATGGACGAAAAAACAAGAGGGCAGAGAGATGATTTACTTAATCCATCACCCTGCCATATGTCAAGTTCAACTTTAATTATGGAAATCCTGATAGATGACTGACTAAGCGCTTAAAATAACATCCAGTGTGGGGACTGCACATCCTCTGCAGTGAGGGGTGGGTGTGATGGTATCAGGATGTATGGTGCCTTTCTCCATATGGCTAGGAGTTGTCTTTTATTGTCTGTCTGAAGCACTGTCATTTCAGTTTGTCTGTAACTTTTGTACTAACCATTAAAGGTTTCAAGTGCAGAATAGTGCTCTTTGTGATCATTTTCCCTACATTATTTTGCACCTCTCCTCATTTTTATTTAGGTAAACAACCCCAAATCTTTCAATCTTTCCTTTGAGGTAAGCTTTGCTAGATCTCTGCTTGTTGTCCTTGCTCTGAAGATTTGTGATTGGATTTATTATTGAAGTGCAGTGCTGGAAAACTGGACACAGCTTTCCCAGGATGTTTTGACAGGACTGGACAAAATGAGTTTGTTACTTAACAGTGTGCCATGCTGTAGAGGGATTTATAAGCCCCAATAGGGTGATTACCTTTTTTTCTGAGGCAGTGTGATGACTCAAGTTCACTTGTGCTTGCTTTGGTTCAAATCCTCACCATGAAAAACCCATGTTTTTCATGCTGACTAGCATGGTAACTACATGTAGCCACTTGGAGTGGCTTCTTTTTTCTCTATTTGCACAACAGACTCCTTCTGCCTACAACAAAATACATTTTTTCTAAACAGCTTTGTAACCATTTGGAACTGATTTTGCATGGTCATGTTTTCCTGCAAGAAATCTCCAGAGCGTGGTGTGAAATACCACGTGGAATCCAGGGTATACAACATTCTAAGGTGGTGATGCAACCCTCTTTTCTGTTAAGGCATCATGATTACTGCTTTCTATCTTGATCTATGATCCCTCCTGAAACATTAGGAGTTCTCAAAGATGGTAATTGCATGAACTAGAATCAAACTCCTGAGACCCAATTAATGCAAAACGATTTAATGCCTAAAATCCTTCCCAGTCCATATGTCCCTGCCAAAAACGTGGTATTGTCCCTTACTCACACCTATGAAATGGCAACCACATGATCGGTTTCCCTTTTCAGCAAAGGGATGCAGAGAGTTAAAGAGCTTTCCTGAAGCTGTCTCTTGATTGCTTTCCTTCTCCATTAGCAGACCAATATCTTTTCTTAATCTTGGTGGTAACAAGATTGTCAGTATTCTTACAAACCAATTTCTTGCCATCTTCCATGTGCTCTATTAATTTAATATCATGTTGCATTGCTGCTTTTCTTTCCTTTTTCTTCTGTGTCTTTGAGTATTTTTTTTCTCTCGTTTGAAACCCAAGTTATGTTTGTCCCATTGTGAAGCCTCGCTGACTCTCAAATCCAGCTTACTCATATTTGTATCCGCTAACATTTTCCTCTGCCTCTTCCCATATTTTGTTTGTTTCATTTTGGTGAGATATTTTATTAGGAAATGCTATCTTTAGCACTTATTTACTTTAGATCAGAACCACAGATGATTTTACTGTACAAACCTCTGAATTCATTCAAGTCTCCCTCTAGAACCCTAAAGGTTGTTTTGGTATTCTCCTTCTTCTGGTAAGCATTATGCATCTGAATGTGTTGCACTGATTCAGTTACAGGTTTGAGCATGTATCTACCTTTCCATCATCTCCTGTTCAAGTACTTGCAGAAGAACACAGGAACTGAACTGCTCTGACCAGTTTAGCATCCTCCTCTATGAACCCTATGGCATATCCTGATTTCCCCTCATTTTTAGGGCAACCCGTTTATAGAATCATGAAATGGTTTGTGGTGGAAGGGACATTTAAAGTTCATCCAGTTCCAACCCCCCTGTAATGAGCAGGGATACCTTCCACTACATCAGGTCACTCAGAGTCCCAACCCACTTCACCTTGAAAGCTTCCTGGGATGGTTCATCTATCACATCTCTGGGAAATCAGTCCCAGTGTTTCACCACCTTTTCATTAAAAAAATTCTTCCTTGTATCTAGTCTGAATCTACTCTTTTTCTGTTTAAAATGATTTCACTCTGTCCTGGTGCAACAGGCCCTGCTAAAATGTTTCTCTCCGTTTTATAAGCCACCCTTAAGTGCTGAGAGGCTGCAATGGCTCCCCACAGCCTTCTCTTCTCCAGGCTGAACAGACCAGCTATCAGCCTGTGCTCTCAGGGGAGGTGTTCCTGCCTTGAGCTTGCCTTCATGGCCCTACTCTGGACCTGCTCCAACAGGTCACTGTCCTGAGGACCCCAGGCTTGGTTGCCAACCTCCAGGATGGGTTTCCCTCTTTTCACTATCCTCTATGAAATATAAACACACTCATTAATTTACCTTAATCCTTACCCAGCTGCTCATTAAGCAACTGCCCACAGATGAGAAGCCAGCACTCCAGTGCCACCCACAGAAACCTGTTTCTGCTGTTCCCCGAAACATTCTTGTTAGGAACAATTGGCACATGCAAGGGCTCCCACCCACGCTCCAACTCCTTGTAGTCACTTTTGTTCTGCCATGGTCATTCCTGTCAGTATTATTAATACCGCAGGGATGAGCAGCAGGGAGCGCTTGCGGTTAGCTTTCACTGGATGCCATGTCAGGTTGACAGATACATTCCTCTGTTGCCCTTAGGAAAGAGGCAGCAATCACCCCCACTGCTCTTTTGCTTCTTCCTGGAAATTATGATGAATTGCTGAGCCTTTGGAGTGTGTGGCTTTTCCTAAACTGCCAGTGAGCTTGGCATTATACCTGCAACATGAGGATTAGCGCCAGCACATGGTGTCAGTAGGAGTCAGGTTCAAAACAAACAAAAGGAGACGCCAAGGGGGAAGTAAGAGGGTTGAGTTCCTTGCCAAAGGACACTGTGTACAAGAGATGCTTATATGACTGGAAAAAGAGCAGAAAGCGAGATCAGCTGGGTACTAGACATGTTTACAGGACTGAATTGCTTCCATAGCACATAGTTTCCAACTTCTGGATACAAGTAAGTTCCTGCATACCCCTTCAGGGATCAGAGATGGTTTGTTTTTGTTGCTATGTTCCTTTACCAGTATTCAATTACCTTTAGAAAATCTCATGGTTTCTTTTGTGAGCTGCTGGCATAAAGGTTTCTCTGCCTTCAGTAACACAGAGATCTTTGCTTAGGAATAAAATTTCATTGCTTTTAGTCTTGACACCATGTCTGCAGCAGTCTTGGAAGATTGTGCATTTTGCTTTTCCCATTACTGAAAAGAAAAAAAAAAGCAAACATATCAACACTAGGTATTTTGCCATCTGATAGCAGCTGTGCCTTTCAGAAGCCCTCTGTGCAAAGTAGCACTCTTCACCCTTTTGGAACATGACACTCGACAATCCCCCTCTGCCTTCCCTTAAAAAGTGCAAATTTACCATAAAGCCAGAGGCTTTTAGTGTGCTGCTGCACCTATGATCTACAAAGCATCTTGGAATGCTGTAGCAGAGCATTATCCAGTTCTGCATGTCGATATAATTAGGTGAGATAAAGGTGAAACTGGGAGGTCAGCATTCTGAGATGTCCTTGGTTTTGCAAGCTTAAGTAAATTATCCTATTAGGTTCGCAGGGCTTTCTGCAATAAAGTCTCTAAAAACACAGTAAGCGAGTCCTTTGCTATGTAGCACTTAAGTTGTACCTTCTTTTTGCTTTTGTAAAAATCCTAGTTGTATTAGATACCTGCAAGATGAACTTCAAGGAGTTTTTCTTGTCATCAAGAGCCCGAGGTGAAAATAAAGCCGTTGATTGTGCATTTTATATGTATTATTTTTAAGAGAGAATTTTCGTAGCTGCAGAATATGACATGGAAACAGGTGACTGCATGCAAGTACAATGCCAAGACATTTGTGGAATTGATTATTCCAATACACATAGGTTATGAACAGCTGTTGCACCACTCGAAGTCTGATGCAAAGCACAAAAACACACACGAGGAAGAGCAGAACAAGACACTTTCTTGTCAGATGATTGCTACAAATTTATGCTGCTGGATTTTTTTTTATCTGCAGTGCCCGCTGCTTTGGTGGTGGGTTGGTTTTAATGAATAATTGTTTTGCCATAGGCTTAGTGAGTGACTGTTGTTGGATGAGGCTGAAGTGGGAATTGAATTTCAAGGTCCACACTGAGCAGAAGTTCCATGGGACAACAGGCAACACTACAGAGCTAAAGTCCAGGCTAAAACATAAAGTCTGTGGGATCACGCTTTAGGTATGGTAGCCTTCAGCACACCATCAGCTGAAAGGCAGACTGAAGCCCCTGGGGAAAATAATTGTCCAGGTACTTGTGTTATGTTCTGAAAGAAAAAAAAAAGTGCCAATACCTTTAAAGGAGAGAATTTTCCACCGAGAGGACTCAATTCACCTCCTTCTTCTGTGAGCACAAGAGACATTTGCTGTTTCAAGCCTGGCAAGAAAGAACAAAACACATGGAGTTCGTGTCACGACGCTGAGCAGGGGCTCCATCTTCGCTTTATTCTAGATTTAGGTAGCACACTGGTTTCTCTAATCATTTGCAAATGTTCAGTTTCATCTGCCCACACCCGAGCTGGTCCCCTCAGGCTCTCTTTGTAGTCGAAGGAGGGAATAGGCATGGCTGCAGACTGCCTTCTCTCTTGCCGACATATGCAGTTGAAAGAGTTCAAATTGGCCTGTTCTGTGTAGGAGGAAAGCCGTGATGAGTGATAAAGAAGAGCCGAGATGAATGATAATCTCTGTTGGGGATTTTTACATCAGCAACATCTGAAGTGAGGCGATATGAAGCCTGCACAAGAGATTGTGCATTGTTCCAGGCAAAAAAGAGCTTTCCTTTGACTTTTGTTATTAGCAAGAGCAATTTGTATAAAACACATTTTGCTCTCCATTATAGCCGGATTGTGCACAGGGACCCCAGGCTTCAGTGGCAATGCTCCCCTGCAACCCTCAGCCTGATGCTGCTAACAATAAACATCTTCTTTTGTTCATGACATCTCCCAGGGAAGCATGGAAAGGTGTCATATCACACACTTCTGGGCCCCATTTTTATATAATTAACTGGTTTGCCACCTAAAATGCTGTAATTAAGCTTTCATGTGTAAAGCAGGAACATATGCTAGTGTCAAAAGAATGTGAATGAGACAAGTCAGGCATTTCATGTTAATTTAACTTTACCATGATTAACTCTTTTCCACTTGTTAGTGGTGACCAAAGGCAGAAACTACTGGTGGTGGCTTTTGCTTGCACACAAACCTGGCAGGGATCTCAGTGAGGTGCACTGTACTGAGCACTAACAATGTGACCTACCTTACAGGTAAGAGTTGTTTCTGTCCAACGTGACTGCTCTCAGTGATGCAGGGAAATTTTCTGTTACAGGTCAGTTATGCATGCCTGAGTTAGCTGCGGATGGACAGGAGAATTGTGCTAACATACTTTGTTTTTCTAAGAATACTAGATTGTGTATTTCAAATTCATAAAGTCTCTGAATATAACAGTGCTCTACAAAGAGTCATAACGTGGGCTGAGGCATTGACCCACTGTCCCCCATGTTATATAATTGTTAATCTGTCCCTGAAATAAGTGTGACCTATGCCAATATGCCCACACACAGTTTGTGGGGTGATACAAAAGACAACACTATGTCCTGGGATATGGCCTTCAAAATTGCTTGCCCATTGCTTTGTTCCCCAGTTGACTGAGACACTGACTGGAATGCTGCCTTGTAGACCATGTGTTTTCTGTTGAGTGGTCTTTATGATTGTGGCTCATTGAAGGAAAATTAGAATTGTATACAGTCCCGAGTCCTGCATGACACAAGAAATCTGATTACAGGATCATTTTTGCTGGTTAAAATTTCAGGCAGTAGTTCAACTCTCCTATCCAGCGTGATATTTATTGGGCTGGCAACAAGAAAATTATAATTATACTAAAAAACTGCACAGATTGGAGCTGGAAGCAATGACACAATAAAGCCCCACAGTATCAGCAGTATAGCTGCCTCCAGGCTAGAGCTGCACTTTGAGTCATCCTATTTAGGAGCTGTCTCCAGCATTCACTGAAGTCAACAGGAGCCTTTGATTTCCTCTCAGTAGGTGCTGGATCAGACTGTTACAGTCTCCTTTTAAAGTCTAAGAACAAGGGGGCAAAAGGCAAGCTTAGTGAGCCACGTTGTCCTGATGGAATAATATTACTTTAAGAAGAGACGTTCTCCTTGGAGGAACATAAAATTTGCAGGAGGATGAGAGTTCAGGGCACTGCAATTACTACATAATAGTAAAATTTCATCCGTGACAAAGAACAAAGCTGAATTTCTGGGGTAATACTTGGTGTGCATCATAGGAGAGGTTTGCAAACAACAAAATACATGGTTGGAAAATAGGCAGTATTTAGATATAAAAAACACAGCAATTAATAGTGCAGTTTGCACGGAAGGGACTTGAAGTTAAAGATGTATTATATACCCATCTAAAACATTATACTGCTTTGAGATGTATCTGCTGTATATTTGGTGGAACATGCCAATCATTTGGCAAAAAATTGCCCAAAAGTTCAGTTAGTTAGTTAGAGCATTATCCATTTATTTTTGAAGGCCAGTCACACAGGGGTCAAGTTGTTCTGCCAGGAAAATGTCCTAAGGGGAATATTTTATTTTACCTTTGTCAGCACACTAGAGAGGATTTCACTCAAGTCACCTTTGTATATTTTATTCATCAGGGCGTGATCCTGAAAGGCTACAGTCACCCTTTGATCAGAGTAATTTCATGCAGCCTGAGGATGACGAGTACTTGTGAGGACGTACTGGGGACCTCACAGGATTAGGTTTAGGGCATCTGTGTTCATATATTGGACTTCTGAGTTGAAAATGGGACAGGTTAATAATTTGAGACAAGGTGCTGAAACTGTGCTAATCAAAGCTCCGGTGCAAAAGGTGTAAGATGAACATCAAGTCTTCTTGGTTTTATCTAATTAAAAGCAATTTTAACTTTAATATAGACTTGTGTATTTAGTATTAAAGATATTGGAGATGGAAATGGAAGAAATGATCCTGCACAGCCTCTTTCATGAAGGACTTAATTTGTTCTTGCCTGCTGATTTTGATGTTCTGCCTAGGTGATATTGAATTTTAACTGTTTATTAGATAATGGAAAGATTTACTGTAGCACAGTCCTTCTGAGAAAAATAAAAACACCTAATGTCTCCTTGGGGATTTGATAATCAAAGAATAGGAAATTGTATTCTGGAGGCAAAGGTAATGAGAGCTCATTCTGTTCCTTCTGGACAAGAGTGCCCCATGTCCCCTGCTGAGGGGACAGGGAGAAAGCTGGCTCTTCGCAACCATCATCTAGAGGCTTGAGCAATTAACCTGTGGTGCGGAGTTGCAGACTGGAATTCATTACATCCCAAGTGAAAAAATTCTCATACTGCTATGGTTACTGTTCCTTCTGATTCTCCACAATGTCAGTGGATTCCAGGATAGAGATGAAGAGAGGGGTGTGGTTATCTTGTCATGATGCTGCAGTACAAAATGGCAAAGTGCCACCAACTGCACGGCAGGACAGTATTTTTTTCCGTCCAAGCATTTCTAATGAAGTGCCCAGGCATCTTGGAGATAAATTTGTCATAAGCAATTCCCCTTCTAAAGGGGTGGAAATCTCTCACCCCATTTTTCATTTCAAACCACTTTTTGTGGTCCCTCTACCTCAGTGGTTGTCTTACAGGAGCAGTGCTGATGGGTTGTGCTCCAAGATTCATTACTGAAGAAGGTGTGAGTAAAATTGATGGGTCTTGCATGCCACTATCAAGGTGACTTGTTTGACTGGATTGCTCTGCTTTTCTTTCCATTAGCAGAAAGTACCCTTCGTTAGTAAGGAATTCAATCAGCAGACTGCATAATTGCCATTTCTGTCTTAGTTAATGGAAAGAGTTGTGTTGCACTCCGTTTTCAACTATATGCAACAAACCTCACATTAAAATGCAACAAATTAAACAGCTTTTACAAAAGCCTATTTTTTAACTAAGAGTTACAGACTGCAAAGTTTAAAATGGCTAGCTTTGGACTGAAAATTTCAATTAAGGGCAGAACTATATATAAGAAGCCAAAATAATTGAGAACTTAAGCTCCTTCTGTGCAGCTTAAATGGAGTCATCAGACTTGCAGAGTGGATGTAATAGCTGTCTTTAGGAGGCATAAGGAATATGTGCACATTCTGGTGCTGTTTTGACACCTGAATAATTTAGAAGACTGTCTTTTTTATTGTATTTAATGTGTGGTTCTAGAGAACCATGGGGTCTTTTTATGGTGATCCCATGATTTGAGGCCATGTCTGCTGGCCATGGCTCCTGTGTCTTTCCACAGTCTGAAACACTGGGAGGGCAGAATGGCATCTGCGCTGCCTTCACTGTACCAGCCAGGGCAGCTGCCAAGAGCAGCTTTGTCTGGCACAGCCATAAGGAAGGTATGGCCACATGGAAGGTATGGCCACCATGTGGACTCCTCTCTCCTCATGCTCTTCTTTTAGCTACCAAAGTGAAGAGGAGCTGGGCTGGCGCTTGGATTTATGATGAAAATATTCTCAGGTTTTATGGTAGCTCATATTTATCTCTGCCAGACTTTTTCTTCCTTTGATTCATTTAAGGGCTTCAAGAACAGCCCAACAGCATTGCTTATTCTGAGGATATTCTAATATATGTCTTTGAAAAGACAAGACACCTGTGGCCATACCAACTCTGGATCACCCACCATCATTTCTTTCATGACCTTTACAGATGTCAGATGAAACTGGGTTTTTTCCCTCCTAGTTCCTTCATTTTGCACTGGATGCAATTTCAGGTCCCAAAAGTGAAATCAGGCAACACATTAATCAAGTCTGCTTCTCAGCCTTTGCACTTCTGTCTTTCCATAGTTTATTTTTTCTGGCTAATGTAACACAGATTTAAAAATAGGGGTACATTATCCTCCCAAAATACATACAATTCTGGTATCAGCAGTGGAATAAACTCATTTAGATGAAAGGAGTCATTTTCCTTCTGTGGAATGAAATACCTTATCTGCCTGTTTGTGTTACATTTCAAGTGTTATGCCTCCTACGGCATATAGGGCTGATGTTGCATGCAAGTCATCTGCTTAGTTTCCTTTTGGTATGCTGCTAGAAAATATTTCCCTTAACAATTCTTCAGTGTATACCATTGCATGGATCACAAAAAGAAAAAGCTGCATTATGGAAGAAGAAGCACAGAGGAGTTTAAATGTACTCAGCTAAAGTATGAAACTTAATGGCTATCTCTGAGGCTGGGAGGGAGAAAAATTGTGTCTGAACACCTCTTGTTTATTTTTCACTGTCAGAGTGACCAGAATGCATTATCAAACATGCTTTTACAGTGAGATGTAGAGCCCTCTTCTAAATACTATGCTTCAGCTAAAACACACAATAGTGCAAAGGAGAAAGTGTATTCGAAAAGGAAAAAAATGTGCTTGCTTCATGTGCTAATAAAATGTAAACCAAGTTCATTAGTCGGTGCCATAGTTAACTTAATAGCAGATGGTAATTTCTTATATATAGGAATCTTGTCATAAAATTAGATAAAAAATTGATAAAGTGCAACTTATCTAATTCTTTTTATTTCATAAACTAGACAAACAGTTCCTCAGACCCAAAATAAGTTATTTTTCTGCTGCAGTTCAGTTGCGTAAAAGTCATACATCACATTTAAAAAATATTAGAAAATGGTATAGTAATGCTTTATTTTGTCCTGAGGAAAGCAATGTTGTCATGCAATTGCTTTTTTTTTGCTGAGCTCTTTCACTTGACCCTGCTTGCTTATTATAATGTTTTGGGTGCCATAGCTTGGGTTTATTGACCCCTGTTTGTTGCCCATTTGTTTTATAATTACTGAGTATGGTAAGGCTTGGAAAGATTAGTGTAAAAATTATAATTTGGTCCTGGTCATTAGAAATGGACATGGCAAAAGTGTTAGCAGTAAATGCCGTCTTTCTCAGCTTTTATTATAAAAGATTGCAGGGCTGCAACACCTCCAGCTGGTCAGCATTAACTCCTGCACTTCTGGAGAGTGTGACTTTTAAATGACCAGGCTGAGGAATGGTTGTATGAGGGAAAAGAAAGAAAACTGTGTTGGAGAAAAACTGTAACAACTGCACCTGAGACTTTTTTCCTACATATGGTCCTGTCAGTCTCTTAAGCAGTAGTGTTGCCATAATAATTGGGAAATAAAGATAAGTATTTTCAGATTGCTCATCCATACTTCTTTAATGAAGTGCCCAACCTAGAGCAGTATCACATCTCATGGCAGCCATCGGGTGCTGGTACTGTTGGACATTTTTGTGATGAAGGCACTTCCTCCACTTTTCCTTCTGGGCTTACACACACTGGGGTATTACCTACAGCTTGTGAGTTAGGTGTCAAGCTTTGCTGTGAGCAGTTTGAAGAGACTGCTCCAAACATTCCTGCCTTTCTAAGGTCAAAACATTAGCCTGTTTCATACAAATTTAGACCACCACCACAAACAACATAGTGTCTGCAGGAAGTAAAAATTGATGTAGTAATCAAAATTCTTTTACTGAGTGAAATAAAAAGTCATCCAAAATGCATATGAAGAATCAAAAATATTTGTTATACCTTTACAGTTGTACTGGAAAGAACAGTCATGGATGTTTGTGCCTTTTGTCTGCTGCTCAGGTAAGGAAAGAGCCTTGCATGATTACTTCAAATGCTTTTATCTGAACAGCTATGTTTGACTAGATCAGAAAGCTGTTTTTATAAAAACTTAATTTTCAGGTGTGAATTAGAGAGGGTGTGGCACAATATGTGGAACCTTTGTTTGCATCTAACAGAAAAGGTTCATGGCTCAATCCCATAGTTGTAGGAGTAGACTCAATACCTACCAAAAATGACTAGCACATACCAATAAAGGTCTACCCTAAACATTCCAAGATTGAATTAACTTTAATTTTTAAACTGAATGAGTTAATTTTTAAATTTATTTAAAGCAATTTACTCTATATAATTTACAAGCTGAGTTTTATACTTTTATAAAAACATAAAATCACAGAAATAAATACAGCTGCAATACTTTCAAAGTTATTGTTTCCCTGAACTCATAAGGCAATACTAGCATTTTTCATATCAAAAACATCCTGTATATGATTTTGTGTCTAATGGGAATTAAAGACAGACAAAATGTAGAAAGAAAACCTAGTATGTACGTCAACTGGACCATGTACTTTAGCTCTGAGAAGATTAACTTATGATGGTACAAAGAAGCAGGACAAAAGAAGGAGGAAAAAAACCTGCACACTGTATTTACACGAATTCTAAGAAATTGCACAGCTTTTTATTTGCCTTGTTACAGAAAAAAAAACCTCTGCAAATTTACTCGATGGCTGCTTGAAAGGATTAATTCAGAAACGCAGTACCTTAGAAGGACTAAAAGCCCTGGAACACATTTCTAACACCTTCCCAAACTGTAAAAAAAAGGAGCTTAAATTCTGTAATTTAAAGACAAATATTTATTTTAAAATCAGGAGATACTAGGCTTCTAGCAGCATTTTGTTCATTGCAAAATTCAGTAGATAGTTTTGTAACTTTTCTTTGCTTGATCAGCTGTGCAGCAGTGTCCTGAACTGTCAGTTTTCTCAGGTAGAGTATCATTCATTAATTCAAATGAACAAGTTTATAGTGTTCATGAAAATAATTTGTACTTCCACCTACACTTGGTATGTCATCCTCTTAATATTTAAGAGATGACTCTCTACTTTTATCCCTTTTATTTTAGCATCCCTGGAAACTGACAAAATCCAGTGAACTGCTAACTTTTATTCCCCTTCAACAGGCATTTTCTTTGTGTTTCAAATGTCACTTTATGTAGTCAATTGTATTGGCCATTTTAGATAGTAATTTTTACTGCACCCTGTAAATAGGGGTAGTAAGTCTTAATACTGGAGGTGCAGAAAACCTTAGTGGAACAGCTACCAGTCAACGTATTTCAAGTTATATATCCAAGATATATTTCAAGTTACCAAAGGTGTCTCTGTATGACAGCTATGCCAATTGTTTGCAAGGGAAGCTGAAGAAAAGTCTGCCTGACAGGCCTGCTCTGAATCCTTCCCTGACTTGTGTTAATACCTCTCTTCTTTCAGCAAAGGCGGGACATGTAATTAGTGTCTAATGACAGCTACAACAGTCCCAGAAACAGGAGATTGATTCCCATGATGGCTAAAAACCCCTATGCCGTGTGGGTAATCAGGCCCAGTTTTCAAGTTCTAATTAACTTTATTAATGTTTAGTGCAGGAAGTACAAAGGCAACTTAAACAAGGATATAAAAAGCACTGGAGCATTGAAACACTGGTTTCATGTAACTGACTCTTATTGAAAGACATATTTTTCAGCATTTTGTAAAGAAAAATAAAGTAATTTAGAAGAAAGATATTTGATTCTTAATAGACTTTTATAATAAGGAAGCTTTAAATAATGGAGCAAGGAGACTAACAATAGCTCCCTACTTGATAACATTGGTAGCAACTCTTTCTGATGTGCAATTAATAAATATGATAGCGAGCACACAACACTGTAGAGTAACAGTGGGATAAAAGAGATGCAATCACTTGCAATACTCCTGTTGTGCCAACAAGTAAGACTTTATGGGCTACTGGAAAATGAGTTTGTGAAAAACCAATTGAAAAAATCTTCCCCATTACATTTTCCTTTTCTAGAAACATATTAATTCGCATGTGAAAAGATAAAATTTTACACCAGTAAATAACTGTGAAGGCATTTTCCCCCACTAAAGATGCACTTGAAAAGCAATCAAAGAAATTGTATATATTATTTTTATATAATAATGATAATAACCTTAAAAGCAGTGATATATTAATTACACATAAAGTATATTATTTGCATAGATTTTTTGTTTGCTGCCCATGGATTACCATGTGATAAATATATCTATAATTCAGCAAGATTTGGTGCTCTCTGATGAGCTCAAACTGGAATATGGTTGATACTGTATATTACTGTAATTGTAAAGGACATTATAATGATACATTTTTAGTGCTTTAGCCTTCTAAATATAGAAATTACAGTAGAAAATATAAGAATACCTTTTCTGTTATTTATTGACACTATTCCCAGACATGATGATTTAACAATATTAAAAGATATTCCTATTTTCAGAAGCACTCAAAATAGATGGTTAGCAGTCTGTCCACTAAAAGGATTGTGCTTTGGAACAATTTAGTATTTATTTTCTTCTGATACTTTTTGTATGCTTATTAAGTAAAAACATATAATAAAAAATCATCGTGCAGTTATGCAAAACTATAGTATTGTTTTGTATAGTCTTGCAAACAAAGTTTAGATCATTCATCCACAGAGAAGTTAGAAACTCAGAAGTATATAACATCAAAAATAGAAAATTACTGTTTCTTTATAGATGTAGTGTAGGCTATTGTTTGTATTTAATCTGTTATATGATTATTCTATAGTGCTCGCAGTCTTGCCAAGAGAGCTTCTACTTCTGGAATGGCTTCTCCCTTAGAAGGGGACCCGATACGATCTATTTTCTTTTCTTTGACACCTTCTCCATGACATGCTTCCCTTCTCCCGACAGCCTTGTTCAACACCTTAGAACTTGTTTCCACATCATATGTAACTTCTTTGGTGACTAGGCTTCTTGTTGAGTTTAAACTGATACTGTGGTGTGAACATGGCTTCTCTGGCTGTCCTTTCTGGTTCTCTGCAGAAGACAAATCAAGAAAACCTTGTTACACTATTAAAATACTCAGTTTCAATATTCTGTAATATAAAAAAACCTCTTGATCAGACAAATTTTACATGCAGATGATGTACTACAAGGAGTAATGATTGCCAAGGAGGCAAGACAAAATATATTATCACTTCAAAAGCAGTGGACTCAATCCCTTGAAAGTGATCCAGACTTTACATGTCTTCATTAGATTATCATCCATATTTCTAACAAAATCACAGATATAGCCTGACAGGATCCTCCTTTCCTACTGGAGTCAAAGAAGTACCTACCACTCAGTGTCTTCCAAGGTTTTACCTCATTAATCACCAAGGTTTTACCTCATTAATCACATTTCCTACATAAATTTTAATTGTTCAAATTTTAAAATTTATTAGAAAATCTATTTTAATTTAATTATCCATTTTAACACCTTTTCTTTCCTTTGTGAACTTTTACGCAGCTAAGTAATTTCAAGAAATTGCATAATTCACTATTTTTTGCTAAACATCACTGGCATTGCCTGTCACACAAAGTTGCACTCAGTTAATATCCAGGCAGGAGTTTTGCAGGTTTGGCATGATTAATAGATAGATTTCTTTTTCTGTTGTTCCCCACCCCACTTCCAGATCAAGTGACTCTTTTCCAAACCAGCACGAGTGGTTTCTCCCACAGATATCAAACTTTTAAAAACAGGCCTACTCAATATTCATGTAACCTTGAGCGAGGCTTGAAAATGCCTTCAACACACTTGACATGACATTTAAAGTTTTTTGGTTATTCGCTGAAAGATGTTCCATCATCCCAATAGTAATGACTTTGGAGCACAGGCAGTCACTCATGACAGTGTGTTTTATGTGAGTGCTGAAAATTCCTACCGAAAACAGCTTGTACATTAAAAGGCAGCTGCTGAAGATATTTACTGCACTGTCATTCCCTGACCAGGGGCTCTCGGTGATGGATGAGGATTTTACACACTTTCTTGGACAATCTCAGCAAATTTTGTAAGTATGATCACCTTTTGGGAAGTGGAGGAAAATAAACATTCCCTTTCCTTCTAAATCAGATAAACAACTCTTAATTAAAATTTCTTAAGACAAATTTGACACTTAGCTGAAAAACTTTTTTTTTTCTACACTATGGAAAATAATTTGACCTTGAATACGCAGCAGCACAGTGTTCCTGAATCACAGGAGGCCAATGACTGTTTATGACATATCTTTACAATTACATGTAATAAACCTGTCATATATAATTAAAATACCCTTTGTATGTGCACTCTTAAATATCCCAGTCTACTTAAATGTTTATGCTTATTGATTCTGAACATATATTTGCAAGCTGATAAAAGCATGTTACCTCTGTCAATATACAAACTACCAGCTGCACCACAGACCTTTCTGTTTACATTCAATCTAAGGGCGGCCAGAAAAATAGTTGGTATTTAAAAATCAACACTTTAAAATATAAGAAAACACATTTCATATCATCAGAAATGAATCATAGCTGTTGGATGTTAAAAAAATCTAAAAGAAATTAGGCACTGAAAGTAAGCTTCTCAAATGTGCCAACAACCAGATTTTAAGTACTTTGCACTTCAGCAGTCTTCACCCCAAAATGTGAGGATGAATTAGGCATGGTGAGCTAGACTGTATAACAGAGATGGGGAACTCTTTATGCACTGAGGCCTCAAAGTAAAATCCAGCTGTAAATCCAAGTTTCTCATAGTATATACAGGGCAGAGTAGAAGCGCCTTAGAGTGAGACTCACAACTGCAGCCTAAGCAAGGAACTGCTGCAAGTTAGCTATTAATAAGTAGCAGCCCATGGGACCTATCCAAACTCTTTTAACACCTTGAAACTTAGTAATTAATTGAGGCTTTCACTTCAGCCTGTCCCATAAATTGCTGCCTATAATCTGGAATTGTTGCGTAGGGATAGGACAGAGTAAAGCTGAAGACAGCTGTGTCTTTTCCCTCAAAATAACAGCAACCGTGAATTTCTAGGCACAGACTAATAAGTGCAGTATTTAACTCAAATGACCAGCCTTTCCCTTCACTCTGAAGGGTCCTGCAACAATGAAAAATGGTATAAGAAAAGTGCCTCAAATAGTTTTTAATTTATGTGAGTAGTTCTTGTTTCATCTCCTTTGTAATGAAGATGTCAAGATTCTCAGAAAAATCACAGTCTCGTGCTAGTGATTAGCAGCATTCCTTAATAATGAGAACACTTTGGTCTCAACTGTGTTACAAATAATACTGATCAGCTAGATAATATTTTAAAAATAATACTTGGACTCATATTTTATCTAAATCCAGTATTATAATCTCAAAGTTGTTATTTCAGCTTCTTTCTAAATCAGGTGGCACCTTTACCACTTATGTTCTTCAGTCAAGAAGGAACTTCTCCAGAGCATTGCTATGGCTAAATGCAAGTCCAGTATTTGCAGATGTTGAGGTAGATAGTTCCCTGCTAAGTAAATTTGCTGCTGTGAATTTTGTTCAGAAACACTGAACTTTGCTAGGCCTGGCTCAGAAAGCATACAAATTTACTTACAGCCTTAGATTTCACTTTAGTAAATGTGCATGTAACAAATTAACTGTTGTGTTACTTCAGGTATATGTGCTGCTTGTGGCATTCTTATCAGAGCAAAAGACAGCTTCTCTTTAAATCAAAGTGTAAAATTAATTAGGCTCTATCAAGGTAAAAAGTCTCACTAATTTCTTTATTTTTTATTTTAAGGCAATAGAAATTAATTTGTGTTAAATCCAAACTCTTAAGCACTCTATACTGCTTCACACACTGATTCAAAATTTGTATGCATTGATGATTTGGTACCATCCAATCCACTGCCTTGACTTGGGATTGTAACCTTACCTCCCTCAAATCCTGTGCTATAGTGATGAAACCAAAGAAGCTAATTTTCAACCTGTCGGTGTTGAGGTGAGTGGTTTTAAAAAAACAGTGTATCTTGCATGTGAATTCAGATCTACATGGCTGCAAACTGCTGCAGGTTAGCATACAGCTTTGACCACAACTGTGGAAAAACTGGGCTTCCTTAGTTTGGTATGATGAAGGCTAGAAAGCATATAGTTATTTAGTTGCAAGAAAAGCCAGAAGTCAAGATTAACTGACCAAGTAAGTACAAGAATAAATAGCCATTAATTTACTCACTATTAGACATTAAAACCTTAAACCACCAGAGTAATGAAGTTCTGGAATTCACATATATACATGTGAAAGCAAGAAACCATAACCAATCATAAGCAGGAACTTGATCTGTTTCTGAAGACAGTATTTGATATGGCTGCCCAAACAGCCAGGACTTGGCTTAGTGACATTGGCCACCTATGTTTCCGGAAAAAGGGAACACACAGAAAATCCACAAACCATACAGGTATTAAAAGACTCTTCCTAAAATGCTTTGAACCATGACATCATAGACACACACAAATTCATTTTTGTGCTTTTGACAACAAACTATATTTTAAACAAATTATGTATTTATACACATACATTGGTTCAAATACACTTCTAAAGAACTGAATATAGCTAAGCACACAGAAGGGTAAACAAAAAACTACTAATGGAAAGGCACTTCTGCATGAATTCTTGTTAAGAAGAAAGCTTACATTTCTGGAGAAGCACTATTTGTCCACCTACTGTAGCAAGGCGCACCTTCCGCAAGTAGCAAGACAAAAAGAAATCAGACATGAAAAATCACTGGACAAATAATATATTAATTTCCTGTATATACTGGAAGTAGTTGAGACAAGTTTCTACTATTCGGTCACTTTGAACAATCAAAATTTGTCATTCACCTTCATCATAGCAATAACTATTCAGATTAAAAAAAAAAAAGGTGGTAATTTTTAATTAATTATTATGTTTTCTAAATGCTCAGGTGATAACCCATAATAATTCTGACTTTACTGGTAGTGAATGCTTCCAGGCACAACTTAGGCAGAGATCACATTATACACTACAAAAGTCTCAGTGTCCAGATTCCATGATGTTTAAATCTCTTTTTTCCCTTGTTCAACTTTGAACTTTTGTGGGTCCTCTAGACTTATTCAAATGCAGTTTTTGTAGATATTAATTGCTTGAACATTGCTGTTAATCAAAAGCATTCTAAAGTTATATTTACAATACCTAGAGCCAAATACTATCATCTAGATACAAGACTTTTAAAAGCAATGCTCAGGAAATTCAGTTGACAGAAAATTGTGCTTAATATAGCTGTCCACAGTTTAAATTATGTCCTAACACAGAACAACTTAAAACAGTATGCTTATAACCTATTAAAGAATACATCATATTCAGAAAAAGGAAATTGTGCACTAACATCTGAACAAAAAAAAATTCGTAGTATTAGACCTGCCTGCTGTGAACTTGGGGAAAAAATATGATCAGTTAGAGATTTTAAAATCCTACACAACAGTGTTATATATTACCTTCAATAGAGAACAAAAATGATCGCAAGAGACTCACTAAAATTGAGACAGATTTTTTTAAAAACTACTAATAAATATTTAATATTAAAAAGGATGCTGAAAAGCTTTATTTCACGACACAGTTTCTCAGTAAAAGTCTAGATACTAAGGATATATTTTGGTTTTATGTAAATACTTGTAGACTGATTGAAAAATAAAGTTGCAAATACAGTAAGGAGAACAGCACTGCATGGCATTACATGCTCGTATTACAGTCATACATCTCAATGTAGGGCATGACAAAACTAACATAAAAAAGAACAATTGCAGTTACAACCTCATTACATCTCTTACCAAGTTAACAGAGAAAAATGCTCAAAAACCCAGTGGAATATTTCTGATCTTGCTGACTTGTGCTCCACACGCTACATCGTATTCCTGAAGCTATGTCTATGCCAACATTTTCTAAAGCCCACCCATACCGACATTACTGACAATGCTAATTACTTCTACATTTTTAAGTCATGACTCATCATTTAAGTCATGTCCTAGACAATGAAGGAATGTCCCCATGACAAAGGACTTTAGACTGGAAAAAGTAAAAGCCCTAGGGATAACACTTACCACTGGCTCTGCAGTTTGGTGCCATAGTTTGTCTCTGGTTCCTCATTCCTGATGCATGGAACTGAAATTCTCAAAAAGCTACCCCCTGCTGATGCTATGCTCATGTATTTTCCCAGCAAAACATCACGGGAAAAGAACATGCATTTTTGACAGCAGTGCCACATGCTAATTTTGAAAGCAGCTGTATAGCATTCCCAAAAGCTGAAATGCTTGACACAACCGAGTCTCTGTCTGGAAGTCCTGTTGATTTCTCACAAAGTTCACTGACCACACCATCATGCATGTCCCAGTGCAACCTTAACCAGTGAAGTTCTACTTAGACAATGGTCACATACCATGGATGTCATGAGGATATTGGGGTATATCCTCATGTGTTCCATCTAAATAAACAGATTCCAAACTCTTGGTTTCTTACTATTAGAAATGCCAAGAAGAAAATAATTAATGTTTTCCTCTCAATTTTGAAATGACAGCCTCGTTTCCTGCACCAACCCCTATTAGAGCCCCAGACACCAGACAGTTGCAGGCATCCAGATTTTTCAGGCACCTAATTTCCTTTAATTTTTACAGCCCAAAGACAGCCTTCTAAAATTCATCCCCAGACCTCAGTCCCAGTGTGAGAACGCACCAAGAGTTTGTTATCCTTCTCAAAGCCTGTCTTACCCCTCAGAACTAGAATTTAGACATAATATGAAAGATTGCTAGAAGGTCCATCCATATCACCTAAGATGATTCATAAAAAAACCCAAAAACAAACAAACAAAAAAACCCCTCAAAAAACAAAAAACAAAAACAAACCAAAACAAACCAGAAAAACAGGACAGCTCTTTTGGTTTAATGGAAACTATTTTAAATACTTTTAATTGTTTTCATTTTTTTTTAAACAGTACAGTAATTTCACAAATACAAGCCGCACCATTTTGACTAAAATTTTGCTCCCACACCAGAAATGTGGCTTATACTCAGGAGTGGTTAATATGTGAATAATTTTCTGACATTTACAACCCCAGAAGTGCCAGCCAGGGTGCTGAGCCAAGCACCTGCCAGTAAAAAACAGGACTTCGCGATTGTTACAAATTGGTTACTGTGTTGTGCGGCGGGTGGGGCCAGCTCAGCGCTGGTAGTGTGGGGAGGGAAGGAGGCAGGGGAGTTCTCTACTTCAGGTGGGGGAGAGGCAGGGGGCTCTGTCCTGACATCCCCATGGTTCGGAGAGGAGGCGAGGGCTCCGTGCTGCCATCCCCATGGCCCGTGGGGTAAGCAGGGGGCTCCTGCCCCCGCCTGCCACGGCAGGAGCAGGCAGGTTCCGCCCCCACCCTCCGCCGCCGTGGCGGGAGCAGGGGGTGCTCCGTCCCAGCCTGCCACTGCGGGGCAGCGCCGGGCCGGGGCAAGCGAGCCCAGAGGTAGCAGCCAGCCCCAAGCGGCCCCGCTGAGTCGCCCCACTGAGCTGGGCCACCTGGCCCCATCAGCAGCCACGAGCGGGCCGAGCCTGCACAGCCTTAGCTGAGCCAGTAAACCCCACCATGCCGCGATTCTGTTACTATTTGGCAACTTTGTTGCACGCGGGTCCTCGCTGCGAATGACAGAGCGGCTTATACTCAGGTGCGGCTTATTTATGGACAAAGAATGAAATGTTTGCCAACACCCAGAGATGCGGCTTATAGTCCGTGCGGCTTGTATTCGTGAAATTACTGTATTTCTGACTGACAAGTGTAGGCTTGAAGAATGTCCCTGGTGAAAGGAGCACTGCAGGTTGCTACAACTTATTTCAGTCTGGACCTGCAGCTCCAGCCCTAACACATAAAGGAGTGTGAGTTGTACTCAAAAGACCTTTGCTTGGTAAGTAATTTCTTACACCTTTGTATTTCATAATAAAGGCTCACAACTCCACTAATCTTAAGCAGACAGTAACGCGTGAGGCATGAAAAAGTGTTACTGATATTGGGAACATTTGTTTTTTGAACTATGCACACTTCATTTAATAGTTATTGCTGTTCTTGAGTGTTGCATTAAAAAGGTGTGAAACACAAGGAAGAAACACCAGCAGTAAGCTCAATTTAGGTGAGACAGTTTTCAGAAATTGTGAATATAGGGGGTTTATGTGTATTTCAAAGGCTAGAAGTGAGTATATCAGCACACAGTGTGACTAATACAGAGAATTTATAGAAACCAAATTTCAAAGACAGTCAGTTACACTCTATGAGCAAACTAATTTTTGACAACAGAAACTATGCTGGACCAGCTCCCTTTTACTTGGCCCTAAAGTAAAGCCTTTAGAAATTCTTTAAATTCCTTTCCTACCTATAGCTTCTCAAAGACTACTTTAAGTTCCTGCTGATCACTCCATTCAAACTTTTACCTATCTTTTCCAAATTGCACACCTTGTAATTGCAATGAGTTGGAACCAATTTCTCTGTTTAAACTTATATATTCCCACCTGTGATAAGACACTGACTTTTTTTTACAAGAAATGCAACTTTTACTTACTGTGATTTTAACAAAAGTCTTGAGTACCTGTCAAGATGATAAGAGAACAAGAGTGTGGATCAAGCTGCTGAAATCACCCAAGGTCAGTGAGAGATGAAACCTCTGCAGGTGTCTTCTAAGATGGCTATTTCAGACTTAGGAGTTTGGCATCCTTCCTAGTACACCCTGAATTACATTTGATTTCCTGTGTTTTTTCCCCCAAAAAAAGGTACATTTGGCAGTTTCTAGGGAAACTGCAAAATGGAGATTTCCAAAACACAAATCTGCTTTGTGGTCATTAATGATTTTTATAGCACATGGTTTGAAACATTCTTGAAAAACTAAATTCTAAGTTTCCCAATTTCAAAATGGATAAATCATAAGTCATAACTTAAATATTAATAACTAATAAATAAATCTTCTTATTTATGTCAGGCAAAGGGGGTTTAAAAAGGTAAATATTGATCTTCATGAATACCAGTGGCATGGGGTCTTCAGGCCCCAGTGGGCAGAAACAATCCACAGCCTAGGTGTTCATGGGATTTCTCTTAAAGTAAAAATAGGACAAGCATCAACTTTCTTCTCTTCAAGTCAAGAAAAAAGCAGGAAATTACAATAATACAAATGGAAATTAACATCTTTTAGAACATTTTAAATTTCTGGAATGTGGTTTATTACTTGTTTTATTTTGTCCACAAGTAACTTGCAGCTTGCATTCCAGATCATCTTTAGAGTTAACAGTCAAAAATGATGACTGTCTAAGTTACTGACCTGTGACAAGATACACAGAGGTCCATAGTCTAAAGCTACCCTCTTCAGCTGATGATAATCAATATAGATCATACATACTAAACTGCCTTCAAGCAGTAGACACATTTAGTCTCCAAACCCGTCTGCAAACCAACTACCTATAGATGAGTACTGCTTTCAAGGTACACTATGATAAAAAATTTCAGGAATATGCATAAAGACTGCTCTGCCATCAAAGGAAAGCCACTAGCAGATGCAATGGGGAATGATAAGCAACATGCTGATGAAAATAACTAAAGTGGAAAAGAAACACAATTTTGTCTTCTTTTACCAACTGTTGAGGAAAAACACAGTAGAAATCCTTCTACCTGTGGAAAATAAAACTCACAACAAATCCAAATAACAAAGCAAATCTTAAAGACTGACCTTATATTTATGAGATTTTGCTCACTGCAGTTTCAAATGTTGTTGTTGCTTCTGTTCAGTATTTACTAATTAGCATACACATTGAAAAAAACCCCAGACAAACAAGCAAAACCCACAAACCCCCACAAAAACCACGCCCCATCCCTGGAGAGGTTCAAGGCCAGGCCAGATGGGATTCTGAGCAACCTGATCTAGTGGGTGCTGTCCATGTCCATGGTGTGGGTGTTGGAATTAGATGACCTTTAAGCCAATTCTGACCCAAACTATTCTATGATTTTAGGTATTGTCCTGAAGTGACTTCATGATTCTTGTATCCCCAATTGTCTGTTCTGCTTATGCTGGATATTAAGTCATGCACCTCTAAGACTCGTTCTGGGAGCAAAGGAGGGTAGAAGAAGTGCACACTTTGTTTGCAGAAAATGCATTTGCTCTCCCACATTCCCTCTCATGGATTGTGTTGTCTACACAGCATGGTCAGGGGGAGAGAGCTCTCCTTTGAAGGGGAGAGAGCTCTCCTTTGTTTTTAGTTAGTTTTTTTTAGCTAACTGAGGCAGAGAAGTTCCCTAGACTGTGGATTTTCTCTTCCTTGGAACTGATGAGCCCTCTTCTGGACTGAAAACCCAGAAAAGCACTGGGTAGCCCACCAGGGGCCAGGACACAGCATTTTCCAGCACAGGAGGAACTGATTAGAGACTGAGTGAACAGAGCTGCACCCCAGGACAAGGACTTTCTGAATTTGCCATCTCTTCAGAACAGAGAGGTTCCATTGTTTATTATTATTCATTTTTCCATGTTTGTGAGCACTTTGCTTGCTAAATGAACAGCTTTTTCCACTTTTCTCAAAGGAGATTTATGTCTCCTTAAGTGGTAGGGGTAATTGCTGATTTCTTGAGGGACCCCTTTGGAGGCTTCCTCCCAAATTTGCCCTTAATGAGGACATATATCTATGTCTGGTAATTGGCTTAAAAGTTTAGCACTATTATTATTTCTTATCACTACTCTTGATATCAAATGTTTACAAGATATTCCCTAGCTATACCTAGCTATAAAATTTTTATTTCTTATTTTTATCCCAAACTTCCATTCCCAGGTGTATATCAGCAATTAGAGTAGGTTGAATTCCTTTAAGTTAGAATACAAATACTTTGTAATATCAGATCAAACCAATGAGAAAAACTATCTTTCTCTCATCATCTGTTGCTCTTCTCTCCTAAGAAATCAAACTAGTTCTAAGCAAAAGGGAGATCTATAGAGTCCTGGAAATACTTTTGGGAACGGCATAAAGAGAGGCTAGAGCTGAAAGTAAACTAGGTGGGTATTAGTTTTAACAGTTGAACAGAAACACAATCTCCTCACATTGCTGTATGAGGCACAAGAGCAGTGTCCTGGGGCAGTTCTTGCCCGCACAGCCACAGTGGGCTGTCAGTCACTATTATTTAAAAGTTTGTCAGAATAGTGTATGGTTCTTAGACTCCTCTAATTTTAAACGTTTTTAGAAGAGGTTTCTGGAAGAATAGCAACAGAGAGCACTACATGCTGTTAATGCTATGACAGGGAAGAGCGTAGTGATTTACTAACCTGGACAAGTATTTATGAGAACTCTGAATTCTAATCTGTGCTTCTTTATAGCACGGGTGCTTTTTAAGAGGACAGAAGCAGAACTGACTGTGAAGTTTAACTTGTGTAAACTAACATCCAAGATTGCTTTCATGAATACACTGGGCAGAAATGGAATGAAGCTGAATCATCTTAGCTCATGTAACTTTCATATTATTATTATTATGATCCTTACTTTCCTCTGACAAAGCTCTGCAGAAAATAATTGATAGTGTGCTAACAATCAGACTGAAACCGTGGAACAGGAAATAGAACATATTCAAGAAGATCCTTGTGCAAAAGTAAATATTGGGAAATAAAGGCAAAGTGATTTATCTCTCCCTCACTCCACAAGATAGCATAAATATATTACTTAGGAAATTCTCTCTCTTTATAGAATGCTCTAATTAATGCTATGTGCTTTCACTTACAGTAATTTCAAGATTACAAGTCGCACTGACTATAAGCCGCATCTCCGGATGTCAGCAACATTTTGTTCTTTGTCCATACATAAGCCACACCTGATTATAAGCTGCTCTGTCGTTCGCAGTGAGGACCTGCATGCAACAAAGTTGCCAAATAGTAACAGAATCGTGGGATCACGGGGTTTACTGGCTCAGCTCGGGCCGTGCAGGCTCGGCCTGCTTGCGGCTGCTGACGGGGCCAGGTGGCCCAACTCGGCGCTGCCGCTCGGCGCGGCCGCTCGGGGCCGGTCACTGCTGCTGCCAGGCTCGCTTGCCCCAGCCCGGCACTGTCTCATGGTGGCAGGTGGGGACGGAGCCCGCCAGCACCCGCGGCAGCAGAAGGGGAAGGAGCCCCTCCATTCCCATGGTGGCAGGCGGGGATGGAGCCTGCCGGCTCCTGCAGCAGAAGGGGAAGGAGCTCCCCCGCTCCTGCGGCAGCAGGCGGGGGCATGAGCCCCCCGCCTCCCTGCCGGGCCGGCAGGAGGGAGCCCCGCCTCTCCCCACGAGCCAGGGGGATGGCAGCATGCAGCCCCCGCCTCCCCCCCCCCGCCCCCTGCACTGCTGGCACAGAGCCCGCCTCCACCCACCGCGCAACACAGTAACCAATTTGTAACAGACGCGTAATCCCGGGTTTTACTGGCAGGTGCTTGGCTCGGCACCTCGGCTGCACTTCTGGGGTCGGAAATTTCAGAAAATTTTTCACATATTAGCCGCTCCTGAGTGTAAGCCACATTTCCGAGGTGGGAGCAAAATTTTAGTCAAAATGGTGTGGCTTATAATCTTGAAACTACTGTAATTATTCCTTCTCCTTGGGATGGACTGTAATTTGGCCTTGTTCATGTGTGGAGAAAGATGGGATGTAAATAAATATTTCTACTCTGCACATGATCCAGCCATATGTGTATTTGACACCAACAACTGTACTCTGCAAGTGTGACAAACTGCTCTGAAAAGAGACGCAGATTCCAACAGTCTCTGAAAGAGGAGACTGTTTTATTACTTTAAAATGGCTTTTACCACTCCTCCAAATACTACTGAATCATCACAAGACAAATTCAAGCTACATTATCATGGGTAATTAGTCTAGTCATTGTGAATTCAAAATGCTGTGTTTAACATCACTAATGGTATGCATTTTTCATACAATGAACATATTTACTGCCCTATTTTTGACCAGTTAAACTCTTAGCAGCCACTTTGGTATGTTAAAAACAACAGAAGCTAACTGCAGCACTTCTTCCTTATATTTTTAATCAATTGCACTCAAATACTATTTAGTAACCATCAGCTAACAAAAGTTAATCTAACTGTGTAGGAGGGGGACTTTTTAAATTTTCCAAAAATCTAAAATGCAACATACCTTTGCGTGTACAGACAAAACAACCTCTCTCTCATGGAAGAACTTAAAGTATTACACAGAATAAGAAAAACTGAGCAACTGAAAACCTGAAGCCTCTATACTCATTGAGACAAGGCAGAAGGCAGTAAGACCTCCGAAGCCACAGAAACAAAACACAGACTTGTTTTTCTTTTGTCTGTTTTGACTTATGAAGCAGCCTTGCAAATGTGTTTAGCTCAAAAGGTGATATTAAAAACAAATGGTGAGAAAGCATCATGGTATATTAATTATGCAAAAGAACCCAAACCAAATTTAATCAGAAACAGGAGACTCCAAACAGGAAAAATTCTCTCTCTTTTTTTTTTTTTTTTTTTTTTTTTTCTTTCCTGACAGAGACGGTTAAGAAAACATTTATGGTAATGCCAGAGCATCTGCTGATTAAAGTCAAAGCTGCAGGACGCCAACATTAAATCACTGAACCATCTTGACAGCTTCTGGGTACTTGAATTTCATTCAAATAATAAATTGCTGTGAAATTTACACAAATCGGAAAATTAGCCAGAAAATGTTTACAAAGACTATAGGTAAGAAAATATAAAACAGAGATCAAATTGATTTGCATCTGAAAAAACAGAGCTAAAATAAATTTTTGGCATTCCAACATTTCAGAGCTGCATTTAATTGGTAAATCTCTAAAAGGCTAAGTGCTTCAAGAAAAGAATATATTTTATCATTCATTTCCTAATGATTTTGACCTATCTCTTTTGTTTGGAATTGTTAGAATGCTTGTTTGTTTAACATAAACACATATGAGCCATTTGAACGCAGCCTGCAACATTTAAAATCAATTTTTAATTCCTGACACCTGAGGATTCCACACAGAACAATATACTTCATTGTAAAGCTTTAATTGATGCATCTATGTGCTGCAGAGGGTGATTACTTGAATAATAAGTATGAGACTTGTGATCTGGTTGCTAAGCAAATGTGAAAAAGAGGAAAAAGTCCAAGAAACGATGAAACAATGAATCAAGGTGCGATGACAGGATAATTATTCTGTGAAGTGTCAAGTTGAAGGACTCTCAGAACATTGACCTGCACTTGATCACACATCAGAAGATTGCCTGAGGGGTAATTAAAATAATAATATACAAGTACAGTCATCTCACACAGAAAAAAACATATGCTTAACTTATTTCTCTGTAGCATGCATGGTCAAATACATTATGATGTTAAATGTAAATGCTTGAACAGTGCAAGAATTCAGAGAACAACATAATACAGCAAAGACCACTGAAGTTTATCTGAATTAGCATGAATGCTTTTCTTTCTTCAATTACTCTGGGCATCCAATTAAATATTATTCACAGTATGACATATAAAAGTATAAAATCTGTGAAGGGGTTTTCTGAAGGAAGTTGGAAAAATGTAGTCCTTTTAAAATATGCTTAAGGTTGTAAGGGAACATGTTAAAAAATAACTTTTCCTCCTTTCCCTGATATGTTGTTGTTGATCATGACATCATGTGGTAGAGCATCAGCCTTGGCCAGCTGTGCTGCTTATCCCCTTCCAACCTCTCTCCCACCCTGAGCCTACTGGCTCTGTGTGTTTTCTGAGTGAACAGGCAGAAAGCCATGACACTGTGCAAACACAACTCAGCAACAGCCAAAACACTGGCCTGGTGGCATCACAAGTCACTAAGACAAAGCACAGCAGCTTATGGGCTGCCATGGAGAACATAAAGGTCAGCCCTGGGACTCCCAGTAAAACTGGAGATAGTGCAAAAACTCTGTGTCATTGCATATATGAATTTAGTGGAAGCTGTTCACATGACAGATTTCAGACTTTAAAGGTAAACTTTTACACATTTCCATTTTTTCCTGTTTGGGCTTTTGTTCCGTTGTTTACTGTATCAGTTTTTGTTGGCAAGCACCCCACTACAAGCTTAGACTTTAGTTCCAAGCCCAGACTTTAGTTCCAAGCCCATACATAATCACATCTAAACAATGACAATTCCTTCTCAAATGTGAATGTGCAGATACTTAATTGCTTTTTAACCTGCCATTGCCAGTTTTGTTTAGGGGTGAGCTTCGCTAATTGTATGAAATCACTGGTGTTTACTACTTTGCAACTGTACTGACTATACATGCCAAGTTGGTGTAGGCAAAAAAAGCCCCAACCCATAAAACAACTTATTTCCAGATCCCAGTTAGTCTGTGATGGAAATCACTTGACTGCTCAGAAATCACCTAATTTTTCTCCTCCATTATTCCATATGTAACTGAAGAAACCAGAAGACAGACAGGAGACATTCTGTGGATACTGTTTAAAAATTTAAGGCACTCCAAAAACTTGAAAAGATTTTTTCAGGACACAAGGTACACACACAGTTTTTCATGCACATAAATTCATTCAGGCTAGAATGTCTATAGGCTACTCTCAGTCATACACAGGCACAACTGTCCTGCAGTTCTCATAAAAAAAATTCTTTTTCTTCCACAATCTTCTAAAGAGACGATAAAAACACCTTTTAGGAAACACAATATACGTAATAACTTAAAATGACACTTCTTTCTAGAACAACTATATTGTGTAAACTCATTGCTAGCTCATCAATTAAGTTAGTCACTCACACTAAACACGTTAGAGATATATTCTCAAATCTTTTTTGGCACCTTCATTAGTGCTCATTTCCAGAGAAATGCTACACCTGAGTAGTTTTAAATGCTAAGGAAAAAACAAACGCTGTTGCAAAATCTCACAACGCTCAGCAGTTCGCTGTGATCTAAGGAAAATTTATTAAAATGCAAATTTCATGCATGTTCCTATTAATTTCAAAGCAACGTCTTCTAGAATAAACATGAATTTCAGTTTTGTGTAATAGAGTAATACCACATACAATCGGTATTATTATCTAGATTCTCAATGTTAGTCAGCAGTGTTAAGAATAACAATTCAGCTGACTCCAAGGAGATTTGTAAAAAATTTGCAGCAAAAGTAGTAGGCTAGATATTTATGTACTTTTATTTCAAAAACATAACTGAGGAAGACCTTGGGGAAGGGAGTGCGAAGGAAGAATATCCTCTATGTCTACAAATTTAGTTATGGAACTCTATAATTCATCTTACATCTCTTAAAAATCTTTGCTTCTTCTGAGTTTACAAGCCAAACAGATTTTTTCCAGAAATTAAGCTTAAAATCAAGACAGTTTCAATAAGCTGAAGCAGATGTATAAATTTATAACTCTTTGGTTATGTAACAGAATATGGCTTAAAGCAAAAAGTTCAATAACATTTTTGTAGATGCATTTACTTTTTTTTTTTGGTGGTAATGAATACTTTGAAATATTCTCAGTTACATTTAAAACAATAAACTACAAATTTAAGTCACCTTATTATAACTACAACTATGAAATAGATATAACTCATTGTCTATGGATACATATGTATTGCAGGTGCACAAACAAACCTGACTCTTTTCTTCTGTGTTACATAAAATTGTGCGTCTTTGTGCCTGACCAAAGGCCCATGATCCCAGTGTGAGATTAAGTGCTGGTTGAATGAATTTGTGCTGGTTGCCTCAGGCTCCCTTCACATTCAGTGAGAAGAAACAAGCACTTTTAAACTGTGCTTCATTTCACCCTAACGTAGATACTTTATACAGGTAAAGTGAGCCCACACTGCAGATATCTAAAAGTAACTTCTGTATTTGGAAGCTTTAGACTTTTGACTGCAGCAAAGCCTGCATAAGAGGTGGATTTCCTAGTCTGGACAGAGACAAGGGATTGCTGAGATGACACCTTCCCTATGAGGGAGGACAGGGTGCAGATTCTGTGATTTTAAGGTCTGATAGATTGATTATTAAGTATACATTGCACCACTTACTTAACAGAAGCTGTAAAATTTCACAAAGATTTTTCTGGCTACATGAAGAATATAATTAAAACAAATTACAGTTGTTTCCATGAACAGTTTGGATATAAGCAGGGGAACTCTGTTTAGCATGCAATATGCTGACAAGACCTGTAGATGTGAAACACACCATTACTAAGTACATCGCACAGCCATTACCTATCACCATTTTTTCCTTTAAAAATATCCTTCGTGTTCAATAACCTTTACCTCCAGTAGACATAGTACTTACAATTGTTTAGGCTCTTCTCACTGACAGATTTGTGATACCCAAACTTTTGTATAGCTTTGCAAGTTTCTGACAAGCTTGAAACATATTCTGGATTTAAAAATCAGCCTATAAAATAAATAATTTCTACTTCTGCATTGGTACATGGAATCCTAACCTTCAGGTGAAAATCATCACTGCTTTAAACTGAAATTGGCTTAGATTTAATCCTGGCCATGCAAAACATACAAAACTCTAGTTGTATGCATCTAAACTTAAGAATTTCACATCCACAGAGGACTAAGTATTCAAGTTTAGTCTTTAGAGATGAGACTTCGAATGGGAAGGCAGCCCTGTGATTTTTAGATGTTAGTTCTGAGTGTACAAATTTTTATTAAGTAAGATTAGTAGGTGAACGAATTAAAGTAAAAGTGATTTGACTTCCATGAAAGTGTTTTATAAATTCTCTCTCTAAAAAGCAAGAAAACCCAAAACACCCAAAACACCCATAATACTGCTTTTGCAGAGTATGAACCAAGTTTAAAAAAAGGGGATAAACAGTATGCAGGGACAAAAACTATAACAGCACCTACTTCAATTCATATAGTTTCATTGCTATTCAAAGTAAGCAGTAAGCAAAATATTTTGTTTGGGTATTATCATCATATTTTATGCATATATTACAGAATAATACTAATGAAATGCCAACACACAAAACTATTTTTGGTATGAAACAAAAACATGCCATTACTTGAGACTTAATAATTTGAAAGGACTATTTTCATCAGTCTTTTCATTGTTTAACAGACTTTAATATATATTTCATCATTCGTTCAAAAACTAATCCGAATTACCTATGCCCACCAGAATTAAAACAGAAATGCCATTTTCCTCATCATATTATGCACTGCTCCATAGTCACTGGTGCACATAGGAAGGACTGTAATACACACAGATTCAGCTGAAGGGTATTTCAAATTTAGGAGACAGCTCATTTATAGGAAAATCTATTTGTGGGTGGCTGAGGTTGTTTTGTACCATACTAATTACACAAAATACAGAATTTCTGAGAGCAATACAAAGTGTGGAATGTTATTTATGGATCCTACGTACCCACTAGTGCTGTTTTTCACTATAATGAAATCATTGTAGAGCATGGTAGTCCCGGTGCAGAATCATTATGCCTGACTCTGCAGAACAATAATGGCAAAGAGATTGCACTGTCAAGGGACTAGTCAAGGGAAAAAGGCAATCTTCAGAGCACAATTAAAAGCACATACTTTAGGTATCTATTGGCTTCTTTCGATTAGAGACAGAGCCTAGCTTAGATTAGTTTTAAATAGATAGTGAAGGCAAGCAAAACAGATCTCATGTAATTAAATGGAATATATCTACACCTGAACATAAAAGTTTATTTACCTGCTTTACATGTGTCTATACCTGTCTGAGAACTGTCAACTCTGAACAGTAATTTCTCACCAATAGTCTTTAAAAGATGTTTTTTTCCAAACAAAAATGATGTAACTTGGAAAGAGAAGTGGACTGAAGTAGTTAAACAGAGTGTATAAGAGACAGACACTTGTAAGAGTAGCAGTGTGGGCAGCTGGCTGGCTGCAGAGGGCGCACTGACTGGTAAATCTTGGACTGGGAGTCCTCACTGCCTTGGGAAGACAATTCTGCTGTTCAGAGAACAGTGACTCTTGACTGCTTTAAGGGTGACGTGACCATCAGTAGGAGACTGTACTTCTTGTCCGAGTTCAGCAACAAAGGAGTAGTTTCAACTGCAGTTCCTTCTGGAGGATTTCATACTAAAGCAGGTCCTAATGAGATGATAGCTTACTCCCTAGTCCTGCGACCTTCATCAGTTCTAGTTTCTACCAACTGCTTTCCTCTGTAGTTTCACTTGCTTTTAAATAGCATTTAAGTCTTCTTTAAGAAGAGAGATTAGTAAGATAATGGTAATAAAATTACCATTATTACCATGCAAGATACAGTAATTTTATCTATTTATATGCAGCATTGACTACATGTGAATCTTAGAAAGAATTGAGCACTTGCGATAGATGAGAGAGTTTTGGAAAAACATTTATAGCTCCACCCAAAAGTGTGTAGGTAAATGAAGGATAGGGAAAAGCAAGATAATTAAATTTATGATTGTCTAAGTCTAGGGCACAGAACATCACTTGAAATCTGTGCACTTATGTGATTTGGAATAATGAAACCCACTAAATAGGAACATTTAACAAGTTACATTAGAATGTTGGGTCCAATTTAAGAAACCATTCATTCACCTGCACTTTCTGAAAAAAGAAAAAATGTTGAAAAAATGTTCGATTATTTTTTTAAAATATAAATTAAGAAATCACACAACTACAAAATAAATACCTTGATGTTTTGTATTTTTTTGCTGATGATAATTTCTCTTTACACTTCATTAAATGTCTTTTTATTACCAAACCATGAGATTTTTTTTTAATTGGATTAAATATAAATCTAGATACAGCATTGGTTAAGCATTTTATTCGCAGAAACATTAATTACATTTTCTTGCTATATTTACAAAACTATAAATAAAATATAAAAAATAGCCTTAACACGGTAAAGCAGAAAATTCACTTATGTGAAATCACCATTCCTGAAACTGTTTATGCTTAAATGTAAGAAGCTGAAGGTTAAAAGTTACAATTAAACATGGGTTATTAAAGACATATTCAATCTCCATGGAGAAAACCACTCGTTTTCTCAGCCAAAACTTAAAGACTTTTTAAATGAAGTCTTTGCACAAAATGTTTCTTTGAGTAATTGCCATAATATTTCACAAAATAACAATGAAATGCAACAGCTGAGAGAAGATAAATATCGTTACATTTCATTCTTACAATTTGGAGGAAATTTTATTTTTATCTTTGTAGCTACTTTACTAACAGGTTTTACTCACATAAATATGAAATATTACATTCATCCTCATTTGCAAATTTGGTCCTCAATGTATAATATCCCGTGTGTGATAAATTGGAAGTCAAATATACAGTTTTGTCCCTTTTACTTCAGAGAAGCACTATTTTACAGCATAGTGCCTAGCATTAAGACTGTGGTACATTTATCACAATGCACTGTTAGCCAGAGTTTTCTAACAAAAGCAATTGAATAGTAGACTTTATTTAAGTCTATAAAGAATAGCTAAATGGACAGCAGCAATTAACAAGATATGCAATAGAACACCTTTTAGAAACAGCTGTTAGGAAATATCTAGTGACCAGTGTTTGTTAGAAATATCAGGCATGTTTCTGGAGAAATGAAAAAAATGTATAACACACCCCACTCTGCATGATGTTGTGTATGAAGAAGCGCCAAGATTTTCAAGATCAGCTTTCACCATACTGGCCATGAATCGGTTTATTTTAACTACCACTGTGCTACCTGATGATGTGGGAAAAAATAGTATTCTTCTCACTTTCACTGCATTTTTTGCTTTTGAACACTTACAAGAAAGGCGATTTTCCAAAATAAATAAATCCATGCATGGCTACTTTCTTTCTCTGCCTGCCAAAAAACACCCGCAGTAATGCTTTTTAAATAACTATTCATTTAAAAATAACTGATATAGGGTTTTTAGAGATATATAACTTTCAGCTGATTTCAGTTAAAAGAAACACCAAACACTTATTAATGGTGCATCGTTAAAATATTAAAATAGGGGAAGTTTAAAAATCTGTCACTTGGTGCAGTTATTGTTTCACAACACCAGCAGTAATTTCTTGTAGAATGACGTTTCCTTATGCCACAGCTATTCTTCCCTTACAAAAGCTGTTACTTTGAGAAGAGGGGACAAATTCTTGCCATCTATTACTATGCAGTCCATTACAATGGCTTCATTCATATTTATAATACAATCTGTGATGTTGATGCATCACTTTAGACTTCACTGTTATTTCAAAAAAATCCATAACTGAGAAAAAGGCAGGCTGCTGACAGGAGTTAATGTGGGTTTTACTCTGTTTACAATTGCTTTCTAATCTACTAAATGGCTGTGAAAATTGATGCACTGTTAGAAGTGCTTTTATACACTACTACAGATAAAAAGCTGTTATACTGCAGTAATCTCTGTAATGCTAAATTGAATTTTTGACAGTGTTTTTTTAGTTTTTCTGATTTGAATGTGACAAGGTAGGCTACTGCATTTACAGTAAGCTTAATTCCATCAATGCAAAATATTTTCCCATCTTTATTGAGATGCCTATTATTGTTATGAAGAAAAGAAGTTATGGATAAAACTTGCAACTATTGCAATATGTACTTTAGGGCAAAAATCTCTTAGTGGTCAAAGTAGGCAGAGTCAGTAAATTTTGCTATCAAATTCATGATCTGTTGAAATGGTGCAAGTGAATCCTCAGGAGGTAAAGCACAGTAGTACTGCTTCCAGAACTGCTTGCCATGGTAAACAGATTCTCCTTAAACATCACAAAATAAAATTTAGGATTAGGTGATTTCCTAGTGAGTAACTTTCCAGTGGGATTTTAGGGAGACATACAAAGATTATTGTTTAGTTACATGACCAATGAAATCAGAGTTATAAAGAAGTCCAAAGACAGTTTAAGCCTAAAAAATGAAGCCAAAAACAAAATAATAAAACCTTTTAAGCCTCAGATTTCCCTGATAAAGAGGGTGGAAAAATACCAACGCTGTTGCTGACATGAAGCACAAGTACAGAAGACTTAGGTACTGTAGAATAGGTGCCCAAAAAAAATTCCTGACACTTATCTGAAATGTCTTGTGCCTCACTAAAACTTGCATCTGAGGAATGCAAGACAAATGCCTTTTTGTTCATCAGGGAGTTTCTATTTTTTTAATGTGGATGTGAAAATACTTTTAAAAATTAATGATCAGAATTTCTACATGGCTCCCGGTGGAAACAAGTCCTTTACATTCAAGACATTTGCATATGTAGTAACTTCAAATTTTACTTATGTGTTTTAATTCACAAAATTTAATAAAGAGATACAGCTCTCTCAGATAATAAAAAAGCTTAGGTTGGCAAAGACCTATAGAGTCATCTGGTTCAAACCCAGTTTCAAAGTGAGATAAAGTTGTTAAGTCAGATCCTAAAATTTTTCAAAGGATAGGCTGTTAAAGATTCAAACTTCATAATTTAACCTCGGTGATGTTTAATCACATCAGCTAAATTAAGTAGTCAAAGATAACACCAAAAATGCCCATCCAATCTGTGTAGGACAGCATGTTTATTCTATGCAGAGCAGCAAGTAAAGCTCACCTAAACATCCTGTCAACTAATGAACACAAATGTATAGTAACCAAGTTTCACGAACAGTAAAGCTCACAGAGCAAAATCTTTCAGGTTTTTTTTCCCTATATGACTTACTTCTTTTTTTGAATGTGCAGTTTTTCTGTTGTCATTCTCAAAAGAAAAAAAGGCTTAGGAATTAAATTCTAGAATTCTTACTGATTCAAATGAAGAAAACTAATTAAATTTAGGTGTTACTGAATAAATTGAATAGATTCTGCAACATAAATGAAAGCTTGGGATGTAAAGACAATAATTTTAAAAGATTACAGAGTCATAAGAAGTTACTTCTGAAGTTGCTTGAAAACGTGCTAGGTATGGTCATCACTTATAAACAATCTATCACTGATTGTTTAGAAGAACCATGTTGATTGCAAGTCCAAATGCTATTTACTCCCCTACCAAATTTAAGAAAATATTATGCAAAGGGTTTCTACAGAAAATTACAGAAAATTTGCTTGACTAGGGCTAAGAAAAAGGGAAATCTGCTGCATACCTGTAATTTTCTAAGATTATTATCTTAATAGCTAACGCAATCCCTTAGTAAGAAAAATGTTTCTTCAGATAACTAGTGGTCATCTTCTAAATGGTGCTAAGAGTAATTTCTTGTAGTTACTTCTGAAACACAACCAAAGAAGCAACATAATTTAACATCCTAGCTTACTTCAAATACTGTCACTCTTCCCAGAAGTTGTTCATGTTCAAGTCTATAATTTCAGTTCTGGTCTGCAACACTGCTTTATACGATGTTGATTTCAAATTTTCAAACATCTAAACTTTCCTTTAAAACTATACTAGTACAAAAAAACTCCAACTTATTATAAAAGCTAGTTTTATACTTTTGAAAATTTACAGAAAAGCAGTAATTTTATCAAATACAAAGAAAGGGCAAGAGTGTCTCTTCTGTAAAGACAGACAGAGAGCTGGGGTTGTTCAATTTGGAGACAAGAAAGCATAAGGGAAACCTTAAGGCAGAATTCCAGTATCAAAAGGGGGTTTAAAGAAACGAGAAGAGGGATGTTTTATGCAAGCAGATAGTGATAGGACACGGGGCAATGGCTTTACATGGCAGATTTATATTAGATGTTAGAAAGAACTTTACTCAGAGGGTGGTGAAGAATGAACAGGTTATCCAGAGAGATTGTGCATGTACATCCTTGAAAGGCCAGGTTGGATGGGGCCCTGACTAACCTCATCCAAGTGAGTGGCATCTGTGCCCATGGCAAAGGCATTGGGACTTCATGATTTTGAAGGTCCTTCAAACACAAACCATTCAATAATTCTACAATTAGCTGTTCATTTAATGCTTCACAATTTTCAGCATGATTCTGGAAGTCTGGATTTCTTATTTATATATAAATGTGAGAAAAACTTAATAGAAAGCATTGCTTCTGTGAAAGCATAAGCACCCCTGCTCTTAGCAGGCTGACATGCATGTGACAGACCATAAATGTGTAGAACCGGACTTACAGAAACCCTACCTTACCACACACTAGCAGGTAACTTCTTACTGGTAAACTGTCTTAACTGTAACAAACCTGAGGTACTTGCAAGTTTAGGAAATTAAAATTATTTTGAGTAAACTTATCTTATATATAAAGTTTGGTTCCTTTGTGTTATACACAAAATTCAGTTGGAGCAGACTTTGAGCATATTTAACAAAAACAGCCTTGACAGTTGGAAAGAATTTTGACACTCATTTCATAAATATACAGTAATTTCATGAATACAAGCCGCACCGTTTTGACCAAAATTTTGCTCCCACACCGGAAATGCGGCTAATACTCAGGAGCGGCCAATATATGAATAATTTTCTGACGTTTTCAACCTCGGGAGTGCAAACTGAGTCAGTGCAAACTGCAAAGTCAAGCACCCGCCAGTAAAACCCTGCATTTACGCAGTTGTTACAAATTGGTTACTCTGTTGCACGGTGGGTGGAGCTGCTCTGTGCAGGCAGCACAGGGGGTGGGGAAAGCGGGGCAGCTCCCTCCTGCTGGCCCCGCGGCCCGGGGGGAAGGCAGGGGCTCTCTCCTGCTTGGCCCCGTGGCTCGGGAGGGAGGCAGGGGCTCTCTCCTGCTGGCCCCGCGGCTTGGGAGGGAGGCAGGGGCTCTCTCCTGCTTGGCCCCGCGGCTCGAGGGGAGGCAGGGGCTCTCTCCTGCTGGCCCCGCGGCTCGGGGGGAGGCAGGGGGCTCCGTGCTGCTGGCCCCGCGGCTGGGGAGGCTCCCGTCCCTGCGTGCTGCCACCGCAGGAGCGGGGCGGCTACATCCCCACCTCCCACCGCTGCCGCGGGTGCCGGTGGGCTCTGTGCCCCTCCTGCCACCGCGGGGCAGCGCTGGGCCGGGGCAAGTGATCCCAGAGGCAGTGGCGGCTGGTCCCAAGTGGTCCCACCGAGCTGGGCCACCCAGCCCTGTCGGCAGCCCCGAGCCCTCATGGCCCGAGCCGAACCAGTAAACCCCCCGCCATGCCGTGGTTCTGTTACTATTTGGCAACTTTGTTGCACGTGGGTCCTCGCTGCGAACGACAGAGAGGCTTATACTCAGGTGCGGCTTATTTATGGACAAAGAACGAAATGTTTGCTAACACCCAGCGATGCGGCTTATACTCAGTGCGGCTTGTATTCGTGAATTTACTGTACCTACTTGTATATCACAGAAATAGAACAAGATTATAAATAACTGTACTTGCAAATGAGTTTTGAATTTTCAGCTAACTTGTCAGCATGAAAGGGGCCTTTTCTTGAACTGCATCATATAAGTGTAAGATTCTGCTTTGTCTGGAGAAGGAAAGATGGAAATATGGTAATCAGGTCATTTGATGCTTTTTTAAAATTCCATCTCCTGTACCAGCAAACTATAGTTTTACTACCTGAAAGTTTCCCCTTTTAATAAATTAATTTCCTGAAATGCTATTCAATGAAAACATATAGGAAATGGTGATTTATGAACAAATAGAATTAAAACCACAATAATATCTCAGCATGTAATATTGCTAATGTTTAAAGATAAGGACACATACTTTTGTCAATAGCATTTGGTAAAATTACTCTGTACAAAATGGTTTCTAAAATAAATACAGCAAGGTAGTTTTTAAGTACTCATTTCTTTATAAATTTTGGTTTCACTTTATTTCTAAGATAAAATATCAGATGAAGCTTGTCTTAAAAACTATAAAGTTCATAATTCAGCACCTGTGACAATTGCCTTTTCCCTATGTATCTTGCTTGTATAAAAGACAAATTGAAATTAAATAAGGAATTTTTAATTTCTAATTCTTGTAATGGTGTCTTAAAGACAGAAAATGGAAAGAATAATCAATCACAAATGTCAGCAGTGTCTTTTGAGATACAAATTGTTAATACTACAGAAGCTGTAATTTAGAAGCATACAATTTAAGTCCAGATTGCCTGATTTACTTTACTGACTCCCTGATCTGGTTTAGTTGAACACTGAATTTAAATAGAGGTGCTTGAAGTCAGGAGGGACTTATGTATGTGCTTATACGCTGTACTGAATCAACATCCCATTGCAACAAATCACAAGTACCGTATGTTTAACAAGCATAACACGGCAAGCATATTTATCTGCTCATAACAAAGCCAAAAATGACACCTTCTCTTTACATTTTTGTGACTTAGCAAGAATCAGCAGGCAGGAATAACCTTACTTGTCCTCATCTACTTCAACTTCGAAATAATTATTTAGCATAACAAACCAAGAGCAGAGTATATGTTTTGAAGTTGAAAGGAAAAGGTCCAAACTGTCATGTTTTAGCTGTTTGTTAACTGCTTTTCTCCTAATGAATTGCCCTGTTGCTCTGCATCACTCTGATTGCAGTGTAACAGCTTTCATTAGTCATTATAAATATGGCTCTGTGCCACCGTATTTACATTCTTATAGTAAATAGCTAGAAGTTCACACTGTAATAATTCAGACTGTTTCTGCACAGGCTAAACAATAATCTGGCAATGCCTAATATATGATATTACCTTAAAAAACCTAAAACCCAAATCTGAAAGTTTTTGGGTTTGTAGGTTTTTTGATACAATTTTACCACCAGCATAATTCCACTGTGGCCAAAATTCTTGCCAAAAAGGAGAAGGGAATTGGAATTTCACTGTAAATAGACTTTGCAAACTGGGCTTCTCTTCTGGTAGAACTGTCACAAGAAGAAACTGGTACTCAAAGTTTAAAATATAACTATTGCTTGAAAATGAACTAGCACTACAAATATACATAAAAACGAGCTTAAGAAAAATTGAAATCACAAATATGAACAAAAAGAAATATTAAACAGTAATAGAATTGTTTTTACACAACTACTTTCTAGATATTATGCTAACATGTCATTAAAAAGCTTCATTTTCTTTAACATTTCTTTTTTTTTTGTAACAAAAAAAGGACAACAACTGTTACCTGAAATACTGTTTGATGGTAGAGATTCTTTGTAAGACAGTTTTCTATTAAACACATTACTTTACCCAGGTCAATCTAAAACCAATGAACTTCAGATAGAACAGACCTTCTATGAATTCTAGCTAGTGATTTAGGTAGAAAAGTGAAAAAAATTGCAATTTTTAAATGTACTGTTTTAGGAGAACAAACTGTTTCCCTTAAGTTGAAAAAACATAAGCAACAGAACCCATATCTACATTGAACAACTATTACAGACAATATTTTTCATTACTAGTGAAACATAATCTGAGAAAAATTAGATTTTAGTTAAACTTAAATAGTTGATTGATCGCCTGTCATCTTATGTTTGCTCAGCTGTGCTTACAATGGGAAAAGATGAAACTGGTAGGTAGGCCTGAAGAAGCATGAACAATCACAACCAGAAACCCATTCTTTGAAAAATTGGAATATCCCCAGAAATCATTTGTATTGTCATTAATAGAAAAGGGTCGAAAGTTCAGGGTGAGGAAGACTCGCCTTACTTCCTCCTTTTAGGACCCCTCCTCACAAAAACGACCCCAGACTTAATTTAGGAAGCCATTTACGCATGCTTAATAGTTATTCAAGCTAATTATCATAGGAAGCAGGGAATGGGAGGGGCTGGTATTATGAATATGTATTTGTCCGAATCTTTTGTCAATAAATAGACTCTGTGATCATCTGTGATTTTGCAGTGCGTATTAGGGGGCTACCCCATGCTGCTGCCCAGTGCTGAATAAACATACCCTTTCTAACTTTAAATTGTTAGAGAGTCTTTTGTCCGTCACAGTTGAGTATCGGTACTAGACCAATACTTGTATTTTAGTAAATCACTAGCACTCTTGAAAGTTCAAATTTTGGTACTACTAAAAAAAATAATGCCTGATTTTAACAAATATATAATCATTACATACATATAAAAATGATGATGCCTATAGATACACATGCAGATATTATGCATGATATTATACATTACATCTAGATTTCTTGAGTCATCAGGCTTTAGTAAAACTATTAATGGCAATACATGTTCTGCTAATAATCTACATCAATACTTCGAAACAGTGACTTTGCAAAATCCCAGCTGTCAGTCCAAACTCAGTTGCAAAAAGGCAGTTCACCTTTTAACTAATTTATTCTAAGCAAAAAAGATTTATCAAGTGCACTACAAGGATTAAAAAATAATATTTACATATTATAATGGGAAAAAGTACAAAGACATGAAAAAATGTCTATAAATGATGCTGAGTCAACAAAAAGGAAAATAAAAGATAACAGAGTTCTTTGAAAATTCATTTTTAACCTTCCTAAAATAAGACAGCAAACTTCTTTTGTTCAAATATAAAAATCTTCTAAATGAACAAACAAGTTTTATTTTATTTAACATATTCCTATCTGTCTAGTTAAGTTTACATTAATCTTCTCAAATTCAGTATTCAGTATCTCTCAATCCAGGTTGCTGCTAAAAAACAACCTTGTACAGGGTTTCTCCAGCTATTAGCTTTCAGCAGTAGAAAGCAATTCTAATTTGATGGATGTGATATTAAGTCTACTTAGTTTGTCATCTGGCTGCTTTTCTTCCCAATTACAGTAATTTCACGAATACAAGCCACACGGAGTACAAGCCGCATTTCCGGTGTGTCGGCAATGTTGATGTCTTTGTCAATGAAAAAGCCGCACCTGAATATTAGCTGCACTTTCGTTCGCTGCGAACTTTCAAAGTCGTCATTTAGTAACACAATCGCGAGATCGCCGGGGCTTACTGGCTTACTGCCGACCTCAGAAACATTGTTTCCAAGTGAAAAAAGACACAGACAATAGCTGCGGCAGCGTACCCTTTATTTACAAGCCGAAAAAGACAAGAACAATAGTGCGGGCATTTTGCAAGCATTCCCAACGGATCGGCGTTGCCTTTAAACAGCAGCTCAGCCGTGCGGGCGAGTGGCCGAGCTCCAAGCTCCAAGCTCCGAGCTGGCACAGCCACCCTGCTCAGCCGCATGAGCGAGCGGCTTCCCCACCCCTCTCCATGCAAGCTGAGTGCCTCCTCCACCCCTCTCCTTGCGAGCCGAGCGCCCCTCCAACCCCTCTCCTTGCGAGCCGAGCGCCTCCTCCACCCCTCTCCTTGTGAGCTGAGCGCCTCCTCCACCCCTCTCCTTGCAAGCCGAGCGCCTCCTCCACCCCTCTCCTTGTGAGCCGAGTGGCCCCCCCACCCCTCTCCGCAGGAGCCCGGCCAGCCACGCAGTCGCACAAGACTGAAAACACTTTAAAAAGTACAGAGAAATATCACACACTTTTATCAAACTGCCGAGGTAACTTGTCGAGGTAACTCGCCTAGGGAACTCACCCCAATAACACACACCCCACCCCTCAGTAAAGCCGTCATCCACAGGTAGGCAATAAGCTGTTCTCTGATTGGTTCATCGTCGGAACACCGAGAAACCATGGATTTCAAACCATTTTGGCTCGGGACAGGACCGGCACGGTACCAGGTAAGGGCAGATATCATATTTTTGTTAATAAATTAGCTGCCCCAGAGTATTAGCCGCACTTCCGGGTTTCCACCAAAATTTTGGTCAAAACGGCGCGGCTTGTATTCGTGAAATTACTGTACATGTTGGCATAACAATCCTTGAAGAGGATTCTTTCACCTCGTAATGGATTGTGAACCATACATCACAAATGTGCCATCTACAATGCATTTATGTAATCTCTTTGGCAACATAGCCACTTAATTCCATGGCAGAAGTTATTCTCAGAACTGCTTTTACATTCTTTTAACTATCTGAAATATTTATCTGACAAACTTACAGATACAATCTACAGACTTTCTCCTGAATGCTGGTATCATCTTCTATCTCAGCCTCCACAATCTTCCACCCAGTGAAGATGAAATGCTGGTCAGCATTAGAGTTAGGATTAAGGTGAAGATGGTTAACTGCTCATTTATCAAACCCTCATAAGCTAATTCAATGAAGAATATTACATCTTCATCTCTAATGAAAACATTGTGTAGTTATTGCATAACAGCTCTTTGTACTAACAGTGAGATCAATTTTACACCACTATATTTCTTCTCTAACATTAGAGGATTACACATAGCTCAGGAAAAAATCCCCGGCAAACAACCTCCTTCCATCAATGTACTGCAAATATTCTAGAATACACAGGAAAATAAGTATAGAAAGGCAGAAAAAACACATGGATAGGGAAATTCTTCACTATATTTAAGAAATAAATAAAATTTTTCATTATTCAGATGGCCTTATGTCAAAATCAAAGACAGCTTAGTATTTTTTGGTGTTCACATTAATAATTAACTAAAATGGCCTCAGACACAAATAATCTAAAATGCTCTGCATTTCCAAATGCGACCAGAAATACAACTTTTCAACACTTTTCCCATTTGATATATTAAAAAAAAAATTAAGTGTACTATCTACCTTCAATTCTGGTCTAGCTGAAGGCCAAATAGATTGGTATGAACAGCTACCTACGTCAGCCACTTGACATGAGAAATGAGAAAATTTATCAAGCAGAAATCTTACATGAAAATAGATTTTGAAATACTACAAAAATCTGAACTGGTGTCAGACAACCTATCTAGTCTATTTTTTTGATTGCAACTAAGAAATTAAACCAAAAAATGGCCTTTTTCAAAAGAACATATTTTTCTTTTGAAAAAATAAATTTTCAAGTCATTGGATATAGCACTTTGCTCAGTTTTCAAGAGGGAAATTATTACCTACTGCTGCTTATTAATATAAATGGATTGGAACACCAACATTCCAATTTAGATTAATGCTAGAAACACTTTATATCTTCAAAATAAATGCTTTAAAACAGGAGAAATATATACAGGTTTTATTAGCTTTATTGTAAACACTGCCCACATTATTTTTTGCACAGAAGAAAGTTCCCACAGCAAGAAATGCTAGGGAAGAGTGGACTCAAAAATATTGGCGTGTTTTAACAATGCAATATAAAAGTAATGAAATCCCATTATCTCAACGCAGATAAAATACAGAAAACATAGTAAGAAATCAACTTGATTAATTCACAAAGACTTCTATGACTTGAAATTCAGAAAAGAAAAGCAGAAACCACAGTCTTTGGAGAGAATTAGTAAGGATGAATATAGACAATTGCTTAAGGACAAAATAATCACATCAGTTCTCAGAATGAGATACAACTGGCAAAGAAAGAAAAAAAAAATCACTCTATAAGTATACTGATAAGGAGGAGACCTAATAAAGACTTGATTGATTATTCAAAAGGGAAGAAAAGCTTTGAATGGATGAGACCATCAAAGCAAAATTGTTTAATTACTTCTTTTATTCAGTAGTTAGTAAATTTGCATTCTGAATATAATTAATGCATGTGACAGAGCAACAATGCACAGTTGACTCTGACTTTTTATAAGAAACTCTCCCCAAAACCCCAATTCAGACAAAATCAGACCCAGGGCATTAGTTAAAGTAACCTCAAAGCAAATTGAAAAAATTTTTAGAAGAAATTTGATTTAAGAAAACTGGAAGAATGTGAAAGTCAAGATTATAATAATAACAAAGGAGAGAAGTGTCACAGAATTGCTCAATGCAAGTCAAAATATCAGACTGTTTCTAGGATGCATGAACATGAAAATCATCTTTTATAAAACATGAACCATGCCTTAGTTCTCCTGCTCATCAGCTTCAGATTTTTGTCCAGTTTTAGACATTGAACTTCAAGAAATAAGTTGACTTTTTCCTTTTAGATATCTGAAAAATCTTAATTGACAAGAACAGTCAGAAAAAAGTATCATGTTGTTATGTCTGCAGTCAACAAAATACCAAGGAAAACACAGAATGATAAAGGTACATCAGAAATCCACATAAGACTCTTATTGCCTTGATCAGTATTTTGTGTCTTCCTCTGCACTAAGCACTTAATTCAGTAATTTTTTTTTCCAAATATATATAAAGAAGCAAAAATGAAACAAATATGCAAAAAAGATGTTGCTTTTTTTGTCCAGTGTGGATGTGTTTGTCTAATTTTTTCACAGAAAGCTCCATTGAGAATGGCATCTGTATCCTTGGACTCACAATGTGAAAGGGAAGTCGATTAAAAGAACTCTTAACTATCCATGAAGTTTTATGATTCTTAAATGTAGTGAAAGGAAGAAGAGCTATCTGCCATGTGTAAAAGTGATTTTATTATTTCTCCTGAGAAATATAAGCATGTTATTTTACTCAAAATCAAGGTAACAAAACCAAGGAATAGAGCAAGAGCACTAATAAGGTATATTATGGATTTGTTGAAAAATCCCCCTAGAGCTAATCTGTCAGACAGAACACGAAACTTCATGTAATTCTTATTATATTATAATTGTATTATCAATGAAAAGATGTGCTAGAGCATGTGTTAACAGTTAAATTACATCTGTGAACCAGTTTTTTAAAGTAAACACATTTCTGACATTCATTAACAGAAATTCCACAGTGGTAATAAAGAGAGGTAAGAGATATAACTCTAAATTTACTTATATCTCTAAAATAATCAAATAACTCTTAGCTAAAACTAATTTTTCTGGGAAGTTGATCAGATATAAAACAAGGACATAAGAACAGACTTGGACTGCAGCGTCCCAATGAAAGCTTTCCTTAAGCCTTACAGTCAATGTAGTCTACATTTTCAATTGTAGAACAGACAGACAGTTATGTTATAAGTATTTAAAAATAGTACAACTTGACTTACATATTAAAAAAACCCAAATTATTTCATTTGGAAATGGTCGCTATATTCACATTAGAAGTCTGAATGAATTTTAGAAACAAACAAGGAAATTAATTAAAACTATGAGAATTTCTATCACAACAAAGTTAAAATGTATTTATATGTAAAAATGAAGTACAAAACACACTACTGAGCCAGTCATGCCTATCAGAAGCAATAACACCTCTCCCTTTTATCCCTGCAGTTTTCTTCCTGGCTCCTGAATTTCCTTCTAAGTACTATATTTAACCACTTGTTTCATTAATTAAACACCTAGGCATTTAAATCTACAGACCAGACCATGTATTCACTTCCATTCCCAACTATACTTTAATGTATAGTTTCTCAAACAGTTGTTTTTCACATGTCTATGACTGAGCCGTAGTTTAGGATTAGCTATCCTAAATTTAAATTTAAATTACCTGTCTCAATCAAAAATGACAGACTATTTTCTTAACTCTTCAGAATTTCTAACAGGATTATTGGGAATAATTATGATCCCTTTCTGGTAAGTTTTACCTCAGCTTTTCCCCCTAAATGAAAACTTTTAACTGTAAAGTTTCCATAGATCAGATATCTGAGCACTAGATCACAAAGAAAAAGCCCTTCCCTCTTTTTTAGTATCTACATTAGTATCTACACTCATACAGTACATTCAGACCCTTTTCTAGCAACACACAAATACACAGTATATTATTTCATAGCAGTGTATGGTACCACACCTACACTACTTTTCTAAAGCTGTTTCTTTTCATTTGGAATACATCTTCTCACAGACATGCTTTACGTTAACACACTGAAACTGATGTGGAAGTAGATAATGAATAGAACAGCCAAATACTTGAAGAATTAACTCACAGGTATCTGAAATTAGAGACAATTTTGCATGTCAAGGGCAGATTTTAAGATGTAGATATATTTATAATGCACAAATGCATGCACATATACACAGAGGAAGATGAGAAAAGCCCACTGGCCTGGTGAAATGTCTTAGTGTAAAACTCCTGTGAGAGGTGATCATCATTTTGGCATTTTCAGGCTCGCAAAAATTCAGAACAGAGAATCTTAAATAAGTGTAAGAATAGAGAGTCATTGTTTATATGTTCCTCTTCTTTCAGTGAAAAAAATGGTGAAAGGGAAAACTAAAAGATTTTAGGAAGATAAAGAATGATGGAGATTGTTTCATATCTTAGTAAGACTTAGCTGGCCATCAGTATCTGATTAAATGTTTTCAAGTGCTTTAGAAAAAGGACACAGCCAACTTAAAAATCACATTTGCCCAACTGCAATTCAAAGAAATAAAATAAAGGAATAATTCTCCTCTATAAGGGAACATTCTGCATTATTTACCCTGCTTAACTTACCCATTTCCTCTTTTGTATTGGACTTTTGCAAAGCAGACAGAAAACCATGAAAAACATAGTAACGAAGCCACAAAAAGTAAAAATGGCATACATAATTAGGTATAAATGCATGCAATTAAAATTTCAAGCTAAATGCATCCCCAGAAAACTCCAATACAAAAGTATTAAGCTATAAATATATAAGATACTGGAGCATAATCTGGCCTTACCCTCAAGTTAGGGGAGTAAAATTAAGAAAATAGAGAACCACTGACAGTAAAAATATTTTATAAGAAAGAAATATAATTTAACCTACGGATTCATGGACAACATTGCAGAGGCAAACACTGAAAGCTTTCTTTGCTCCCCTCGCCACCAAAGCATCATTTAAGATTTGGACGCGTTGAAGTGATTCTATTTACCTTTACTTATTTTTAGGTAACAGGATTGTATAGAAAATAGCTGCAAAGTTTGTTCACAGTTCACTGCCTAGATGCAGTAACAGCCATTTTGTGCAAAGATCACAGCAGCGGGGGAAAGGTTGGTTGTTTGCAGCTGAATTTGAAGTTTCTGGAGATGGGGCAATTTGCTTCTTGCTTGAAGAAGTAATCATGCCCAACTTCAGCCAAGTTTTTTAATGCAGAATAGAACGGTATGAAGTAGATTAACTTTTTTTCCAGAGGACACTGAGGGCAAGATACAAATGGGTTATGAAGTTTTTCAGTTCACCCAGCTCACCCATCAGTTTTGATTTTTCACTACATGCATAATTATTTTATTCTTTTTATATTCTTCTACAATGGGAAGATAAATAGGGAGCCTTTTGTGTCTTTTGGTACACTTCCTTCAAAGCTCTGTCTGAATCGCAGTCCCATCATTATATTCTAGCTGAAAAACACGCAAGTTCCTAAGGGCTTTTGACACAAGCTTCAGAGGCAAGAAGCACCTTGGGAAATCTCAGAGGTGATTTGGTCTCGTGCTATATCAAGTCAAAGAACAGTCTGATGAGATACTATGTAAATGTTAATGATATGCTCTCTGAAATGTTAATAGTCTAATCCAGGTGACCAGGAGAGTTTCTGAATTAGTACACTTATGAAAAAACAGTAGCTATATATTATCTTCATAACAAGTTGCCCAAGTAGTGAAATTACAGTAATTTCACGAATACAAGCCGCACCAATTTGACCAAAATTTTGGTGGAAACCCGGAAGTGCGGCTAATATTCCGGGGCGGCTAATCTATTAACAAAATTCTAAAAGCTGCCAACACGGAAGTGAGAGCCCGCGGCAGCCCCAAGCCAAGCTGGAGCCCGGCCGGCCCCAGCAGAGGTGGGAAAGCCTGGCAGAGGCGGGGCCAGCAGTGTGGGGGCGGGCGGCAGAGCCTGAGCCAGCAGGGCGGGGCAGGGAGGGCGGCAGAGCCTGAGCCAGCATGGCGGGGGAGCCCGGGAGAACTGGGGCTAGCAGTGCAGGGGAGCATGGCAGAAGCAGGAAGGCCGGCGGGTGGGGCTGCCTGGCAGCGGGGGAAGCCCAGCATAATCGGGGCCAGCAGCGTGGGGGAGCCCGGCGGTGCGGGGGCCTGCAGTGCCGGCCAGGGCGAGGAAACGCGGCGGCGGTGCAGACGGGAGGGGGCGGCCGGCGAGCCTGGTGGCGGCGGCGGCAGCCCTGCCGGCGGGGCGAGCGAAAGCGGCGCTCGCGAAGCGCCGCCGCCGCTCGCGAAGCGCCGCCGCTCGCGGAAGCGCCGCCGCCGCTCGCGAAGCGCCGCCGCCGCTCGCGAAGCGCCGCCGCTCGTGGAAGCGCCGCCGCCGCGAGCGAAGCGCCGCCGCCGCTCGCGGAAGCGCCGCCGCCGCGAGCGAAGCGCCGCCGCTCGCGGAAGCGCCGCCGCCGCGAGCGAAGCGCCGGCGCCGCGGGGCGGGCGCGGCGCTCGCGAGGCGCGGCGCTCGCGAGGCGCGGCGCAGGGCGAGCGAAAGCGGCAGCGGGGCGGGCGGCGAGCCCGGCGGCGGCAGCCCTGCCAGCCGGGCGAGCGAACGCGGCAGCGGGGCGGTGCTGACGGGAGAGGGGGGCCAGCGAGCCCGGCGGCGGCGGCAGCACCAGCCGGCCAGCCCCGCCGAGCCGTGGCGCTGAGCTGGGCCACCCAGCCCCGTCAGCAACCATGAGCGGGCCGAGCCTTCCTGGCCCCGCCCCGAGCCAGTAAAGCCCGCTATGCCGCGATCCTGTTACTAATTGGCCAATTTGTGAAAGCTGCGCACGGATTCTCGCGACGAACGAAAGTGCGGCTAATATTCGGGGTGCGGCTTATCTATTGACAAAGACAGCAACAGTGTCGAGGCACCGGGGGTGCGGCTTATAATCCGTGCGGCTTGTATTCGTGAAACTACTGTATACTTATGGAAACAAGCTACTAATTTTATCCTTTTGTAAATAAGCTCAAGTATAGTTTACAAGATATGTAAAAGTAAATTTTACTTTATAATGGTTTCATACTATTAAATACAAATAACAGTTTTGGAAAAATTATTATCATGGGGATCATGTCAAATAATAGAACTTTAAAAAGAATGGGCTCACAGTATCTAAGGAAAGATGAGAAAGTCCCAGAATTTTTACCCTTAACAATAGAGGCTAGAGTACTGATGTAACATTCTAGTGAATTATTTCAAATTTTGTTAAGAGGACACAGGAGTCAAAAGCAGCATATAGAAAACAAAAATTGCAGAGTACTGGTGGAGAGAAATACAAGTTTAATAACTGAAATTATTTTTTCAGATACTTTTTTAGGGGAAGGCAAGAGGTAAAGGTTAGAAACCAATAGTATAATGAGCATACCAAGAGTGCAAAGCAGCCACTCTTAACTCTGAGTCTCAGTTAGCCTCCTCGTTGCAGTGCCAGCTCCATAATGAGCGAGCAGTCCACTCAACCAGGGAGCTCAGTGTGTTAAATGAATCATGGGATACGGAAATACACTGCTTGTGGACAAGAGCACAGAGATCAGCATTAATGATGAAGTGAGGCAGATAAATAGAGAGACAAGGATGCAGAGGCACCACTAGTTGAGATACATCATTAAGCACAATCACCTTTGACAGAAGTGGTTTTGATATTTCAGTACTCCACTTATGTCAAAAGCCATGAACTTCAACATGTTGGAATGGTGTCTTAAAGGTTGCAGCTAATTAACCCAGATCATCTTCTGCAAGTTTCAGACTTGTTGTGGAACAGATCTTTCAGGGTATTTTACAGCTTAAATTGACTGGATTTACAGTGTTACTCTTGAATATAAATATGGCATAAAAGTAGAGCAATCAAATGCATAATTTTCTATGTCATAGTTGTGCAGGGTTTTTAGTCAGTATTTCCACATTTAATGCAGTTGCTTAGTAATCTGCAAGAGCACATTACACCCTTGTTCTGATGCCTTGTGGTGAATGTGTCTTGGTAAAATTTAAGATGACAAACAGACTGTATGAACTGCAAATAATTTAGATCCAAGTTCTCCAGAAAACTTCATCTCACAGAATTTCTGTGTATCTCTTCCTAGAGTAACATTTAGGAGTTGAAACAGTGAACCCATTACAACTGTTTCCAGTTGTAGAAAATCAAGAGCTTCAAGATTATTCCCATATTTCTGCCTTCACCTGCATCTTTAACCCTAGTTGTTTCAATTTTCTTAGTCTCTTCAGGTTCCTAGCAGAATTCAATATTCCTTTTGTGTTGTCTTGAAATCTTACTTTAAGCATTTTATCAAAAAACCCATGTAGTTGAAATAGCTATCTATGTCTTATCCACCTGATACTCTCTTTTTAGAAACAGTATGAAATATGATCTCTCTTTAGATCCATCAGTTGTCTTTGCTTTCTTCATCCTATCTATAATATTAGTCAGCAATTAATATCCAACAGCATAAATAAATTTTTGCTTTTCTTTGACTTTGGCGGTGTTAACAAAATTTTAAAAAATAGGGAAGTTATATATATTTAAAAGATGTAGCTATATTCAACATTTGGAGTGTAAAAGAATCTTACCATGTTTTTTTTGTAATATAAACACAACAGATGAACATCTCTTTTTGAGAAAGCATTTTATCTAAAAAAGATAAGCCTTGCAAGCAAACAGGAATTGACTGTGAAAAATACAAATCAATGTGGAGAAAGTCACAGGTAAAATATAGGATATAAGACTTAAGAGATGCCAGTTCCTTAATTATTTTCAATGGCAATACTAACACATTTTCACTTGCTGATTAACAGATGAAATTTTAGAATGTCCCAATGCAAATGGGTCCAACTACCCATCCTACTAGAAGGCTGTTTTCAAAACCACACTTCTTAATAATCTCCACTTGTTCTTGTGTTTATGTTGTTAACACTTCTTCTCTAACATTTACCCTTACAAACACATACAACATATTTTATATATATTATAATTGTATATATATTCACATTGCATGTAATACAGATCTGTGTGTATTTCACACACACGCACATCTATGTACACATACATTTTCTTCTTGCCTTCCTTTTTTTAGACTAAACAAGCCACACTGTTTCAATCACTTAATTTTAAATAGCCTATTTGTCTCTATTAACCTAGCAGCCCTGCTCTACATTAACTCTAGTTGAATTAATTATTTTTGAACACTGGTGGAGGGCATCAATATCTCACTTTTTATTTACAGAAATATTTTCCTTGATCCAGACAGAGAATTACTGACTTTTTGTACAGGTGCACAGCAGTGGAATTAAAAATAACCTTGATCTTTACACTTACAGTAATTTCACGACTATAAGGTGCACCCTTTGGACTAAAACTTTGGTCCGAACCCAGAAGTGGGCCTTATACTCCGGAGCGCCTTATATATGGACAAAGTTCGGAAATTTCCCAACCTGGAAGTGCAAGCTGCGAGCCAAACTGCAGCTGAAACAAACCCCAAACACTGACAAAGTGTCTTGGGTTACAATACAGTGTGATCAAAGTATCTATTCTATCACTATCTGTTGTGACCAGGTGGGGCAGTGATCTTTATCTCTGTGGGAGATACTCTGCTCATGGGCCATCCATTGAAACCAGTAGGGCATTGTTCTTTATCTTTGCACACCCCCATCCTTCCTCCAGGGAGTTATCTTCTGCTAATGGCACATTGAGTCCCATGTGACTGATAAAATTACTTCATCCCATTGAGAGTTTCTCCAGACAGGGGGGAGAGCCCAGCCTTTCTTACCTAGATAAAAACTGAAATTCTAGAACACCGAGTAGCCCTTTCTCTATTGGACTCTAGAAGAAAATGAGATTTCTCCACATCACTACTAGACCTCTGGAAAGAAACTGCACCTTCTACAAGACTACTACTTCAACCAAACCACATCTATCACTGCAAGAAGACTGCAGTCACTATTTAATCAAACTGCTACCAACACCCTGCCTGACAGGGTGTCGGGTTGTACTCTGACTTTGTCACGGTTTGGAGTTCGTTTCTTTGTATTACTGTATTTCAATTTTAATTTCCCTAGTAAAGAACTGTTATTCCTAATTCCCATATCTTTACCTGAGAGCCCCTTGATTTCAAAATTATAATAATTCAGAGGGAGAGGGTTTACATTTTCCATTTCAAAGAGAGGTTTCTGCCTTTCTTAGCAGACACCTGTCCTCCAAGCTAAGACACAAAGTCAGAGCACAACCTGACACCCCGCCAGGGTGACACCCGTCAGTCAGGGTGTTGGTAGCAGTCCCATTAAATGGTGGTTGCAGTCCTCCTGCAGTGACAGATGTGATTCAGTTGAAGCAGTGGTCTTGTAGAAGGGTGCAGCCTCCCTCCGTAGGTCCAGTGATGATATGGAAAAAAAGTCCGCTTTTCCTCTGGAGTCCAGAGAAAAGAGGGTGACTTGGTGTCCCAGAATTTCAGTTTTTATCTAGGTAGGAAAGGCTAGGCTCTACTCCCTATCTGGAGCAACTTCCAATGGGATGAAGTAATTATATCTGTCCCACAGTGGGACTCAATGTGCCATTAGCAGAAGATAACTCCCTGAAGGAAGGATGGGGGTTGCCAAGATAGAGAACAATGCCCTACTTGTTTCAATGGATGGCCCATTAGCAGAATATCTCCCATGGAAATAAGGATCACTGCCGCACCTGGTCACAACAGATAGTGATAGAATAGATACTTTGATCACATCCTGTATTGTAACCCAAGACAGCAGGGCTGGTGTGATTGTTACTAATTACTTTGTACAATCACATTACTTTGTTGCGTGCGTATCCTCGCCGCAAAAAAAAAGTGCACCTTATAGTCCAGTGTGCCTTATATATAGACAGAGTTCGGAAATTTGCTTACTCCTGGAGGTGAGCCGTATAATCCAGTGCGCCTTATAGTCGTGAAATTACTGTACTTAACTGTCCAAGTCCTTCCTAGCTCATGAATCCTCTGTTTTTATAAAGTGTATTATGCTTTCTTACCTCTCAAGTTCTCATATACATAAAATAAGTATCATTACAGAGTTTTGTTTGGGAATAAAGTTTGTCTCTAATTGGTATAATTAATGCTTAAAATAAGGACAAGGCAGAATGTATCCATGACTCATATTTGTTAAGATAATTCTCTGTTGTGTTTTCCAATTCTATAATCCTTACCCTTGTAGGAAATGGCAAAGAAGACAATCTATGTTTGTTAATTAACTCAGCTGGAACCAGACTTGAAATCAAAAATTCACAGAGATATAAGTAAGGTTCTCTGGACATTACAATACAGATTAATTTGGGGTTACCTCAGAATTAAATCCCCAAAGCTTTATTCAATAGTCCTATTAGGTCTTCAGTAGCCATCATTATTTTATTTCTTTAAAACACAAAACTCAGCCTATTACAGAGGATCAAAGTGTCATAGTGATACTCTACAATCACATGAGGCATAACTGGGACAGATACTATATCAGGGGAAAAGTTTCATCAAAAGAGCAAACTGAATGAAATCATGTAAGCTGTTCTTCAATGCAAAGAAAAGAGAAAAATGAAGTCTCTTTACCCATGCAAATCCTTTTAGGTCATAAAACATCTATTAAACTAATGACACAATATAAAATAAGCCCATTTTCTAACTAACTTCAAAACTGCATGCTATCGATAAATTGTGTCTAAGTCTGAAAATTCTGATTTATAAAATGTTTTGACAAACAAACACCTTTAAATCATTCAACTTGGCCTCTGAGGAGTCATGTCACTTCTTTTTCATGTCAATTCTCTGCACTGCTGCATTGCCATGATCTGTGGTGGCCACTGGAGCTCAAGTCAGACAAAGCTATCAAATCAATTATAGCAGCCTGCCACTGTCTTACACCTACAACAAATGATTGATAACAAAACCTGCCTACTTTCAGTTCTCATCTGACAGCAACAAAACAGTCCCTGCCTGCTTTTACTGGCATTTGTCATAAATCAATAGCAATTTCATCACTCAAAAAGGTGCTGTCAACTCTACTCAGTCCATCTGGTTTCACTTTACTGTTATAATTTTTAACGCATAAACTATTAAGGAAGGTTAATGCATAAAACTGGTTTTGTTTAGAAATTCCTATACACTGGCACCAGAGAAACACTTAGAAAATATAAAGCAGCAATCATTTTTAAAGATGGGAGGAGGAATCAAGAGAATCATGCACTGTAATCTTAACAATTTATTGACACCTAGCTTTGCTGGGAATTTTCTCTTTATTAAGTAATACTATCATCTGATCCAAAAAGAAATTGCTCTTTTGACCCATATTATGGCCTTACAGTAATTACACCTGAAAGTTGAACAGTGAATCATTTAAATGAAACTCAGATTTTCCAAGCATGAGATGATAGATAAACTCTGTATTTTTCCTACCATGCTCAGTTAGGATGTTAACACTAAAAAAGATTTTCAATGTCTTACAAAGATGAAAAAGAATAATTATAATATTTTTAAATTATTATAATATTTTAAAACATTATAAGTAGTTACAAATTTAAGTTTGTATGCTATTACAGAATTCACTGGTATACTAGGTGGCACAATGAACTGTGCTGCAACAGAGATGCTACATATCTTAACACATGGAACTGCTTCACATCTAAGTTTCCAGGGCTGATCTGGAAAGAACTGAATTACTAAATAAATTGCACTCTTCCTTTGCTTAAAGCAGTTGGTGAATGGTTCAGCACTGTGGTGTGTGTGAAGCTCTAACCATGGTATGTATCAGGTTACAGTGTATGCTTAAGAAAAAAGGTCTGTCACACTCAGCTTTCCAGCAAACCACTGTTCAGATGTTCCTGCAGGAGAATGCTGTTTTAATGGTTTATATCTGTGTTTTGGGATGAAAAACATGTTATATTTCCACCTCAAATAATGATACTTTCATAATGGAACTTTATAGCAGTACTATTATTTGAATAGGTAATACTTGCATTGACTAAAACAAATCCTTATTTAAATCACTTGGAAAATTTATTTCCATAGTATTAATATTATGTATAGTAATTTCACAATTATAAGCCGCACTATTTTGACTAAAATTTTGGTCCAAACCCAAAGTGCGGCTTATAATCAGGTGCGGCTTATATATGGACAAAGAACAAAAAGTTGCTGTTTTAGTTTGGAGCACAGGTGTCTGCTGAGAAATGCGGGAACTTCTCTTTGAAATGGAGAATGTAAACCCCTCCCTCCAAATTATTATAATTTTGAAAACAAGGGGTTCTCAGGCAAAGATATGGGAATTAGGAATAACAACTCTTTTCTAGGGAAATTAAAATAGAAATACAGTACTACAAAGAAATCATCTCCAAACCCTGACAAAGTCAGAGTACAACCTGACACCCCATCAGGCAGGGTGTTGGTAGCAGTTTGATTAAATAGTGGTTGCAGTCCTCCTGCAGTGACAGATGTGATTCAGTTGAAGCAGTGCTCCTGTAGAAGGTGCAATTTACCTCTAAAGGTCCAGTGGTGATGTGGAGAAATCCACTTTTCCTCTGGAGTCCAGTGGAGAAAGGGACTACCTTAGTGTCCCAAAACCTCTGTTTTTATTTTGGTAAGAAATGTTGGGCTCTTCCCCCTGGCTGGAGCAACTTCCAATGGGATGAAGTAATTTTATCAGTCTCACAGTGGGACTCAATGGCCATCAGCAGAAAATGACTTGCTGAAGGAAGGATGGGTTGTGAAAAGATAAAGAACAATGCCCTGCCTGGTTTCAATGGATGGCCCATTAGCAGAGTATCTCCCACATAGATAAGGATCACTGCTCCCACCCTCAACAGATGGTGATAGAATAGATACCTTTTATCACACTCTGTATTGTAACATGAGGCTTATAATCAGGTGCGGCTTATGTATGGACAAAGAATTAAAAGTTGCTGACACCCGGGAGTGTGGCTTATAATCAGGTACAGCTTATAATCGTGAAATTACTGTACTTAAATCAGAGAAAATCGTTCTATTAGGACCCAAGTCTTACAGAACAGAACACTGAAGTATGTACTTCTCTTGGGGAGAATATTAATTGATCAACATATGATTCCACTTTTCCTTTTGTGAAAAATCCTCACACTATCACAAGGCATTCCCAGGAATCCCTAAGCTAAAGTATAAAGGATTAATGAAAGAACACAAAAAACCCTCAGACTGATTCCTGGCAGTTTTTGGGACATCAAGTTCTACTAAAAAAGCAAACTAACAACACTCACACCAATCAAAGTCACAAAAATCACTTGGCTGAAACTCCCTTTCTGATGTTTTCCTGAGGTGCTCTGCCACTTTTTAAAATTTGTTTTAACTGAGTATCATTTGGGATCTTCCATTTGTCTTTATTGCAAGGTTCTGAGATTATAACCAGTTTCCACAGAACTTGTCTTTCTGGGTTTCCTTCCATGGAAACTTAGGGCAAATTATACATACCAAGAGCCTTCTTGGATACTTAGTGTTCAACAAGATGACCAAGGTATCAAGGAACCCACTGTTTTAAAGGAAGAAATGACACTTAAATCTAGAAAGCCACAGGTGAATTAAACAAGAGAATCCTCTCTTACATTACTGAAAGTTAAAAAATTTCACCTGCTATTCAACAAACAGTTATGCCTACAATGTTATCTTACCATTGCCAACCAATTACTTCAGTCTTTAACATGAAGCAAGTCCAAAAGAGTAGGAGGTTTTTGTAGTTGGGTGTTTTGTTGGTTTTTTGGGGTTTTTTTTATTCATTTGGTTTTTAGTGTATCACCATGATTGATGTAACAAACCCTCGGAATGAATTTAGAGAAATGGGTGGGGTGTTGAGGTGATGGAAGATGCTAAAATAGCAATGTAAAAACCAAGAAAAAATGAATTCGTGTTCTCATAAAATGTACGGACCAGATATATTCATTTGGGATGAAACCCTAACCTAATGTTACTTTATATCCTTCTGTTAGTGTAGGAAAATATGGTAGGGACATGACAAACATATACTGCGCTCTTCAATGCTTATCTTAGCCATAACTAATGGGAAAAACTATGATTAAAAAAACAGAAATAGATAAAATATTCAGGAAATGACTGGTTAGTACTTGCACACCAGACCTTAATACATATTGATGATCATTTGACGGAAAAATAGAAGAGACATTTCCCTGAACGTGTAGGAGAATTTATCTTGCTTCTGCCTAAATTGATTCATCATCCTTTTAAAACAATTTCCCCTGTGAAGGCCCCCAGAAAAGGGCAGTGAGGGAGATGATCTGGAAAAATATGAAGTGAAATTAGAAGAGCAACTTTTTTCAGAAGTCACTGTGATAATTTTAATCCTGTTGCAAAATATGAACCTCCAAAAGAAAAGAAAAAGTGGGAAAAAAAGCGTGAAGAAATAGTATTGGTTCTATGATCTCAAGAACTATGCCAAACACAGTAGCTTTTATTCCCAAGGTATTCAGGGAAGATGCCTTGGGATTCTGTTTCTCCAAAGGCAGATAAAAAATTGCCACTTATTGTGGCATGTTTTCACAGGTTATTACAAAAAGAAGGGTTGTATAAAAGATGTGAAAAGAAAGGCTTCAGGCATGTTTTCTTTTGATTCTACCCACAGAGCACATTACCCACAGAGAAAATCCTGTACCTCACACAAAAGGCACATAGATCAATCTATATCTTCTTAGATTTTACACCCTGACCTTAGGGTTATCTAAACTCTAGTAACTGAGGCCATAAACCTTGTAACTTCACCTAAAAAGTAAGCTGATGATCCAATGCAGTGTCTGGATGTCTTGATTAACTCTGTCAAACCCATTTCTCGCTCAGACTTAAATTAGACTTAATGCTTTGGGACTGTTCCACTACTCATAGGCATTCACAGCATGAAGTGATTGGGAAAGAGCAGCTAAGCTTGGTGGGTAGGTGACTTGTTTATTTCTAGAAAATTCACAAACATTCTCACACAAAGGAACAAAACTGAATCTGTGTTCTCATCTCTTGGCTAAATGATGAAGTAATCTGGGTGTTGAGCAAAGGCAGTAACATCCATCTCCTTCTTTCTCAATTGCTTTTCTTTCTTTCTCTCAGAAAAGCAAATATTTCATGCCAAATGGAAAGAAATTTCAGTTTTCAATACAATGCAGAAAAATGTACATTTGGGATAAAATTTATTTTTTCTCTTCGTCTTAGCAGCAGAAAAAAAAAAGGAAAAAAAAAAGAGTAGGTATCACAGCTCTGCCCCAGACATTTCTCTCAGGCAATACGTTCTCAGACTCCCCATGAAATAACCCATTCCATTACTCCCCCCTTTCCCAAAATACATCTACTGTGTCAGAAGTGTTTCTTGATGGCAGTCAGCCTGCTGTTCAGTGACAGACTCACTTATGGAAGAGTTACCACATTTATTTTCAGCCTAGGATTTCTACTAAATCTTTCTGGGTATCACACTACAACTTTAACAACAATATTCCCCCTTCCTCCCTGCCACACAAAAAAACCCTGAAAAATTCCAACCAACCAAGCAAACAACCCTTTCCCAAATTCCCAAACCTAAGCCCAACAAAATCCTCACTTAACAGTCAGTTTCAAACGTTTTCCTGGAGTTGAAGGAAATAATCAAATAGGATTGGATATTATAAATAGGTATATGTACACAGGTAGGGGGAAAAAAAGCAGAAAAACAAACATTCTGCCTTTTAAGTTAGTTGATATGGTACAATAGTAATACATATTGGTCATCTAAAAATACTGTAACCAGTTTTAACTTTCAAAAACAAACACACATGATGTCCTTCTTTGATGAAATTTTTAATGTTGCATGCAATTAGCTATTTTAAGATTGTTTTCTGGTATGCAAAGACACATGGCTTAAAATCCCCATCTAGAGGTAAGTATAACTTACATTTGAAACTACAGATAATACCCACTTGTGCAGGAAAAATAAGTGTGCTACTATGATCGAAGTGCATTGTCATGCAATGACCTCTTGATAACAAGAGGGACAATATCAGTTTTATGCTGTTTTCCTGGGAGACAATTAGAGCTACAGTACTATTAGTAGTCACCTGTATTCCTAAACAAATTAAAAAAAAAAAAAAAACCTGCATCATGGCAAGTTTCCTTGATGTAGAACCAGTGGTTGTTTTCCATATCTACCTTCTAAGCCCTACTTCTCTTCACCAACCATCAGAAAGAAACACCCATGACTGTAAAGTTTTGCTGAACGTGCAACAGCTTTGCAAATCCAGCAGCAATGTCGCTTGGTCCTCCCTTCAGCTGGGAGTAAAGGCGTTTTGCCAGAACAAGGATGGGGAGTCTCTAACACTCATCTGGCATCTGCAGTCCGGGGAGAGCCGGGCAGTGGGAGCTGTACTCATCCCTCGGTCCTGCCACCATCGCCATGGCAACCTGGGTTGCCCGGACGATGTGGCGGCTGATGCTCCCAACACAGCAGGCTCAGCCCGTTCAGCCACCCTGTACATCCCTCCCCCTTCCTTTTTCCACTTTGATTCCTAAGAACCTGGTTTTCTTCACCCTTCCGTACCCCTTCCTCCCAGTCTGTGGTACATCCAGGTCAATTTTAACAACTAGGAACAGCTGAAATACCTTTATTCGCTCCTTCTCTTAAACAGACATAAAAATACCTGGAATACAGTCAGACAAGCAAACACAAGAAGTCAATCCAAATATGTTAATTTTTTCACAGGTGGCTTACATTTCTTTCACAACAACTGATGGGGAGAAGAGAAGATTTATCCCTAAATAACGGAGCTGTTATAGCAAAGGAGTAAAAGCAGCTATAGGGGTGGGCAATAGTCTGCATGGTGAGCCAAGATAAGAGGAAACAGTAATTTAATTATCCCAAAGCACAGAGAGTTGTTAATTTGAGCTGAATCTGAATTAACTGAAAATACTGTACCAGAAAATAAAACACGTAAAGTGTTTCAGAAGAACTCTTCAAAACTTTTATCCCAAACAAAACAGCAAACTTCGAGCTGCTTTTTCCTGTTGGGCCACATATTTAAGTCAGGAAGCTGCTGTGAGTTGTTAAACCTTTGAAAACACCATAGACTTGCTACTTTTTTTTTGGTAATGCTTGAGTTTATCAAATGCAAACTCCATCCAGAACAATGGCTATAAACAGTCCTTCAGGTGACTCATGCTAACACAGCTGGGCCACTGAACTGGCTAGTAATCAAATACCCATCCCAAGAAATTAGTTCACTTCAAGACTCCAAGAATCAGTTTGATTATGATGTCAGCTGCCACATTTTTTGATAGTGTCCTGTATGTAGGGAAAAAGTAAAAAATGTAGATACTCCACTGATTTCTTTCTGCAAAGTAAGTGCTTTATTTTCTCTCTTTTTTAACACAAGGAGAATTTTTACTATGAGAGTAAGTTTTAAAGAATTACTCAGAAGATAAAACACAATCTCATTTCTAGCACCACTGTTTGTGTGAAATAATTTATTTTCATATTTCTCTTCATGTTCAAAACTATCAAAAGAATGAACACAAATGAAGCAATTTCTAAAAATTAACAAGAAAAACCTATAAACACTTTTTCTTTAAACTAATAGGCCTCAGCCCCAAGTTCTACTTGCAATTATTTCTATTGTATTAGAAATTAAACTTTTAGGTAAAGTCAGACTGTGATGAAGAAATGCGAAAATTTTTATCAGAAGTGTCTGTAATGGCACTTGGGTAATTTTTATATTATCTTGCTGTTGCTTTGGATGATAGACTTATTAACTTGCTTTATGGAATTAATTTAGTTCAACAAATAATATTGGCTAAACCACAGTATTTCTTGTTTCCTTCCACTGCTGAAAACGTAATTTGCCAACAAGGAAGAAACAAGTAATATTCATTGGAAACCTATTATGAAAAAAAATACAGATCCCAGAAAAATCACTGCTTCTGTTTGATTGACGCACCGTGATCCAGGGAGTTTCGAAGTTGACTCAATTTTGTTAATAATTAATGAGATTTTATTTACAAAAACGTAAAATGGAAAATGAGTACAGATACTTCCCATGAATACATATTATAACAGAGCATCTCTCGTGCATTGATCAGTAATGAGTTATTATATGCACTCCAATCATAAATCCCAGTGGAAAGTTTAGCTGATAGAAGTTCTATTCTTAGGCTGACTTAATAAGCCTGGACTGATTTACTGAGTAAATTGAAAGATATTTCAGCTTTCTTGGGTGAATTTGTTCAATTCCACATATCCACTTCTATGCAAGTTTAAGAACAAAACATCAAATCCACCACTGCTCATATACCTCAAAGTTAAGTAACTCCTCAAAGACAACAAGTTAAAATACATCTGTTAAAGTACCTCAGAGGAAGGATTTCAATATGTACTGAAAATGGCATAAGCTCAAATCTCAAATATGTTAAAAGACATGGAAACACCAATTATTATACTTTCTGTACTATGCAGTATGAAAACCACCAAACTCTTTTGTCCTAAAGATATGCAGCGGAACTTAATACTGGAGAGAAGCACTTCGCTTCATCAGAAGAAAACACTTCAAGGGCAATATTTTTTTCTCATCAGTACACCTCATGTACGTGTACAAAATTTATCATTAACTCCAAAATCTGAAAGTCTTGTTTAGGACAACAGTGCTGCAGCACTGCTTTCCAAATACAAAGCACCTTGAAATAGACTATTCCAAGAAAACTAACAGATTAGAAATTTTTTTTTCCACTCAACTTAGTTTGTGTAGGTGGACAATTTGATGTAAAGAGAATTCTACATTAATAACTAAAAAAACTTAAGGCTGAAATCTGCAATTGAAGTCAAGTACATAAGGCGGTGGAGTGCACTCTTTATTAGCATATGCACTGGTAGATTAAGTAAACCTTTCCCATTTCTCATATTTTTCTTGTTCATCCTAACTTGTTCAGTTTAGCTTTGAAAAAGCCAGGCCCCGGTAGATTAATTTTAGTCAAACTTTATTTCCATATGAAATACAGTTAGTGCTTTTAAAAAAGAGTGTTCTTGACCAAGTAAGTTTTCTTGTGACTTGCAGAAATGTATTACTGTAATTTAAACATTGAAATAACTTTCACTATGTCAATGCAGGCTAAGGATATAAAGATTTTTAAACTAAAAATAAGAAGTAATGCCCATTTGTTTGGCGATATTTTTCAAATGGGCTAAGTTAAAGCAAAGAGGTACTAAGTATAATAAAAAATACCCTTCAACTCCTCAATGCACTGGCATTGTAGAGGGACAGATGAAGAAAATCTTGTTTGACTTTATGGTGCAAACCCAGAGCTCGCAAATCTTAAAGTACATCGTATGATGTCCGAATCCCACCCTGCCACCTTTTCCTCAGATCTTTAAAAGGATGTTTACTGTATAGCTATTTAATGCAAAAATATTGTATGACTTTTGGACAGCACATACTTTAAGTTATTGCTGACCTGTCTCTCATTTAGCTTTAAGTAGTTCAGACATAATTTTTTTTTTTAACGCATCTCTTTGGACTTTCAGCTACTAGAAAAATAATAAAAGCATATTTTGTGTTACTACAGCTTTCCCAGAAAAGATCAGCTGGAGATCCTTTGCAGCCTTTCTGGTCACTTAGTTCCTTCAACATGCACAATTTCACCAAAGCTTTATTACTAATGTGAGTGTAAAAGACTTCTATAATATGTAATATTCTAATTTTTTGACCACAGTGAATTTTATAGTTTATTGGCACAGGTCAAAAATGTCCTTTTTATTAGGCTAAATCTGCAGTTATAGACTGAAATAGGAGTAAAGTGTTTTATACACTAGAGTTAAGTGGTTCTGTTGAACGTACTAATGTGCTATAGGACTGATAAATGAGAAAGGAAGATGAGTTAGAATAAGGATGCTACAAGATGTGGTCAGGGACAAGAAAAACAATCATTAGCTAACATTCATATGGTTTCTGATGTGAACAGAAAGGAAGAAAAAAGATCCACAAAAGAACATCAAAATTCAAACCAAGAAATTAGGATATAGCCAGTAGTATCTGCAATTAAAAAGTCATTAACAGTCTATTTTTTAACTTCTAATATGGAAAATAACCTTTTTTTTTTAAATTTGATGGGTATTGGAATGTGGAAAAGTAAGAAATTACTTCCACTTTAGCATCCTTTGTTTTCTGTCCCATAGGAAGCAACTATTCCAAATAATACAATCTAATTATAGACTGTAAGATTCCTGTATTTTTGACCCCAGCGAAACAAATACAAGATTTTATAATAGTAGATCTCACTACATAACAAGTTTTCAATAAAATGATCTCAGAGCAACTGCTGTTAGGTGGATAAACAGAGACTGGGTAAGCTCAGCGGAGAGTAATTGGCTGTGTCCTGTTTTCAGTCAGCAGCTGGCAACAGAGAAAGAACAGACTTAAAGCACTGGGGTAAGCTCGGATACTGATTAGTCAGGAAGCTATTGCTAAAGGCAGCAAGAGTAGGAGCTATCCCAGGAGCTCTCTCACAGCAGTTTTCTCTGCCCTGTGAGACACAACTGGAAATCCCTTAATGCACTCTGCCCTTCATTTATTTTTGCTACTGGACATTTGAGAGCATTTAAGAATGTTACTTTTTTGAGTAGTTGCCTGATGATGGATCACACAGAATTAAAATGAATTTATATTTCTTAGAGAAAGGGGAAGACTACCATCTACAGTACAATTATAAAACTAGGGATTACCTGAGAGCAAAGTACTTTTTATTCTGTGCTGAATGGTCAAAACAGAGTTTGCAGCTACTCACGCATCAATCCTTATTTACTCTTTATGCTGAAATTAAGAACTCACCTTGCATTCCAGGAAGGCTGAATAACTTAAAGCCACACTGCTGATCTATTTGCTTTCAATCCAGCTAGTTAAATAAAGCACAAGTAGATAAAAAAATACTATTATTGCACTAGCAGTGTAACACAAGTTACACAAGCATACTCTACAGTAAAAGAGAAGAGCATCAAAATACTACAATTTGGAAGCATAACAAAGCTAGCTATCCAAATTTAATGCAAATTTTGTATATATGCATGTAAGAGAATTAATTTTCTTTTGGCCTCAGAAGCACTTGTATCATTCATTGTCTAGGATAGAATGTGAACTTAAAGAGCAGCTATTCAAGCTATTGTTTCATCTGCAGTATTGAGTGTGCTGTGTCCTGTTTTACTAATTTTATTATACAGAAAACTAAAACAGGAACAACCCTTATCAGGTCTCTCTGCCTCAAGCACTTTAAATTGAAGGCGTGAACTCATTGACTATTAACAACTTATATAGGCTAACTCCTGTGCAGGATGGGTATGTGCCTCTCTCTAGCCACTACAAGGAGCTAAACACCCTAAATTGTGCATCTATTTATGAGGCATTTTACCTCTTCAAGAGACTAAGTACATGTATTAATTTTGGAGGTCAGTTAAAAATACTTAATACCTGATTTCCCAGAGTAATTAACATTACAAAGTACTTCATGTGTTTAGTGCTTTGATTCTGCCTGTCAGTGCAATTGTAGATGTCTGTAAAGAGAGCCTGGAGATCTCAGTTTAAGAACCAAACAATGCAAATGGCGACAAATTTCACCCATCTACCAGAAGAGTAGGAAGGAGGATCCAGTAAACTACAAGCCTGAGAGCCTGACCTCAGTGCTGGGGAAGGTTATAGAACAGACTATCTTGAGTGCCATCACATGGCATGTGCAGGACAACCAGGAGCATCAGGCCCAACCTTTCCAGGTTTAGGAAAGGCAGGTCCTGACCCTGGTGACTGATGAAAGGCTGTGGATGTAGTCTACACAGACTTCAGTAAAACCTTCAACACTGTGTCCTACACCATTCTCCCAGAGAAGCTGGTGGGCCATGGTTTAGGCTTAGAGAGAGTGCACTCTTTGCTGGGTGAAACCCTGCCTGGATGGCCAAGCTCAGAGAATGGTTGAGAAAGGAACTAAACCCAGCTGGTGGCCAGTTGCTAACTGGGCTCAGCACTGGGACTAGTCCTTTTTAACATCCTTACTGATGATCTGGATGATGCTATCAAGTGTACCCTCAGTCATTTTGCAGATGACACCAAGCTGGGTGGCAGTGTTGATCTGTTGGAACGCAGGAAGTTTTTGCAGAAGGACAGGCTGTATTAATGGACTGAGGCCAATTGTAAGAGATTCAACAAGGCCAACTGGTGGGTCCTGCATTGGGTAACCAATCCCTTGCAGCTCTGCAGGCTGGGGTCAGAGTGGCTGGATAGCTGCCCAGTGGAAAAGGCCCTGGGGGTGCTGGTTGACAGCAACTGAACATGATGCAGCTGTGCCCAGGTGGCCAAAAAAGCCAAAGGCATCCTGGCCGGCTTCAGAAATGGTGAGGCCAGCAGGACCAGGGCAGTGATTGCCCCCCTGTACTCAGCACTAGTGAGGCACTCAAGTCCTTTGTTTATGGGCCCATCACTACAAGAAAGACATTGAGATTCTGGAGCATGTCCAGATAAGGGCAATGGAGCTAGGGTTCTTTATCCTGGAAAAAAGCAGGCTCAGGGTAGACCTTATCACTCTCCACAGCTACTTGAAAGAAAGTTGTTGCAAGGTGGAGGTTAGCCTCTTTTCCCAGGCAATCAGCAATAGGACAATAAGACACAGCCTCAAGTTGCACAAGGGTAGCTTCAGGTTGGACACCAGGAAGAACTTCTTCACTGAATGGGCGGCAAGGCTATGACGGGGAGGTGGTAGGGCCACCATATTTGGTAGTGCTCGAGAAATGATTGGATGTGGCACTTAGTGCTGCTGTTTAGTTGACATGGAGGTGTTCGATCAAAGGTTGAACTTGATGATATTGGAGGTCTTTTTCAACCTTAATGATTCTATAAAAACCCAAGCAACCCAAAACCAATGCCACTTCCCACTCATCTCTGCAAAAAAACCCAACCAATCAAACAAAAAAAAACACGGAACAAAAAGAGTTTTGGATTGAAGGAAAGGATGGGGTACTCTATAGCTAGTAGCATTTATTTTGACATAGATGTCATTTAACGTTATCTCACTTTAAAAACACTGACCAAATTGCAACAATGTCCTCCACAAGCTCCTCCCTCAGACTAATTGCCTAATTTGGCATTGTGTTCATAAGAGTTAATGAGCAGATTTGGAAGTATTAGATTGACTCAGACAGCTCTTGAGCTACTGATGGCAGAGTGAAAGATCAGATACCTTCACTTTCTCTTGGAAAAGATGGATCAAAGGAGATATTTACATTTTAGAGCATAGGAAGAAAAAAACATATGCAGTCTCCCTTCTTTGGTAATGACAGCAATAAAATGCACTCACTGAAATAAAAACATGTCCCCAGATAAATGTTTCTGTGCTTATGCACTGAAAAGAAAGGAATTTTGGCAAGGAATTAAGAGTACAGTAAATTCACGAATACAAGCCGCACTGAGTATAAGCCGCATCTCTGGGTGTTGGCAAATATTTCGGTTTTTGTCCATAAATAAGCCGCACCCAAATATAAGCCGCTCTGTCGTTCACAGCGAGGACCCGCGTGCAATTAGTAACAGAACCGCGGGAGGGCGGGGTTTACTGGTTGAGCTAAGGCTGTGCAGGCTTGGCCCGCTAGGGGCTGCTGACGGGGCCAGGTGGCCCAGCCCGGTGCTGCCGCTCGGGGCCGGCCGCCGCTGCCACTGGGCTCAGTCACCCCGGGTCGGTGCTGCCCCGCGGTGGCAGGCAGGGACGGAGCTTCCCCCGCTCCTACGGCAGCGGCGGCGGGCGGGGACGGAGCTTTCCCGCGCCCATGGCGCCGGCGGCGGGTGCGGACAAAGCACCCCGCCTCCTCCCCGAGCCGTGGTAATGGCGGCGCGGGGCTCCCGTCGGCTCCCCGAGCCGCGGCAATGGTGGTGCGCACTTTCCCCCCCCTCCCCGGGCCGTGGCAATGGCTGCGCAGGGCTCCCGTCGGCTCCCGGAGCCGCGGCAATGGTGATGCCCCCCCCCCCCATCCTCCCCGGGCCGCGGCAACGGCGGCGCGTCCCCCCACCCGTCCTCCCCTGGGCCTCTCTCCCTGCCCCCCGTGCTGCCTGCAGGGAGTCAGGACAACACAGTAACACTGTAACAATCGCGGAATGCCGGCTTCTACTGGCAGGTGCTTGGCTCGGCGCCCTGGTTGGCACGTCTGGGGTTGTAAATGTCAGAAAATTATTCACATATTAGCCGCCCCCGACTATTAGCCGCACTTCTGGGTTTCCACCAAAATTTTTGTCAAATTGCTGCGGCTTGTATTCGTGAAATTACTGTATCTGGGGATTACAGTAATTTCATGATTACAAGCCGCACCGATTATAAGCCACACTTCCGGGGTGTCAGCAATGTTTCATTTTTCCTCCATAAATAAGCCGCACTGGATTGAAAGCCGCACTTTCGTTCGCAGAGAGGATCCGTGTGCAACTTTCACAAAGTTGGCAATTAGTAACAGAATCGTGGGATCACAGGGTTTACTGGCTCGGCTCGGGGCTGTGCAGACTCGGATCGACCCCACTTTTCCCCTGCCGGGGCCGTGCAGACTCGGATCGGCTTGGGGCCGTGCGGGCTCACACTTCTGGGTTAGCAAATTTCTGAACCTCATCAATATATTAGCCACACCTGATTATAAGCCGTTCTTTGGGTTCAGACCAAAATTTTAGTCATAATAGTGTGGTTTATAATCATGAAATTACTGTAATCTCTGCTTTTAAAATGAAGGCAATATTAAATAAAACGACCAAATGGAATTATGACTAGACTAAAAAACAACCAAAATCAGAAAATGCCAACCTTTTATAAAGCTATAAAAGCAGCAGAAGCCTGTATGTATTAATAGGTTTTATATTCTGATCCCTTCTACAGAGCGTAGAGAATACAATGGGAAGATCACCACCTTTAAGACTTACTTCTCTGGCTAATGTACCTGTAGTAAATCAAACAGCTGCCTTTCAGTTAATTCTGTCTTCTGTTAAAAAATTTACAAGTTACAAAGAGAAAAGACCAGGAAAACTTAAGTGCCAAAGTTAAGCTGGGTAATGAAAACTTTCACTCAGCTGTATTTAACCCTAGTTCATCAAGATTTATTGTTCCCTCAAGGAGAGGATTTAAACCATGCTTTCTGCATCCCTGGAAAGTTCCATTCTGTTCATTAGCCCCTCTGCTCACAGAGTGCCACTATAAATAACAAATGTTAGTGAGTCTACTGATTCAAATACTCATAATGGATGTGGATGGATGGTAATGATTCCTGCCACATTCTTGGATGTTTCAGAAACTGCATAGCTCCATTAAGTGTAGTGCACTGATGCCCAAATATCCAAACTGGGCTGTGATATCCAAATTTGTTCCTGACCTAAAAGTTATCCTACCTCAAGTACACAAATCAGACTGTCTAGAGCTAAATCAAGTACTTTTATGTGCACTGTATTATAATGCACCATGTACACTCATATCTTTTCAAATACAAGGAAACAGCCTTAAAGCCTAAGAAAACAGATAAAAAGAAAAACCTCTGGAATAATTATTTGTCTGTGCTGAAAATCTGCTGAGATTTCATTCCATTTCCCTGTTTATGACACTAAGTAGTCCTGATGCTATCTTTTCTATTTCTTATTTCATCATTTTGCTATGCTACAAGGAGGGAGAAAATAAAAACTGCAAGTCTGAATAGTGTAGAATAAATTCACTCTTAGTTTTCCAAATCCCAATCTTTAGATTTTTTAAACCTATGGCAAATATGGTCAAGCTTATATGGTCAGGTAACAGTTTTTCTTTTTCTTTCTTTGGTATATGGAGTTAGATAATATCAGGAGACAAAAAAAAATCATGATAAAAACTCTTTCCCCCATAAAAACTTCACCATTACAAACAAAGTCTTCTTTTGAAGACATCATGACTAACTAATGTAACAGAAAGACTATGCTACAAACCAGACAGTTACAGTCTCTCAAAGAAAGAAGTATATACTAGTTATCCTCCAGGAATTAAAATCATCTATGAAATGGCAATTGCATAGACTTCACACAGTTTTTCTGTTTGGTTAAAATAATTTTGCTTAAAAAAGTTATTGGTTTTTTTAAAAAGCAAAATATTACTATGTGAAAGGTAAGAGCCAAACTACTTCACAGTGTATGCTGAAAGGGAATAGATTGATTAGCCCAGCATCTTCCAAAATCCAAATATTCCTTCCTGTGATTACTTAAACTGTAGTTTCCCATCTTGGATTTATAACCTACCTCAATACAAGAAAAGAGGATTTGCAGACCGATCTGCTCACACTCTTCCACATCATTCAGTGCAAGCCTGGCTATCATCTTTCCTCCTGCCATTCAGGCAAGAGCTGCATTTGACTCCTACATTTCCTTCCTTTAACACTCATGATCTCCAGATTTGAGCCACCAAAACTCCTTCTGAGTCTTCAGATTATTTTGCTGGGTGATTGATGCAGATATTGCCTTAGGCATGTATGGTGGAAATACATAAGACTCATCTATTTTTTGAATGAAACAGAAGATACTGGATTTATCAAGCAATTTACAGGCACAAGCACTAATTCTGATACAACTGAACTGCCAGTTTCCCTTTAGAGCGTTCAAACACTTGAAAGTAAATTTTCCAAGTGTTCCCGCCCCAACAAAAGGAAGAAGTTGAAGATAACCCTTGTTTTCTCTGCACGTTTGAACATTTTCAGAGGATTTGCTATAATGAAAAAAGTCAGAGAGAAACATAACTCCAGTATTTCTTCTAGACAACATTTTTGTTCTGTTACAGCAACCACTTAGGAAAATAAATGAAACTAAATTCTCCCAAAGGGGGAAAAAATCCCAGAACATTAATGGAATACATTCACTTACATGGCAAAAAAAGATGACTTAAGAAAAGTGCTTGAAAATTTTAATGAATAATGCTTTGTGCTTTCTCGAAATCTTTTGAATTCCAGCTGACTAAACAATGCTGCATTAATCAGACATCACTGGAATCACAGAACAGACTCAGGTCAGGAATCATACTTTGTTAGTATCTCAGATTTTATCCCCAGTGAAGTCTTTAACCAGAGAAAATACATTTCAAATGTCTTTCTGATGAAAATTTCCTACCTAATATTTCACTTGTGGTTTATTTGTGGTTTCTTTATGAAAGGTAACCTCTTTAAGAAATATATATGCATGTGAATCTATCCAGCTACTTTAAAAACCCCACAATATAAAGAGTTTTATGGCTGTAGTTCAGCAAATCTTTTATTCAAATCAATTTTCTAAAAGCCTCTGAAGAATGAGGCAGGAGTTTAGATACTACTTGTTCTTAACAATCAGAAAACAGAAGTGAAACAGACTGGTAAATTTATACATAAAATCTTGTTTAACAAATATGGAAGAGACTTGAAAAGTGCTCTGAGAAGTGACAATCTCTTTGCTATACATATAAACTTGGTAATTGTCTTCAAATGGGAAGTACTGTTTGACTAAAAAATGAAAATACAAATATGGGTAAATTTCTGGTAATTTACAGCTACCTTTACAAATTTAAGATTTTCCACTGATAAATTTTCAGCTGGCTGCTTTGAATATATAACTTGCCTGTCATAGTTTTTGGAAATCTGGTTACCTACCTAGGGAATTATGAAGCTGACATTTACTGTATGTGCAATTATGGAATGTACAGTGTCACTTCTTTCAAATGTCACCTCTTTGCTACTGTTCTTATCTTGCATAACATGTCCTTGCCTTCCTTGAGAGCTGTGATCTCATTCAACTAATACCAATGAACACTAGCAAAATATTTACAAAAGCAATTAGCTCTTCTGAGTGTCTAATCTGACATCTTCAAAGGGTTGCATTTTAGGAATAAAGTTGTCAAACCTCTGGAGAAAAAAACCTATTTTAAGGTCCACCTTGTCTCAGGATAGTACTTAAAATTTTTACTCTGAAAAAACTTTGGTTCTCCTTTTTGTCTACATTATGTTCAGATATAATGCTATATGATAAGACACAGGGTGAAGGATATGTGTGCAACCTCACTTACGAGTGTTGATCAGGGAAATCTCACAGAACTTTAATTAAATAGACAGGGACATTTTTTGTAGTATTACAATTCCTCCTCACCTTTCTAGATACTAGCTTCTAGTGTGTGTTTAGCTTATACTAAGGGCAAGATTGAATTTTTTTCTGCCTAGATCAGTATTTTAAGTACCCTTTTCCACTCTTGAAAGAGTCTTCAACCATTTTTCAGCATTCGGCATTTTAAAATAAATAAATGATTAAATAAATGTGTGGTTTATAGCTCTCGATGTCAGTCTATTTTAAAAAACATTTTGTTAGAAAACGCCTGAGAAAAAAAAAGGTTTTATTTTTCATTCTAAACTCTTCTTGCTGGCTGCCATCCCTTCTGAATTGGAAACTTTCTTCATTCTAACATTAATTTATGAGCGTGAGAGACTGCTAAAAACTCTGCATCAAAATTAATCTTTTTCCTAGATATTTTGGAATGAAAATTCTTCAGGGTTTTTTTTTGTAATAGTATACGTTTGCAACTGTGGCAATGCAGAAATGCTTCTAAAGAAAGACTTAAAAGTGTGTAAATTCACTTTCCTGGTCTGGATATTATTTTTTCTTTCCACATGTACAAAACTTATGGTCAGTTTCTTTGAACTCTGCTGTATTGTCTAGGAAAAAAACAAAACTATTATAAGCTATTGTAAAAAAGTCTAGATGGTTCCAGGGGAATTACTTCTGTTAAAATAAGCAGCAATTTTACTTGACCTATGAAGTCAATATTGAAGAGAATGTTTGGTCTTAAAATGGCAACAACTGAGAACCATTTTTAATAGAAATCCTATGAAATGTTTTCCTTTCATAACAGTGCCTACAGTTATTCCATGTCTTCTACTGAGAAAACTTGTCTCTTGAGTAAAACTTCACAAAGCTTAACAAAAAATTTCTCCACCAGGTACTGATATTTTGTGATCACGAGCTAAACATGCACATTGCCTTGAAAGCAGTATCTATCATGAAGGACTGGTAGTGCTTAAGAAGGTGCCTTTACTGCTAACACGTTCTGGGGAAAAAGTTATTTTCATGTGTAGCTTCTCCACTGTTAGGTACTTCCTAATGTTCACCACATACAGTTGAGGAAAAGACAGCAACACACACAGTCTTAAGGAAAAATTAGGTTGAAATGCCAGTCATAGCTTGCTGTCACATACAATGGTGAAACAAAAATGACCTCTACATGGTCACACTGTTTGAAGAACTATGATGAGCTTGAGCTCATTGTCAGCTTCGCTTGTCAAAAATAAGGCAGCAAAGACATTAATATGAATATCAGATGACAGTTCTATTATAAATACGAGATGAAAAGAGCCCAACAAACATGAATAAAGGGTTTCCTAATGCTTAATTGGGACAGAATGGCATTACTACATAAGGGTTTTATTTAACAGAAGTCTTTGAAATGTGGCAGACTACACGTGACATGACATTATTCTATTGTGTATAGATTTACTGAACAAACAGCCATAACAATTACAACCATCTCTTACCATGGGAGTTTGATCTCATTACAGAAACAAGACCTTTTTGTCACCTTTAAAAATTAGTTCACAATACAATTACAGTAATTTCACGATTATAAGCCGCACCGAGTATAAGCCGCACTTGCGGATGTTGGTAACTTTTCGTTCTTTGTCCATATATAAGCCACACCTGATTATAAGCCACATGTTACAATACAGGGTGTGATAAAAGGTATCTACTCTATCACCATCTGTTGAGGGCAGTGATCCTTATCTCCATGGCAGATATTCTGCTAATGGGCCATCCATTGAAACCAGGCGGGACATTATTCTTTATCTTTTCACAACCCATCCTTCCTCCAGCCAGTCATTTTCTGCTAATGGCCCATTGAGTCCCACTGTGTGACTGATAAAATTACTGCATCCCATTGGAAGTTGCTCCAGTCAGGGGGAAGAGTCCAACATTTCCTACCAAGATAAAAACAGAGGTTTTGGGACACTAAGGTAGCCCCTTTCTCCACTGGACTCCAGAGGAAAACTGGATTTCTCCACATCACCACTGGACCTCTGGAGGGAAACTGCACCTTTTACAGGAGTACTGCTTCAACTGAACCACATCTGTCACTGCTGGATGACTGCAATCACCATTTAATCAAACTGCTACCAACACCCTGCCTGACAGGGTGTCAGGGTATACTTTGACTTTGTCAGAGTTTGGAGTTTGTTTCTTTGTAGTACTGTATTTCTATTTTAATTTCCCTAGAAAAGAGCTGTTATTCCTAATTCCCATATCTTTGCCTGAGAACCCCTTGATTTCAAAATTACAATAATTTGGAGGGAGAGGATTTACATTCTCCATTTCAAAGAGAAGTTCCTGCCTTTCTCAGCAGACACCTGTCCTCCAAACTAAAACAGCAACTTTCCGTTCTTTGTCCATATATAAGCCACACTTCGGGTTCGGACCAAAATTTTAGTCAAAATAGTGCGGCTTATAATCCTGAAATTACTGTACTGATTGTGACAGAAACACTTCTTTCAACCTTTTCAGTCTCGAAAAGCAACCTGTATTTTTTGTTTGCATTTTATTACAGTTTTTCTTTACTCGCAACATTATGAATATGATCTGCTTGTAAAGATAAACTCTTTCTGATGCATTTGAGGTATGTGTTGATATGCAATCAAAGCTGCATCTCAAATTTGTATTCATGCAATTCAGGTAGCATTAGCCAAGCTTGGCTTGTGCTACTGCAAATAAATGCGTAGCCATAGCAGCAGAGAACTTGATGCAGGTTGCAAAACCTGACCAAAAACTTAGTGAATAATGCAGCTTTCTGCGCTGCAGTGGGCTCTGCCCTGCCTTGGAAATGCTGCTCCATGTATCTGGACTTCAGTAGCTTGAAATAAACATACAAGCTGCAAATACGCCTTGACTCTTGTTGTAAATAATTGATAAACTCAGATCAGCCATAGTTATTAGTAATGATCTGCTTGAAATGATCTTCTAATGTGCAAAATCCTGATCACTGAAAATTAAGTGATTTTTTTCCGCTTCCTAACTAAAATAAAATAAAATAAAATAAAAGAGCTTCTCTGTTAGATGCTACTGAATCCTAAGCACACCACTAAAACTATACCAAAACTTCGCTTGTGTCAAATAATGCTCTGAATTGGAATTGCAGCAAAAGCATATACCACAATATTTACTGCAGTCCATGGTCCTTTGCAGTTAAAGCTGTAACATTAACAGTTAGTTTTGCACATAGATGTAATTTAGTAGGTAATTTAAAAATAAAAAATACTATGAATGGGAACAAAATATGCCACCTCTATCTATATCCACTGAAATCTAGTGTATATTACTTCATTCTTAAGGCACTAAAACATTTCCAAGATGTAGCAATGTATATTATTTCTGTTAGTTATGCAGCAGGAATTTTTCTCCACAAGAAATATTGTGACTTGATAGGCCTTGCCACCAGCATTAAAAATACAATTGGTAATTCTGATCACAAAAATAGAGCAGATTTAAACCTGGTAAAACCTACATATCACAGATCACTAACACACTAACACACCAATGTTTTAGTTGCTGTCCAGCAGTGCTTACCCTAAGTCAAGGAATTTTCAGGTTCCCCTGCTCTGGAATGCTCACAGGCTCTGCATGTGCCCTGCTCAATTGACAGGGGCACAATAAACCAGGGGGGTGTATAGCTGGGACAGCTGATCCAAACATCATCAGGCATCAGGCTCAGCGTGCAAACTGAGGAAGTTGGTCAGGAGATGGTGATTGCTAGGAAGAGACTGGCTCAGCATTGGTCCACAGGGGTGAGCAATTGTATTGTGTATTACTTGATTTTCTTGTGTTTCATTTCTCTCCCTCCCTCTACTTTTTACTCCTCCTCTGTCTCCTCCTTTCTAGATTATTCTTATTCTTCTTATTATTATAATTATTATTATTAACCTATTTTAATTATTACACTGTTCTTTTCTCAACCCATGAGCTTTACTTTTTTACATCTCACCAGGGAAGACAGAGTGTATGGCTGCAAGGTACTTAATTGCCAGCTTGGGGTTATAACACTATTTATGCTTGGATCTGATTTAGTTGCCACTTTTTAAAGAGAAGTATCTTTAATCATAAAGACTAAACTAGATTTTATTAATTTGGTTGGTCGTGTTTTGAAACAGAAGAGATTAATTAGAACTTGATGGCACCTGCCCAACAGAGGTTATTACACTCCTAAGGATTCAGGACAGACATTTCCAGTCATGGTTTGTAATTCTTTTTGACTGTATGATGAATCCTAGGTATTAATCTACAGTGTGCATTAATAAAATATATTTAGAATAAGTGAATTTGCCAGTCTCAGCAGCATAAACCGTCACCAAACCAGTTATCAGTTAATGAAAACAGCCAAAACCAGTACAGAAGCAAACATGGAAAGTGCTTGAATTGCTACTAAAGGACTTTCAGCAATCTCCACATATTTTTGCCTTACAGAAAGACAGTGGCTTTTTTCCCATGATATAAAATTTGGAATCCTTTTGAAGATTTAGGATGGAAAAAAATAGCAAATTAGGAACAACCAAGCCAATGCTTCGTCTAATAAAATAGCCCAGTTTTTCTGAAGTGGGCTGAAGTCACAGACATTCATCACTTATTATATACATATAGATAGAAAGAACAGGCTATTGAGCATATATGAATAGATGACATAAAGCGCAAGATATAGATATATCCATACAGACATAAAGTGCAAGAAAAAATGATACAGACAACAATACTGACATTATACATTGTTGAAGTCAGAAACAGAAAATCAAAGAAACTTTATCAGTATAATTCCTATCTTGACTGACCACATTAACTTCATTAAGGTTATTGTTATTATTTAAAATTGACTTTGACACTCAGGGAGACGAGAATTCATTCTAGACAGTATGTAACCTAAATGACCACATCCTTCCACTGAAAAGGAAAAAAAGGCTTTGAACTCACCATAATCTACACCAGGTTTGGTGCTCTATGTGGCTCAAGATAGGAAGATGTAACACACAGAGATTGTGATGTGTCAACAAATCAAAAACATGCTAATGAATTCTTTAAAAGTAAGCTCAGATCTGTACTAGCCTGTTTCAGAGCTAACAAGACAACTGAAAGAAACACCGAATTAATTTTAAAATGTGTTAGAATTATACAGTCTCAAAATGCTTTATGGAAAAACTGCCTTTGGTAAAACCAACAAAAATTTCAACAGTTTATTTTTACTCTTCTCTGCAAATCAGACTTCTGAACTTCAAATTTTAGCACCAAATTATATCCATTTGATGTACAAATCTTTACATGGTTTAGACTAAGATTTTTCAGCATTAAAATGTTGGTGAGTGTTTGTTTTTGTTGTTTTGTTTTTTAATCTGAAACATGGCCATGAAGTATGACCAAAGGTAGTTAAGTTTGAAAACTGGAAGCTACTGTCTGTCCACAAAGAGCTGCCTAGGTGGAATGTGTTGGTAAGATGCTGTATTCAATATGACTGCTCTTACAAGCACAAACACTTACAGGATAAATTCAGATGCGCTCTATAGTCATTACTCAAATATCCATATGTTATGTGCTAGACAAGTACTTGATGTTTCTTTGATTAAATTTTTGTAATTGTCTACAAACTGTCCTTTTAGCTCTATTTTCTTTGAACTTGTGTATATATGCCAAATTCAACAGGTTAGAGTTTTTTATTTTTTTTTGCTACACTCAGGGAAATAAACAGTTAAACATGAAGTATAATTAATATAATCAATTTTATGACATCTGCATTATAAAACCGGCAGTGCATTTAAATACCAAAAAATATTGTGATCTGCTTTAAAAACTAAGAAAAGATTTTTTCCCCTCATTATTAAAATTTATCTTTAACAGAAGGACCATAGATATAAAGCTTTTCCTGAGATTACTAGTCATGAGCACTCTGGACTCCTCATGCTGAATTAAAACACAGCCAATATAGTAATATTCTGTAGACTGACTATCTAGCAAAGCTAACAGACACCCACATCTGCGCTGTAACTTTTCTTACAATCCTACTGATTACATTGAGATAGCTCAGCAGTTTACGAATTAACATTTACTGTGACTTTGTTGAGATAACACTCCTTCTGAATTATACTTATAAACAATAGCTTAAACCATTTCAGCTACAGCACCAAGAAAACCCAGACAAAGAAACAGAGAATAAATGTCAAAAGTTCTCAGATTTGGTATAATAGGCACTTAGTAACACTTAAAATGTTACTCCATCTCTGCTTTCTGTTATAGTTCCATAAACCCTAAAAAACTTGCATAATAATTCTTAAGGATTATAAAAATACTACAATTTTAAAACATAATCAAAATTTAAATAAATAAAAATCCCACAAAAGATACAAGAGCTTTGCAGAGTTAGTATAGTTTCAGGATGTAATATTCAGATGATTCTTAAAAAGCAAGTTCCAATATGGTTTAGTACTCCACTAATGTACAACACTGAATAATCGCAGCAGTGTTGAAAGCACAGATCAACCACATAAGCTAAGCTAAGAAGTGCATGCAATTCATGAATATAGTTCATTACCATGGTTACAAGCTTTCAGCACAGGCCGCTGTGTGGTTGGACTGAGATTTTGTGGTATGTCTGCAAAAGCAAAGAAACAATGGAAATAAAACACCTGTTTGAAAGCTAACAGAGTATTACAACATTACAAAGCAGAAGTTTAGGCATTTAGGAATTAGAAGTTAGGTATTTCTTGGAGTAAACAACAGTTATATACGAGAGAAATAATTTGACTAAGACTCACTTATGGAGCAAGATAACTTTCACTTTCCCATACAAATATAAACCCTAAAAATTTGAAGTACATTTGGCTGTATTAAGTCTTGTCCTAATGATCTGGCTATAATAAGTACATTAATTTCCAGTCTTACTGACATAAGCAACAGTCTAAATATCCCTGAAAACTGTCATTGCACAAACAAATTAAACCTGGCAGTATCTAAATTCTAGAGCACTGGACCCACAATGCTTTTAACTTTCTCTGGAGAATAAGATCTAAAATAGAATATTCACCTTTGGACCTTGGTGTCCTTTTCCTTCTGTCTCGAAAAGCCGCACCTGACTGCAAGGCCTCCAGCAGGCTATCCATCACTCCAGTCTCCTCACCTTCTGTAAAGGAAAAAGAAGGAACCCTCTTGGTTACCATAGCAATATCAAAGAATAAAGAATAACACCAACAAAACCCAATAATAACAGATACCTATAGTATTATTAAAACTATTAATTTCAAACTTTGACCAGTGCTTTAACATTTATAAATTGCTGTCTTCCAATTAACCACAACAGATTTGATCTTCTAGAGATTGAACTAGACCAAATTATATTCCACTCATTTTACATTTCTCTTTCTCTATAGCATAGTTTTAAGTGAAATGTCATTTCACTCATATTTTCATTTCAGTACCCGTCTACAACTGCAAATAATCACTCTCATGTCAGCTTTCAAGAGCTGTCCTTTATATGATTTGTTACATTTGACAAAAGATCATTCAGTTATTGTGATAAAAAGTTGAAATTGTTTCTCAGTGGGGAGTGGAGTGAACAGTATTGGACTTGATGGGATACAGTGATATCCATAAGTAGCTTAAATCAAAAGCCATTTTCCATTCACATTTAATAACCTCTGGCCAATTTAAATAATTGATGTAGTTCAGGAAAATTCTACTTGTCGAATTACATGCTTATAACACCTAATAACAGACATAGGTGTATAATAACCCCCAAAAGAATTGTGACTGTTACTCTGAGATGGCAACCAAATGCAACTATTAAACACTCTCCTTTTACTTTTTAAATAAACACATCAAAAAGTGTTATATTTTTGAACCTTGTTACCCCAATGTATGTATGCATGGGAGGACGCTGAACAGAACTAGAGGGATTAACTACGCAACAAAAAATCTCTACAGAGGAATAAAGAATTCCATGATAAAAACCTCATTATACCCCACTGGCAAAACTACCTAGGTCAACACACATCTGGGATGGAGACAGGAGTAATTGCCGACAGTGAATATGTAAATCAGGATCCAAACTCCTGGTGCATATAACAAGATGCCAAGTATAGGGGGACAATCACTGTCCGGGTCCTGCTGACCATACTATTGTTGACACAAACCAGGAAGCCAGTGGCCTTCCTGGCCACCTGAGCACACACACTGGCTTGTTTTCAGCTGCTGTCAATCAACACACCCAGGGCCTTTTCCACTGGGCAGCTTTCCAGCCACTCTGCCCCCAGCTTGTAGCATGGCAGGGGATTATTATGACCCACATTCAGGACCCACCAGTTGGCCTTGTTGAATCTCATAGAACTGGCCTGAGCCCACGGATCCAGCTTGTTCAGATCCCTCTGCAGAGCCTTTCTGTCCTCCAGCAATTCAACACTTGTCACCCAGATGACACCAAGCAAACTGAGGGGGCACTCAATTCCCTCATCCAGATCATTGACAAAGATACTAAACAGGACAGGGCCCAACACCAACCCCTGTGGATGGTTACTCATGGCCAGCCATCAGCTAGATGTAACTACTCACCACCACTCTTTGGGCTCAACCATGCAGGAAACAGTAAGCCTTAGATCTTCTCTTTTCTCTCTACTCTATACTACCAGACTAGTTTTCAGCCTTAGACAAAGTACTATACACAAAACCAAATAAGTGAAAATTAGCAAAAAAATAATAATTTTGCCTAACATTTATATTTATGGCAGGTATAGAATAAACACGAAGACTGAAATACAGAACGTTTTTTCATTTTGCTTTGTGTTTGCTATAACATGCTTTATTACACTGAAGTTTGCTCTCTTATGACTAATGGACTATCACACCTATTAGTATGGCTTGGAATATATCTTATAAAAAAATCCCTCAGACTATGTCTTTGGCTTCCTATTTGTTTGTTCAGGTTTGATTTTTGTTTCATTTTTTTTTTTTGTTTTGTTTAGATTTTGTTTGGGGTTTTGTTTTTTTCTTTTTAGTTTTGTTTTTTGTGGGTTTTTTTTTCCTGTTGGTTTGGTAGGAGGGTTTTTGTTAGCTGTATAACTTTCTCCATCTGATGCCATGCAATTCTCTAAAATACTAATGTTTGGAATGAATATAGTCAGTGAATAGTTTCAAACCAACATGATGCCTGAAGAAGTTTTGAGCCAAGCCATTAGTTATGTTAACGAACATGAATACTAGAGGAAAGCTTACAAGCATTTTGGGTAATAGTAATTCAGAAAAGATTTAATAGTATCACAGTCACTAAAATGATACCATTAATGTCTATGGAAAAGAGTTCATAAGTTTTGTTTTAGGAAGTAGGAGTAACAGAAGAAAAATTTCAATGCTATTTCAGCATATCATCTGTTTCCTCTTAAACCTGTCCAAGGCTACTATGGATTTCATAGTAAGTTCAAACACTTAACAATTTTCAGTTAAAAAAAAACCTGGTTACTATAAAAAGGTTCATCAAATAAATTTAAAAAAATAAAATTATGAAACAGAAATATTGCTAACCCACAACTTGTAGTAAAGATATAACATTTATGTGCACTATCTGTTTTTCACTTATCTGAAATATTCTGGTAGTCACAAAGCAGATTATAGCCTGGTTTTCAAACTCGTACAACTCCAGTAAGCTCCAAATTCTGATTTCTGATACCTACATCAGCAGCTGGCTGTGACAACTTCTATCAAGTTATGCAGGTAACTTAAGTTATGCAGTTATCAGTACCCCCACTATTAATAACATTGTCCAAGTGTCTATGATGGGAAGATTAAGAAATGAGAGTCCACCATGCAGCATTTGAGAAATCTTTTAAATTACCTTGGGAGAGCTGTATACAACATCGCTACCGTGACAGTATAAGAGTCACAAATACTGTTCAATATTAACACTTCCTAAGGGATCTTTAAATCGGCTTTCACAAGCTGCTGCAGATGATTGGCACCAGTCCCAACTGGCTTCCTAATTAGTCAAGTGTATCAATCTTTTGACAACATAGAACTAGGAATTCTAGTTGGCTTGCAGATAGCTACATAGCCCACAGCAATTCCTTTGAGAAAGATACCCTTTTATGATTTAAATGGTCTCTTTTCCCTCAATTGCAGAATAGAAGATTTAAACACTTTTTAATATCATACCTAATTAAAACTCATACAACTGTCTTTTAAATACCATCTAAAGGAGAAGTAAACTTCCCAAAGTAGCCAGTGAGTCTTGCCCTTGACATTTCAGTGCAAGTCAGACATAAACAACCTAATTTCATAATTACATCTTTAAAAATGTTAAGAATATTAAAGACCCATCTCTTCTAGAGCACTGAGTATCATTAGCTTTACATGTACACCTATAATGTCTTATAATGGTAGCAACAGATACTGCAGTTAGTAGTGACACCTGCATTTCAGGTACTTATAAAGAACAAATTATATATACCATAATTCCAGGAGCAGTAGCCCACTGACATGATAGAATCACAAATATCATTAGCAATGTGGTTTTATAAAAAGTGTTGTAAAAACATTATTTTGAATGAAAAATGTTTTATTTTTATAGTTCCTCTGAACCTGTCCAATATAAAATAAACCACATACACTAGGACTTCAGAATTTCACTTTACCAGGAGAAAACATAATAATATGCCTGCTTCCTTTTTCACAGAATCCAATCTTTATTCAGCTACTCTTAAAAGAAAATACTAAGAAGCTTCAGAAAAGCAAACCAAGGATTCTTTTGCATGGTTTCTGCTGATGTTGCTTGCTCAATCTGTACACTTGTAAGATTTACCTACAGGAATTTTGGCTATTGTCTTCCACCATCTTTATTTATGGCATTGCAACTACATGCAGCTTTTTGTTATATTGTACATAATGAAAACGACCAGCTCCTAAAGCCAAACACTAAGTTTCATGTGAAACTGAAACCACACAACTTGGACAAATGCATACATTAAAAAGAGACCTTACAGATTCCATAGCTGTTACAGAAGGACAAGGGTGCAAAATCTCCAGGGCTACTCCTGAAGTTATCTGGATAGCCGAGTTTAATTATCTTTGTTTCATCTTTGATCCAACTCCATGGCAGCACTCAAGCCTTTATATACAGTAATTTCACGATTACAAGCCGCACCATTTTGACCAAAATTTAGCTCACAACCCGGAAGTGCGGCATACACTCCAGAGCGGCTAATATATTAACAAATTTAGGAAATTTCCAAACCCAGAAGTGAGAGCCTGCAAGCACGGCGGAGCTGCCCGCCCCCAACAAGCGCAGCAGTGCTGCCCAGCCCCAATAAGCGCAGCAGCACCGCTTGCCCCCCACAAGCATGGCAGCGCCGCTTGACCCCCGAAGCGCAGTGGTGCTGCCCAGCCCTGACAAGTGCAGCGGTAGTGGTGGCTGGGCACGCCGCTCTCCCGCTTCCTGTCAGCTGCGGCGAGCAGGGCCAGGGCCACTCCCTGGCGGCAGCCCCCCCGAAGCAGGGCTGAGCCCGTAAACCCCACCATCCCGCAATTCTGTTACAATTTGGCAACTTTGTTGCACACGGGTCCTCGCTGAGAATGACAGAGCGGCTTATAATTGGGTGCGACTTGTGTATGGACAAAGAATGAAATGTTTGCCAACACCCGGAGATGCCACTTATAGTCCGTGTGGCTTGTAATCATGAAATTACTGTAATTTAAAAACAAACTTGGAGTGCTGAAGCTATAGGATTTGTTTTCTTCATCTTAAGAATTAAATCCACTCAATTCAGCAAGTACCATAATTGATACTTTTTAAATTCTTGTTTGCTAGAATACAGACTGCTTTTTTTTCTTCCTCTTCAGCACAGGACATAATTAAAATTAGATATACTGCACTTAGTTTTTGACTGACTAAAATGTAAGCCCTTCACAGCCTTCTTCCAGGTTTAGCTCCATCATGTCTTGTGCATTTACATACAAACATTTCAGAGGCAAAAGATTACCAGGCATGGGACGGTGAAAGCTGAGATGTTTCCAGACTATTTGCACAAGGAAGAAAAAAAGAAAGCTACATCTTTTAACTTTATTAATATTGTGCCTTTACTTTAAAGACATTATGAAAAGTCCTCTATATTTGCTTGTATAAGGATTGATTTTGATTAGCGCAGGCTATAAAGCACTGCTCAACTGACTAAAGGCTCCATCTGAGTAAAATTTGAAGTAACAAACATTCTCTGAACAAAATCACAAGAAGAAAGCTTTAGCCACACCTAGTTTTGAATTACTTAGGTTCCAGGAAGCAGAAAAGCAGATCACAGAGAGGAAGATAATTTCAGCCATCAGCGCAGCAGTGAGGATATAGGATATAGGATATAGGTTCCATCTTTTCAGTCTCAGAGTGTAAGGCAGCCAGATTCTGTGCAGTATTCATAGTGCTGATGTGAACAATTTCTAGATCTTTTAGCCATACATATGATCAGGGCAGAAGACTTCTTGAAGGCTTTTACATTTCAACATAAAACTATAAAGCAATCTTAACGTTACAATGCAACTTATTTAGCAATGACTACCTAAACTTTGAGTCTTCACTCCAATGAAACTCAGATACAAAAAAATTGTGGGTGGATGGTAAGAACAACTTTGTCCAGGAAATGCACAGAATATATAGACTGCAACCTGTACTTGTCCTAAGGCTTTGATTTTTTTCTGGTAAAAGCCATAGCAGCAACCGGATAAACTTCATCGACAGGTGAGTTAAGGAATACATGACTATCAGTCTGACTTTCAATAACAGTGCACAAACTAGAGCCATGACCCAGAATACAGAGATTCCTTTGACACTGATAAAATTGTTGAAGAACCTTGTTAAAATAAGTATGAAAAAGAAAATTTTCAGTGTACAGTTACAAGCAGAAATGGCTGCCAAGTGTGCCTTGGATGGACTGTCTGAAAGGACAGCTCCTTTTAGATTTAGAAGTATTAAATCCAACTTCAGAAAAATATCATTATTTGCAGTGACTTCAGGCAAAAAACATGTAACAGCCCTTCCAAAAGTAAAACACATGCACATACCTCATGCTTCAAACTAACACTCTAGTACAGTATCAGAAGAGTTACATTTCTAACTTATGTCCAACATGAATTAGAAAGCCTTTGACAGTGCTTCAGAGCCCTTGGTAAGCACACTCTTAAAAGATATGATTTCTCCTAATGACTGATTTGCCCATTCCATAAATCCAGCTGAGAATAGTACATTTCATGCCACCTTGTTTGCTCTTGATAAACTGGTCTATTGTTGAGCTGTCCTAGAGTGCTTTTGTGGTTTAGAAATAGATACATTTTGACTCTATGCATATGAACAAAGAGGGCCCCAAGCTCCAGAGAGTTTAAAACAAGTTAAATTCAAAATAAACTCCACTCTTCATGAACTCTGAAAGCCAGCTGTCCCTTTCAAATCAGCTAAAATTAAGGTTGGTACCTAGACAAATTCAATTTAAGATAGCTCATGTGACAAAACCATAAGAGGTAAGAGGTGCTTTTGTATCACCACAGAGCTACAAAAACACTTCATTGCTGTAAGGTACCAATTCCTGCATCTTAGCTGGATCACAATTTCCCATTTAAGCAATGGAACTGAGAGTGAAATAATCTTAATATTGAGCTTGATAATAAAAATGTTAATAAAACATTTCTGATGTTCATTTTGAGTCTGTAAGTTCCTTCTTTCTATGACAACAGAAAAAAAGCCACTGTAAACTCATACAGAGTTTTCCACAAAGATTATCCAGTTTTACCTATATTGGTGCAAGATCCAGTAGAATGAGTGTTAGAGCAAGTGTTTCTGAGAGGCATCCAGGTAAACTGGACTTATAAAAGAATGAACAGAACACCAAGCCTTTGAGGTTGTGCCCCAGGACTTGATAAGGGAGAAAATATTTATTACACCTTCCTTCATGACTTGAATGATGGAATAGAGTGCACTTTGATCAAGTTTGCACATGGTGCAAAATTCAAAGTAATGGCTGACCTATTCAGAAGAATCTTGAAAAGTCAAGGAAATTTGCACATAAACACACTAATGAAATCCAACAAAAGACCTGTATGTGATGATGTGGAACCTCATCCAGGAGCACAGGTGGAAGGCTAACTGGTTGGAAAGCATCTTTAAAAAAATAATTGGGGATTCTGGTGGACAGCATATTGATCATGAGTCAGTATTGCAGCTTTGTGGCAAAGAAAAGCATTGCCAGCAGGTCACAAGAGGGCATCCTTCCCCTCTTCTCAGCACTGATGAGACACATCTGCAGGGCTGAGTCCTGTTCTGGCACCTTTGTACAAGGGAGACACAAACATAACCAAGCAAAGCCAAGGGCTATGAAGATGCTAAAGAGATTAGAGCATCTCTCATATAAGAACACACTGAGAGAGTTAGGACTGTTAAGTCTGAAAGGAGAAGGCCCAGGGGGATGTTATCAATCTATAAAAATACCTGCGGGGTGTAAAGATTGCTGCACCAGACTCATCTTAGAGATGCCCAGGGAGGGCAGTAGGCAATGAGCACAAACTGATTACAAAGAGGTTACCTTTTCACTAAGTCCACTGAATTTTGCATATACATCTACTCTTTCACCAACTCAACAATACAGGATATTCTAGTAATACATTTTATATTGCATTACCTGGTACCTAATTACTGACAATTTAAAAGTCAGATAAAAGACTCAATCTTTTTAGAGCCTTTTTGCTATTCACTTGGAATGCTGTGCCTTTTTAGTGGGGAAAAAAAAGCCTGCTAAATTGAGAACAATGATAAGTTTCTTTAAGGTTTTTTTAACCACTTATAACTAAAACAGATCAGCCTTATGCACTCAGATTATCTAAGGCTATGATTTGAAAGTACAGCTAATACAAGAACTATTGATTCCATATGAAGAAGTCAGTCAACATGTTTTACTATTAAGGAGTTTTATCATTTTCTTTACACATCACAACTCCAATGACACTGAAAAGAATACAAACAATCTGCTTTTCAGACTAGCCAAAAACTAGTATTTTCATTAGTTTTGTTTCACAGAAGGAAAAAAAATAAAAACAACTATTACTGAGATGAATCAATTACAATTTTATTTAGAAAGCAGGAAGAACAGCTATAGGAGCATTATTAATTGAACATAGTTTCTTAAAAGAATATATGGAGCTGAACATAATATACCTGTGTGGGTGTGGGTGAACATCTTGTCTCTTGGTTACTGCGTGCCTCTGAAGGAGCATATTGAGCACAGTACTGTTTCCATTTAAATTTATAAACAGCCAATAAATTTGAAAATTTACACAATGATTACTCATACTGAAAGGTGTGCTACAGAGATGAGGGGCTCAAGGAAATTTTCAAGTTAAATAATTTTTCACCAGTGGAGTGATAAAGTTCTGACTGGCTTACATGACTGGGCTTACTTTAAGAAAAACTTCTGGACAGCTTTGAGTGGGAAAGACCTTTTTGTCTTGGGTTGGGTAGGACTAAATGCCTAAGAATACCCAGGAAAATCAGACCAACAGCCCACCTATCCCTGCATCCTTTGTGCACTAGAAGCTGATAGCAAACATCCATACAAAGGACAGGATAAATATATAATTACATTACTAGAATGGTCTCTTGGTCTCCAGCTGTTCATGATTCAAAGACTTTGTATTTGAATTTAGTAGCCTTCAATAGGGAGAAGCTGCCAGAGAAATCAAGTAACTTTTGTCAGCAAGCTTCAGAGCAAGAATATTTTGGTATGCAGTAACATGACTGTACTTCTGTACAACCACTGAGGTATTGCTGAGTGAAGATAAGCTTCCTAGCAAACAGCACAGTAATAGAAGCAGCAGCAGACTCAGTTTGAAGGAAGAGTCAGAGACATGACCTTCCCATCAGCTAGCTTTCCAACCATTACAGAGGAGGTTCTTGGCTCTTTTACAACCTTGGACTGAGGAAAGTAAAAATAAAGCATATCCTCCAATGCTTTGGTAAGGATATTTATTCCTCCCTTCCTCAGCAACTTGAGAGAAGAAACTTTTGATGATACAGAAAAAAACTTGAGACTAAAAGCACCACATAGCAGGATTGAGAGTTTAGAGGACTCTGATGTCTCCCTCCTTACAGAAGACATGTGAGGCAGTATTTGGAGTAGGAAATGCCTACTCAAATCAAAACAAACCATCTGTACAAACGTTAGAGCTCTTAATCCCAAAGATGTCTCAAGAGATTGTAATTGTTTTTAATGGTAATGCCATTTTAAGTTTTCAGCACTGTTTTCCCATTTGTTGAGAAATTTTACTTCTATAACATAAATGGCAAGCCTTAAGAGAATATTCATCTACAAACATTACTTTGTTGACCCTTCATTTTTTCAACAATTCTGTTTGTTCTAATTATTTTTCTCTCTTCCAAATACAGCTGCTATTTATTTTTCCTTGGGCTTTGTGTAAACCTCTGTTTCATAAACACTTTTCAGCTGCTATCTCCAAAGATTCCACTTCTAAGTAAAATTTTCAGAAGGAAAATAATTGTTTCTTCCAAACAACTTGATCTTTTAGAGCTACTACATAGTACAAACTAACAGCAGTTGCAGCATTCTGAGCCCATGGGCTGCAAATAAATGCACGAACCTCCATGTTCCAGAAGACTTAGCACCTTTGACATCTTGTTAGAGCATAACCTGTGACTATTAGTTGTTGATTAAATTAATATACATTCAGATCACTTCTACTTTTTTCATCCAATTCTGTGAAATGATACAAGTTTTGCTGTATCTCATCTTTTGCTGTGGTTTCTGCAGATGTTTTACAACAGATGTACCACATTGAATCATTTAAATTTTTTTGATTAAACATACCTGTATATTATCATTCTCTGGAACCTTTCTCAAGCATGAATGTGCCAATTATTCTTGAGGGAACATCTGGATGCTCTTGGTAATTTACCCAGATTTATACTTTACTGTCAAAACAATACAATTGTAGCTGAAAAATAACCTACATACTTAGGGAAATATCAAGTGATATCTCCTTTCTGGTGGATTTGTGGCCAATGTCTCTCACATCTCCTTCCTCATATGTATGACTCTTTTTTTTTTGTAAACAGATATTATGCAAAAATTAGATCTACTCTCCAAAATTGTCATGGGATTACTACCAACTGTCCAGTAAATAAAAATGAGTAAATATTGAGTAAGCAGCTCTTAAAAGGTCTCAATGTTCTTTCTGCCATTGTAATTTAACATAAGAGGAAGAGGTTACAGTCCTCACAGTTATGGGGAAAGAGTTATTTCCTCCTAATAAATGTGATTCTTAAGAGTGAATTCAAGTAACAGAAAGTGACCTCAGGAAGCCTCTTGGTGGAGAGGGTCCAATCTGAGGATAAGTGGAGGCAATCAGGGAACAAGAGGAAAAAGTTATCAGCACCAGGGAGGAACTGACTTGAGTGGAGTATTGAAATTCCAAAAGGGGAAACTACCTGGAGAAAATAACTTACACAAAATGCTTGTTAGATAGTAATAATATATCTTTAGGACTTCTTCATATATATCATTGTCAGATCTTTTGTGCCCTTTACAGTAAATTTAGTTGAATGACACATATTCCTGAATTCCCAAAAGCTAGTAATATACCTACTATTGTACAAAAATCTATATTCTTCCAGGATATTAGCCCAAGCAGACATTTTAAAACAACGAATTACTAACATATGCTAGCAACTAATGATATCATTTCGCTAATGATTCACTAATGATGTGACTTTTGCAGTCCTTCACTCCCCTGAGAGGAAAGGAGTACTCTTGAGAAGTACTGAATCTCTTACTCCAGTGAGAACAAATTAATAAAATGGAGGTCTTACAAACTTGAGCTAAGCAGATAAAGTAGGGTCTTTGAGGGTACCTACTAATATAAATAGCTTTGGGGATTTTCAAATTTATTTCAAAGGTAAGCATTTTATCTGTTGGAATCTGAACTTTAATTAGCTAATTACATTTACTACTTCAATTTTCTAAACTATCAGTACTGGGATCTATGGTGTCCCTTTGTTTTGCAGAACACTACAGAACTAATAAAAATATTCATATTGCTCAACTTAGCAGACAATAATAAAGCAGTTAATACTTGAAGAACCAAAGCCTTAAACGCTCTTAGCAAGTTTGTGCGACAGAAACGCGGGGGATTTTTTTCTAAAATGAGATAAACAATATAAAACCTCTACAAAAATAAATCTTGCAAAATTGACTGCAAATAAAGTCATAACTGTTTAAATGAACTAAAACTAATTTAAAATCAGATCATTATGATAAAAATGAAACTGATTAATACAACTGAAAACAAACTAATATGCTATATTGGAAATCAGATGTTCCATTTTGGCATTATTTCACTGCTTTTATGCAAGAAAAGGGCAATCTTTGTAAATAACTACAGATAAAAGTGGCTTGTTACTTAAATAGTATTCAAAGTAAGACACAATGAAGATGCCACAATGATGGAGTTCTCAATTATATTACAATAAATTTAGCTGCTATTATCTCAGCTATAGAATTCTTTGCATTCTGATAAGATCAAAATAATTGATTGGTGTGCTTCTACTAAGAATCTGAACAGCATGAGAAAGTATCTATCTGAATGTTAATAGTATGCAGACAAGTGGCATTTACATAAAGATCCCCTTTCGCTGGCTATTTACCTTTGGAAGGATAGTGTATGATAGTTTGATCTGGCTTCACAAAAGCAAGTAAAGCATCTCATGATGAATATAATTTTGCAGTCCAGAGAATATTTGGAGGACAGATTTTATTAACATAAATTTCAAAATGCTAAGTATCACTCACTACGCAGCAAAATGTTGAGTGAATTCCACTTACTTTTCAGGTTAGGATGGAGCTGGAAGGAAAATATGAACCTGCTACTTTTACTGCATAAACTGAAGACTCACAGCCTTCTTTATCAGTGAACTATTTGAGCTGTGACCACTAGAATATGTTGGTGTTGCTAAGATGTAAAGATAGAGACTTTTAGCAAACTACAGTTTAGAGGTGTGTAAATCTGACATTGGTTGCAGGTTCAAATCTCAAAACCAATTCGCAAGAGGACTAATGAAACAAATCCATATAATAACAGAAATCTATGATCTTATTAACAGAGGTTAAAATTTATATTGTAAAGCCTACCTAAAATGTTCAAGTTTTTCTAAAACATCTCTAGTGCATATTCATAAAACAGTACACACTTCACAAACTATAAAATATTGATATATTTGTATCTGAGATATAAAAAAAATAAATTAAAAACTTTACGAAGACATCACAAAGTACACATATGTATCTAATTTTAGAAAATGACCATATCAACACTGCTTTTGGTGCAACAGTACGGCAAAAGAAGCCTGATATAGAAGTATGGATGACAGAGCATACCTGTGATCTAGGTGTCTCACTTGTCACCTGTGTATGAAAGGCACAATATAGGCTAAGGAAGATTATTGTAGTTTGTGAGAAGGCTGATATATGACAGGACTACTTTGGAACTCATATTTGCCATAAATATCATTTACTACTAATGAAATAATTTTTTTTTCATACTGAAGAAATTAGTTTAAACTAAAACTCAGGAGTTACCATTAATCCAGACTGATTTTATTTTTGGGTTAATATGACCTTTGTAGTCTTAATTTTTTTTTTTATGTAGTTCATTCAAAACTCGTATAAATACAGTCCTAACATGTTGCATGCAACTTATTGACTCAAGTCACATACTGGGTATATTTTAATAAAATTTATATTTCATTACATATTACTTTATGATGTAAGTGTCCCTCCCAACTTTTGCAGTATTATGTAGGTTATTTTTATGCAAAAGTAGTTTCCTCCACCTTGTGAAGCCAAAGGTAGCATGATAGGTAGCAAAACCCTACTCTTCAAACAGCATCCATAAGCAGATGAAAGGTGAAGAAACCCAAAGATTTCAAGAACAAAGCAAAATCTGGGGCAGGTTAAATGCCTGTATTGTAAATGAGACCAGTGGTTAACAATACAAGCTTAGGAGGATGACAGTAATCTTGTTTAAGCACTGGATAGCAGCTCAGGTACTGAAAGGTATGAAGCATAGGCTCACATACAAACTCCAGAATCATAAAGTAGTCACTAAGGGCTAATTAACAGTCACCAAAAAAAGCACAACATCAAGCACTGTGAAAAAATTTGCTTTTACCTTAAGAAAGGGAGCAACAGTTAAGCAACAGAAAATCAAAGACATTGCTGTGGCCTGGGGAATTAACACACCCTGAAGCATTTTACATCCTCTAACCTAGAGATAGACAAGAGGATTTGAACTATCCAGGAACTAAACCATTTTATAAAAGAATAAGATCCAAAACCATGCATAGGGAAGAAAGGAGAGATGGTAGAGTAGAAAAAAAAAATCCATTTTCATTCTAATTTCCTTTACAGAAAACCTCTCCAATTTCAGTATGTCACCTTGCCTACTAGGATTGGTAGCCATAATCCCCAACACTACAGTATCAGTTCCAGGGGATTTAATGATGTTAAATTTAGGACACAGATGTTAAGATAGACTATGCAAGAGGTAGTGATTGAAAAGCACTAAGATCTAATTATAATGATATTGACAGATAATGCACAAAAGGTAAGATAATAGTACAATCAGTGCTGCTAATGACTGTCAGCCCAGTAAAGTTGGATTAGAGATTTTTATTGTTTTTGTTGTTTGTTTTGATCTTTTATTGCTGTTGCTGATTCTTAGAGTTTTTAAAAGAAGTTTAAGAGGAAAAGTTAAGAAACCATGAAGTAACACATAGTACGTTAGTCGTTCCTAATCTTCAAATAATTTCCAGTCAAAAAGCCATGTAACTAAAAAAAAAAAAAAAAAAAGAGCTGAGATATAGAATACACTATGATCTATCACCGAGAAAAAAAATACTGAAGAACCATTTAGCATATATACTCTCATCCCTTCTCTTCTACCAAGTATGTACCCCTATGAAGCTCTAAAAATAAGTTCTGGGTTGGTGACATCAATGAGTTTTATTTCAGCAACATTTGAAATAATGTTCCTACAAATGTAACATCAGTTCTAGTCACCATATAAAGAAACAATAGGCAGCAAAAATCAGTTACTCCACAGTCACATTTCAGGTAAGGGTGTTTGGGTATCTTGAGAGAGAGAGGAACTGATTATGAATTTTTTAGCAGATCAGACACGACTGATTTACAGATTCTTAATGACAAGAGAACCTTTTGATGAACAAGTTATAGCTAGGAAAAAGAAGGGGAAAAAGAAAAAAAAAACCAACTTTTTTTTGATTGTCTATGTAACTCCAAAAAATCAGAGCTACATTATGCCTCCAATTAAATACTGTAAATACAACTTTAAAGACTGTCAAAATAACAATAATCGTCATTAAAAACCCAAAACAAACTACCCCATTTTTCATAGATTTGTTGTGGTCCTCTCTGACAAACAAATCTACCACACATACTTTTCTTCCCACTCTCAAAATTCAGGTTTTCTAGTAGACTTAAAAACAGGCACAAGAAACCTCACAATTCATCGGGGTCAATTTAGTCAATATCAGGCTCAAAACATTTATACCTTGAGGTGATCCTAACCCCATCTTTTTCTATCTGCTGTTCACATCAGTCATTCCAAACTGAACCTTAAGTGACTCAAAGGACAAGAAATATCTTTCTATATACTTGCAAGACATCAAAACCCCAGGCTACTTAAAGACAAGTAGAGGACAAGTACTTAGCTCCCTGCCACAGCAGCTGAAGTGGAAGGGTTCACTATCAGATGCCTACATACACATGTGTATGTAACACATAAGTCTCCAACATTGGCACCTGTACTCTGGGAAGACTGAATATGACATTATCAAGAACAGAACTTGAGAGCAGCTTTAACTTTGACTAAAAGACTATCAATTTTCCATCCAAAATGCTACCAGTCATACATAAATCTCATTTGAAACATTACCAAACATGAATAAAGACACCACTTTTACCCCTTCCTAGTCTTCTGCAGCCTCCTCTATCTTCTGTGAGCTTTGAAAAGACTGTCACTGGTGCTTTTCTGATTGGGTCTTGAACTATACTTCTAAAGAATTAGAATTTCTGTGTTCAGACAAAAGCTGCCTGATTTTCCACAAGAAAGCTTTAGACTCACTCCTCCAAACACGGATAGGCTTATAAAAATAAATCAAAGATTTTTGGTCTGAAGCATCTCTGAAACTAAACACACCTACTCTGGCTATTAGTGAAAACTGGAAGAGACAGATAATCATTTATGCCAAAGGTGCCAACCAGGCTTTGGGGAGGGAACTGTTTAACAAGATCTGCTCAGGAAAAAGAAAAAGAGTAGCTCATGGCAATTTACACAGTAAGTCATGTATCATTCTGAAGGACTATAGAAGCTCAGTCTAGGATAAAATACAGGCATATGGAGGATCATCAGACACCTCTTTTAGTAACAGAAAATTCACAGCATCTACCATCTCTTCTGGTACAAAAGACAATATAGCACCAGTAACTTTTAAAATGCATGGCTGAGGGTGTTTCTGAGATGTTTCAATAGGGACCTGTTAAAATAACAATTGACATACTCAAAGAAAAATATAAAGTAATTCAGGAAGGGCTTAGTCTTGTAAAAGAGCAGAAATGAGTATGCAACCTTAGGCAAAGAAAATGGCTTTGTGATTTGGAAAATGTCTTTTCTCAAGTAACATAAAGAGTTCTGAGCATAACTGAACTTACACTTGGTCACACAAGGTTCAATATATTCCAATGGAAAAATAAAAAGCAGCAATTTGAGTTATTTTATAACTCAAAACCCCAGGCAATCAGGAAAGCTCATTTAAAAAAACCCAAAACTTAAACACCTCTTTGCTGAAGATTTTAATCAGTGAAGCAGCATTTACCTATTTTGTTTTTTTTCTCATAGCACATTCAGATAATGAAAAAATAGAAGCTTTATTTCCAGTAAAATGCTTGGTATAATGCGTTTTCTACATCACTTACCTGTTTTCATTTCTAACAAGCGTTTTTTCTTTTGTTGTCTCTCTAGTTTTTCTTTTTCTGCCTTCTCCTTAGCTATTTTAGCACGTCTCTGTTTTTCTTCTGCTTCTCTTCTTCTCATATTTTCTTTTACTGCTTGCTATGAAAAAAGAAATAAAGAGTTCCATTAAAATGGAAGTCTTATCAAAAATAAAGTCGAACCTTTAAAACAAAGAAAAAACCTTTCAAACAGTATCCCCTAACTAATCTTAATTTATCAAAGCAGGTATTTTACATTCCATATTTAGTACATTTTATTCAGAAGAGCAAGTAAATTCAGAATAAATACATTAAAAGTATAGTAATTGCCCCCAAATGAAGACTATAAATTCAGCAGGAAATACATCTTACGAATACACATGTTAACGTAGGAAGAATTCAAAATGTCAAAACCACCTTGTTCTATAAAAATGTATGTTACCATTTGTAGTTCCAAAATAATTTTAACACTTCCTTCTTTATCATGCTGCCACGATTCCAAGCAAAATAAAGCTGCTAGGGTAACAGTGTTGTATTTTTCTTATTCTTATCAGCATATGCATTAATTCACTGGCTTTATAAATTCTGGCTAATATCCGTACAGTACTGTTTATTTGGAATTATAAATACATACTCCAAAACTTCCAATGAAGCTAAAACAGAACAATGAGTTTCAGAGTTTTGAAATATAATTTTTGCATAACCAGACATGAAGTAAAAGAACTCTATTACATTCAATACATTTTTAACAAAAGTATTTTTGGATTACCTTTCCATTACTTCAGTGTTAGCTAGGTACGCTGGTAAAGTCTGAGTGCTCTGAGAATTTAAATTTGCATTCAAGGTAAAGTGCACCTATTCTTCATTGCAGAAAGACTTCTTTTTTCAGAACAGCTACACAGAACCCTGTGTGTCCCCTCTTACTAAATGGTTAATATCTTCACAAGGTCTGAGGCAAAAGCTGCAAGTTTGCAGAGATAATGAATATCTCACTTGTTTTTAGCGGGAAAACATCCAGACTGCATTCAGGAAAAAAGAATAATGGACTGACAAACATTAAATAGCACAGAAGAATGTGGACTACAGTAATACTTAAATAGTCACAGTTTGTAGCATCACTGTCCTAGAGAGTGACCAAAAGAAGGGGAAAGAAAAATATCACATAAAGCCTGTGAAGAAATTCTTGCTTTGGATAACTAAAGAAGAATAAGCTTTCCATCAAGAAAAAATTACAATGAAATAGATTTTTGTACAAAGCAAAACTGTACTTTCACAGTGACTCCTCCAAAGTTGCCTCTGTCAAATTTCTTGACATCAGGTAGACAGCTCTCCAAATTCCACCAAATGAATTAAGTATGCGTCTCCCTTGACTAAAACTCAAGATTAGACACTCAAACTCTCATACAGATATGCCCTGGGCCAATTTCTATCCTACATGTCCCATGTGTTTTCTACACAAAATATAAGTAGAATGCTGAGATCTAGATTTTCCAAACTCGAGGCATTCTTGGGTTCTCTCATGTGATTTCCAGGGTCGTTTCTAATTTTTATTTAAGTATTTGCTTCATATAAAGGAAAAATAAGAATCTAGGGAACACTCTTACCTGGTTGCTCTTCTTCTGGTTCTTGAAGTTTTGTCTCTGCTGCAGAGTAACCTAGTGCCAATAGGAACAAGGGGTTTCTATACCCTATGATTAGCCCAAATAGCCTACTCTTGGACAGAAGAGCTGTTACCTTAAGGTGTGCTGGTTCCATTTCCTACAACTGGAGGAAAATTCTAACCATTAGACAATTTCTTTATCACAAAAGCTATCCTTTTAAGGAAAGGAATGAGCCTTTCTAACTCTACCCTGTTAGCAGAGTACCCATGATGTTGTGAAAGTACAGAGGGAGGTTAACAGGGATATCTGATACCTAAGATGTACCTAATCTGATACCTGATATCTGATACCTGATCTGATATCTAAGTGTACCAGGAATTTAGCTGTGGAAGCTAAAGATCTGAAGGCAAGATGCTTCATCCTGTATCTGGCCAAGTAAATGTACTCTAGACTTGGTGCTCACAGAGTGAGAATATTAGTTGTCACAGCTACCAAATAATACTGAAATACAAGGTGCAGATCAAAGTTAGCTAGGAAACTGAAGTCTAGGGCTCCAGATTTAAACACAGAGATTTCTAAAACTTTTAAATATATTTTCATTAATTAAGAATAAAAAAATATAAGTAGGAAAATACTCCATGTAAGTCATCAACTTTGCATGACAACAAGTTGACTGAACTTCACTCTCCCATACCTGCTGGTGATGAGCAGTCATTTAGTTCAGGCTTCTTAATAATCCAATGATTTTTCAGCACTAAATTTACAAGTCTTCTGAAGTAAATTTTCTAAGGTAACCATCACCTTCAGTTTCTATCAGTAATAAAGACCAGTACGAAACAATTCTGAAAATAGGCTCATTTGTCTCATGCTAGGCATCTCAAAAATCTTTTCTGAAAAGTCTAAAAACTGAGTAGCTATTCAAGACTTTGGTTAGTGTCATTGAATGATAGGGGGTTTTACGCCTTATCTACACATCTTTTTCAAATAGCCTTCAAACTGTGCTCTGCAAGACAGAATTATTAATTTTCCTCAAGGTTTCTTCTTTCATACTCATCAATAACATCTAACTGTTTCGAAGCGTTAATTAATCTTTCTTTATGACAGTGCTGTGAAGTAGAGGCTAGTATCAGTGCTAATTTTACAGACAGAGAAGAAATATGGGAAAATTAATGCAAAGCACAACTACTTCCTTAGAGCTTCCAACTCAACATGAACCTAAGCATTTAGAATTCTACAACATTTACATGGTAGGTATGGTTTAAACATCAGAAATTAAAGTAATACAACTATTTTGTAATATTTATTAATTCTGAAATCTGACTACTGAGTTTCGTATCAGACACTGATCAAGTTAGGAAAACAAAATCAATGCACCTGTTGCCAAAAATCTGGCATATGTAACTTGCTAAGCAAAATTATTGCAATTGCATACTATCTAGGATTTTAATTGTTAAACTCCGAAGTAGCAGAGGCTTAGTAATCATTACATGTTCCAAATGGTAGCTAAATATGGGTTCCAGTTTAAGCCCTTTCCTCAAAACTGATAGGCATATGAATTTCAAACTTTCTCAGTACCTGTGAAAGAAGTAATTTTCTCCACCTGTAACTTCAGACCTGTCTGAAATCATTAAAAAATCCAACCTATCAAGTAAAATCAAACAAGACGGAGAAACATGCAAGCAACCTAAATACATGTGCTGTAATGTGAAGTTGTAATGATCAGGCTGCAATGAGGAGTAGATGGTAAAATGACAAAGTGAATCTTTCTACAGATATATAGGCATTAGTTGGATCACTCCTCCAGATTTTGTCACAAAACTCATGCTCATACAATATTACTGCAAGAGTGTCATCAGTAAGTTAAGCTATGTAATCATAAGAAGTAGGATGTGACTCAAATCAGCTTATTATCCAAATTCATGCATATAGATAAGGTTACAAAATATAACTTCTAAGAAACATTAGGCATGAAATCAACATATCGTACCATGAACATCATCCTGAAGTTGTTTAAGTCCGTTAAAAACTCCTCCACTGAAACTTTCTTCAGGTCAATGGCATAATACCCCATCACGTTCTGATAGAGTTTTTCCATGTTCTCATGCATCCGTGAAACTTTCTGAAAATCTTCTTTGGCATGAACGAGGAAGCTGTACACTGCAGTTAAGGCTGCAAGAATACTCAGCGAATCCAATCAAAAACACTGCTTTCACTTAAAATTGATTTGTATGTCATAAACATTTTTAATTTCCTCAAATAAGGACCAAAAGAATTCCTTCCATGTTGTGCATGCTTCCTAATATTTATTGTGTATACTAGGCCTTTGAATAAATTCAGGGACTTTCATCAAAATATCTCAACCACTTTAGATTTAAAGATTATTCAATTACTACATAATTTCTTATGAAATGAAATAAAATGAAATGGAAATGAAATGTCTATAACTAATCTAACTTCAAGCACCCTCGTAGTTCATTTAGTACCACCGTCTCCTTATTGAAGTTAAATGCTTAGGTATATAAATGACAATTTGCATGGAATTTAGGTACAGATACCAGTAATTAACCTGAATACTTTATCAATAAATAGTACAGCTCCTACTAAAATTAGATTAAAAATAGAAATATTGATAAACAGTATTAAAAGTAAACATCATGAAAGATAAAAAAGTTCATTGTAACAGTAATGCGTTTATTTCTATTCCTGAAGGCTTCATCAGGTATTTATGTTTTTTCTAAGGCTATTTGCAATGTCAATACAACTAGAAGCCAAATTAGAGGTGAAGAAAATAAAACTACTTGTATAAAAGATACACAATTTATAAATAGCATCAAAATATTCCACATAAAATAAAACCCACTATGTTTATTCAGGACTTCCAATAATGTACTTTGCCAAAGAAGCTCAAAGACAAAATATTCTACATATACATTTCCTTATGTTAGGCAGCTTTAGGAAATGCGTACTTTAATGGAATTGTAGATAAACAAATATTTATGTTCCATTATTTTCCTGCTGTAGTAAATGCTATGAAAGACAAGAAATAGCAATTTTATCTTTACTCTCAATCGCCCACCTCAACTACTGCAAAAGAGAATTTACTGTGTCTGTACAGTTTCTACTACAGATTAAATACACTATGATCACTTTATGAGAAACAGAATTTTTAATCAAGAGCATGAAAATCTAGACAAAAAGAATAGCACAGAACGTGGCATTTCTTCTTAATGAATCTCATACCACTTGCCTCAGTCCATTGTCCCAGGCTGCATAGATCTCTCTGCAGAGCCTTTCTACCTGCAGCAGATCAACACTCCCACCCAACTTGGCATTTTTAGCAAACTTGCTTGAGAGTGAACTCAATTATGTCATACAGATCATCAATAAAGATGTTGAACAGGACCGGTCTCAATACTGAGCTCTAGGGAACTCCACTAGTGACCAGAATATACTAACATTTTACAGTTGGATGACTGTTTTTACTCTTCAGGTTTTTTGAAATGCACTCCTTTTTAAGTTTTGTTTAGAAGATGAAATCCATTACATTTGCACTGTTAAATGTCCTTCTGTTTTGTTAAGGTTGCTTTGACAAGAAGTTCATGGGGTTTTCTGTGTGATTTAGAATCCAGGGCAGAAATTCACACAATAACAATCTCAGATATGTTCAGAGAGGGAGAAATAATGCACTTTCACAATTTTCTAATTAGTCACTAATGGCTACTAGCTGATTCTATAAGTGCAGAACAGCCTCCTCTATGACAGCCTTATGAAAAAGGACTAACTAAAGTCAAGATTTCAACAATTTAAAAACATACGTCTTCCATCACCTCTCAACCACCTAATTTTAGACTTTCTCAACTTGGCTCTTTTGCCAGTACGAGCTTCTTTTCATGTTTTTAGTACTTTCACAAGATGCAGCTCCTAAGCAGCTTCAGACTGCCTGTGCTGGCTGGTTGGCAACAGCTCAAAGAGAACTGATGCTGCCAGCCTTCTTTTCTTCTACATCAATTTGAATCTCCTTTACTCAGCTCCCAAGATGAGCATAGCGCACAGGAAACTGATATTTATACCTGAGATTCTTAAAAATTATTAAAACTCTTAAAAAACTATTGATAGGAAAGCAAAAAAAGTTGATGAGAGGTTTGTCTATAAATGCTGCCCAAGGACTATATAAAAAAGGATTATGAGAAACAAGACATGACAAAACACAAGCTAGGACCATCAAAAGAAATGTCATCAGTTCACAAAAGCACAAACAAACCAAAAGAACAAAAAAGAGTGAAACTAGAAAAAGAACTCCTACATCTGGTTTAATTTTCATCCTGAAAGTAAGGAAACGTTATTTGTGATTCTTTGACTATTAACAGATCTTATGAAAGAATATAGTTTTGTGCTATAGAGGGTGCTTATTTCCACTGAGTGAAGAGTAAAGGAAAATTAAATAAATTAGTTTTGCTGTCTCTCTATATAAATTCCAGATATTAAACATTCCAGTATTTTTAGTTTTCTAGGAAGAAAAAAAAAAAAGGATGAAATTATCAGTAAAATATGGACTTCATCTCATAAATTCTAGAAAATATCCTGAAAAAGAAGACCTGAGGAGTGGGAGAGGTGAGAGAAAACTTCTGTGATATTCTTCGAGACACAGCTAAAATTACAGTTATGTTAATAGAGTCCATATAAGTTGGTTAATTTTATACTGTTGAAAACTGACTGCCCTTGAATATCTGATGTATATTTTTAAACACAAAATACAGTATTCTGACAAGATGTTTTGCTATTTGGTATTTCAATGCCAGACACGATGAAGCCTTAGATTTTTATTTTCCATCTGGTGCATTACAGGATGCCCCTAAGCTCTTGGCATTCTACTGAGACTGTGCTTCAATTTAAGTACTTTTAATAACTCCTCTTCCTTTTTTCCTTAAATATGGCTTTTGTTAGCCAACTCTAGCTAAACTGGAAACAACAGGGAATACTACTGAGTACAGCAATCCCAACTGAAATTATTAAGAACGGGTTGATACATACGCATTATCAACTACACAATTCATCAGTTTTGGATGAATGAAAACAGAAGTACAGCTGAGCTGCAACATAGGTGGGAAGAAAACAAAATTAAGAAGTTCATTATTTGTTAACTTTTTTCTGAAGTAGCTTTTCTTCATGGACTGCCTTTTTGGAATCACTGGACTACAGATCATTCTGCTAATTAATATAACAGGACACCACTGCACTGCTGAGACAAGAACTGTTGAAAAATTTCTAACTGCTGTATGTTTGGTCTTGCATATTCTGGTAACTCTTTTCACAACAGTGAACTGCTTGTCTGAAGTTTATACTCGTTTAAATACATTGCGGTATATAAAATACTAATATAGTGCAGCATATCAAGCCAAGTAAAAGTAGTTGTTACCCTAGAAAAGATAATGAAAAACATTAATCTCTACCAAACACTTCCTTAATAGACCCCAATATTCCCCACTTGTATCCTAACAGAATCTTCAAAAGGGAACTGAGATGGCCACTATACTAGATGACAACAATTTCCACCAAACTTGAAGACTGATGCAAAAAGACTTTGAGGTCACTCCAAACCATTTCAACAAATGATTTTCAACTAAAAGCAAGTGGTGTGAATGCTTATGTCTCTGCTAAGGATTTCCCATATTTTGGGAGAATAATTGCAATTGTTTGAAAAATACATGTCAGAGAGACTCTGTTTGATATACATACACCAAGGTTAAACAGAGAAATTCCACATTTGAATACAATAGTTCAAGAAACACATAGAAATGTTTAGATTTTTAAATTAGTACCTTCTGAAGAGTACTTGTCAAATAATACATTTTCTTTGATACACTCCTACTTACCTCTATGTTATAATACTGAAACAAATTGGCAGGTATTTGTATCACACAAAGCTGCTGCATCCACTGTGTATGCATCATGTATTACAATTAAAACCAGTGCTAGCTATAATACATGCCTTAAGTCCAGACCAGATATTAAAAGAATTAGAGACTTAAATTTACATTGGTTGCCAAAGACCTGTCTCATTACCTGTTACCAGTCCACATAGTTAACACCTTGACCCTCTACCAAAGAGCAACACACAACCTTTTTTTACCTGAAAAGCTCAGGTCTGCAAAGTCTTTAGGATGCAAGGACATCTTACAGATTCAGTTTATGTTGCACACGGGGAACTTCAAACTATGAGGTCAATTAAGTAACCAACAGTTTGGAGGCACAAGTAGTCCCTTCCCTGCTGTTGAAATGGGTTTCTTCTACCTCATTTGGTAGTGAAGGCTCTGACTCATTTAAGTGCTGTTTCTTCCTCCCCTCTCTGCAATGTCAACAAATCAAATTAAATGGTAAAGGAACAGCTAATTGATCAAAAGAAAGGACTTTTTTCCTAGTTGAAAGACAGCAATAAACTGATTGTCTCTCAAATATTAGTTCCATAAGTTTCTGTAAAAGAACACCATCAACACTACTTCTATCAGTAAACTCAACTTTCTCAGCTGCTGCTTGGAAAATCAGAAGATGGGAGCTGTACGATAAAGAGCATGTTGACTAAATCACTTAATTAAACTTTTAATATGCAATTTAAATACTCTCCATAAACCCACTAAATTTTTATTTTGAAAGTATAAGTGTATTTTTTTCACTGTGCTTTATATGGAACATTTCACTCGATGGATTTAATACGTTAGATCAATATCAATTCAATATTCTTTGACTTGCCTAATTAAAGGAAACAGAAGAATTGTGATAATAACTATTTCTTTTCAGCTAGTGTACACATGATGGTTCACAAATTAACACAATCTAATATATAGGAGAAATATTCATAATTACAGACTTTGTCAATAAGAGAGTGAACCAACTGTGAATGACTCTGACTTCCTAAAGAAACAAGAATGCTAATCAGTTCATTAGGGGGCTTTGGGTTGTGATATTTAGCGACAGGATGTAATGGCCTGCTTGTCCATGGAGCTTAATTGTATTCAGGATGAAAAATTATTTTCTACAAAGCACTATCCTTCCTTTTAAAGACTTCCTGCTGGTTTCTTTTTATGAGCCACATGCTTTTCAAGACACCATCACCATTCAGATTTCCTTGTCATAGGAATAAAAGTAAGGTTTCAGCATGCTGTGCAAGATTATCTAACCTTTACATCAAACCTTTTCTGCTTCGTAATTTATTGAAGTTCCTATTTTTCTAAAAGTGAGCTGCTTTAATTAGTATGTTCACAGACATGACTAGAAACCATATGCAACTATGATGTTTAGAAATTGCTGTCAGTCTGCTAGGTCAGGTAGTAGGTGAGGATAAACTACTTTTGTTCATAATATTTACTGTTCAAAATATTATATTTGAATAGTCTAATACAATGAAATACATAGTATGGCAGGTGTAAGGACCTAAAAAGCACAGCTGTCTGTCTCAAACACTCTTTAGGCCACAGAAGGACACTGCCATGAGATAAGCACAGAAGGGAGTGACAGGATGTTTCTAACCTGGCAGAGGTGAGATCTGGGTAGCACATGCTGGTTAAAGCATTCAGACAACAACTCCCATTGTGGCAAACTGTAAAGAAGCAACCACAAATACAAATATCACTGGCCAAATGAAGATCACCCCAAGTTATGGGATAGATGGGCAATTGTGACCACAGAAGATGCCCCTCCCTAAATATGCCTCCTAGGGACTATAAATCAGGGCACAGTGACAGGAACTCAAGATAAGATAAAGGTGGTACTATTGTCCAGGTGTTATCTCAGACCTAGGGGAAAGTAACAAAACTGGAGGAGAAGAATAGATCGTTGAAAATGGACACAAAGAATACAGAATTTGTGGTCCATAAGGAAAGCCAACTTAGCAACTGTGCTGAAATTAGGTCCAGTTGGGTAGAAGGTAACTCTGGCCGGAGAAGATCACAACCCACTGAACCAAGAAACCCACTGACTCAAACAAAGTGAAAGACTGAGTACAGTATTAGCAGTAAGAGAACTGTGTAGCCAATGAACATTACAGTAACTTCAGGACCATAAGGCGCACTGGACTATAAGGCACACCCCCCCGGGAGACGGCAAACTTCGCAACTTTGTAGATCATATAAGGCGCACCAGACTATAAGGTGCACCTTTTTTTCTTTGCCGTGAAGATCCATGCCGCACACAACAAAGTAACGAATTAGTAACAGAAACCCACGATCATGGAGTTTATCGGCAGGGGCTCAATTTGGAAACATTTTTCACAGATCGGCATAGGCTTTCAAAGGCAGCCCCAGGCGCCCTCCCCGTGCAGTGGGCCCTGGCACTCCCGCCCGCCCCCAGTGCCGGCTGGCATAGCTCAGCGCAGCCACGGGGCCGCCTTCCCCTTGTGGCTCCGTGTTGCCACGGTGCTGTTCCCCCTTGTGGCTCTGGGGAGCCGCCGTGCCGTTCCCTCACTCAGTTCGGCGCTGTTGCCATGCCACCTGCCCCTCACTGGGCTTGGCAGCCCAGCCGCCCTGCTGCCCGTCCCTCGCTCAGCTCGGCGCACCGCGGTCCCGCCTGCCCCTATCAGCTGCCGCCCCGTTGCCCCCAGCACCGCGGCCCCGCTGGGCCCTATCGGGTCGTGGCTCCTCAGCTCAGACCGCTGCGCACAACAAAGTAAAAAAGTAGTAACGCCTCCCTGCCCGCACTGCTCCCGGTGCCTGGGGCCGCCCAGGGTCGCCCCCTGCCTCCCTGCCCGTGCTGTTCCCTGTGCCTGGGGCCACCCGGGGCCCCCCTCCGCCTTCCTGCCCGCGTTGCTCCCGGTGCCTGGGGCTGCCCGTGGCTGCCCCCCACATTGCTACTCGGCGCTCCCATGGCACCGCCCCCCCTTGCGGCTCTCACTTCCGGGGTGGCAAATGTCGCAACTTTGTCCATCATATAAGGCACACTGGACTATAAGATGCACTTCCGGGTTTGGGGAAAAATTTTAGTCAAAAGGGTGCACCTTATAGTTGTGAAATTACTGTAATTAATTTGTTTGCTAAAATGGATAAATAGTAAAATAATTTTAAGTGTTGAACCACCTCAAGACACACCACCACAAAAAACCCAAGGTGAAGAAAGACTAACAGCATACCGCTGGATCCACGTGTGGGGACTATCTCCTGCTTTACATCTCTCTTCCTTTCCCTCTACTCACCTCCATTTACTGTTAAATAAAATGTGTAGTATTGACTTCAGTATAAGGTCTCAGGTCACTAATCAGATCTTAACTGTTGGTTTTACCTTGTACTGATTTATTCTAAGTAAAACCAAACATTTATTTTGCCTGTTTCTGACAGTAGTCAATACCCAACAATTAGGGAAAACGAGGAAAGGAAACTTGGCAAATATAGTATGATAATTTCAAGTGATGTAGTAATCAGTTTCTAGCAGTCTGTATGTTAGTCATTCTTCTGAGCTAAAGCTGCCTCTGGGCTACACTGTTTCATAATTCCTGACATACAATCTTTAGTCACCTATCTAAGCCTTATATGAAATTAATTCACATTTTCACATTCACATTTTCAGTTTAATTGTCCATTGTCCATGAAAACATTCATGTTAGTATGTTTTAACCTGTTGGACAGATTTTCACATGGGATGAACCCACAATTATTTAAAGACACAAAGAATATATTCCTCTCCTTCCTTCTGTATGGGACACAAAATTACAAGTATTTTTACTGTATTTTCTTAACTTTTTGACTTTTCACCATCAGAATATTACTCTATTAAAACATTCCTTCTACATAACCTATTGCCAGTTGCTGCTTATTGCCACCATTCTCTGCCACATCAGTGGATATACGCTACACTTTTAGAGATGGGGTAATGGAAGAACTGATGATGTAAGTGTATTGTTGATTTTTATAATAGCTTGTTGTTTATGTTTTCTGCTTGTTCTCAACTGGATTTGTTCCCAATGGTTCTAATACAATGCTTCTCCTTCAGATCTAATAGTCTTTAATCACTGAAGTTCTCTTGCTGCTTTGTCAGCATCTGCCAGTATCTCCCTTTGACGTGAGGATTTTTTTCAAAGATATTAATCCAGAAAAAAAAGTAACCAAACCACTTTTTAATGTAAGAAATTTCTTTCTTTATAAGTCTATGTTAAAACACCTTGTTGACACATGGATGAAAATTCAGTTATGGTCTTACCATGCAGCAATAGACCTGCAAAGTATGGTTTCTCTTTACAAAACACACAATTACTCTCTTCCATCACTTTTTATCTCTAATTAATACATGCTCATTTTGTATTTAGTCTTCACCAGTTTTCTTGGTAGAGAAATCTGATTTCCAGATCCTCCTTGTAGCTCTTCTAAAAAACTTGTGCGCTTTTTTTCAGCTTTGATCTGGTTTAGTGAAAGGTGTTCCTGCATATAGCAGAGGGGTTGAAAACAGATGATCCTTGAGATTCCTTCCAACCCAAATTATTCTACGATTCCTCAGTTGTATGATTCCTCTGTGCCTTCAGCTAGCTTAGTTCATGTAAGAATCTGCAGTCCATTAAGTTTATATTCAAGTTAATTTTGATTTTTTTTCACGTGTTTTGTGACCACTGTTTACTTCTAGGGATTTACTGCCATTTATTTTATATTAAGAAAAAGAATTCTAATGAGTCTTTCATTTAATATCATCCTTCCATTTAAAAATATTACAGTAATTTCACGAATACAAGTCGCAGCAATTTGACAAAAATTTTGGTGGAAATCCAGAAGTGCGGCTAATAGTCGGGGGTGGCTAATATGTGAATAATTTTCTGACATTTACAATCCCAGATGTGCCAGCCAGGGCGCCGAGCCAAGCACCTGCCAGTAAAAGCCGGCATTCCGCGATTGTTACAGTGTTACTCTGTTGCCCTGGCTCCCTGCAGGCAGCACGGGGGGCGGGGAGAGAGGCGGGAGAGCTCTCATCCCTCCTCTGCCGCGGCCCAGGGAGGGGGGGGAAGCCCGCGCCGCCATTGCCGCGGCCCGGGGAGGGGGGGGAAGCCCGCGTCACCATTGCCATGGCTCGGGGAGCTGACGGGAGCCCCGCGCAGCCATTGCCGCGGCTCGGGGAGGAGGCGGGGTGCTCCATCCCCCCCGCCGCCGGCGCCACGGGCGCGGGAAAGCTCCGTCCCTGCCCGCCGGTGGCGCCATGGGTGCGGGAAAGCTCCATCCCTGCCTGCCACCGCGGGGCAGCGCCGACACAGGTTGACCAAGCCCAGTGGTAGCAGCGGCCGGCCCTGAGCGGCGGGCAGCGCCGAGCCCAGTGGCAGCAGCGGTGGCCGGCCCCAAGCCCAGTGGCAGCGGCGGCGGCCGGCCCCAAGCGGTGGGCAGCGCCGAACCCTGTGGCAGCGGCGGCGGGCGGTGCCGAGCCCAGTGGCAGCGGCGGCGGCCGGCCCCGAGTCCAGTGGCAGCGGCGGCGGTTGGCCCCGAGCGGCAGCGCCGGGCTGGGCCACTTGGCCCCGTCAGCAGCCCCTAGTGGGCTGAGCCTGCACAGCCTTAGCTCAGCCAGTAAACCCCGCCCTCCCGCGGTTCTGTTACTAATTGGCAACTTTGTTGCACGCGGGTCCTCGCTGCGAACGACAGAGTGGCTTATATTCGGGTGCGGCTTATTTATGGACAAAAACCGAAATGTTTGCCAACGCCCAGAGATGCGGCTTATACTCAGTGCGGCTTGTATTCGTGAATTTACTGTACACAGTAGGGTCAACTGAAGTTCTCCTTAGAGAAAACTGATGTAAAGAACATATTTAATTTTATGGCTATGATTTATCTTATTGACAGACATTGATAATCCATGTCTTCTCTGGTAGGATTAGAGCCTTTGAGATGCCTGAAAAAGACGAAGTGTAGATCCTCCTTTGCATTTCCTAAAATGATCACTATCCTTTTTAAGTGATCAGTAAAATGCTCTAATGGTCTTCATGTATGGGGTGGAATTTCAATCCCTGAAAAAATTTATGCTACTTATTGACTAGGTCTGCCTACTTACTCTGTCTTAAATACAATATATAAGTTTGTATCACAGTATTCCATTCATAAAGTTTCATAAAGACCCAAAATGTCAGTAACACAAAGGGAAATGAGGCATCCTACATTAATAATTTTTGGATTTTAGATGTTTGCTATTAGCATATAAGGTACATAAATTACACCTTTATTTATCCAGTTTTCTCTTGCTCTCCTTCTTAGATTTTTGGGAGGATTCACTCATTCTCAACTGAATTTTCCTAGTTTAGTTCTTATCTTAGCTACATATCCAAGGAAAGCTGTGTACTATCTGTTCCTTCAAAATCTAGTCCTTAGCTAAAAAATACAAAAAATTTGAGGGTATCTGGAAAGCCTGCATCATGACTATTTTGAATTAGATGCTTGTTGTAGGTCTCTTCCAACTGAAATAGCCTATTTCATTCTAATAGATAAAGAAGGGTCTGTCTTTTTCATAGTTTAGATTTTTTAACAAGTGTTTCCCATTCCTAACTTCCTAGACTACATATAATTTTGCAAACAAAGCACAGATTTTGTAAGTTCTAGCAATATTCTCCAAAAGTTGTCATGGATATATTTTCCTCTAACTTCCTGGTAATATTAAATCTCTTGCCTTCAGGACCCATCTCCTAGTTCTCCTATTATACTGTCAGTTTCTTCAGGAACAAACTTATGTTTCATACTGTAGAGACACCATGCTGGTGGGCTGCAACTTATCTCCCAAAAACACATTGAGTTGGGAAAAAAAAAGGCATCACCACTACCAATAAACAGAACAAGCTCAAGAAAAAAATACGCAACCTTACAAAAGATTAGTAACGACACTGGGAGGTTAAGATAACCCACAGTAGTCAGAGAAGCCCGAAGCTATAAGATGCGAACACTTGGGTTGCAGTGCATCTAATGAAGAGAAAACTGGCTCTCACACAGGAAGAACCAGTTCACACACTTGGTTTCAGGGTCACTTGCCATGCCATGGTTCGTGAAAGAGGATGAGATGAATCAAGAGGACTGTGTGCTGAATCCCCCAGCCTTTGTACATAACAAAGTAGTCTCCCAGCTAGGTAACAACCTAACCATGCCTGCAGAGCAAATTTAAACCTATCTGCTCATATTTCTGCTTCCAGATTAGTCTTGGTGCCAAGCATGTACAGCCAACATTTGCTAGAGAGGTTTCAGTGAAAGAATGTTTTTGTTTCCAGTTTAATTAATTATCTTCATGTCACAAAGTGTTTTTATGAAAGATAGGCAGTGAAATTGGCTGTATGATTTGGAATAAATAGTGAGAAATAGAATTTTGGCAAAAATAACACCAGAAAATAGTTTTCCTGGGCTATGAATCTCATTTCTGAAATAGTAGAAACTTTCTGGTTCTCTAGTTGCATGTACAAAAAAATTCACAATGGTAATGCACACAATGGAAAACAAAGAAACACAGGGTGACAGACATATTTTTCTAAGAGACTGACATAAAGCCACCATGTAACAGAGTGCTTAACATTCCTATTATAACTTCTTTTCACTAAGTTAAGAAACTCACATACAATGTAGAAGCCAATAGTAAGCATTTTTTTCCTTGTTCATTCCACTTCAGAGGAATCCTTTAATTGGACTGCTCATGTATATAGTTTTTGAGAGGAAAAACAAGTTATATTTTTCAAAAATACATGCTACAAACTAGACAGTAGTTACGCAAAGATATTTAAAACTCAAAGCAATGCAGTTACATTACTTGGGGATTTTTAATTTGCTTTGTTTTTTTAAGAGTGCTTTTAAGGATATTGACATTTTTGCTACAAACTTATCATGCTTATCTTCAGGAACTGGAAAAGTCTTCAAATCCTTCTCAAGCTGTTGAAGCTGTCTCTCCATATGCTTGAGGCTCTTCTCCAGGTTTTCTGCTGAGACTAAAATACAGAACATTCATTCTGTTAACACAGTAAACAAAACCCATTGTTTTCAAAATGCCAGAGTTAAAATCTTACCCAAGTCAACATACTACACTGTTAATTCTGAAATAAAAGCACACTGAACAAATTACAATGCAAGATGAGGAGGTCACTCTACAATGTTCAGCTCCCCTCACTTATGCAGATTCCTTATTCTCACTGGATTGATGTTGTTTGAATGTTATATTTTCATTTGTTTTTATGCCCAAGGTTTTGCATTGTAATTAACGCTCTGTTTTAAGTGACCTGAGATATACGTATGCCAGTCTGTGTCTTCTGATTAATCAAAGGACTAGTTTACAAGATATTCTGAGAACCACAAAGCTTTTCTCCATCTCATTCTGTTAAAAAAGAAAATGCAAACATTTTTATGAAAAATCATGAAGTAAATAAGATTCGCAAATACAGAAAATGGGGCTATTAAACACCTCTGCTTGAAATCCAACCTCAGTTCTCTGGTTTAAAATTCTCTAGTTCACTGTGTACGGTAAAAAGCACCACAGAACTTGTTGGAGCAAAACTGCTTGCCAAGCATTTGAGAGGTTACGAAAAGGCAACACAGGGACTTAGGAAAAAGAAAGGAGTAGAGCTGAAACATCAGGAATTCATAGAAGGATGAAGAAAAAGTGTAAATTTTCTTTGCAAGGAAAAGAGAGATACAACTTTCATCCACTTGAACCAATGTATGTACAGTTGAAAGTCTGATCTGCAAATAGTTGATTGAAATATCAAGATGACCAGAGTAATCTGAGGATAGGTAGCATGCATTCTAGCTTAGATCTGTATTATTGCCATTGGTTAAAATTTATTTTTGATTATTTATAAAATCAACATTTATTTAAGTTTGATAGGAGCAACATATAAAGATGTAAGAAGGTACTGTGAATTCTAATCTAATGACCTTTTTTCTTCTTTTTAATTATTTATTTCATTCATAATATACTGTAAATATCTCTAAAGGTATAATTACCTTCATCTTCATCTCAAAAAAAAAAAAATTCCTAGCAGAAAGTCTGTGCCCCTGTGATGTTACTAGCACCTGTAGTGGATCCGTAATTTCATTCACCAAATAGTTATGTGAGAGAAAACATAAAATACATAGAATAAACACATCCTTCCCTCATAAAAGCCTGACAGAGTCTCCCAAATTAGTAAAATGTTGCATAGCAACTACAACCCCATTCACAGCAGAAAGGTTGTGACAACTATAAAATTATCCATGGCAATAATAATTATAATTTATAATGATAAATTGTTTTATAATCACCATTTTAAAAGACTCTGGTTACTCAAAAAATAGTTTCCCAAGCCTAAGTTAGATTTGCACATTTTGACTCAGCAATAGGTAAGCCAAAATCATCCCCAGTTAGGTCAGTTGGCTTCAGCAGTTTAAAAACTGCTTTGTTTGAGGAGCATAGCTAAAACGAGATGCTGACCATGTTGACTAAGACATCTTTCAGTCTTCACTAGCCCCAGAAAAAAAACCTGATTTTAAGAGAAAGTCATTCTTCTGCTGTCATAAGAAGCATCTGAGGGTTAGGCACACAACATTTTAACTCACTGAAAGGCTAAGAAACTCAGAATAAAACAATTCCTGCCTAATCTAACTAACGATTGGACTCTTCACAGTTTATCTTGCATAAAGAGTTCATAGTATAAATTAATGTGACATATACATATAGTACATAATGTCAAAATTATGAGAGTTGGCAAGAAGCATTGATTTAAAAACAATACAAACACCAAAACATCCTCTACACTAATTGCAGGTAGCAACTGAGTAACACCTATACTCTTTTGCCCAGACAAGAAACCCAGCAAAATAACTCAGTGCCCAGAGCTGATTAGCAGGTTCTATAGAAGAGATTTTCAAGCTCTTGCTTCCAGCAAAGCCAGTTTTTCACTCTAGTACTTCAGATTTTTTGACATTGAACATTTGCATATTTGATCAAGAATTTTTCTATCTCTGTTATGTCCTGAAGAGGTTTTTCCCCTCTGTCATTATCTTAGGTTGTTCTTGAACTTAAGATTTCATCATGCCTTTCATTTCAGCAGTGTATAATTATTAGATGTATTTTCCTTTAAGACTATATTTCTGATGATAGTCTCAAACAAAGGTTAGTTCACAATATGTTACTATTGTCTTTGCAGCTTTCAATTTAGTGAAAACAGATTTAAAAAAGAAAGAAAAAAGCCCCTAACCTTCAAATCTAACCAGCTCTTCCAAAAAAGATAATATAAAATAATTGCCAACCTTTCCTTGTGTGCCTCTGAAAGACATGGTATAAAATCTGAAGGGACAGAAGAAGAGCCAAAAATGGAAAAAAACCTCCTTAACTTTAACTCCTAATCCTGTAATGATTCAGAAATAAACCCAAGCCAAACTGAAGTACACAACTCATAAGCTTGTTAAAAAACAATGTGAAACCCTAGGGTTTTGAATGTCAGTGAGCCCACAAAGCCAAGTTGTTTTCTGAATGCAATGCATGTGTGCCTAAACAATCCCCTTCTTACACCCGCTCATAACCTCTAAGCTGTCACAGCCCTCTTCTAGAATGGCTCCTGCTATTTTTATAAACAATAATTAGATTTCCCACCATCTGCTTTCCATGGTTAAAACAACTTCGTTCTTAGGGCTTCCTCTTCTGAATCTGATTTTCTAATACCACAATTATTCTGGAAGCATCTTCACCTGCTTCTGTTTTCAAATATTTCTGCACAGTGTTTCAGGTGATGACTCATCAGCCCTTTAATTTTTGCATTACAATTTCTCCAGTTATTCTGGGAATATCTTATCTGATTAACTTACAATAAAATATCCTTTTTTTTTCTTGACCAAAGCCCTTATTACAGTATCAAGATGCATGATCTTGTACTACATGCTATTGATTTTCTTTTATTCTGCTTCCTCAGGGTCACTCAGCGACAACAGTACAATACCCCTCTCATCTGGCAAACTATCTAACCCTATGTCAGACATGCTCATTGGTAAATACCACTTTTTTCTTTTTTTTTTACTATGTTCCTTTTAAGACAGTATTTTCTTTCTTCTACTTTTTATTCTAATGAATACACTCCCATTGCACATAATATTAAGTGATCTACTAGTCAACATAGATTTTATGGGATTGAAAAAAAATAACCAAAACTACAAATAAATTATTTTTTATTTTGTGCTACTCTCATTTACCTCTCTCTGTGTAGGATTATTCTTTCCTCTATAAACCTTCATATCAATAAAGTCAGACAAAGAGACATGAAAGTGCTCAAATCAGTCTTTTTTCAGTTTCTTGAATATTCTGTAGTAGCACAGTATTACTATAGCCACAGTAAAACTTGGTAAAAAATGCACTTAGTACAATTCTAGTTTTATCTCAGTTATCTCAGGATGCAGAATATAAAACTCTGATTTTTTTCTTACAAAAAATTCTGTGGAGAATTTTTACTTCCCTCTCTCCCATCCCCACATTATTATTCTTGCTTAAAAATAAAGCAATATTTAAGCTAGCTTTGAAACTATACCTGTTTTTATCTTAAATACTGAAATAATTCTCCAAAGTGAAGCAATACTTGCATGCTCTCCCACTTTTATTGATGCAAACCTTTTGTTACTTTTTCCATCTGTTGATATTTCTGACATCTTATGTGCCCACTCTCTATGACAATTTACTTGGATGTTCCCATCTCCTAATCATGATGTTCTTCCTCTTGCCTACAGGTATTTTGCTTTCCTTGTGCTATTATGGCCCCTTTATTCTGAGAGAGTGACAGTGATAAGCTGACCTCTAGCCTGATACAAAAAATTATACTATATTATTAAAAAAATTCTGGACATATACTATTAGTTTTTCCATTTGAAAATCACACTGGACTGACTGAGTCTAATGAATAATTCTCTAAAATTGCCATCATGTTATAAAAATGGCATTTTAAAGTAAAGGTAAATGACAAAACATAGCCAAAAAAAGCCCAATAACCAACAAGAAAAAACTCACCCATATTTTCAGGTGTCTTTGGAGCACCAAGAAAGAAATATTGCAGAGGAAAAGTATTGAGTGTTTCTGTAAACATCAGCAAAGGTCTGAAATATCCATTAACAGCATAAAAATCTACCTGGATATACTCAGTGTCACATGGTACTGAAAATACAGCATTTACAGGTTTTTTTCTACCAAAATAATTATTTCCCTTGTCTCTACAGCCATTTTCTGGCTTTCTTACCTTCATTCTTCCTTTTTTTCTTTGTGTGTGTGTGTGTACCTAAGCTTCATACAACATTCCTTTTGAGATTTTTTTCCCCCAAACCTTGACAATGCCACTGGTTCTTTATGATTTAGACTTTCCAGTCTGTAGCCAGAGTAAACTTTGGTTGCACACAATAAAAAATGCAGCTAAGCAAGATTTTTGTCTCCCATTTTGAATTCAAATTTTAGCACTCTAATGTAGTGCAATTGGTAAATGATGTGGAAGCATTTTTGTACCCAGTTCACCAGTAATAATATTATAATAATATTACTATCATCAGATCTTACAGCAATGATACCCTATACTACATCCACAAGAACCCTGGCCTGCTGGACTCGTTATAAACTTCAAGAGCCTCCTGGGAGAAATGCAGTCTGACACCACATCTCTTTTTATAATGTACAGTTTAAGTTCAGAAATTGTAAATATGGGAAACAGTTGAAAAGAGAAACACCTGGACGACAATTCACTGATTGTCAGTCATTCATCACTGAGCTGCTACTGAACGAAACGGCTGCTAAGGCAAGCAGGAAAAAATGGTCAAGCAACAGGATATGGCAGCAGCCCCGAGCACAGGGTTCAAGGTCCCTCAGTGCCGCACTGCACACAATGATATGGCACAGTGGTAGACCAAGATCTGTCAAGAGACAAAACCATCTTATAAAAGAAGAAATTAAATTCAGAGGGGGGAACAGAAAGAAGACCCTTGTATCAGCTGCAGCTTCCCTTGCTGAAGAGCTCTTGAGCCTCACCACCTGCTTCTTTAGGGATCACAAAGTGCTGAGCTGACTGCCGTGTGTTGAATACTTGCAGATAATTTAGGGTATGATTGTTAATAACTAACTGTTTTGAATATGCAGTGAGAGTGTTAATAATGATTCAGAATGAACTATTAGCACAGAATGCCTGCCAATGAAAATCAGTCTAGCAGAGTTAAAAAAAAAAACCAACTTTACAGGGGGCCACATTAATCAGTCTTTTACCCAATATTGTCATTCTAAGATCTAACTCGCTGAGGTATATAGCCAGCAAGATACACAAGTCTACATGTACATCTAAATGCACTTGCAGCACCTTCCTAAAATTTAGCTTTCTCACCTTCAGGGGTCTATACATCTGCACAGCGCATTTCAGCTTTTTTTTTTTTATTGCCTTTTCCACAATTTTAAGGGTCCTCTTGCAATTGATTTCTGCGTAGACCATTTGACATTTTTTGTATTTCAGCAGATATCCACATTTTTGCCCTACAGAGTATATAACCCTGATGGCCTGAGAATAAGAGTGAATTTGTGACCCAAATCAAAATATATTTATGTATAGCATAAATATATTTAAAAGTAATGAGAGATGTGTTGTTAACTTAGAAATCCTCTAATAAGAACACCCTTTCCTTATGACATATAGAATTCTTATGGCATACATATTACTATTTTGCTCTCATACTGCCCTAATATTTTTTAATTTTATAGGTGGGGGTGTCCCATTTTTCATTAATATAGTCTAAACTTCACATTTTGAATTTGAGTCTTAGCTATTTTTTTTAAAGTGAAATTAATTATCTATCAAAAAACCAAATGAAATTTCAAAAAGGAGAAAGTGGATACGTTACTTGTAAAGCTGTGATGAGTTAATGTCTTTTAGAGCAAGGAAAATCTACAGATTTATAGTGTTATAACAATATGAAAGATTTGATACACTGTTACCTGTAAGGTCGGTGTAAATTAGAGTCAATCAAGTAAAACATCAGTCTGCACAAACGCAATATAAATCTTTATAATAGTATAAAATAAGAAATTTGTAAATTGTACTGAATTAGTAAATTACTGAATTACTGAATTGTACTGAAAATATCTATTGTCTGGAATACTAACAGAAAAGCATGAAAGTCATTATATTTAAAAGAAAAGACAGCTTTAATTATATAAATCTTCAGGAACTGTCATATCTGTAAGCTCATTAGTTGCAATGTAAGTTCCTCCCGCTGATCTAAGAGCACTTAGAAAACAGGATTTGTTGTACTTCAAAGTAAAAAGGTATCTTTAATTCATGTACTGTAACAGTGAATTAAATCTAATTCTAGTATTACAAAAGTAAAAACTGAAGCTTTGGGATACAATGGAAAAAAACCCAAAACCACAAATTAAATACCTTAAATACCTTGAAGCAAACTTCAATTGAACAGGTCATATGTCCCTTACTGTTTGCCTCTCAAGGTGGATTTTAAAAATTGATTTTTTTCCTGCAACAATTAATTTGCATACTGTGAATATTCAATCATTTATAAAATACTATAAAATATGTTAGCTTTACCATTAACTTGGTACAGTCACTTGTCACTGCACTTGAAGTCTTACAGACTATTTTAACAGCTTACTGTATGATCACAAGACAATGTTTAATAAAATTAAAGAAGCATGAATATTTCTTCTGAAAAGTATAAAAAGAAAATGAGTTGCTGAACATTGTAATGTCCTAATGTTCACCATTCTGAATAAGAAATAACTTGAAAGAGAAGTTTTAAGAATGAGCAAGTATAAAACAGAATATACAAGGCATGCTACATATAAGATGGCTGATACAAGAACAGTCATGTCAAGGAAGAATTCTAAAAAAAAAGCGCCTTTTAAGTTACTTGTTTTGAGAAAACTGAAGAAAACTCAGCAATTACAGTAATTTCACGATTATAAGCCACACCTGATTATAAGACGCACGTCCAGGTGTCAGCAACTGTCTTGGGTTACAATACAGAGTGTGATAAAAGGTATCTATTCTATCACCATCTGTTGAGGGTGGGGGCAGTGATCTTTATCTCCACGGGAGATACTCTGCTAATGGGTCATCCACTGAAACCAGGTGGGGCATTGTTCTTTATCTTTTCACAACCCATCCTTCCTCCAGCAAGTCATTTTCTGCTAATGGCCCATTGACTCCCACTGTGTGACTGATAAAATTACTTCATCCCATTGCAAGTCGCTCCAGCCAGGGAGAAGAGTCCAACACTTCTTACCAAGATAAAACAGAGCTTTTGGGACACTAAGGTAGCCCCTTTCTCCACTGGACTCCAGAGGAAAACCGGATTTCTTCACATCACCACTGGATCTCCGGAGGGAAACTGCACCTTGTACAGGAGCACTGCTCCAACTGAATCACATCTGTCACTGCAAGAGGACTGCAACCACCATTTAATGGGACTGCTACCAACACCCTGCCTGACAGGGTGTCAGGTTGTACTCTGACTTTGTCAAGGTTTAGAGTTTGTTTCTTTGTAGTACCGTATTTCTATTTTAATCGCCCTAGTAAAGAACTGTTATTCCTAAGTCCCATATTTTTGCCTGAAAGCCCCTTGATTTCAAAAAAGGGAGGGGGTTTACATTCTCCATTTCAAAGAGAAGCTCCTGCCTTTCTCAGCAGACACCTGTCCTCCAAACTAAAACAGTAACTTTTCGTTCTTAGTCCATCTACAAGCTGCACCTGATTATAAGCCGCACTTCCGGGTTCGCACCAAAATCTTAGCAAAAATGGTGCAGCTTATAATTGTGAAATTACTGTACTTTGAGATGATCAAGCCAAAACTAAGACGTGCACAGTATAGGTCCATTTTGAGGTACAAATTCGTATGTTCAGCTTCAAGTTTTCTGTTAATATTGTTCAAATGGCACTTACACATGTTTCTATCACATTAATTTTGATTTATAATTTAAAGGACACCTGCAAATAATACTTTTATGCCAGATAAAATTGTGAAATTATTGTATCTGAAGACATGAATATGCAGAGAGTTAATAAAACCAGCTCAATAAAAACCAGCTCGCAACAAAGGCAGAGGAGAATAGAATATTCTTATCCAACTTCCTTGATCTATTCTTGGAAAGTATTTTTAGAAATTACTTCAGAAAACAAAGTTCAGTAAAACCATGAAGGGAATTTAATTCCACCACCTGTACAAGGCCCACACCTTTGCCAGGACAAAAGCTAGAGAAGAGGATTTAAAAACAAGCACTGAAACAAAACACTACCTCTACAGTTCAGGGAAAATTGAACAATATATTAATATGACACAAAAGCAGAAAAGAGAGATGTTGCCTCTTCACTCAACAACTTTGAGGAACAAAGAGGCATATGTGTGAATAGAACCTTTCTATTGGATGACAGGAAAAAAACGAGGCTGACTTCCTCTCCCCTCTCTGTTATCAGCAGCCTGTAACTCTTAGACATAACATTTGGATCCAAAGAGTTTCCAGATTTATTGGAAGTGTAAATTGCCTCCCAGAAATGCAAATCAGGATGGATTATTTCTACTACACCCTAAATTACAATATCTCAGAATGGCGGAAATCCTCTAAGCCTCCGTACCAAAGTTATGTTCTACCAAAACAAGTATTTTTTTCTGTAATACGCATATTTGACTATATAAAAGATTTTTGGTGACTTCCCCTCTATCACTGTTCCTAGTAGCTATAATGATGGCTTGTAATATCTGCTGTAGTATCTGCTGTGATTTCCCAGCTCTCTTGGTCAACTTGTTAGATTTCATCAGCATATCAGTAATACATGAGGCCATTACAGTGGATATGACTGAAGAGATTCATAGACTTTCTTTACAACTGACCTTCTGCTAAGCTCAAGCAAAAATAGCCACTTCATTAAAAATTTACTGTACAAAAGTCAGTGCATATTAAATCAACTTGCTTCATAAAAATGTACTTTTGCAAAAGTACTAAAAGGTTTAAGAAAACTCCAGGAGTTACAGTTTTTGTGATCTGCTGGGTTTTCCAAAATTCCAGTGCAGCAGAAGTCTTTTGGAGTTTTGCAGATAGTGAAACAAGTAAAAACAAACACACTGATATGCTAATCTGTCAAAGATATCCTAAAACTTTTTCTTTGTCATACAGTAAAACTGAAATGTAAAATGCATCTCATAATATACTATAGTAAATTCAATATATAAACTTGGAAACATGATCATTGATTTCCATCCTACCTCATACTGAGATCAAAGACTCAACTAGTGATTACTAGATGCCTAGAGCAGAACAGAAAACCTGGGCAAACTGATAATTTTACTGGCTACTCTTAGAATGGTCAGCGATTTAGAATTCAGAATTTTTCTAGAAAACAGTCAACAGTGTCATATAAGATAATTGTCAATACTGAAAACACTGCTTTCTAATAAGGATAAAAAACCCTCAACCACAATACAGGCAATAACATAATAGTGAAGAAAAAAAATTCAGTGACTAGTTAAAAACAATGCCAAACACACCAAATTAATGTACAGCAGAAAATGCTTCTATTACCAGTATAAACAGTTAGGTGAAGGGCTTGAAGCATTTGACAGCTATTTAAAAATAACTGAACTTTTCCAGGGTTAAAATACACCAAGTAAAACTGGAAATTTTAAGAACCAGAAAGTGAACTCTATGTAAGTGACCCACTATCTCAAGTCCTCTATCAGAGGCAGGTTTTGCAAAACTGTAATTTGTGGCAGGGAGACTGACTGAGGTATGAGAGTGACACTCTACAAAGCATTATAGATAAACTGTGATATTTCCCAAACTGACATAAACTAAAATATTTTTAACTGAGCCCATCCAATATTTTTTTCCTGTCAGAGTAGGACAGTGCTAAGGTAGCATCAATTTCTACTTCTATGCTTTGTCTGTTTAAATTACTTAAACTGATAAAATGTGGAAAAGGCACTTTAAATTAAGAAACTAATTTTAAACATCTCTGGTTAGTGCTTATACAGAGATTTTCCATATTCTATATTGCATGATGAAACTACAAATTTTTCCAGATTTCCAACATTACTCTTACATGAAAAAGATACATGTAGGGATGAAAAAACTGTTCATTTTTTGAAAAAAAAATAAAACAAAATAAAGTGATGCCATGACAGCCTTTTTACATGTCTGAATTAGAAGACAGTGAGTGATACACTTATTGTGTAAATGATCAAAGACTGGAATTAAGATTTGGTAACAGAAAAGAACTTTTAAAAGAAATTCAGTACAGGAAATGTTTCTAAAAGATATGTTACAAGAAATACAATGGGAAGTCCTGTAATAAATGTTAGAGGACAAACAATAAGTATCTTCAAGACCATTCACAGCAGCTCAACTTACTGATCTGTGATATTGACTATTAATATCTATTTTTTAAATATTGTTAGTAAAAATAATCATCACTTTATACACAAGACATTACAACATGTCAAATTCAAAACTTTCAGTCAGTTACACAAACCTTTACTAGCTTTATCCAAATGCTGAAAATCCTCAACAAAATTCAGGACATCCTGATAGCTTTCTTCACACACTTCTACCAGAAAATGGAGCAACGTTGTTTTCTGGTCTGCTGATTTTGTGTCCTTCAGCTGGGTGGGGGAAAAAAAGAAATGTAAAAACATGGAGAAAAAAATTTATTTATGGTCATTTTAATAATTGATATATATTAGCAATTACTCATCCAAGAAAGGAAAGAACAAACTGTTAGAGTAGTACATTTTTTTAAAGACAGCAATGGGTTGTTTCATTTCCCCCTTGCTAAAATTACCTAGAAAGGTCACACTAAATATTTTTTCATTCTATGCAATATTTGTGTTCAGTATTCAAAAACAGTACACACATTTCTTTTAAAAATGTAATTATTTTAACAATACAGGAATATTTACAAAACTGTGAATAAGCACATGAAAGTACAAGAAGAAAAGCAAGTTAAATCAGCAAAATCTAGCTATATATAATGCACATAATCCACTGGATTACATTATTTCCTTCTTTATAAATGGAAGTAACTGTAGCCTAAAAATACTTCTGTAGTGGAAGCTACAAAACCTCAACATGCACAAGTTCTTGTTATCAGTTCTCAATACAGTAAATAAGACTTCATAGGTCTCCTTGTTTAAAAACACTGACTTGGAGAATTCTTAAGCATAAACCTTTCTTTCTGGGCTCTTTATACATATAAAATTATTTTCAAGCTTGGACACTTTAAAACTTGCACTACTTGTGTAAAAACATTAACAATTGATACTGACAAACACTCCTATTATGGTCTTTCATCTAAAACATTCTTTTAAATCAAAGACATTTTTATAAATAGAAAATGAAATCACAAATGGAAGTGTTTCTTCACTACATAAGAACTATTTCTACATTAAAAAAATTAGCAGAAAAAGTATACAATCATGTAGGCACAAAGTAAACATGAGTATAAAAAGGTCTGCCACAATTGTACAAAGATTTGTCCATCTGAATATCAAGGCACAAAGTCCTTAACACAGTATTGACATTTCATAATTACAGTAATTTCACGGCTATAAGGCACACCGGAGTATAAGGCGCACTTCCGGGTGTCGGCAAATTTCCAAACTTTTGTCAATATATAAGGCGCACCGGACTATAAGGCGCACTTTTTTTTGCAGCAAGGATCCACCGCCGGCTCCACCCACGGGGTTGCTGGCCAAGGCCCTGCCTCAACCTGGCAGCCACGGCACCGCGGACCCCCGGGCTCGCCTGTACCTGGCAGCCACAGGCCCCCAGGCCCGCCTGTACCCAACAGGAGGGGCGCCGTGGGCCCCCGGGCTCGCCTGTATCTGGCAGCCACGGCCCTGCCGGCTCCCCCGCGGCTCGCAGCTCACACTTCCGGGTTGGCAAATTTCCAAACTTTGTCCATATATAAGGCACACCGGACTATAAGGTGCACTTCCAGGTTCGGGCCAAAATTTTAGTCAAAAGGGTGCGCCTTATAGTCGTGAAATTACTGTAACTCTAAAATGTCTGTTTATTTTCAAAGACCAAAATGCTACTATGCTGATATATACTCTCCCAGAGCATGCACGTTTTCCTTCAGAAAACTGGATTAATAACAATGTGAAACACAATTTTCCAAATAAACAGGAAATGGAACACATATATATCAAAACCAAAAAATATATTTTAGGATTATTATTGTATGCAATGCTATAAAATATGTTACTTCTATTGTATTGGGAATCTCAGTGAAAGATGTCTCAATAACACCACAAAAAATTTCTACAATATGACACTGTGGTACACGTAAACACTGTGATACATAACAAAAGTTAGCTATAAATATGAACCTGTGTTATAAACATGCATATTAGTTAAATACATCAGTATTTAACGAATGATTGCGTATTAGCATATCAATATTGTGTCTCTCTTCTGAGATTACTCGTGGCTGCTCTCTGCCATTAAATACATATTTTCATTATCTATATACATAAATTCTCTCTCCTATACCTAGTACTGTACAGTTATCTTCAAAATCTTCATATTCTAGATCTTAATAAATTATTTCTCCAAGATAAATTCTGACTTTTGATCCTGCTCTGCAAATTGCTTATATTAATTATCTTCACATTATTATCATAAATATATTTTTTTGTCTTGTGTATTAAAAATACAGGGACTATAACCAGACGGAGGACAGATCCTTGCAAAATCATACTTAAGTAAATGCACCTAATTGGAGAAAGAACCTTTAGTATCTTCTTTCTAAATATGTTTCTCAACAAGTTGCATTTTTAACTCAATCACTTCATGTACAATGTATTAACTCTAGGTGGATGACTCATGTGTAATGCTAACTTTAGACTAGCGAAAGAATGTAAGTTATTCTTTACGTAAGTTATTCTTTATGAATATTTATGTCGTAGGTATCACATTCAACACTCAGCGAAAGAATTGTTCTGAAATATGGCAGAATAAGGGTGATTAGTTTCATGAATGTAGAAGTTAACATATTGTGTTTTCTCTTGTGCCAAAAGATAAAGAAACAGAAAGACAAAGAGCACATACGAAGTTTCAAATAATTCCTTCCTTATAAGAACTATATGTGCACTCTGAAGATTATGTGGTAACACCCCAGAGAACACAGGAAAAAAATAACATCACTAAATATGGGAAAGGTTATTAGCATTAGAATGGATTATAAATTAACACCCAGAAAAGTATAGACACCTTCTTGGATATACCTTATACAAAAGTTGAAAGAATGAAAATTTAGGAAAAATCAGATGAAGTAAGAAATTAATCAAACTGAGCAACATAAGAAGAGAATCACATAAGGAGTAAATTCATGTCCAAAAGAAAACATAACTGTATTAAAACATATTAAACTGTGATAGATGTCTTAGAAGTGCTCAGACATGCTAAAATTACTAAACTACTACGATCATAGAGATCAGGTCATTACATAACCTTATTTAGTTCAGGTTTTTTATCATTCCCTCAAAATAGAATCACTTAAAAGTGATTAAATACAAATCAGTTTTAAGATGACTATTCATGGATTAGCTGTACTGTTTAAACCATCAACTAATGCCAATAATAAGGAAAAAACAGTAAGGAAATAATTAACTGCAGGAAAAACATCAGAACCAGAGTACTTATGTAGCATAATTAAAAAAAAAATAAGTGAATGTAATACTCAACATGGACATTTCAAAACTCACTTTACATAGCGAGCTGAGATTATATCCAAAGGTCTGTGCATTCCGAGAACCTGCATTCATGTAGTTTCCCATTAGCAATACCAGTTCCAGCAGCTTGCTAAAGCTTTTACTCTTCTTTATCTCTTCACAGGCAGCACTGACAGCCATGATGTCAGGTTTGATGTTGTTCACCTGCTCCTCAAACTGAAGCTTAAAAAGAATAGCACTGAGCCGTGGCCGTAGTCTCTTCACGTTGCTCATCTGATTGGAAAGAAAAATAGAAGATTTCCTTTAAAATTCATGGTACACTTTGGCACTGTACAAATGCATACGCTCTGAAATGATTTATTGGTGTGACAGGCTTGAAGAAGCAATATATCTGCTATAACTGATAGCAAATGAATGAATGAATGAGAGACACTTGGGTAAGCAGCTGAAATCCCATCTTGTGGTTAATAGGAACTGCCCCCATCCTTTCCAAATAACTAGTATGTGTAAGCAATAAAAGATAAAGTGTCATCATATATCACATCTGTCAACTCATATAGCAAATCCTATAAAACTAATCCAAGTTTATGGACCCAGTAGTTGCAAAGGAATGAAAGTAGTTCACAAATTTTGTATAACTCTGGATGTATCAAAACAAGACAAATCTCATTTTCTGGTGCAAATATTTGAAAGCTGATGTCAATAAGAGCCTATTATAAACTTGCAGGAAAATAACAGTCTTGAAAAAAATCTCAGCTATGAAACACCTAATATAGTATGCACTAATATATACCAATATTCATACCCCCTACACCCCTGTATACTAACCTAATACCGTTCATTAGGTGCAGCTGAATGCTCTCAGGAAAATAGCTTCTGTAGATCACACACAAAAGACTTGGCTTTCTCTATGGTTTACTGATCACGTATTTTCAACACAAATTTTGATCTTCTTATATACTAGGTCACTGAATTCTCACTCTAGACATACTTTGCACATCATTTACTACATCCACATAGAAACACTAAAAAATTATTCAATGAGTTGCTTATCTTGCTTTTCCCCATCCCTGTTTTCTCATCAATTTCATGAATTCCCTAAGATCTCCTTCCTCATACGTGCCTATTTCCATCTCAAGGCAAGGTTCAAGACTAATTTCTTTACAATTCCCAGAATCTTAAACTAAGTTTTCACTTTATTTTTCTGAATAAGGAACACATTGTTTCCAGCTACCAGTACATCTCCATGCAAGAAAGAAGCAATAATATTGGCACTTCTCCTACAAAGCAGTAGGCTTCATAAAATGGCCTTAAACTTTTGCCTTTAAATAGGACATATCCCCCTCAAAACTACAGTGATACCTAAGGTTTTACAGAGCATTTCTCAACACAGATCTAGTCTACCGATGGGAAAATTCCTTTGACAGTGCAACATTCATATGGCACTGGTTGTCCCAGGAGACTCAGTGTAAAGGATAATGGTGACACTCCATCCATTTTCAGTATAAAGTGAAACAGAAGGCTGTCTTGTCCAAAGGGTTTGATACAGAAGCAGAAGAGGATGGAATTTACAATCTATTTTATTGGTTTTACTGTGACAGTAGAAGAAAATAAAATCAGGTAGAGTTAACATTTTATGCCACTAGGCCATTTCAGAAATGCCTTCATAGCTGTTGTAGCCACATGATGGCGTCTCACTGAAATAAACATACCATTTGTATTTTAGTTCAGGTCAAAAATCTTGATGCAAAATAAGAAATAATTTCCACTGACTGTACTTTGGTTTTCATCATACAGCAAAGCACATAATCAGGATGTCTCTCAGATTAACCTAGGTTGAAAATCAACTGTTGCACTTTAGTCCACTGACTGCCTCCAGTCTGGTCATCAAATAAAACACTTAAAATGTACACTTTTAACATTATTAGCTCAGTACCAACTGTAGGGAGATATTCTGTTCTTACACAAAACAGTACCCAATAAGTGTGGTAAAATTCTTACTGAATAATGAATAAATAAGGATAATGGGTCTTGAATTTGAGCAGAGCATTTCACAGCAAAATAGAAACAGCAATACCTAAATTCCACATGAAATTAATAAGGTACTCTAACAACTTTATACCTACAGTAATTTCACGATTATAAGCTGCACCATTTTGACTAAAATTTTTGTCTGAACTCGAAGTGCAGCTTATAATCAGGTGCGGCTTATATATGGACAAAGAAGGAAAAGTTGCTGTTTTAGTTTGGAGCACAGGTGTCTGCTGAGAAATGCGGGAACTTCTCTTTGAAATGGAGAATGTAAACCCCCTCCCTCCAAATTATTATAATTTTGAAATCAAGGGGCTTTCAGGCAAAGATATGGGAATTAGGAATAACAGCTCTTTACTAGGGAAATTAAAATAGAAATACAGTACTACAAAGAAACAAACTCCAAACCCTGACAAAGTCAGAGTATACCCTGACACCCTGTCAGGCAGGGTGTTGGTAGCAGTCCCATTAAATGGTGGCTGGATCCTCTTGCAGTGATAGATGTGGTTCAGTTGGAGCAGTGCTCCTGTAGAAGGTACAGTTTCCCTCTGGAGGTCCAGTGGTGATGTGGAGAAATCCGGTTTTCCTCTGGAGTCCAGTGGAGAAAGGGGCTACCTTAGTGTCCCAAAACCTCTGTTTTTATTTTGGTAAGAAATGTTGGGCTCTTCCCCCTGGTTGGAGCAACTTCCAATTGGATGAAGTAATTTTATCAGTCACACAGTGGGAGTCAATGGGCCATTAGCAGAAAATGACTCGCTGAAGGAAGGATGGGTTGTGAAAAGATAAAGAACAATGCCCCACCTGGTTTCAATGGATGGCTCATTAGCAGAATATCTGCCATGGAGATGAGGATCACTGCCCCCACCCTCAACAGATGGTGATAGAATAGATACCTTTTATCACACTCTGTATTGTAATGTGTGGCTTATAATCAGGTGCGGTTTATATATGGACAAAGAACGAAAAGTTGCTGGCACCTGGAAGTGCGGCTTATACTCAGTGCGGCTTATAATCGTGAAATTACTGTAATTTAAGAATAACTACATAAAAGAATGTTAAGGTAGTGAACAGAGGTGTCATAATCATTCTCCCAGGTCTATCAGGAGGAATTACTATTAACTCCTTTTCCTCAATTATCTTACTAAATTTGTATATGTACTACTACTTCTCAGCATCTTGAGAACAATGTATTTGATTTTAAATTTTGCCCTAAAGCTATCCAGAAAAAAATTGAGACTAGACCAGAAAAAAACTCCCACAACATTCCACTGAAATTAGCCAGATTTTTAGTATTTAATACCCTACTCAGGGTGCAATAGAGATGATCATAAATATTAAACTATAGAAACTAAAAAAAATACAGTGTAAGTTGCATTGATTTTAAATAGTATTGAACTCAATATGCTACAGAATCACTAGAAGGTATATCATCTATTGACTCTTGGCTTTTCAGACAGGCAGATCCTTGAAACTGAAATAATCATGCACTTTAGACCACAAGGATGTGTTGCACAAAAATGAGCATGAACATCTGCATAAAAGGAGCAAAGTTTTAACCAGAACCACTTGAACTACAAGAAATTCATACGTCCGGTATGTAAGTATGTAATTCTTAAGGCTGAATACAAAAAGATATAATCTAAATAATTGCCAGAAACACATCAGAAATGCCACTGGTTTTTTATTATTGTTATTACTAGCATTATTTTTTTGTTGTTGTTGAAAATGGTCTGAAATCCATGCACAATGCATGTAGTTGGTATTACTCCTTTACCTGTTCGCTAAGTCAATAATTGAGAAGGGAAGAGATGCAGTTCCCTTAAGTATTATATGGCTTTTTTGTGACATGTAGTTCACAGTTATATTCAAACTGTAAAATCCATACACCCTACCACAAGAGATGCTAAGAATTTCAGTGTTGCAATGCTGGTCATATTATGTTAATTCCCTATATTTTTTCATAATCAGCATATAAGGACGTAAGTTTACTTCAGTTTAGATAGTGGAATTCCGAAAACAAACTATCCAAATAACTAAAACAGCAAGCAGAAGTAAAAACCTGTACATGTTAGAGAACTCAGCATATAGGTAATGAATTGTTCTACTTTTTAAGTAATAAGAAGAGACTCACTATGAGTTGAGCCACTCAGCAGCAGCTCTCAGAGATCTCACATCCAAGAGCAAAGACAGGTTTTTCTCTCAAATACAGCATAAATCACAAGGCAACTACACGAATGTGCAATCTGATATATGTGTACTCTCACTATCTTTTTCTGTTGATGTCAAGTAAAGGAAAGCATCTCAGAAGTTTCCTTGACACTACATTTGATCACTGAAGGGGTTTCATTCCTGTCACAAGCTCATAGAGAAAAACACTGCAAGCATTTCAGCTTCATATTTTCTTTAAAAGGAGTAACAGTGCTGAGGTTGTCAGACCACCTGAAAATGTTCTCATCCAAAAAGTAAAATAACAGTTACAGCCAAGCTGACTAAAGAGAGCAAACTGGAATACCATTCCCTGTGGAAAGTGTATGGCTTTCACCACTGCAGCATCAGTGAACTCCTAAGAGTGCAGAGGAAAAAATTCCTGACACTTATCTTTTGACCCAGGCACTTGAAAAGCAGGAAAAAAAAATTAAATACAGAAGGCCTGATACCTTAAAAGATATTTTATCAAGTTTAAAGAAGATAAAAGAACATCCTGCTCAATTTGAAAAGGACAGCTAACATGCCTAAATCTTAGTGAAAACCAGCAGCATTCTGGAAAGATCAAACATTATTTCACAATATAGGAAGTCAATTCACAATAAAAATCAGCATTTTTGTTGACATGTTTTTAAGGATACATGGAAGTAGTTAATCTTTCTTCACTTTTGATACACTCTTTTCCTTTAAGGAAATGATAATAAAGTCAAGAACTGCCAACATAAAATTAAAATTACTTCAGAGAAATCAAGTTTAGATAGAGACAGATATAGATATAGATCAGATATAGATACACATATATATGTATGTATATATGCAAACATTTGAACTAATGACTTTTCAGCTTTATTAGCAGTGATAGAGAGCATGTCCTGTTACTCTGCTTCTCTAGCCTGAATTATAAACAGCTTGAATTTGAACTACTGACTAAATTTCCTGAAAATCTAATATTTTCCTAAACGATATTTAGGTCAGAATACAAGGCAGTGTATTGTAAGTGACACAGGGACAACATTTATCAATTAATTCCTAGCTGCACACAGGCAGCTTTCTCTTGTCTTGTGAATGACAGCGAACTGATTCACAGTGCAGAAAATCCCTGGTACTGTTTTGGTTCGCATTATGTTCAACAAAGATGGCCCAGCAAGGTCAGTGAGCAGATCTCAGAATTGCCAGTGGGGCTACAACACAGCTGTCAAAATAAGCTGAATTTACAGTCTTCATGCAGAAATTCACAGGAAGGTAAGTTCTATGAAAAGAAAGTAGTCTATTGTTTGGTTTTTTTGTCTTATCCAAAAAATACAATTAGATGTACTGATATCTTGATCAGTATGAAATGCGGATAGCTTTTGTTTTTCCAAGTTGAAACCAGACAAAGATATTTTCCTAAAAAGAAATCTTCCAAGAAGGGGAGGGTCCGAATTTCCCAAATTCTTCTATTTTTAGCAGGCCTAACAGATGTCTGAAAGGCTATTTTCATTAAAAGACACATATGGAGCAGATGCTACTAGACTGAAAAGCTTTCCTCGTGGGAAACCAAGTCAAGAGTTTAAGATTGGTAAAAATCCTCTGTAAAACCTCTAATCCATACAGGTAGCAATAATAAATAAATTAACACCAAAAGTCAAGTGCAGATGTCCTTGAGAAATTTAAAATCAAATATTATAGTATCAAACCAAATAGAGAAAAGTTTCTAAAAGTAAATCAGATGTAACTGTGTTCCAGATCCAAAAATCTGATAAACCTGACTTTAAAATAAATGCCTCATTTTTTGTCTGGTTACTACTAGGAATCTACCTCCTAATGAAAACTCTACCATAAGGAATATCCCAAAATATGGGCATGATGACACATGATCAAGGTCTGGATGAGAATGTCTCAAAATCATGACAGCAAATTTAGTACTACCCATCAGGTTGAACCATCATAAAAACTCCCATATAAAAGGGGAATTTGATGTCTTCGATGTGACAGACATGACTCATTTCAAAAAAGTTCAGGCCTCCAACAATTCATATCTGGTATCATCTTCTCTATTGATTCAAGAGGTTGTGTCCCAGCTAATTTCCTAAGAAGGAAGATATGTGTCTATGATCACGACAGGTAAAGAAAAAATACATTCCACTGTAGAGCATCTGTAGCCCTGTCAATAATGAATTTAGTAATGACTGGGGTTGTTTTATCCATATGGTTATTCAGTGTGTTTGGAACCACAGTTAATTTGTGGCAAAAACAGTCTGACAGGTCACACAAAGGAATGCTGCAGAAGACAGTTTACATGTTTTGGAGAAAGTTCCTCAGTTGTACCAAAGGATCACAGGCAAAGCAAATCCTACAGCTCTTGGAGCTGCATTAAGCTCTGAAGTCTGAAGCTAGAACAGGTGAAATATCTGCATATTAATTTCAGGCTCTAGGGATTTAAGAAGTACTGATCAGCCTCAAGGTTTCTTCAGCACAGCTGCCCTACACTAGTCAGTCATTTGGACACCTAACACAATTTAGGTGGCTAAATTCCAAGAAATCCTTGAAGTTGCTGAGTCATAACAGCAGGATCATTGTCCTTACTCAACACAGAAGTGTTTTCCTTATGATGTGTAAAGCATGACATGAACATTAGAGGGTTGCTTACATTACATTTTACTCAAAAACTAAAGAACAGATCCAGGACAGGTTCTTGACAGAATGTGCTAAGTGAATGGCCAGAAGCAAAAGATGGGGACCCTTCGGAGAAATAAGATTCCTGCTCTGAAGCTGTAGCACTATCTGCCAAGAGAAAATTGAGATAGTCTCGGTGTGTGCCAGAACAAACAACAAGCACCAACTTGGCCATCTGAATTAATACCAGACAACCATAAGACAAAATTTTTTAAACTGTTTTTTAGATTAACTACCCAAAATGGTTTTACTGGAACTAGAGATAAGAGTAAGACCTGCTGGTATTGAGGCATTTATAGGAGAACTCATCTATAATATGGCATCACAGTCTTTCACTGATGCAATGAAAGTAATATAAGCCAATCCAACGGCACTTGCAAACAGTCAGATCAGTGCAGATCATTCATGATGGCCATTTTCAGAAGGTATTTCTGGAGCTTTGCTCTCCACCCTTACCTAGGTTCAAGGTTTGAAATACGTCAACATTACAGGAGTTAGGGATGTTCTCAACAACATAGGCAACTTGACTGCAACTTGTCATAAAAATTTTTAACTCTCACAGATGGCATATAATAGAAAGTTAATTTTTGGCAACATTCCTGGAAAGGCTGGAAATACTGATAGGGAACACTGACGAGGCAGAGTAGCAGATACATGACATCTAGAAGACACAGAATATATGGTTTGCAGATAGAAATTAACACAATCAAAATATCTCACAGCCCAGATGCACCTCAGCACTTCAGAATTTTAAACAGACTGAAATGTCACCAGGTATGGCTCTGTCCAAAGCATCAAGTATTATGAAAGGCAGAGTACACCTCTGCAGAAACAGTGATAGTATGTATTTTCCAGACAACAGTGAGAAAACATTAATACATTTTGAGTTTTCCTCAATGAGAACATACAGGTGAAACTACCAGCTGAATATTGAATTGATCAATTTAAGTGTCTGCTGAATTATTTAAGACAAACTAGCCTTCATCAGGCCTCACTCTAATCTTCAATTTACTCTAGTGAAATCTTTTCCTTTGGTATGAACTCATTAAAAACACATCCATCAGTGAACAAGCTGTGAAGCCACATGAGAACTGCTTGCCAAATTCTATTTAGGTTAGCTGTCAGTAAATTTCACAAGGTCTGAACATTAATTATTTCTGAAACAATATTTTGTAATTCCCTCAATTTTATCTTTGAGCAAATATAAGTGATCAAGGAAAAATCTGTTTCCTTTTTTTTACTACCAGACAATATGGGAACATCTTTCTGAATGTCTCAGATTATCAGAAAAGAAAGACAGCAGGAGCTATCACATGTGGCTCTTGAAACAGTATTCTCATATGTAAGAATGCTAGTACACATGCCTATGCCAGAGGTCAAATGTCTACAAATAACATCCTGTCAAGCATTAGAAATTTTTTACATTAGAAGTGTTTATAAAAAATATGAAAACTTTGATTTCTTAAATGGAAGTGTGTCTATGGATTTCAAACCATATAAAAAATTTAACATAGACCAGGACTATTTTATACCACTAAGGATTACAGGTACTAATGAGGCTACATAAAATCATAGAATCTTTTGTGTTGGAAGGAATCTTAAAGGTAATTTAGTTTCAAATCCCTTGACACTGTAGGGACACCTTTCATTAGACCAGGTTGCTCTGAGCCTTGTTCAACCTGGCCTTGAAAATATTCAGGGATGGAGCATCCACATTCTCTGGACAACCTGTTCCAGTTGTCTCATGCTGGAATTCACTACTGGATTCAGCTCTACGCATGCAACATTATCATTCAGAACTACTTTTGGAATGGTTCCTAGTGCAACAAACTGTTAAAATATGTTGGCATGAGTAGGCCTGAAGACTCAGCATCGCTGTGTGGGTAAGAGAGGGAGGAGAGGCAGATGTGTAGTGCTGCAAAGTTGGGGAACTACCATTACAAGACACTGGGGAGGGAGGAGAGGGGGCTGCAGCAAATATCTGGAACCATCTGATATGGAACCAAACATTGCCATATTGCCTTGCACCTCTGTGCCTTCTTCAAAATGTGCTGAAATCTCAGACCTAGAAGCACAGGGATGCCTGATAAAGAGCATCAGAACTTTGATTTCTTAAATGGGATTACTATTATGGATATCAAACCATATAATAAATTTAATATGGTCTAGAACTATTTTACACCACAAGGAATTACAGGCACTGTAAATAAACAAGTGTTCATCGAATTATAGAATAGAATTCTATGAGAATTCAGAACATTCAAGTTCTGAACAGCTGGAAGATACTTGTACATAAATTCCTTATGAACAATATATTGACCAGTGGTATGGTAAAATTTCAGTAAAAATCCATTAAACAGATTACTGCACTCAAAGTATCAGTGATGATCAATAAATCTAACTAGCAGTTATTATATCAATTCCACTGAAAACAAATGAGATTATCATTACTAAATTATCTACTCCTTAAACATTTATTTGATATGATGACCAAAAATTAGAAAAAAATATTCTCTAAAACAATACTTTTTTCTTAGTAGGAAAGAACTACCTACAAAATAAATTAACATTGCAAAAGTCCTAAAGCAACATAATATTTATACGGTCCATTGATAAAAGAACCAGGTTAAAAATGCAAAATCCACCAAAACACAACCTTCTCTCTACAGTTACCAAGATGAACATCTAGATGATTCATCTCCAGTGGGTTTCATATTGCACAAAGATAATCTTCATCATTATCAAGTTTTATAAAAGATTCAGCATGGTGCTAGCAAAGACAAAGTGGTGGGTTCGATCCCTATATGGGCTATTCCCTTAAGAGCTGGACTTGATCCTTGTGGACCCCTCCCAACTGAGAATATTCTCTGATTCTGTCGTAATCAATGAAACCACCAAGAAAATAATATGAAGGTTAAGGAAGTTTTTAAAAAGTTTTGGAGGAAGTTTACTGCTGTAAGTAAAACCAAGTAAAAAGCAAGAACTATGGTAAAACAAAAAGCTATTGAGTATTTTTTGTCGAGCACAAGCAACTTCATCATGAATTTGAGCAAGGAAATACAACATTCAATATATAATCAAGATAAGGTAACAATAGTAAAACAAATTTTTAATAAGATGGGCAGAATTAATGTAATTTTCATGAAATAGTTCATGAATCTGTGCAAGTCCCTCTCTGTCCCCCTCCCCACCAAAAAAAAGCCCCACAACCCTAAAACAAAAACAAAGCTCCACAGTAATAGGTGATAATATCTATGCTCTGAGACATCAGCCTGGAGTAAGTGAAAGAAAGAACCTAGCAGAAAATAAAGTAGTTTATCTAAAGAAAACCCAGAGTCTGGAAGAGAAGATAAGGGCCATAAAGGATTTATTTTATACTTACTGCTGAACGAACAGAAAATACAAAAATGATAAATAACTTTAAAAAGAGAAGGCAGAAACCACAAAAGCAACTCACAGGGTGAATACAAAGAAAACAAATCCTCACAACCATAAGACAAAAACCCAAACAAAACCCCAAAATCACAAGCCACACTGATGAAGGGAACCTGAATTGCTCAGTCATGCCCTCAAGGTCTTTAAGCCAACAACGAATTAATTAACTTTTCTTGAAACATGCAATACTGTAACAGTCACAGCAAGCCAATATTTCACCAAGTGTCTGGCTGTTTCTTTCAGAGTATCAAATCTTGACTTTCATTCAAAGCCTGAAAGATAATGGGTTTCCATGATAAAAAAAAAATATCACACAAGTAGTAATTAGCCATTTATTCACTATTTAGCTTCTTCCTTAGGAGTCAAATAGTTTAATTGTTCCTTTAATCACAACTTCAGAGTAAATTAACATGGAATCTCCTAATTCTCCGAAAAAACTTAGCTGTAAAACTCTACTCATCTAAAAGATTTCAAGTCTTGCATTTTGTATTCAAGTTTGATCCTCCTCATTTAAAGCTGAGAGTAAAAAATGAGGCATACAACAACATTTTTAAGGAAAAATAAACTAAACCAACTAAACCAGCAATCATGTGAAAATTCACATTAGCATGAACAGTGGTTTTCTAAGAAATTAGTGAAATTTCTCAACCTGCTCCCTGACCAACAATAAAATAAAAGATACAAGAGAGCCAGATGGAGCTTGAAGAACTTTGATGAAAAGTAAATGAATAGGATTCCATATTCACAGAGTAAAAAAAGTGACTTATTCAAATTCTCCCTCATTGGAATAGAAAGGAGAAATGTTTAATGTAATAAACACTGTAGCTTGTTCTCTGAAATTTGCTCTACTACATGCACAGAAGCTGCGACACCATACAAACTGAACTTAATGATGGGGTTTGGTCTCATTTGCGGACTTTTTTTTAAATGTTTCGAATGGAAAACCAGGAAAAGCATGGACTTGCACTTTTCAGTGGGAAACTGGTTGTTCCTTCAGAACAGAAGCTCCACAATTTTTTTCTATATAAGAACTCTTATGATATTGTCAAATTTTTTTCTTTTTTTTTTTTTCTGAGTTATCACATTGTCTCAACTTTTTAAGACAAATTTATCAGAAAAGTTGGGCCAGATGCAGCAAAACTTTACCTACACTATTACTGGTCTAGGTCTTCTCATCAACTGACAGTTCCATCTAACTGAATAAGTATTATTTATTCCCTCATAAGAAATTCCATCAGAAAAGATAATCTTAGCAATAACCACTTTAGGTTGAAACTCCAGGAATGGACAAGAAAAATCAAAGGCTTGTGTAGATATATGCACCAGGAAACTACACAGCCTTACTCTGAGTTTGTCTGGATGAAATAACTACCAATTATGAATTATACAGAAATACAGAAATTAGAAGCAAACTGTATTTCCATAAAAAGCATCAAATGCCAGCATTGAACTAGCATTTTCTTTTTTTCACTTCCGGTCTTCCTTTGGTGAATTCAACCTAGAAGATATTACGAACGTACCTTTTCAGGGGGAAGGGAAAATTGATCAGGTGTGCTCTTGACAGAACATGGTATACAACACAGGTGGCAGGAGGCAGAATAGCTTAACATAATCACTATGACATTATTTTCTTTTCATTTATGTAGAGAATAGAAAGAAAAACTTAAGTGTAGAAAACTTCAGTGAAAATGTTAAGATTTATTAATGCAAACAAAAGTGAAGCCAAACTATTTTAGCTACGGAAATTCAACAGTTCTATATGTCCCAGTGAAACTTTGCCACAGAAAACACCAATATTTTTACAGTTTTGGATTGATTTCTTTTGCAAAAGTAAATTACTTTATAAAACAAAGATAATCCAAAATCATTCCAGCAGCAATATTTCAATAATCAGGCCTTTCACATCCATAGATATGTCCAACAATATCCAATTGAAAGGCAGCACTTGTATTCTTCTCCCAGTTGGGAATCCCTTCACTTTTAGGAAGAAGCAACTGCTATTTTTTTTCTATAATATAATATAATATTAGTTTTAATATAATATTTGTATTTCAAAAAAGGACAAAAAAAACCCTGGCAATAATAAAACAGAACTCACCACAACTCCAAACTGCTCTGGCTCAGACAAATTGCTATACTCGTTCTTGAACTTGGACAATGCATTCAGTTGTTCTTGTTCAGGAAGGTGTTTTATTAAATTCTATAAAGAAAAATGAAATAGGTTTAAAAATCTCAGATTAGATGTTGCTTCTCTTATTCTAAACAAATGGATTTGCATCTGCATTATTACCATACACTCCAAAGACAACAGTCTTCCCTGATGATAGCAGAATGTACATAGCAAATTAAGGTAACTGTGGGTTTAAAAGAAAAGTGATGCAATACTGCCAGCACCTGACACTGATTCTACACATTTCTATAGTATTTTTTAAACTGTTTTTGAAGAAAGAACATGCTTGATAGGCACTATGCGAACAGAACACTTCAAAGCAAACAGAACAAGAACTTCATGTACAACATAACCATCCAAAGAATTGCAGGAATTACTAAGGTTAGATGAAAACTATTATGAAAAAGATTAATTAATTTTCTAGCATTTCAAAACAGAATTTAAAAGCCATTACATTTACTCACTTATTTACTTACTTACTTACTTACACTACTACTTAGCTTGAAAACTTGCTAGAAGTAGTAAATCAGAGGTGAAATTCAGCTTCAGCTGAATTCAGAAGTCTATATGGGGAGGTTGGACACATAGAAGTGAATGTTTTGTGAACACAGGTAACGGAATCAAACTGTTCATCTGAAGACTCCTCTGACTCCCTGGAGTTTCCTGAACACTTAGACACATTATCTACATAAAGACACTCACATTTGGGTACCTGAACCCCACTCTAATTAGGTTCTTCTAGGCTGGCTAAAAACAGCTTTTCAGATGTTCTGGAAATGGAAAGTTTTTCAAACACTTAATTATGGCATATAATTTGAGTCAGTAGCCCATTTCTGTCCCTTCCCAGGATGACTGCTGCAACTACTAGACAATATTGAGAGTCCCTACAGCCTGCTGTCCTTTCTCAGATTATCACTCTTGTTTTTCTGGTTACACATTGGTTAAGCTTCTGTCACAGTGAGAAAAACATGAGAGAATATTCTCCTTTCTTAAAACACTCCCTGGCCTACCGGCAAGATCACTCTCCTTCACTGAACTGAAGATTCAATCCTTTTAACACTGAAGCCAGTCTAGGAAACACAGACATCCCACTACCAATTGCCATATTTCAACAAAGAAAAAAGAAGAGCAACTCCAGCACTCCCCCATTATTTGGTGGAAAAGGCAGACATTTTGGTTGCCAACATTTGTTTTATTACCTTTCAAGTAAATAGCTTTGGTGATATACAATGAGCAAAAAAGAATTTCTTTCAGTTAATGAACAGAATTGCCATCTGAAAGTCATAAAAAAACCCTAATTTTACCCACTAAAGATCCTAATTCCTTGTTTTACAGGAAATTCTGTCAGTTAATATATAAAAATTACCTCTCTGGGGTCAGACAGATAAAAAGTCATAACCAAGCTTTACTTAATTTACTTCTTTAGCTTAACAAGAATGAATTTTACTCTTTTAAGTAGTAGCTGAAAAATATCCCTAAATCTGATAGAACTGATAGACTGATAGAACAGAATGTCCATGCTCAAATAAAGATTTTGGTAAGAAAAGACAAAACTATTAAAAATGCATGAACAATGATGCTTAAAACAATAAAGTAAACTTAAACTTCAGGAGTTTCATTTGGATATGGCCAAACTGATTTTTAGTGGAACAGCAGTCATATATCCTTACCATCATTACATTTGGAAAATATGTTTGTAAAAAAGACTACATTTATTAATTATGGATGAAGATGTCTGGCACTTAATCAGTAACACTGAGCAAAAATGAAAGGGTACAAAGCGTAAAAAGAAATATTTAAAATTAGAAATTCATAACACACCTATTTCTTTTTTTGATATCCAACATTCCCATAAACAGCTCTAAATATAATACAATTTCTCAATCTTTACTGAAATTAAAATGCTGTTTGATGCAGAAATAGTTTTCATATGAAGAAAGCTGTCCACAAAACTTTCAAAAAGCAAAACCAGTCAAGTGTTAGGTGAATATTTTCAACACTGAGCATCAGAATATTAAAAAAAAACCACAATCAAAACTGAAGGAGCAGTTGATATCAAAGAGGCTTTTATGGTGTTCAGATAAAGCTTTCGAACAGCTACAGATGAAACACATTTTGAATATCAAACAAGGAATAAGCAGGAGAAAGAATTTTGACTAAGTCACGGAAACCACTTCGATAATTAGTCAATGAGTTTTTGGATTACAACAGGACTTTTGGAGTTTTTACTTTTTTAAGCACTAGATTTAATTTCTAACGGAAACAGGGTAGAGGGAGAGCGATGGAGACAGATGGAGAAAAAATAAATTTTATTTCTTAAGCATAACAAAAGTTGGAATAAAACAAATTTCCAAATTCAGAAACAGTGATATTAGGACCCATTGAACACAACAGCTACAGTTAAACAAAAAAAACCTGCTGAAAGTAAGAAATTCCTCAAAAGAAGTACCATACTGTCTGAGGTAACTTATATGACTGAAGAAAATTAGTGATACGGTTGCAAACCTATGCACGCTTTCTCTCATCTCAGAATGAAAAAACACACAAAACACATTTTCATAGCACAGTCATAATGCATACTTGAAAACAATATTGAAGGTAGAGACATACAGCTGCATACTTTAAATTATTTAGTAAGTTAAGTTACCAACTTTTTGAAGCAATGGGGCACACTGTTCTATCACTTTCAAAGAAAGATGGGTGTCCTAAGTCCTTTTTCAAGTTTAAATTCAGTCCCTTTTTCAAACTTATTACAGGGTTGTTTTATCCAGAAACAAGCAACTTGAGTGAAACCATTTGACAAATATTATTATATCCAAACTTACAAACTAAATTTGAAGCCTACATTCCACTGAATTTTCCACCTGATTTATGTCTTCAAGTGATTAATCACTTGACAAAAAAATGAACTCCGTATGACTGTGTTCATACAGGATATTGTGCACATGATCACTTGTCTTCCATTCCACTGACTTTTAAACAATTACAGCAGCTGCTAATACCACTGTACTCTTGTAGGATATAATTTTTCACTTTTGGCTCTTCATTTTCTCTTCCCCTTTTCTTAAATAAAATTGTTCACTCCCCTCCATAAGCAAACACAAAAGGGCTTAAACCACTGTCCATACCACTTGGGACTCAATTTTGATGCCAACTACATAGAGAGGTTACTGGATACACTGACTTTCAACATACTTTACTGTTAATACCAATTAATAGAGCCACAAAATTATCAGTAAAAGGTTATATCCAATGATATTGTTAGTCATGCCTACTGCAAAGCTCCAGTGCAGTTAGGGTGTGTTAGATGTTTAAAATATACTGAAAATTAGACATTCTTTATCCCAAGGCATATACAATTATAATGAAAATAATAGTCCACAGAAGAAATTAAAAATAATGATACAAAACCAAAAAAATTATCCGCAAAAATAAATTTTCTCTTCTTAGATTACTGTATTTTCACATAAAGTATGCCATTAATTAACTGCCCATTAATGGTTTATGATTTTTTCCCCAGAGTTTAAATGCAAAAATAAGTTCTTCCTTCTTTAAATAACACACACAGAAATTGTCAAAATAACAGTTTTTTGTATTTTTGATATACAGTATTTATTTATACAGTTTGCTTTATTTTATTGTTGAGGACCTAATTTTTCTAACAAGTTAGATGTTAACCACTGAAAAACAGCATTAAGATCAAACACCATGAGAGAGTTTTAAGTAAGCACGGGCTATCTGAGACAGAATTTAAGTTGAACATAACAGCAGAGAATATTCCATCTCTACCTTGAAAAAGTGATCTAAGTTCAAATTAGACTAAAAAAAAATTAGAAGTATCAACTATGTTCATCTTAATAACCTTAGAGTAAGAATTTCAGAGTCAAAATCAACTTCATCATTGAACAAAAGAATGAGAATTACACAGTGACTGTATATACTGTCACTGGATGATGGTTCATGGTTGCTCCTTTATATATTTAAGAGAAACATCTCATTCTTCAATGAAGAAGGGAAAGTGAAGTCCAAACTGCTGAAGAAAGATTAAACATCTTTGAAATCCAAGTCACAAGAAGGTAAGGGAAAAACTGCATGCAGGAAGAAAAAGGGCATGCTGAGCATTGCACAGCCTCCTCAGTAAGATGTTGATATGGTGGAAATTAATTTTGCAGGAAAACTACACAAATACAGATTGTCTTGTTTTGACACCTGAATGCAAGATTCTATGTGTTATGGTACAAGCTAATCTAAATTTCAGTGAGCTTAAATGCAACCTTGATACCTGTATTAGTTTTAATTAATCAACATTCCTGCAAAAATAGTGTTTCTGAAAAAACAATCTACCTTTAACTTTCTTTCGTGTTTCAGTAGGGACTGGTACCTGTGTCTGCAGCATGCCTTTAAGGATGCTGAAGAGATTAGCTATCTAAAACCTATACCACATTACTAGTAATAGACAGTAAATATCAATTATTGATATATTATGTTTTGACATTTTTGAGCCACGAATACAAGCCGCACCATTTTGACTAAAATTTTGCTCCCACACCGGAAATGAGGCTTACACTCAGGAGCGGCTAATATGTGAATAATTTTCTGACATTTAAAACCCCAGAAGTGCCAGTCAGGGTGCCGAGCTGAGCACCTGCCAGTAAAACCCAGGATTTGTTACAAATTGGTTACTGTGTTGCGCAGTGGGTGGGTCCATCTCAGTGCCGGCAGCGCGGGGAGCGGGAGGGAGGCAGGGGAGCTCCCTCCTTCAGGCGGGGGAGAGGCCGGGGGCTCTGTGTTGACATCCCCACGGCTTGGGGAGGAGGCGGGGACTCCGTGCTGCCATCCCCGCAGCCCATGGGGTAAGCGGGGGGCTCCTGCCCCCGCCTGCCGTGGCAGGAACAGGTAGGCTCTGCCCCCGCCTGCCGCCGCCGCAGCGGGAGCAGGGGGGGCTCCGTCCCCGCCCGCCGCCGCCACTGCCGCAGGTGCCAGCGGGCTCCGTCCCCACCCGCCGCCGCGGGTGCCGGCGGGGCGGCTCCATCCCCGCCCGTCGCTGCTGCTGCAGGTGCCAGCGGGCTCCGTTCCTGCCTGCCACCATGGGGTAGTGCTGGGCTGGGGCGGGCGAGCCCAGCGGCAGCGGTAGCCAGCCCCGAGCAGCCCTGCCGAGCGACCCCACCGAGCTGGGGTACCTGGCCCCATCGGCAGCCCTGAGCGGGCCAAGCCTGCATAGCCTTAGTCGAGCCAGTAAACCCCGCCATGCTGCAGTTCTGTTACTATTTGGCAACTTTGTTGCATGCGGGTCCTCGCTGCGAACAACAGAGCGGCTTATAATCAGGTGCGGTTTATTTATGGACAAAGAACGAAATGTTTGCCACCACCCGGCGATGCAGCTTATAGTCCATGCGGCTTGTATTCGTGAAGTTACTGCAATTTGAAGTTCATCACAGCATGCCAGAGTCCTATCCAAAACACAGATAGTTTTTCCAAAGCCAGATCTTTTAAAATTTAATGATACCCATCAAGATGACTCAAGAATATGGCACATGACAGGCAAGGACAGACTGAGAAGTCACTTTGTTGAACTCCAGGAAAGCAAGCCTCACAGGCCCCTTAATATGTGCAAATATCCAACTAGATGGTAAAAAGAAAGTACAATTATGCTCTTCTTGGAGTGTACAAGACCAAGGTCACAAGTTATCACAAAAAAGATTCTAGTTAGATAAAAAAAGAAACATTTTCTACTACAAGTGTTCAACACTGGAAAAGGTGCCCAGAAAGTCAATGGGGTCTCCAGCCTTGGAGATACTAAAAATTTGATGGAAAAGGCCCTGATCAAACTGTTCTAGTTGAACTGGCATTGAGCTGAGCCTTGGCTCAAATGACTTCAAGACACACCTTCCAAATTATTTTTCTCATGGTTCTAAAATGATTCATTTGTCTTTATTTCACTAAATTCTTCAGCTTTTCAACCCTTAAATAATACTGCATATAGAAGAACTTCCAGTTTCTTTTGACTTTGTGCTTTAAAAAAATAATATTGAAAGGGAAGACACTACCTAAATAAACTCCATGGCAGAGAAGTGGTGAATGCTATAAACGTCCTAGAGCAAGACATTGGATTGTTACAGTTGTAACAAACAAAAAAAAAACTCAAACCAAACAAACAAAACAGAGATTTGAGAAGATAAGACAGAGCTAAAAACAAAGCAAAGAAAAAATCGGCATGTAGGGGAAAACAAAACATCATATGTAACTAAGAAAAAGTCTCTATTTTGGTGTGGACAATATGGAAAATTGAGAATATAAATTCAGTTGTGTCAAAGTTTAATCCCATCCAGCAACCAAGTCCCAAGCAGCCACTTGCTCACTCTCCCTGCAGTGGGATCAGGAAGAGATTAGAAGGGTAAAAGCCAGAATATTCACAGGATGAGATAAAACCATGCACATAAGCAAAGCAAAGAAAGGAATTAATTCACTGGTTCCAATGGGCTGGGAGGTGTTTTTTGCCATCTTCAGGAGAGCAGGACCCCATCACGTGTAACTGTAACTTAAAAAGACGAACATCACCACTCCATCTCCTTTCTACCTCATTTTACATACTGAGCATGATGCCATATGGTCTGGAGTGTCCCCCTGGTCATTTGAGGTCACCAGTCCTGGTTGTGTCCCCTCCCAATCTCCCATACACACTCAGCCTCCTTGCCAGCATGGCAGTATGAACAGCAGAAAAGGCCTTGGCTCTGTGCAAGCCCTGCTCAGCAATAACAAAAACATCTCTGTATTATCAACCCCATATTCAGCACAAATGCAAACATAACTCCATACCAGCCACTGTGAAGAAACTTAACTCAAACGCAGTTAAAAACAACACAAGCTGCTTTCATTAAAATATTTGTATGACAAATTAAAAAAAAAAATCTACCATTCACAGGAAAAGAACATTCTTGCAGTTAATTATTAGTCAAGATTACATTAAGAGGTTTTTTTAGTTATGGGTTTCTATTTACTGAGAAGCTTCTCTTGAAATACTGGGATTTTAAGTGCCATTTTTGTTACCTGAATCATGGACTCTGAGAGCTGTGTTTCATCTACTTCCAATATCATCATTTTGATCTCTTCATAAGGCACTCGGAAAGATCCAAGGAAGATTGCTAAAACAAAGATTCCACAATAATGAAGAAAGCAAGACAACAACTATCTTGCTTCTGCTCAAAAAACAGCAGCAAAACAGGTTATAGCATCTCCAGATTAACAAACACTATGCCAAGTAATATAGGTAAGAGGCAACAATTTTTAATGTATTTTTAATTACTGTCCTCTTTCAATTCCAGTCTCCTTCATATCCATTTGTCATATACAACATTCAGTATCACAGAAGACATCTATAAGCAGTCAGAGACAAGTGTACTCTGCAGAAGAATCACTGTTATTACAATATTTTGTGCTGAAGTGACAATTATAATATTTTGCATTATCTTGTCAGAGCCTTCTCTTAAAGAAGCACCATGACAAACCAAAACCATAGAAACAGAAAACAAAATGTTCTTATAAGCACTCTTTATTTAGTCACCATAATACAATTATTTCTTATTTAATCTCTGCTGATATTTAGGAACCTGTACTTTCTAGAACATCTCTGCATCAAAACATTATTTTCTTTGTTTGCATATTATTCCACCATATTATTATTATTATTATTATGCCGAGTATCACTTAGTGTCTATAAAGTTCATGAGATGGGCAGATATGCTGGAGACCTTTTCATCCTTTGGTTGACCAGGGGTGGGAACATGTAAGGGAAGGGGGGCATCCAATACTCCTTGATGAATATATTGAAAATACGGATCAATTAGATACATAGTTGCATGTTTGCACTTCAATATGTACAGTCTTGAACAAGGAATAATCTTTAACTGCTTTTGGGGTCTTTTTAAGTGTTTCAGTTGTGTCAAATCACACATTTGGGCTTAAAAAACAATATGCACATATTTAAACACATTTTAAACAAGAAGTGGTTACCAAGCAATCACACAAGAGAGAAAGGTATTTTTATGCAACATTTATACATTACTCTGAGGAAAACAAAGTAGAAACAACAGAATCTACTTACACAGATTCTGCGCAATCTTAGGATCCAAAACTTTTAATTCTTTGATTCGTTTCTTAATGGATTTCTTTTCTTCAAAATCCTCCTCCTCTCTTTTTACTGCCAAAGTAAACATAAATATAATCATGGTTAATTCATAATATTTAGACTAAACACTCATGAATTCAGAAAGCATATTTGCTATTAAGCGTAGTCAATACATAGACAAAAGATCATAAAACACACAGACAAAAAATGTAGAGATTTTGCATGTGTTGCTTGTATTCCAAAACTTTTGGTCTTCAGTCAAATTTTTCAGCTTGTTAGCCTTCTAGATTTTTATTTAAAATATATAGAACCTGAATAAATATGCTAATGTTACTTGTACAAAATAAGTGATATTTAAAATATCATGCAACCTGCTCCGGTTACCTTGGTGAGGTTAGGATTATTAACTGGATTTTAACAGTAACAATCTTAAAAATCATAGCAGTATGTCTCAACACTGAGACATCTATCTATTTGTGTGATTGTTTTTGTCTAACCATATGCATGAAATTTTCAAAGATCACCGGCTTATTAAAAAATTAATATTATCTTAGAATATAGATGAGTTGTTATATACCTATATAGCATATAGGTATATACATAGGTCTATTTTCCTTCCCCCCTCAAAAGATGTATTTTTAAATATATGATGTAATCACATTATTATGAAATACCACAAAGACAAAGTGATTGTATAAGCATATAGTACCACTTCTCGAGATTTTGGCTTATACTTTCATTTAATAATTCATACAAATAGAAAACATTTCATACAAATAGGATCTCCCAAATACATTGTGTAAGCTGAATTTATTTCTTATTAGTCACAAACTGTCATAAGAATTTCACTAAAAATAGCAAATAGCAACATAGGCTTGATAAAGTATTAATAGGAATTATTATGCAAACAAACTAAAAAGCGAAAACCACACAAATCTTTCCTTAAATATGATCTGGTATTGTATTATTTTACAATAATGCATAATAAAAAATACTCTTTTTTTTTTAACTTTTCCTTCTTCTTCCTCCTTGCACAAATCTTCACTGTCAAATGTTATTTACCAAATGTATTGCTACTGTTTATTTAATTCTGTATACTATTTCACAAATTAAATTAGTTTCCAACCTTTTACAGTATGATTGTTTCAAATTAAGTTATACATGCTTCAAATACCTTAGAGTAGAATACATACTACAATAATATAATGTGTTACTGACTTCTGAAGGAGATAGGTATAGATGAGACATCCTGGAAAGAAGACATAGGATTAAAATTTCTAGCTCAGTAATGATCCTTGACAAAATTAGACATAATCATGAATTATCAAGAGGATTTCCCAAAGCTGAAATTAATTCCAAAAATGCTAAGAGAGATATTTAGGAGCTGGGACACAGACTAAATGACCTCTTGAGGTCTTTGAACTTTGTTGTCTAGGATACAACCAGAGATAAGGAATTCAAGACCTCACACAGGGATTTAAGGAACCAGATTCAAGTCCCTTCTGACGAGATGGAAACACAACTTTGAATCATCTCCTAAATCACTTTTATACTCTACACCTCCTAGGCAACATGATGCTCCTGAGAACATGCCACAGTGCAGAAAAGAACCTGTATCCTGCAAAAATGAAATCACTAACCTAAGACATAAAGCAGTCCTTAGAAGAAGGGTTGATAACCAGGGTTCTGGAAAATGTGTTACAAAGCGACAAAACTCCTCTTTTGTCTGTTCCCAGTCTACCTACAATATCCTCTTAGCCTTGAATTTCTTTTTGCACAGATTACAGTAATTTCACGACTATAAGGCGCACTCTTTTGACTAAAATTTTTCCCCAAACCCGGAAGTGCGCCTTATAGTTCGGTGCGCCTTATATGATGTACAAAGCTGCGACATTTGCCACCCCCGAAGTAAGAGCCGCGAGGGGAGGCGGCACCGCAGGAACGCCGAGTAGCAATGTGGGGGCAGCCATGGGCAGCCCCAGGTACCGGGAGCAGCGCGGGTAGGGAGGCAGGGGGCGGCCCCAGGCACTGGGAGCAGTGCGGGCAGGGAGGTGAGGGGCGGCCCCAGGCACTGGGAGCAGCGCAGGCAGGGAGGTGAGGGGCGGCCCCAGGCAGCCCCAGGCACCGGGAGCAGTACGGGCAGGCAGGCGTTACTACTTCGTTACTTTGTTGTGCGCAGCGGCCTGAGCCAAGGGGCCACAGCCGATAGGGGCCAGCAGGGTCGCAGTGCTGGGGGCAGCAGGGACACAGCTGATAGGGGCCGGTGGGGCCGTGGTGCCGTGGCCAGCGGGGCCACAGCCGATAGGGGCCAGCGGGGCCACAGCCGACAGGGGTCGGCGGGGCCGCAGTGCTGGGGGTAGCGGTGCCACAGCTGGTAGGGGCCGGCGGAGCTGAGCCAATAGGGCCCAGTGGGGCCGCAGTGCTGGGGGCAGCGGGGACACAGCTGATAGGTGCAGGCGGGGCCGCGGTGCGCCGAGCCGAGCAAGGGGCGGGCGGCAGGACTGTTGCGCACAGCTGTGAGGGGGAACAGCATGGCGACACAACGGAGTCGCGAGGGGGAACGGCGTGGCAGGAGCGCCAAGCCGAGCAAGGGATGGGCGTCATGACAGTAGCGCCAAGCCCAGTGAGGGACAGGCAGCATGGCAGGAGCGCCGAGCCGAGCGAGGGAACGGCACGGCGGCTCCACGGAGCCACGAGGGGGAGCAGCACCGCAGCAGCACAGAGCCACAAGGGGGAGGCGGCCCCGCGGCTGCGCCGAGCTGTGCCAGCCAGCACTGGGGGTGGGCAGGAGTGCCAGGGCCCACTGCACGGGGAGGGCGCCTGGGGCTGCCTTTGAAAAATGTTTCCAAATTGAGCCCCTGCCAGTAAACTCCACGATCGCGGGTTTCCCTTACTAATTGGCTACTTTGTTGCGGGCGGCATGGATCTTCGCGGCAAAAAAAAACATGCGCCTTATAGTCCGGTGCGCCTTATGTGATCTACAAAGTTGCAAAGTTTGCCGACTCCCAGGGGGTGTGCCTTATAGTCCGGTGCGCCTTATGGTCGTGAAATTACTGTGAACTGAATGGTTAGCACTCTCCTGTACCAGGAAAAACTACACACCCGGCTTACTACACATGTGAAAGCAAAAGTAGGTTTTCACCACCAATGTGATAACTCTATAGCCCAGGTTCCAAAGGAAGAGAATGATATTAAAGCTACAGGATAAAAAAAAGGTTACCACTAAAAGTTCAGTTTTTTTGATTATGCCTGAAGAAGAGCCCTTAGTGAACCCAGAAGGGTATGTCAAGGGGCTGCATATCCTAGAATCACATGACTGTTTTCTCCTGCAGTTACACATTTTAACAGACCTCTCAAATTCCTTAACTTCTTCAACTATACACCGACAACAGTGACTCTTAAAAACATGACTTTTGAGTTGCCTCAAAATCTTACCAATGCTAGAATTGCAGATTCTCCTAGAAGATCTGTACATCCCTGTAGCACAGGTTCTTAGCAATTTTCATGTCTTAATGAAAATACAGTAAAATGCTTTACGGTTACCTTATGGAACTTTGCAAAGAAACTTGGAACTTTACAAGAAACAACATAATTTCCTTTGCAGTTGCAATCAAAAGAAGTTGAATCATTTAAATTTACTAATTTGCTTAAATGTGCCCTGACAGCCTCAAACTGGATACTAGTAGAGGCAGAAATAAAGGAAAAAAAAAAAAAAAAAAAAGACGTTTGCCTCCTCCAGCACCAGAAAGCAAAATTTATTCTTTATGAGTCTTATAACTAAGATAATACAGATACACAAACATGTAAAAAGAATTAACAGTTAAACATGCACTACTTAATTCCCTACTTCCAAATCAAGAACCAACGCTGTAAATGAACTGGCTAATAGCCTCAGGAATTTTCACCCAGGAAGAGGTTATGGACAATGTTACAGCACTACTTAAGGCTTTGCAACAGTAAGAAAAAAAACATATAAGCATAGGACGTGTCTACCCTAGAAAACTCATGCAGGAATTGCATTCAGAGTTCTACAACTATGCAACAAACTAAATTACTGAAAACTTACATGATATTTCATCAGCAGATTTCAGGTCATGTCCTTATGTAGTTAGCAGGAATAAGAAGGAGAGGACACGTGTTACTTTTCTTGCGGGTTTGAGATGTTGCACTTCCCACTGAAAACTCTGATATCTTCTACTGTCTCTAGAAATTTTTACCTCCTTTGCTAATGTCCTGGTTTTGGACAAGGACACGGGTCATGTGGAGCCACGTGGGCATGGCCAAGACACTGTGCTATTAAAGCCCATCTCACCTCATGGTCAGAGAGGAAGGAAATGGGTCTCTCTCTTGCCTCCTGGAAAACAGGGGGAAGGAGGAGGCATTCCTTTACCAGGGAACCAAGATACAAACTGAGTGGTGGAGTAATACTGATCTGTATGCCATTTTTTTCTTTGTCTTGGGTTTGGGGGAAAAACATGGGGGCAGATGATCTGTCCACCATCTCCTTTACTGTCCCAGTTGGGGAGCAATTACCGGCAAATCACTCTCTTTTTGTAAACGTTTGTTATTAATATTATTGCTGATACTGTTCTTATCTCATTGCTGTTTCCAGTAAATTGCTTTTATCTCAGTCCATGATCTCTCTTTTTTTATCTCCCACTGAAGGTAGGAGGGGAGCACTAAATGAGGGAGTGCCAGTCCTAAACCATACCTAAAGTATACAGAAGAGAGATAATGGGAACATCTGCTTACAGTGGAAAAAAAGAAAGCAGCTAAGTGGGAGTGGGCAGCTGCTGCAGAAAGGGTGTGACTATTTGAAGGAAACAGATGTGAGATGCAACCATGCTAATGAGAGAAGAAACAGGGGATCACAAAAGACACAGGCAGTTCTCTCAGCTCCAGAAGTTCGATCTTACTAAAGCATTAACTTTTTCAAAATTTTTTTTTCTGCTATTATACAACAGAAAACTACACACCCTTTAAAGTTCTGTCTATACACTAAATCTATCCCACTGCAGGATACACACAAGGCCCTAGCACCTGAGGTGTGTTTTGTCAGTGGTACCTCGTCTGATGCTCCTGCTCAGCCCTCTCAGGCTAAGAAACAAAGTGCTAGAATTCTTTGAAACACACAGAATGCATCTCCCCCTCTTCACAGTTCCTCTTATCTTCACACCCCTTATTAACAAAGACTCAAAAATTAACAGATGTGGTTGCCAACATATACACACACAAATATCTCAAAGGAGTTTTAGATACTAAACAGATTGCTTTTACTGTCTCCTTCAAATTCAGATCCATATAGATATTCAATAGTAGTCAACTACCTCCATCTGTGGCGATGACCTGACTGAAATTAGGGTCCTGAAAAGAGTGATGACAGGACTGTTTTACAAATACTGCAGTTGGAAACCTGTAGAATAGCACTTCATAAAATTGTGGACTGGATCCTACAGAGCTACTCTGTAAAACTCTGAAACAATTACATTCTTGGTTGGTACCACGGAAATAATCTACATTCATGAATTGCAATACACATTCTTTTTCTGCCACAGGTCTTGATATAATCTGCTACCCACTGTCTTTGTAAGAAAAATCATGTCTGTGCATCTGTATGCTAAAGAAAATAATATTCTAATATCATGATCCTAGTGGAAAAAACCAAAACCTTTGAAATACAAGCTTCAAAAGAAATATATCTGAACATTTAGATCTGAACATTTATTTTTAAAAGTCTGAATTCCTATTTCAGATGAAACTTGAAAACCACATTACACAGAACATTCAGAGGAGTTATTTCATCACTAAGTAGAGTTGTTTTGTCACTATGTAACAGAGCGTACAGAAGATTACACGTGACTTTACACTTTTCCTAGCCTCTTAGCTAAAAGAGTCATCTTGCATTCTCTCTTCACTGAAAAATGAAAGAACAAGCTTGGGGTCATGTACTCAAAGGATGTACCCATAACAAGCATCATTATGAAAGCAGATGCCCACTTCATCTGTATAGAAGTCTAATTCTTAAAAGTAAATGACAGTAATTTCACGATTATAAGCCGCACCTGATTATAAGCTGCACTTCCGGGTGTCGGCAACTTTTCGTTCTTTGTCCATATATAAACTGCACCGGATTATAAGCCGCAATTTCATTCGCAGCAAGGATCCGGTGCAAATTTCATAAAGTTGCCAATTAGTAAGAAAATTGTGAGATCGCAGGGTTTACTGGCTCGGCTTGGGGCCGTGCGGGCTCAGCTCGGCTCGGCGTTCCCCCTTGCAGCTTGGCGTTGCCGCAGGGCCATCTTCCCCTCGCAGCTCGGCTCGAGGCTGCTGCGGCTGCAACTCACACTTCTGGGTTGGCTCGGGACTGCCGCGGTTCGCGGCTCCTGCAGCCACCTGCTGCCGCCCTCCCCACATGGCTGCCGTGGTGCGGCTGTGGCTCATACTTCCGCATTGGCTCGGGGTGGCTGCGGCTCATACATCCGGGTTGGCTCGGGGTGGCCGCACCTCGGGGCTCCTGCGGCCGCCCGTTCCAGCCCTCCCAGTGCTGCGGTTGCTGGCCGGGGTTGTCCGTGGCTGCTCACTCCTGCCCATCCCGTGCGGCTCCTGCCAGCCGGGGCTGCCCGCGGCCGCCTGCTCCCGCCCTCCCCGTGTGGTTTGGCTCACGGTTCACACTTCCGGGTTGGCAAATTTCTGACTTTCATTGGCCGCTCCGGACTATAAGCCACACTTCCAGGTTGGGACCAAAATTTTCGTCAACAGGGTGCGGCTTATAATCGTGAAATTACTGTATATCTTGTGTTTCATGTAGCAAAATATTCAACTGGAATCAAAGGAACAGATCTTTAATAGAAAATGAGGTTCTAGCTAAATAACAAATACTGCAGAATTTCTTAGTTATTCAAAGCTAAAATGTGGCATGCTTTGGTATCAACCACTATTGAGGTCGGAAGTGACCTCTGGAGGACATTTGGTCCAATCCCCTTAATCACACAGGGCTATCTATAGCCAGGTGCCCAGGACTGTATTCAGGCAGCTTTTGAATATCCCCAAGGCTGGAGGGAGAGTCCAAAACCTCCATGGGCATTCTGAGCCAGTGTTCAGTCTCCCTCAAAGTAATAAAAAAGAGACATGTGGTGTTCAGGAGGACTCACCTGTGTTTCCATTCGTGCCCACTGCCTCTCGACCTGTCACTGGGCACTACAGAGAAGTGTCTGGCTCAATCCTCCTTTCACTCTCCCTTCAGGTATTTATGTAAACTGGTACGACCCTACTGAGCCTCCCCTTCTCCATGTTAAACGTTCATGGTTCTCACAGCCTTTTCACACAGGAGGGAGGCATCAGTCCCTTCCCCATCATCATGACCCTTTAGTTGGACTTTTCCCAATACATCCAAGTCTGTCTTTCACTAGAGAACCTTGAGCTGGACATAGTATTCCAGTTGTGGCCATGTCAGTGCTGAAATCAAAGGCCAGACAAGGAACATGTGTCTTTTGACTGATGGGACAGAAACTTTAGAAGACTTGGATTTTTTTAACAGCTGCATGACTACTGTTCTATAACATGACATGCTACAAAACAAAACAAACTTTTAGTCGCAAAAGAAAAAGAAAATAAAAATAAAAAGGCCAGCACCAAGTCTATTACCTAGGTCATGACACTACACAGGTGCTATAGCTCACTCGCATATTTCATATTGTGTTGTTCACCAGCACAGTCATTCATGACAATCTACTTTAAAATACAAAAGAAATTGTGAATTAGACTGAAATAATTTTAAAACAATGATAAAATAAGGTTATCAGGCATAGCCCACAGAAGTAGGAAGAATACCTGAACACTAAAAGACCAGGAAGCTGATAAAGTCTGCTTTCCAAACTAATCAACCTAAGATTGCATGAACACAATTGTTAACATCAAAGACTGCTCATCACTAAAAGATCTGTTTTAAATGATAGTTCATTTTAAACCAAGAACATTAAACTCTCATATTTTTTAACAGTAGCTGACAAAATTCTGAAGAAAAAAACAACCTTGAAGTCTTATTTGTTAAGAAGTAACAAAAATGCCCACAGGAATATGGCATACAAAATCAGAATAATCCTTCTCTTAGTTCCAATCTGAACACCTGCTGGGCTTCCCACTAGAACTGAAAGTTTTAACCAAGACTGATTCAACTCGTGGAAAGATCTGAAACTTCATTAATTCTTGTCTAAGGGGAAAGATAAAAGGGGAGGCTGAAATGAGTTTTCTGCTGCAATGGAGTTTGCTCCATGTGAAAATCAAAACATACTGCTATTCCCAGCAGAAGAGCCTAGTGCTAGTAGACACATAATTCTATAGTTTCCAGATCTCCCCGTTCTAAGACATACTCCTACCATCAAGATTTAGCTTGGGCCTTATAAAGATGATCCATCACTTGTTAAAAGCATCAAAAACTGAATAACCGATTTGAGTGCACTCGTACCCAAAGGAAGCATAGTTGATTCAAGAAACACCGTAACATTATTGATTGTAAATTGGAATGGTAACTGTTTGCCTCCACTATTTGGTGTTCAACAGCTGCCTTTAAGACCTTGTAGAATTCCAGAGTAAAATATTTTCATTTAATAATCCCTGACAAATTGTTCTTCCACATGTTAGTGTAACTGCTTTTCTCACCTAATAAATTTTAAACTGTAAGTCCTTCGGCACGGAGTTCCAATTTACATTGCACAAAGAAAGACTTCATTTTTACAATCTTGATCAGTTTTGCTGCACCTCTACTATACTTTTTATTAGTAAGAAGAAAGGAAACAACAAAAAGTATGCAGGATATGGGCACAGTTTGAACTTTTACAATGACAGTTTTACTTATTATTTTGTTTTCCTTACCTAACAGTTCCCAAAATCCTATTTTGCCAGCATATCAGTAATTTATTAAATCGTTAACTAATTCTGCCATTTACCATTGATTATCTACAATATGTCCACCACTGATATAATCTTTGGCAAGTGTAGATATTCAAGCCTTGTTTAAAACTGTCATCACATTTATCACCTTGCTTCCTTTCCTCTGATGTTGGCATAAGTTCAAGTAATAGTTTACATAGCACAGTTCATAGCTCAGTTGTTTCATCCTTCAGTTCCCTTAGAAGTCTAGGATGAATATCAGCTGGTCTTAGCAATCTGTTACTGTCCACTTTATTGACCTATTCTAAAACTCACTCTACTGACCATGGAAGGTGTTTCTTGCTCTAATGTGGTATTCCCCCAAAGTCCAGCTTGGAGGTAAGTTCATTATTGGTCAAACAGAAATAATTCAGAGCTTCAGTATTTGGAAGCAGGGAAAAAAGGTGTGTTATTCTTTTTTTTTTTTTTCCTTTGGAAGGCAGATATGATGCACTAAACCATACTTATGTATAGCATTTTTCTTACATCTTTATCCATGCTTAAAATTCAATAGTATGAAAATTTTAACACCTTAGCTCTAAATCGCAGAGCAGTTACAATCAGAAATCTACTGAAGTCCTCAGAATTAAAATACAAGCATATACTTCTAAGTGAAACCTGCATGAAAAAAAGACACTCAAAGATGTGGCTTCTGTTGCTTATAGATTTTATGTAGCATCTGTTAAATATGTTTAATATGCTGCAGTCTCTGTATTTCCTTAACTATGTTCTGGGTTTTTTAGGTGAGTTTACTAGTTTTTTGGGGTTTTTTAACCTTTTAATGAAGAATTCATAACTTTGTTTGATACCAAAACTCTTTAAACTTCACTAAATAGCTTCTAGAAGATGGACTTGTTTTATTTCTAGACTAAAGTCCAACATACAAGCTAATTTTAGTTCTTACTGGGCAAGTTTTGAAAATGTTGGTATTTATTATTTATTCACAAGAATAAGTAGAAGTATCTTTTTCATTGTTATATCTTAATTTACTACATTGGCAAAATTGCTTCATCAAAATTTTAACTTTCGATTTAATACAGATGTTTCCAGCCCTTGAGTTTTAAAGACTACAAGTCTTTGAACATACAGTAATTCAAGTTTTTTCACTTTTGGAGGACTTGGGGGTGCTGGTGGATGAATGACCTGGTCATGTGCACTTGTAGCCCAGAAATCCATCCACGACCTGGCTGCATCAAACGCAGCGTGGCCAAGAGAACAAAGGACTTGATTCTGACCCTCTACTCCACTCTGGGGAAACCCCACCTGGAGTGCTTCATTGAGCTCTGGGGTCCCCAGCACAGGAAGATCATTATACTCTTGGACCAGGTCCAGAGGAAGGTCACAAAAACAGAGAGCTGCAGCACTTCTATGAAGACAGGCTGAGAGCTGGGTTTATCTTGGAGAAGACTCCAGGGAGAACTTGCAGCTTTTGAATATTTAAAGGGGGCTTACAGAAATTAGTATCTAGTTGACAGGACAAAGGTTTTAGCCTAAAAAGGGTTGATTTAGACTAGATATATAGGTGAAATTATTTACAGTGAGGATGAGGAAAAACTGGAACAGGTTGCCTGTAGAAGTGGTGGATGCTTCATGCCTGGAAACATTTGAAGTCAGGTCAGATGTGGCTCTGAGCAATTTGATGTCATTGAAGATGTCCCTGCCCATTGCAGATGAGTTTGACTAGATGGCCTTTAAAGGTTCTTTCCAATCCCAGCTATTCTATGATTCCAAAAGTCACAGCATGAAGACATAGCTGAGCACTTCTGGAAATAAATGGTAGTCCATTCTTTCCCCTATACACTCTGCTTTCCTCTTACTTCTGTATTCTTAGAATTTATGAAAAGGGCAACATAATAATCAATGTACTTTAAAAACTTCAACTGACAAGAATGCCCAAAAAATTAATGGGGGGAGAAGGGGGGAAGTTTGCTATCAAAGTAGCAAGTTCAATCAGCTCGTGGAATAATCAAAGAAGCACCAAAGTGGGGCAGACCATGCAACCAGAAGCAAGCCAGAAGATATCAGCCAGGCCTCTTCCCTTCAGCATCAATGCACATCAATGTGTCCTGTTGCTCAAAGTGCACCATCCTGTGATCCCACCTGTGCAGAAGCTCACAATGTATCTGAAAGAAGCTTTTCACCATTTTCCTATTTTTAACTGTATAGTGAATTCCAGAAGCTAGTTTTCAGTTGTGCCACTTCCCTGCACAGCCACATAAACACTATCAAACAATACAGAGAATTGGACTCCCCCCATATAGTAGCAGCAAATTTACCTGCCACTGAAATATGGCCCAGAACAAATTCATGAAATTTGCTATAATATTAATTATAAACAAAAATTTCACATTTTCAATTAACCATTTGTTTTTAAGGGTGATTTCCCTCAGAACAGTACACTGTAACTGATAGGAGAGACATTTTTCATAATTGATTTTATCTTTGTTATTGCAAGATTTAAAGTTAACAAGTACCATCTGAATATGCACATAGGTGGAAGATATGTTTCTAACAGAAAAATTATTTCATCAAGGTCTCATCTCCTTCCTTTAAACTATGGGGTTCATTTCACTTGTGTGAAATAGTGTTGCATAGTCTCACCAGCATCCAGCTCTCAAAATTAGTTTTACTAAATATTCTTACAGATTAACAATACCTCAATTCACAAGAAAGATAATTTTTATTTGTTATTATGTAGACGTAATTTCACTGCAGAACATATATAGTACTATATTTATTCATCTGTAAGTACTTTTGCTGAACAGTTTTATAAAGGGTACTCTATGTGTTCTGATGTTATTTTTAATTCTTTTATTAACATCTGATATTAACTTAAAACAATTCAAGATATTTCCAGGAGGGAAACACTGGATCAGGCTTTCAACCTACTTCTTTGAGTGACTATACCAAAAAACACCAAGACATGGAAGTAGAATAGATGGGGTAGTGCAAGGGCAGGAATGATCTGACACAAGAGGGACAAAAAAAGAAAGCTACCACATTCACCTCTCAGCACTCTCGGTGCCTCACAAACCACAAACGCAGGGGCAGTACCAACCTGACAAAGGACTGATCATTAACTTTTGACAAGAAACAGCAGTACATGGGACTCCAAACTGAAAGGGCAAATGGACAAGAATACCAAACCAGGATTACTAGGGAGGAGCTGGTATATCCTGACTGAAACGGAATGAAGAGCCACAGTCAGCAGTGGACTGATAAATTACAAAGGCTACCAACCTAAGACATGAAATACTGGTATATATAGCCAGCCAGTGTGACCAGATCTCCAGGATGATGGCATTAGCTGAATAGCTGCCTGAAAGCAGCAGTGGCCTTGCAGGTCAGATGCTGGGGTTTGAACCTTCAGAGTGAGACTGCTTACCCCTAGTTACAATCCCTGGGAGCAGGAAAATCTGGTAGGCAAGCAAAAAAAAAAGACAAATCACTGTGGATTTCTCATCTGGCAACATACAACTCACCCTCTTCCTCAGCATCCCTGATAAACTAGCCACTGACAAACATTTACCTTATGTGGTGTATGTGAGCAGGAGAGAAAAGATATATGAAAATGATGAAAATCTGTCCCTTACTTGTAAATTTTTGCAACAATAATAGCAATTAGTGTGTCATCTAATACATGTAAAATAGGAACTCATGGTCCAAAGTTTAGGTCACTCCTAAAACAAAGCACAGCAGATACATTTTTCATTATTTTGTTAGGTCTATCTTCAAAAATGTTCAAAAATGTTCCTTAAAGAGGCATTCCCAAGGCAAGCATGCCTGAATCTCTCTGAACTACTTGTCTGGAACCAGTCTGCAGCTTAAATTTATTCATGACTAGTTTTTACTTATTTCTTGTGGTTGAAACAGTTCTTTTCCCTTTCTAATGCTTTTCTTAAAGCATAAAAAATATCTTAGCACTACAACATGATCTTTGTTTTTTAATTAAATATTTCAAATCCATTTAATCTCTCCACCTGATGATACCAGCAGCTTCTACGCATCTGTGATTTAATCTGCCTTGAGTCTGGGACAGTAGAACTGAAAATCACGTTGACTTGTAAACATATTAATGGCAATGCTTCCCTACTGGAAATGTTTCTGTGAAATTCAGGATTTGTTCTGCTCTTCTTCCCTCACCTTTATTTACTTTTTTTTGTAAACAACCAATACATACATATTTTAAAATACTCATATGTACATAAACTGAAGTAAAAATCACAGATTCCAGCGCTAACCTAAAGTTTGTGTTCAGTGTTAAATTTTAGGCATGAGAACCTCCACTAAGTTCTAATTCCCTGACCACAAGGGAAGGCAAGGGAACTATGTCATGGTCTTACACAATATCAAATGCATCGGAATGGAGTGGAGAAGTGTAAGCTTGTTTCAGACTGATTCTTTATCAGGTGTTTAATTACCAGGTTTCTTTGCTTTCTTCTGATACAGCTACACTTGCACTCATACTCTCCATTCTCAAACACCAATACTATGTCAACTTTAAGTAGTCAGGCAGCTAATATAGGTCTCCATAATTCACTATTAGCAGTGGAATGCCAGCAAAGCCAGTAAAGCCAGTAACAACCTTATTAGTGACTGCTACCTATCTTCCTATCTCACTCTCTGCACTGGCCCGCCTGCAACCATCAGCTATATGCTGGGGCCTCAATAACATACTGGTAAGTACCAGGTAGGCAAATAAAGTAGCATTTAACAATGTGAACAAGGGATTGAACATGCTAAAAATTCTTTGTTCTGTGAGAAAAGTTCTGTTAAAATAGAAACAAGTGAAGTTACATGTAGTATAAATATCCTGAGATTACTTGAAATGCACTTGAAAAGAGCAAGCTCTTTCAGAATTAACGGGACTTAAAAGTAACATAAAATTTGCCAATCATACTTAAGTATTTGCCTTTGCTCTCAAATTTGTCTTTCATCTACTCATCCAGTTTCTGTAACATCTTACCCTCCTTGAATTTGAAAATGCTTCCAAATTCTGCCATCACAAAGTTCGGCCTTTTCTTAACATATGCAACAAATCATTGAGACTATTTAATAATTATTCCAAAAATTGATCCTTCAGAAACTCTACTAATAGCCTCATAGTCCAATGCATCCTTTTTTCAATATTCCCCATATCCTCTTACATTTACCTGTTTTACAGTCTGCAGCTAATTCCACTTTTCATTAATATTGGTACAATGGTAGGCCTACTGCAATCCAGATGTTAAATTGATCATATTTGTTTTGCTTAGAAAAACTGTCATCTTCTCAAAAAAACTAAAATTTTATCTACTGTCTAGCATAATTTACTTTTTATATGTTGAATCCGACACACACTTCACTCTTTTTTTTTTCAATATACCACCATGTCTTTGATTATAATTTTGTGAAAAACTATTCAGTGTTTCTGCATATCATTGATAATGGACTAATGAATCTATGAAACAAAGTCCTCTGTCATTTTTGAAAAATAACTTCTAGAAAAGGTGCTGCCTTCTTTTCCCAGAAAAAAAAATACAGTATTCCCTTGCTACTAAATGATTCCCTAACTACTAAATGATGCATGATTCCCTTGCAATCCACATTAAATATCATATACAGTTTCTAATAAAAGCAGTGAAATGGATTTACATAACTGAATAGAGAAAAAAACAATAATGGTCCACAGTATAAGTTAAATTCAAGGTCCTTATGTGCACAAGCACTTCAAAGATTAGACCAAAACAAAATACGAATTTAGCCAATATTTTTTATTGCTAAGCAAGAGCCGTCAATCAGCACATTTATTTGCATGGTCTCATTAAAGTACATTGCCTCAATCTCAACAGTCATAGTGAAGAATGTTGAGAGCATAACTGAGCATAACTATACCTACTTAACAAGGATTCATGCACCCTCATTAATTTTTTTCATCTCACTTTGAAGCATGACATGGCTCATACCAGAACAATAACTTGCTGATAATTGTTTGAGACAACAACTGGACAGGAACAGTGCAGAGGTGAACTTTCCTATAGATTATAGTGTGCCTCAGTGAATTACAATTAGCTTTAAAAGTCATCTGTCCTGTTCAGCAGCTTTCAAGATATTTCATTACCAACTAAAGAAATCCTAACAGATTTTAGGCTTTAATGACCCAGTTGCATTGCATTTTCTAAGACAGAAATTTCTCCAGAACACATGAAAAATACCAAACTATGTGAGCTCACAGCTCCATAGTATTTATCAAATTGTCATGTGATATGCACTGAAGTTTAGCTTGTCATTCATTAATTTAAATGTTAATAAAATAGCAAGAATAATTTATACAGCTCCCAAATCACAAACCACTCTTACAAAACTCTGATAACTTTACTGTAATACTCTGCAAGATCAGTGTCATATTTAAGAATATAACAAAACAATTCAGATCAAGTACAAATCACTAAGGAAAACAACTGTATATAGAATTGTACAATTATATTCCATAACAAGCTAAAGGAAATATATCTACCTAATCTATGGTTATTATAATGTGCTGATAAAAAAGTTTAAAAAAACAAACAAAAACCCACACCACAAAACCTAACAATATTGCTTACAAAATAATGCTTAAAAAATATTTCAGATGTCTAACTCTTTTAATACACTGCTATGTGCTGATAATGTCCCCTGTCTCTTCTACTATAATCACTTCAATGCTGCCTATCTCTTAGTTTTGCTGCCCCAAAACTCAACCTTTTTCTAAATCAGAGGGAAACTTCCTCTACATTTTTTCTGTAGTTTCCCGGGAAATTGTTGAAATGAAAGTGTTCCATTTCAGCAACAGAAAAATCTCCATATTTAGAGAAACTTTTTTTTTTTAATTATTCATAGTTAGAAAGCTGCCTTCATAATAAAAATGGATTTTGTTTGTATTGTTATTATTAAGTGACAGATATCTGCAGAAATTATTCACGCTTTTTACTAGGATAAAAAGAAAAGTTTGGTGATGAAAGAAGAGCTATAAAAATGAAAGCCGATTTTCAACAAAAAGTCTGACTTTAGATGCAGAAAAAAAAAACCTGCATTGAAGATCTATTAGAAATCTACATCCTGACCAAATTCTTCAATTTGAAACAAGTAAATGCATGGGCCTCCAGCAACAGATAGTGATGTCAATTTATACAGAAGGAAATGGTGTAAGGAAAAAAATTTAATTAAAAAAATCCAAAACAAAAAAAAACCCAAACCAAACCAAAAAAACCCCCACAGACTTAAAGTTTTCCACTGCCTTTGGGAAAGACCACACATAATGACAGCATGGAGGCATACCACTGCATCTATTCCAAACAGAATGCTGGACATGCATCATTAATAAAGAAAGGAAAGGAAGGAGGAAAGGGAGAAAGGGAGAAAGGGAGAGGGGAAAAGAGAAAGAGAGAGAGAAAGAGAGAAAGAGAGAAAGAGAGAAAGAGAGAAAGAAAGAAAGAAAGAAAGAAAGAAAGAAAGAAAGAAAGAAAGAGAAAGAAAGAAAGAAAGAACTACTTTTCTGCATCAAACAAGTCTTCAAGAAGCATGAAAGATTTCAGCTACAGTATAAAACTAGTTGTTAATCAATTACAGTAATTTCACGATTACAAGTCGCACCTGATTATAAGCCGCAGCTCCGGTTGTTGGCAACGTTTAAGTCTTTGTCCATGTATAAGCCGCACCAGATTATAAGCCACACTTTTGTTCACAGCGAGGATCCACGTGCACTTTCACAAAGATGCCAATTAGTAACAGAATCGCGTGATCATGGGGTTTACTGGCTTGGCCCTGCTTGAGGGGGCCACCATGGAGCGATCCCGGCCCCGCTTGCCTCTGCCACCAGGAAGCGGGGGTGAGGCATGCCCGGTTAGTGTCTCCAGGAAGCAGGAGAGTGGCGTGCTTGGCCGCTGCCACTGGGAAGAGGGAGAGCGGCGTGCCCGGCTGATGCCGCCGGGAAGCGGGGATGCGGTGTGCCCAGCTGCTGCCACCACCACGCTTCCTGGGGCCGGGCAGTGCCGCTGCACCCGCCGGGGCCGAGTAGCACTGCCACTGCACCCCCGCTGCCCACTGCCTGGGGCCGGGCGGGCTTCGGCTTGGCTCGGGGCTGCTGCAGGTTCGGACTTCCAGGTTGGGAAATTTCCAAAATTTGTTAATATATTGGCCGTTCCTGAGTGTAAGCCGCACTTCCGGTTTGGGAGCAAAATTTTAGTCTATATGGTGCTGCTTATAATCGTGAAATTACTGTAATTGCTTTCTGTAGCACCTGCCTCCCAAAGGCAGCACTGAAAACAAATGCAGTTACAGTTTCTAGAGTAAGGACATAAGTACACCACAGTCTTTGAGCCACTGCTTAAGGTACACATTAAGTCATCATGGTCTTCCCCAAAGCTGGGGATGTTCCCATACAAACATGGTGCAGGAACTTAACTTTCAACCTCAGCTATGTCAGCTATGCTCCTGCCCTACTCTCCTTCTTTTCCTCCATCAGAGGTACAAACACCAAACACCTCCAGGAAAGGAAGTGGTCTGAACTCCGTCCATAGTAAAATACAATGATCTGCCTTCATTATGCAGGATGGAGATGATCAGTTCATGAAGTTCAGTTCATGAACCTCTGAAGAAAAGGCTCTCTTTTTAATTTCCTTTTTTATAATACACTTTACAAAACTCAGTTTAGTGATTTTAAATTCAGGCTAAGGAAAGAATGAGATACTGTGTCATAACAACACGTTCATAATGTTAGGTTATATAATTGAGGTGGTGAGTTTAAGAAGAACTGGTTGATCAATATTCAAAATCAGGACAGTAATTCCAACTTTTGACTTTTTTATCCACTCTAAAAAATTAAGCCTTTGTTCATCAGGAAGAAAATAGGAAGCTGTCGTCTTTGAAATCACTCAGCAGTTGAACCCAAAATACCTTTTACTTTATTCAGTTAACCTGAAAAAAAATATGGCTGTTCTATAAGAGGAAGAAGGGAGGTTATACAGCAGTTTCCCACTTCCAAGTACAGCCTTCAATTTCTCATGATTTCTTTAAAACTCTCCATGCTAGCATCGTAGACAACCAGGACTGTATGAAAAATACAAAATTCTTCTTCCAAAGATTTCCAGTCCCCTTTAGCTGTACTTCTTTCCATACCGCTTCAAATATTTGAAAAAGTAAACCAAATAAATCAAAAAGATTGCCTAATGTTTTAAAAGTTAGGTCCCTAAATACTAAGTCTATACCATTGCAATGTTCAAAATTCAGTCTATTCACTACCATCTAAAACCAAACAGCAATGACACTGAGATTAGAAATACATGACATTACACTAGCTCTATAATGTGGATATTTTTATTGTTGATCAGTAGTAGCAACATAATTGATTCATCCTTAAGTGATTGGGACATGCACTTGACAGCTACAATTTCCCATACTATCATCCAGGTTTCAGTAGCAGACACTGAGACTCTGTACAATAATTCTACTTCTAAAGCTATATCACCACAAAAATGATCCAGAGTTGCCTTCTTGCATTTACTTTCTCAGAAAAATGCAGCCACATAAGCTACAAATCAAAAAACAATAACAGCACTGTTCAACTTCTAAAATATCATTTTTTTCTGTCCACTCAACTTCAAATCAATACATAGATCTGGACTGACTATACATGGCACTCAGAGATATAATTTTAATTCTGTCAATAAATATGCAAAGCTATTTTTGTTTACATTTACACTAAAATACTGTACATATCTAGAAACATAATTATTTCTAACCTATGACTTGTATTTTATCTGAAAGTTGGTGGAAAATAATTCTTTTTTATGTATTAGAGAAATTTTAAAAATATTACTTTATGATTTTATCTTGAAACCTATCATAATAAAAGCCTTTTCCAAGAAAAACTGATACTTATAAGATGACATTTCTTCATTAGACACTGTAAAGGTAGCATTGTTGTAAATCTCTCTAGGTATATTTAAATCCACAAGTTAATTATCATACAAAACACATTTTAAAAATCTGCTACTGTTTCTGACTGGGGAAAAAGTCTATACTGAAACCTGCATAGCCATTCTTTTCAACTCATAATAAAAATCATATTTTTAACCAAATATTTTTAAAAATCACAGTTCTAAAGTGCAATTTTAAAAAAGGGGGAAAAAAAATGCTTTGCTTCGTAATCTCTAAAACCATAGCGTATCTATTTATTAAACATATCTATTTCTTAAAAAGCAGAGATTGCAAGGTTTACAGAGAAGCACAAATTAGCAACTTATCCAACATGATGTTAAGATCTGTTTTTAATAAAACGTACAATGAGTAAAGTTTAGAATCTTTTTTACATGTAGAAAGGTCAAAGTAATACAAGACATAATACAAGTTGAGAAAAGATTCAAGAATATAGTTACTATGGTGAAGACAGGAAGCAGCAGAAAGTCAAAAAGGCATGCATAGTTATTAAAAGTATTTGGATACATAACAAAAAGCAGTGATACAAGAATGTAACATAAGCCATTACACTGATTTCACATAATATGCGCAAAATTAAAGAAAAGCATACAAAGACAGAAACATACATTGAAAACCTACTGAGAAATCTAAAGCAGTGCAGAGTCAGATATTTAACAATCATTACTATTTCTACTAGAAAAAAACAGTGCAAACTATAATTCTTGATCATTATTAAATTTTTGTTAGCAGAGTAATCTTGTTGATTATAAAAAGACTGCTTACATAAAATTTTAAAAAATATATTGATATGACGTAATAATTTCTCAGTAATGAGTCTCTGATTTAGTTTAAACCTTTTGAGATCTAAGGTAACAGAAGTGTTTATTTAACTTAAATTATCTCAGCCATTAAACCTTCAGGTAGATTTAAATATGCGAAAACTCAGAGAATTCATCATATTATACTTAAGCAACTGAACAATCATCTTTCAACATCAGTTTAACATCAAATAGCAACAGTAATAACAACAACTATAATTCTGACCTACCTATTCTTACAAGTATATGTAAAGTCCTCAAAGATTGAAGGTTAAAATTAAATAGAATTAAGGAAATGGAATGAACAATAGAAGTTACAGTTATAAGAATGTTTGGTTTGCTTTACTAAGGGAATACCTATATCTCACATATCTGTCTCCCTACATTCCACCTCAACTAAACTACACTACTTAGCACTGTGGAAACAGCATATAAACTGGAGCGAGCAGACAGTTTGCAGTGTAGATGCACAAAGTCCATAGCTGTTGTACTGTGAGCATCTCAGTTATTTAGTCTTGATCGGCCAAGAAATAGGAGACAGGTAAAATTGCTGTATTCATAACATACTCATGAAGGTATCTACAGCATTACAAAATGCCGTATACAGCGTTACAAAAGTACCTGGTAAAAATACTTCCAAGAAACTTCATTGTTTTTCATGTTTGCATTTATACAGTGCTTTCCCTTGGCATAAACTTCCTCATATTTTAAAATGTATTTCTTGCAATTGCACTTAACAGAGCCAAACAAATCCTACAAAGTGGCACACACTATTTTACTGTAGTCAGTGGCATGAGATGTGCAGTAAAATAAAATGTAAAGAGTTATGCCATTCACAACTCTGAAACAAGATATAAGGATTTATTTTAAATCAGAAACATAACCCATTTGTTCAGTTATAACATGTACATTATTTAGAAAGAGACAAAAAAGCTCCAGTTTCTGTAGGAAAGTAAACAGGACGCACACCAAATGTGTAAATCACCTTAACCTTTTCCTCAGATGTAGAGAGTATAACTGAAAACTATATAGTAATCTGCAGCACAATTTTCCAAGAACAATTGTTCTAATCTTAGAACAGTTTTTCACAATTTGCACATTGAAAGTTTTTAATCACTACTACAAAAAATACAAAAAGTAAAATAAATTTAGTAATATAGGTGAATCCACATGATTTAGAATCCACAAAAGAACCTTTTCCATTAATTCACAGCCTAAGTGCTTAGCAATATTTAAACATACTCAAAGATTTAACATCCAGAGTACTATTCCAAATAAATAGCAATGCAAAGATTTTCTTTAAATTAAAATATTCTGTTAAAAGCTCTCTCTAATAAGAGAAAGAGAAATATGAAAAATATGACACAAACAGGAATCAATGAAGCAACTGGATTCCAGGTTACAAGACAAGTGTTATTTCACTGAAAATAAATAGTGCAGAAAATAACACTGACTTCACTTTTGCAAAAAGTGCAAAAGAGTTTTCTAGTTAAAACCATGGCTGTACATCTTCTAATTACTGAATTACATTTCTTCTTCATTATTATAGATGTACAATTGACATTATTTCCAAAATTTGTATTTCTTAGGGTTTTTTCTCCTCTTTCACCAAACTGTAATAGTTATTCAGTAGTCCAGAGCATTTCCTGTACTATGAGACACTCTTGTGGTACATTAAGGAATGAAGTGATGAGCCATTCATAAACAGAAAGATTCAAACTCAGAAAGCATCCATTGCAAGCAAGTTTTAAGAATATTCACCATTTTAGAATATTTTAATAAAAAGCAAGTAGGAGAGATCTGCAGCATTCATTCTCACTGAAATGCTGTTCTGACACACTATTTGACAGAAGCTAAGCAACAGAAAAGCTGGAATTGCAGGTGAACTCTTGTCTTTGTTGGCTGGAGAACATTAATATCACATCACACTATAAAAGTGAATGCATCTTCATATTATCTTATGCTAAAAAGGGTATGTATTTCTGCAACAAAAATAGGTATTTGATATAATATATCTAATATATCTAATATATCTAATGTATCTACCTAAGTTGGAATATCAGACAAATAAACTGTAAATATAGTTTTAGGCTAATTCAAACCTCTGTCCAGAAAGCTTCTCATTCCTCTAGCAATTCAGGCAAACAAAATTTGTATAACTAGAATTACAGGAAATCCTGCTTCTCAAAGTCTGTGTTAGAGTTCTATGAGACTGAAGATAATGTCTGTATTACAGAGATTCTGCATAATTAGTCTAGTATGCAGATTTGGTTATTGCACACATCTTTTATGAAGACAAACATAATTTATGATATGAGAACAATAATAGTATTTCTTTGCTATCTCATCACACATCTTTCCATTAGCCACAAATTTTTAAGTGCTGGGAAAAGACAGCAATTCCATTTTGCACCAGTTGGAACATTTTTCTACAGCATCTCCAAATGCTGTAGAATAGGATTTTATCCCTCCTTTCCTGTTACATTTATGTATGCATAACAGTTGACTACCTAGTCACTAGACCTTGCAGACTTCTGAGGAATTAGTCTAATCTTAGATGCATAAAAATTACTTAGTAGTTCTAGTAGTAACAATGTACTCATATGGGTCCTGTAGCAGAATTACAATTTTATTAAATCTATATGACTTCCCTCCCCCTCGGAAGCTGGAATACAAATATTACCCTGAGTAAACAGCAAACTTCAGCTGGTGATCAAAGAATAAGCCTTAGCTTCAGAGTCTGGAGTGCAGTAAGCACCAACAGCTATATAGACTATTGTCTCTAGTCTATAACAAACACCAAGAGTGATACAAATTAACAATTTGTGCTACTATTTTTAAGAAAGTTAAGCATAACACAATTTACATTTCACCATAAAGGCAAACATGAGTTCTAACAAAATGAATCATATTATTTTCCTGACAAATCAGAGGTACATTACCTCCTTGACACAAGGAATGCTTTGTCTTTAATTTCTCCTATTCTTTTCATACTGACTTGTTTTTGCCACTGTAGTTTCAGGAGGGCTTTATATAGGTCCAAATATGCTTCCTACTTTGAGTTTTGGCCTATACTCCTAAGCTCTCAGACAGAAACCTGGAGATCTGAACTGTCTATTTCCAGTGCATATGAGTATCCTGTTCTCAAAAACTTATTTTTGTTGCAGTGGTAGAGATTCTTTTTGTTTATTATCAAGTATGAATGTGCACGGCTCAGCTTACGTCCCCATTTGTCCCCACTTGATCACTACCTCTTCCTTATTCTGCTGAATAAGGAAGAACCCCAGGTACATTCTGAGAGTTAACTGCTAGCAGTAAATGGATTCTATCTTCCCCTTTTTAAAGTTTGAACAAGTCCATTTATCACTACTGCTTCTCCTCTACAGAACATTGAAACAGGAGTTTACAGAACAGTATTTCACACTACTAGATTAGTTGGGGAAATAAACTTCCTCTTTTGGCTTTTTGCAGTTAAGATGATCTAACCTGGTTTGGTTTTAGCTACATTTATCCATGTTTGTTTCTTTTCACAGCAACATTACAGATCTGCTGAATTACAGATGCCAAGATTTTTGCTGCAATGTGCAACCATGCCGTTTCTCTTCAAGCAATCCAGCTACAGCTGCCTCCTATTCTGTCAGCTTTGGTAGTAGCTTTTATTCAAACAATCTTGCTGAACACCGATTTGATTTTTTCATCCTCCCACTGTTTCAAATAGATGACCCAGTATTTCTCAAGAATTGATACTGAAACACCAGCCACAAAAACCAACATTCTGTTTCATATATATCAAGTACATTGCAGTCAAATTTTAAGTGCCGCAAGTCATTGCACCGTACAGTCTAGGAAAGGCAAAGATAAGCAGTCACCCTAAACAGGCTCTTTCTAGCTTCTTATCCTTGCCAGCTATACTTATGCATTTACAATTTTAGAAAAAGGCATTTCTATATCAGACAAGTCAGATTGCACAGCAGGAAATATTTAGTCTTTACAACTGTTAAGCTGAGTAATACAGCAGATGAAATGTTTAAGTTTCATTACTCAACTGATGTTAGAGGTGAGTAAGGTTGTAGAAGAACTATCTTGTGAGTTGAAAAGTAGAGTTCCACTAACTTGTAAAAACAGGAAGAGTGGAGCAATAAAGCCATAAAACAGAAATATGAAGCTGTTAAAAGCAACAGGATATGCTGTCTATGCCCTCATTCTCTTAAATTCCAATGACACTGAATGCAACAAACTCATCCAGAAGAAGAATGTATCTGAAAACACGACTATTTCACTGTAAATATTCAACTATTGTGCCAGACAGAAAAACCTGTTTAGAATGAGGAAATTATATGAGAAATTTATCATGTTGAGATCATGCAAAGAACAGCAACCCACAATGGAAGTCTCTTTCACAAAAATTCATATGAAGTACTCAATTTACAGGGTTTTTTTAATTAAGAACTCACTTTAATGAAGAAAATAAATTACGCATTAGATAAGGCCAGGTCATATTTACACAAAGTTAGTAGATAATGAAAAGTGTGTAATCTTATTGGGTAAGGAAAGAAAATGCCTATAGCTACTTTGTACATATGAATAACTTAAAATTTTGTTCCAGTTGAACCTGATCAAATGCAAACAGAACCAAGGACTCTGCCAAATAAAATACTGCTCAAGTCTGCATAGCACACCAGTACCCAAGTACTCCCTAACAGCTGCCTAATTGGACATCACTGCTCCATTAACACATAATCTCCTTGATTTTTTTTTCTTTTGTTTTTGTTTTTCATAATGAATTGTCCTTGAAATGGATTTATTCTGAAACAAGCCATTCACTGCAAAACCAAATGATAGATTTTCTAAAGGACAAAAACTAGTGCTCGTGGAAATTTAAATGCTAATAATTTTCATCAACAGTGACTTTGAAGGTTTGCCAAACAAGGTTTGTTAAACATTCCTTGCATGTAAATTATTTTTCTCAGTTCACAATGAAAAAAGGCTGCAATAAAAGCAGCGCTGTAATGAAGATTTTTTTACACTCAAATACAGTGTTACCTTTAGTCAGATATAAATATTTGCAACATTAGATTGGAAATTCATCAAAAGCACTTAGTGCATAAACATGTAGCAAAACCAAATAGGAGATAAAACCCCAAGAAAATAGGATTGTACCAGGTGTAGAGTTTTTTAACTCCTGTCTGATACAAACACTAGCAAATTAATTCATGCAGAATCCACACCAGTGTAGTGACAATTACATTTAAGTTCTTAAAGTGAGGGTTTTCCATTAAATAAACAAAATTAGACTGAGCAGGGGCATAGGAATGACTTTCCACAACTTGCATTTTAGGTTCCAAAGTTGTTTTTCTATTCTGTTGGTATTTATAGTTTAGGCCTTATGAAACTGAGTAGACTTTTTTTTTTTTTTTTAATCTCTGGATACATGAAAACAATATCTACCTCCTCTAAGATCTTACTTGTTCACATTATGGAAACATTCTCTAGTAGAAATCAAAAAGGAACACTTTTATTGCTTCTAAAACATGAAGCCTTCCCACAGTGTTGGCAAATGGGAGTGGAGTGCTTTTGTTGCCCTGAATATACTGTCATATTTTCATCAAAAATTAAGTGACTGCAGACTAATATTGTATTTTGTGTAGAAATCAACTATTAAAAAAAAAAAATCAATTGTTTAAAAGAAGAAGGTAAAGGTGAACTAAAGAACTACTCTGTCCAGGCACTTCACTGAGAAGACAAGGTAAGCACTCAACTCAATATGGTTTGAATCTGACAGGAAATAATAGTCTGTGTGTAAAAGGTAAGAAGCAGCCATTCAATAACGGCACACACTACACCTCTGTTAAAAAGAAAAAAGTTAAAATAAATTAAAATTAAGGTATAGTTAATACTGTGCTAAGGTAGATGCCTATAAACGCTGTAACAAAGTCTTCAATATCTTTCCACTATCTGACAAAGTAGTTCCTAACTGAAAATACAAATCAAAGTACCTTATCTAATAAAAGTTTTTCTAATCCTATTAACAACATCTGCTGACACACTCTTTTCTACAATCCTATCAGAAGAATGATTTGATGTTATTCATGATTCTGACACAGATTAGGGCACTGATGACACAGTTGTTCAATAATTAATTAATTCAACGGAGAATTCATCCTAAGAAATTGTCAAAGTAGGAGAATAAACGGGAAAACATGTCACAATTTTAGCTTCAAAAAACCAAACTACAAACAAACAAACAAAAAAATGCTATTGTCAGGGTATTTTAACCACCGCTATGCTAATTTTTTTTCAGGTTTTCTATTTTTTGTTTGCCACACATTCATGGAGTTATCTGGATATCAAAGTTAGCTTTTAGGAGTTATTCACATTCCACTTCTTTAAATACATTTAACAGTCTGAACAACTGAATGTTTCTTCTATCCATGACAGGACATCAGTAAAAAATAAATTAAGCTGAATTAATTTTCCCTAAATTGGGTCTGTTTTGCTGTGACAGTAATTGGTAAGCGATCTCCATGCTTTTAATTCAACACATGAGCTTTTCTATTTTATCAGAGTAGTTAGGTGGACATCTGTCAGCCAGCCTAGCTCCATGCACCACAGAAGTATATTCAACCACTGATTCTTATACATCAATCTCTAAGTAACAAATATGATTTGGCCCAAATACTTTAAAAGGATCAGAGCAGATATCATTCTATTTGCAAAGAATATAAACAACTAATACAGAGTACTCCCAGACAACACTAAATATACCGTTATAATCTCCATGTGAAGATGATGCACTCAAGCTGCAAGATACCACTGACGTTTCAATGCTTTAGTTGCTGCTCCTTGCAAATGCTCATAATTTACTCCTGCCTTCTTCAGAAATAAAATGTTTTTCCTTGTTTCATTTTATATGCACAAATCTTTTTGAATAATTATGCTTTCAGGACAGTTAGGATGATACTGACAGGTAGTTGAACAAATTCATAGTAGGCTTTATTTACTTCTACTTGTGTAGTTACATTAAAAGGTACCTCAGGTTACTCAGTGCTGTATTATAGCAGAAGTTATTAAATTATACTGTTGGTAGTCTTACAGGTTTTTAATAATAAGATTCTACAAGAACTAGAATCAGCTACCTCTGATAAATCCTCTGGAGGAGGAGGAAAATATGAGGGTCATGGACTCCATGTAATCTTACAGATAGACGACAGCATGTTCTCTTGCTTATGCAAGGTAGGCTGTGGTGTGTTAAACACAGCACTAAACTGATTTATATCACTAATTCGATCTTCTCAGTAGCATTTACTCTCTTTTCTGATTTAAAATATTTGAGACTTAATTGGCACTATAGCACTGTAAGTCTTGATTTTTCTTACAGCGTATACAGAGGAGAAAAAAAAATTAGAACTATATTGACCTTTTCAAGTCAAGTGCCAACAGAGATAGTACTCCCACAGAAGTGCTTTATTTCTGAATAATCAAGTCTGGCAGGAGCTCTGGTGTGATGGGATCAGACACTGCCATTTCCAATAAGATTAGGATGAAAATCTGTCCTAGTTGATAAAAAAAAAAAAAAAAAAAAAAAAAAAAAAAAAAAAGGGAGATCATGCAATCTTTCTTTCTCGAGTTTACTAGATTAATTTCCTTTGATATCTAGAAAAGAAAGAAAAGAACATTTCTAATTTTTTCATGCTATCTCCCATTAGCTGCAGTTACCTGCATATTGCTAAAAATAATAAAAAATTTACAAGTCATTTTATTGTATGTTTGATATGTAATTTCTAATCCTCATTTGGACTTTATCACTTTAACCATAAGAGTCTTTGGATCAAGTAAAATAAACTTATTGGTAGGATATTTATAAATATAGTACATTAATTATAAAGCACATATTTCATGAAACCACTAGCTTTCTTATATTTTGCATACATGAGATGTCCAAATTGTCATTTTGGACTGAAATGCTTCAAGATTTCTTTCTTTGGTTAGAGGTCGCCTTCTTGCTTACTCTTTACAACCTCCTAATTCTTGGAATCACCTTGGCAAACCTTTCGAAGAACCCACAGGATGACTGTAAGCAATATGTAGCTGGAACTCTCTTGTCATCCTGAACACATATCCCACATTATGCCTAACCACTACAGTCTCACTACATTAACTACACTTACTCACAGACTTCAGCGACTTACTGTTATAATCTTCTCCACGCCAGCACTCTTCAAAGCAACTCCACAAACCCAGTGTTTGCATATTAAATTTTACCTTATTTCAGCATTGTAAGTCTTCAACATAGTAGCTTGAAGCTACGGCAAGCAACCTGGCACTCATATAAATGGTTAAAAAACAAGAACTGCAATAAGAGAGGTTCCTAGAAAAGACTTTATGCCAGTGTTACCAAGTCTTATAATCCATTCTCCCCATTTAGCAAAAGAGAAGGTTCCTTCCTACAAAATAACCTTTCCTATTTCCTTTGGACCATTTATCCCTGAATTTTTCTGATGCTCTTTGAACCTACTGAGCTTTTGAAGTTGTCTTCAAGTGGTCCCACCAAGTCCTTAGCTAGCTTCATTTACAAAAAACTAAATATACATTTCAAAATTAGTTGAAGGGTCCTTTGTAACAAATTCAAGATTCAAAATTAGTATGTGAAGAACATCCTATTTATATTTCTCTAGATACATTTAATGAGTTTTCCCATTATCTCTGCACTTTTACTTTTTAATGGTAACTTTTTTCTTGCAATACTATCTTGAACTTCCCTATCAAGACACATGAGGTTTTTTTACCCCATAGCTTTAGCTGTTGGCAATTTTTCTATATTACTATACAAAGTTTACTCAAATCTTGGATATAGTTAAATCTCACGCTTTATTATCACAAAAAATTCAGCTTCTCTAATCTTAACAGTTTCTTATCACATATGTGTTGTGATCCAAGAGCTAATAATACAGTCTAATATTATTAGAAGGAATTTCTATTCACAAGGTTTTGAACAGTTTTCTTGTACCCCACAAGATTTTCATGATTCTACAGCTCATGCTATCTTTTATGCAAAGTGTTGCTCCCCTGACTGTACATCTAATAATTCCAGCAAAGTTAGCAGCATGTTAGCTTTACAGACCAGTGATTATTCTTCCATCAGGTTTCCAGTGCATTACAAAACAGTTGACATTCAATAACGAGCATTTGTGTTTGTTCATCTTATCTCTTAGGATTAAATAATATTAAAGCACATGTAAGCTCCAGCTCTGCTATTCAGTATTTCATATATCAATTAACTTTAAGTCATATATTCAGTTAAATGCTTTCCAAAAATTATAGTAAGAGATTCCTTTAAAACCGTTGTTGTCGGAAAGGCTTTACACAGATTTTCTTTGTTGTTCTGAGATCATGAGGATAACCCTGGTTGTTAATTCTTAAACTCTTGATATTTCATTTCTTTGTCTTTCATGTTTTTTCTAACCACCTTTCATACCAATCCTTCTTCTTACCTTTAAAACATACCAGATAATCAAAGATCACCCATGCAAACCATTTACATTCATCACCTTATTTTCAGAACTTGTGAATTACAGTAATTTCACCACTATAAAGCACACTGGATTATAAGGCGCACTTCCAGGTGTCGGTAAATTTCCAAACTTTGTCCATATATAAGGCGCACCGGACTATAAAGCACACGTTTTTTTGCAGCGAGGATCCGCGTGCAACAAAGTAATGAATTAGTAACGGCATCGCGGGATCACAGGGTTTACTGGTAGGTGCTCAATTTGCAAGCATTTTTCACAGATTGGCGTAGCCTTTAAACACAGCCCCAGGCGCCCTCCCCGTGCTGAGGGCCCCAGCACTCCCGCCTGGCCCCGGCGCTGGTTGGTGCGGTTCAGCTCGCGGCATGCCTCACGGCTTGGCCCCCCCCGCCTGCCGCGCCTCACAGCTCGGCCCCCGTGCCCGCCGTGCCTCGCAGCTCAGCTCACGGCTTGCATTTCTGGTTGGCAAATTTCCAAACTTTGACCATATATAAGGCGCACTGGATTATAAGACGCACTTCCGGGTTTCGATCAAAATTTTAGTCAAAAGGGTGTGCCTTATAGTCATGAAATTACTGCACTTTTCTTTCCCCCCAGCCAGTGAGCAGTCATGAAGCTGTCAGAGGTACCCAAAACCAACTCTACTCAGGTAACCCACTCACAACGAAAATCAATGGTCAAAACAAACCCACAACAACAGTAACCACGATGGCAATCCAGTGACAGTTCACAGGTTATGGGTTCACTGTATCAGTCAGGAATATTGCCATGACATGGACAGGAACAATGACCTAAAGCATGTAATCACACAGTGGCACACACCGAGTCCTCTCACTCAGGTTTTTATGACAAAAGAGTTGGTTTGCCATTATGCTCTTGACTAAATTCTAAATAAATGAAAAAAAGATCACATTTCATCTTCAGTAAGTTGTTACCAGAGTACCATCAGTAACTGATGCTTTGATAATTTACATTGTTCATCTCAAGGTTTTATTGTTATAAAACAAGTTGCTTTCACAAAATGATTCAACTTTTGAAAAGTGACAAAACCAGCTTTACAACACACAAAAGAAAATACCCTATTATCATCCATAGTCTGTGTGGACTTCCATTATCACCATCAGCACACACTGCAGTGAAAACATTTCTTCCAGTGAAGTACCAAGACTGTTGCCAGCAATAAGTCAAAGAAGTGCTTATTTCCCTCTACTCCCTCAGGGAGATACTTCCCCACTCTCAGGGAGAAGTACCTAGAGTATTTTGTATGGGTTTCACCACCTCAAAAAGAAAATAAAAAAGTACTTTGGAATGAGTACAGCAAAAAATCATCAATACCATTAGAGGTCTGAAACATAAAGATGCAGTCAGAAAGTTTCAAAAGTTGTCAGTCTTGAGAAGGATAATAAAGGACACAGGAAAACTTGTCTCAAATGACCTGACATAAATCCGGAAATAAGAGGGAACCAGAATTTTTGGAAGTGCACAACAAGCAAGGGGAAATAGGCACAAGTTTCAACAAAATATATCCCAAAAGATATTATGAAAAGAAAATTCACCACAATGACAAACATGGGGACAGATTGTCCATCTCTACATCTCCATCTTGAGAAATACCTCAAACTCAGCTGGAGAAACTCCTGAGCAACATGAACTAGACTGGTCCCTTTACTAAAAGCTGTTGGACATCAAAAAGATGACCTTCAGGGGCTTCTTCCATGGTTCATATCTGAACATATCTCTGGATACACTCAACAAAAGTGTCCCACAGTTTGAAGCTAGGCCCTCTCTTACTTCTTTATTCTTGCAGTAGTATTTCTTTCATACCTCCATAACATCAGCAATTTTTCAATTGCTTCAATGCCCCTTCAGAGTCAACATATTTTATAACTCCTACACAAACATCTGCTGAATCTTCAAATCTATTCTATACTGTTCTGTATTACTTTTTCATACGAAAATTCCTCAGTGGATTATTTACATAGACATCAGACTTCCTTTTCTAGATCAACACTGATATACTTTTGGCATATTAGCAGGCAAAATGCATCAACTGAATATCTGAGTACCTCAATTTGATTTTACTTAATGATAATAAAATTCATTTAAAGAATCATTGAACATTCTGATCTCCACTTCCTCTGCCAGATACTTCTTTTTATGTAAAGATTTTAATGAAAAGAGTGCATAAGCAGACCCTTCAGCAGAATGAAAACCAGTTCATTCCTTGCATGCCACCATTCGGCTACAGAATCATTTTCAATTTCTCATCTTCATGGTTTTAGACACAAAGCTTTAGAAATAGTCAAGGACTGTTCCCAATTTGAGTGCAGTGAATAGCTTGCTGATTCTACTTTAGAGAGTCTGGTGTTAAATCTCCTCAAGACTGTGAAGAAAACTGTAAGTCTCCAATTTCTTTGGTAAGTTTTGTTATAATCAGTAAATTAAGTATAAGCTACAAAGAAGTATGCCCTCTCTCCATGGTCATGAGAACAAAAGCAGTTGCTTTGCTGTCCTCTGTACTGGAATTCATGCTGTCAACAAGAGACCTTAAGGTTTGGTCCTTCCTACTAACACACTTAAGGTCTCATTTAAAGTTCTGCAAACCACTCACTTGAACAAAGACGATATTTAGTTCCATGTTGCCCTTTAAACACCTACATTCTGTTCTAAATAAAATCTTTAGTGTCTCCACTTCCTTTGAAAAATTGAGATGATCGCACACTTTTATCACCCATGTGGGATGAGAGAGATTTCAAAACTTAACAATAAAAAAGATTAAGCAGTAAGCCTCACTTGTAAAAAAAAAAATAAATTTGTCCCCAGAGACCACAGTCTTTAAATTGCTACACACACACACACACACACACACGTTTGGTATAAAAGTGTACTTCACTGACTTTCCAACTGTAGATCCAGTAACTCTCTTCTATTGGGTTTTGTCAAAATAATGTATTCAGTCCATTCAGTTAAATATTGAGGAACGTTAATCTTGTTAACTCTAATGTTCTTGCTGTCTGTGGAGACTCACAATCCTCTTCTGAGCCATTAACATGTTTGGCCTGAATATCATCTTGTCTCCCAAATTTTACTGTTTAATTACACATAGGAAACTATTTCCTCCAGCGGCTTTTAAAACTTCCAGCCTACTAATTCAGTGAACATTCTTGGGAATTCTCTCAACATTATAAAGGCACCATAATTAGCTTCTACACTTATTTTAATAGATTCAAGCAAACATGTCTATGGTGAGGTTTTTTTTGCCTTTTTATCTTTTTACAACATTCTTAATATTATTAAGTATCAGTAGCAACAAGCTATAATAGTTACATCAGTAGGAACAGTGCTAGGGCATAAAATTATGCTTTGACAAGGGTGGAATAAAGTTCTTGATTATGGTATAGAAAATATTGGATAACACACACCAGAGCATACTCCAAAAAAAGGAGAAACTTGAGAATGCCATGCCATTCTACTAATGAAAATATCAAAATAGAATTTTTAAAACATAGTAAAAATACAATAACCTCTGTTCAAATTGCAAATAAATTAAACATTACAAGTACCCTTTGGCTGCTCTAAAATATTACACCTCTGATACCAAAAAAACAGGGAGAAAAAAAATGTGTCAGGAAGTAACAGGTATTTTATATATGGGACAGAATAACCTAAACTACTACTAAAATAACTTACTTTGATGGAAAGGAGAAAAGTTTTAAAGCCAGGAATACTTTAAAATGTTTTGTTACTTCACAGTGGTTTAAAAGCTAAAGAAGCTAAGCTAATATCAAAGGAAATCTATGTTCCTACAGGTTTATCAGGAAGTAAAAAAAAAAAAAACTGAAATACTATCATCCATTATGGATCCAACACACATCAATTATCATATCAATTCTGAGTGTAAACACATCATGTTCTGGCCTCCAGATTAGATTTCAGTAATTTATGATGGTATTCAGATAAAATTTTATAAATACTTTTTTTAAATGTGATAAATAAAATCTGTATTATCCAGAAGGGGTTTTTTTTTTTTTTTTCTGTGAGGTTTTCTACACGTCACACAATTTTTGTCATGCTTAAGTAAAATAGTCCAATACTACTGTTTCATGCAGCCTAGGATTTTCTGACATTTTTCTTTATACATCACACTTATAAAGAAGAAAATTAATGTTATATTCTGAGGTTTATTCATATATTTATTTAAGTCAAAAGAATGTTTAAGGTATCTCCAAAAGCTGAAAATTAAATCAATCACCTACTCACCCCTTTTCTGACAACAAAATGTAAGTTCCAATTTGCAAAGCATGTCAGCATTCGCATACTTCTCTTCTTCTGCCTTAACCCAAAAACAGGATTCTGTCATTTCCTGAGGTCTGATCTATAAGCAAGACACAAAACAAAATTTTATTAATTATTTTGATACTATGCACAAACTGTGCTCTGTAAAATCTAAAGCACATTAAATATTTAAGGGCTCTGTAAAACATGTGAACTTTTAGTACACAACTCATCTTCTGAGTTGTTAATATATTTCTCATTAAAAATAATAACCTTAAAATAAGTGGGTTTGGAAAAAACTGATTCTAACAATGCAGACAACACACTCTGTTATCCAAGATCTAATGGGAGTAAATTAGCTTTGGTCTAGATTTAAAACTTGGGCAAACTTCAAATAATCTTTGAACACAATTGGTTTAACTAGATACTAAATACCTTACTTTTCAGAATGTAGCTTTGATTATGTCATGAATTGTGAAAATATCCTTACTGACTTGTTTTGGTCTAAATAATTAGTTTCCAAACTCTGTAGACTCCTATACTTAATCTTGTCACAATGGAGGAGGAGAAGAAAACAAAACCAAAACCAACCAAACCCCAAATTGTGTCTATTTTTTGCCAGCATTAAGTTTATGTAAGCACCTTTACATAAGCACATATAAGTACTATAGACAAATGGAGAGACTTGCACTCCTTCTTTCCAGTCCAGGTTAGATTCAAGACATTTGTTTGGAAACTGTACAGTTATCAGTATAGTTCAGTGACTGATCCAACATAAGGAGTCTGCTGAAGAACAGGTCATAATAGGACCCAGGAAGCATAAGAAGTACCCTGCTATCAAGGTTGTTTTATTCTAGACCAGAACTGACTTTTCCAGGCATTACATAAAGTCAACAGATACTTGCCCAGATTATTCTTGGGTTAATGAAACACAATTTTCAGGAAACAGTGAAAAGCTAAACACAGAAAGTATTCATATCTTACATAATTTTTACCAATGTTCAAATTGCTTATCTAGTGGTACTTCTGACAATCTATTTTCACCAAGTTTAATGTCAGATATTACATCAAGTGTTTGTCATTAATCAACACTACCTTAGACCAGTTGAGTCTTTTCATGGTAACCTCAGGTTTGAATTCCTTTTTAGGCTTCATTCCAAATGGCAAAGCACATGAAGGTGGGGACCACTGTATTCCAGGCAGGCCTGGCAGAGGCGGTGGTGGAGGAGCGCCACCAAAACCCAGAGGAGCTCCCAAGCTATTCAGAAGTGGTGGAGGAGGAGGGGGAGGCGGTGGTGGTGGAATTGCTCCATTAGAAGGCAGTGGTGGAGGAGGAGGGGGTGGAAATTGATGTGGTCCTGCACCTTCCAGTGGAACAACAGATGCATCTCCATGAGTTGATGGCAGAAAACCAGGTGGCACAGAGCCATACTGATAATAAAAATATTCCTACTTAGTTTCACAGTTTTATCAACAAAATGCTATAACAATCATAGTTTACAGATTAAATACAGAAAGCCAGTTGAAAGTCAATGCCATTTGTCTTGTACTAAACAGTCAGATAAAGATAACGAGCCCAACCTGCTTTTGATTTCATGATCAAAAGTGTCAATATTTGAAGTGAACATTCAGACCTGGGGGTTGTACATCAAAAATGAAAAATTGAAATGGTATTTCCCACTCTTCATATTTCACTGACCATGAGATAAGAAGGGCATGATAGATATCCTGAGATCTTACCTAGACTACCATGATTTAGCTCAAATTTAAAAAAAAAGTAACATCCTAGTCTCTCTTGTTTTCATCCTACAAATGATTGAGAAATATTCCAAGTACATAACAGCAAAACCTGAAGAGATAAATAATTCTGTTCAAAAATAGGTCTCTTCCAATGTAGGAGCATTCTCATTCTACAGAACTGAAATCATGAAGCCATAATGAAAAAATATCCTTCCAAAATTTAAGCTTCCTAATACACTAGGCTTCTTATTCCATAAGGAATGACATCTATAATGTATCGAAATAGCATTAGGATTTCAGTAAGTCTAATAGAATTACTTCTACTATTTGAAAAACTTCTATCATAGGCCTGCAAACATAAATAAGAAAGTATCTGACAAAACCAACAAAAGAATTAATGAGAAATATTTATTTACTGGTGATAGCACTAATTATCTTTTCAACTAACTATGATCTGAAAATGGTTATTTTAGAAAATAAAGGAAATATAATAGGCAAAAGATTCAAAATTTCTGAAAGGAAATAGCTGAATATGAAGAAATACAAATAAATGCATGCACAACAGCATGACAATGTTTTGAATTTCTGAACATAATCATTGTTTAAACTGACAAATAGTCACTGAACAGTTGGGCTCCAGAAATGAAAGAAATAAATCAATACATACCAAATGCAAGAAGAGAGTAAATGAATAAGACCCGGGAAAAAAATAATCATTAGAGGTAGAAGTCAACCTGCTAAGTAGCAACTGATGCCATATGGAAGCCAAAGTTTAAAAGTACTAAGCTGCAGTAATCAATTACCTGGCATTTACAAAACTTTTCATATATCCCATTAACAACAGCGGATAATTTATGGTATGAAAATTAGAGAGCAGAATCATATGTGATGCTCTCTGTCTGCATGTAAAAAAAAAGTCTAATGCAGGGAATAACAGAAAGAGTAAAATAGGGAGGAAACCAATTTCACTTAAAAAAAAATTTAAGTACAGTAATTTCACAAATACAAGCCGCACCAATTTGACCAAAATTTTGGCGGAAACCCGGAAGTGCGGCCAATATTCCGGGGTGGCTAATACATTAACAAAATTCTAAAAGCTGCCAACACGGAAGTGAGAGCCCGCCCCAAGCCAAGCTGGAGCCCGGCCGGCCCCAGCTGAGGTGGGAAAGCCTGGCAGAGGCGGGGCCTGCAGTGTGGGGGTGGGCAGCTGAGCCTGAGCCAGCAGGGCGGGGCAGGGGGGGTGGCAGAGCCCGGGCCAGCAGGGCGGGGGAGCCCGGGAGAACTGGGGCTAGCAGTGCAGGGGAGCATGGCAGAAGCAGGAAGGCCGGCGGGTGGGGCTGCCTGGCAGCGGGGGAAGCCCAGCAGAATCGGGGTCAGAAGCGTGGGGGAGCCCGGCGGTGCGGGGGCCTGCAGTGCCGGCCAGGGCGAGGAAACGCGGTGGCGGTGCTGACGGGAGGGGGCGGCCGGCAAGCCTGGCGGCGGCGGCAGCCCTGCCGGCAGGGCTAGCAAACGCGGCAGCGAGGCGGTGCTGACGGGAGAGGGGGGACAGCGAGCCCGGCGGCGGCGGCAGCACTACCCGGCCAGCCCCGCCGAACCGTGGCGCTGAGCTGGGCCACCCGGCCCCGTCGGCAACCATGAGCGGGCCGAGCCTGCCTGGCCCCGCCCCGAGCCAGTAAACCCCGCTATGCCGCGATCCTGTTACTAATTGGCCAATTTGTGAAAGCTGCGCACGGATTCTCGCGACGAACGAAAGTGCGGCTAATATTCGGGGTGCGGCTTATCTATTGACAAAGACAGCAACATTGTCGAGGCACCGGAAGTGCGGCTTATAATCTGTGCGGCTTGTATTCGTGAAACTACTGTATGTTTTCAAGATACATGCAGAAAAATACTTTCTTAATGAATGATGTGCCACTCTTACTGTATCTGGTTTTTTAAATTGCAAAAAATTTCTGTAATTTCTTTTGTTAAATGTTTGACTTTGACATTAACAATTACAGTAATTTCACGAATACAAGCCGCAGCAATTTGACAAAAATTTTGGTGGAAACCCGGAAGTGCGGCTAATAGTCGGGGGCGGCTAATATGTGAATAATTTTCTGACATTTACAACCCCAGACGTGCCAGCCAGGGCGCCGAGCCAAGCACCTGCCAGCAAAAGCCGTCATTTCGTGATTGTTACAGTGTTACTGTGTTGCCCTGGCTCCCTGCAGGCAGCACGGGGGGCGGGGAGAGAGGCGGGAGAGCTCTCTTCTTCCCTCCTCTGCCGCAGCCCAGGGGAGGACGGGGGAGGGGTGCGCCGTCATTGCCGCAGCCCGGGGAGGAGAGGGGGGGCCCTGCGCCACCATTGCCGCGGTTCGGGAAGGACGGGGGGTGGGGCGCGCTGCCATTGCCGCGGCTTGGGGAGCCGACGGGGGCCCTGCGCCGCCATTGCCGCGGCCCAGGGAGGACGGGGGGGAAGGGGCGCCGTCATTGCCGCGGTTCGGGAAGGAGGCGGGGTGCTTTGTCCGCGCCCGCCTCCAGCGCCATGGGCACGGGAAAGCTCCGTCCCCGCCCGCCGCCGCTGCCGTAGGAGCGGGGGAAGCTCCGTCCCTGCCTGCCACCGCGGGGCAGCGCCGACCCGGGGTGACCGAGCCCAGGGGCAGCGGCGGCCAGCCCCGAGCGGCAGCACCGGGCTGGACCACCTGGCCCCGTCAGCAGCCCCTAGTGGGCCGAGCCTGCACAGCCTTAGCTCAGCCAGTAAACCCCGCCCTCCCCCGGTTCTGTTACTAATTGCACGCGGGTCCTTGCTGCGAATGACAGAGCGGCTTATATTCGGGTGCGGCTTATTTATGGACAAAAACCGAAATATTTGCCAACACCCAGAGATGCGGCTTATACTCAGTGCGGCTTGTATTCGTGAATTTACTGTAATTTTAACCAGAAACATGAATTAGAATGACATTTCTAAATAGAAGAAAGCAGAGTAAAATTAATTTTCTTCACTAGGAAAATTAAAGAAGCCAATAAATATTACCAAAACCCCCCCAGAAGTATTAAAATAAACCCCTATAAGCATGTCTTTCTGATGCTTTCTTTTTTAGCCATTTTTACTCTGTGCTTCTTATTCCCGGCAATAAGACACAAGAAAAATCCCTTGATCACACAGACTCCTTACATAGATTTAAGAGTTGAAGCAATTGCAAGTTAACTCAAGTATTACTCTCAAAAAACCCGCACTACTCCTCTCCATCACATTTTATAGTATCTATTTATGCTTGAAAATTGAAAAATTATCAGGAAATGTTCTTAACCAGTCACAGGTTATTTCTTTCACTGTTGGATATCCACGGTAAGGCCTCAGTATAGCAAACTGCATAATAAGCAATTTCCTGCGCAGGGATAAAGATCACAATGATGAATGCTAATCTAAAAGCATAAGACTTATTACCCTATGTGGTTAATTACTTTGGAAATCTATGACTCTGAAAGCAAAACCCAAACGAAACCTAAGAAACTTGTTTAATTAACTGAGCTCAGGCATAAAAGGATCATCTGGGAACTCACAGCTAATTAATGTCACATTACAATTATTTGTATAAAACAGAAATAAACTAAACTAACATTCAATAATAATCGATAACAAAGATTCTTGGAAAAAACTCTCAACTGTACTATCAGAATCTGAAGAAGATGTGAAAGGAAGTCCCTTTCATAAACATTATTTCATACATTAATTTACACTGTTTTTACCTGTGATTTAAAAGCTTGTAATTCTGTTTCAAGTTCACAGATTCTCTCCTCTTTTTTTTGCAGCAGGGCCTGGGTCTCCTGATGAACTACAAAATCTTTTTCAAACTAAGAAAAGGGAAAAAAAAGAAAATTGTTAAAGAGTACTAGTTAGTTGAAGGGTACTAGTTAGTTCTGCATAGTTTCTTTAAAATTCAACTTTTCCTTTTGTTCTTGTAAAAACTAATGTGATAACAATACCAAGGATACGTATCTGCTATTCCAAATTCCATGTGTCTGCTGAGTGGAAGAATCATCTGTATCCCCACGATAAGTCTTTAATATATGACATGGCATAAAGACATAATGTATATTAAGTTAGTATTACACAGAGTAGCTTAAAAGCTATAGTACTCCAGTCTGTAGATATGAAGATATAGATATATAGATATTTTTATTCTTCCACTGTTTATTTTGTTAGGGAAACTGATAACTGTTGAAATAAAGTATTAGTTGATTTTTGGAAGAGTTGTACATGAAAACTTAAATAGTAGAAAGATTCTCAATTAAGGTTAACTACTTTACACCACTTGGTTTCCTAGGCTACGAGGAACATCCAAATTCCCACTTTAACGCAGAACTAATAGGAAGTTGAAGTTAAAATCAATGTCGTGGTTCAGTTATGCCATTCATTAATAAACTAAGTAATCCCATGCCCATCTTATGATCACATGATGTAAAAATTACTTACTTTTCTGGAAAGTTCAGAAGCCCTCTCTTCACATTCTTCTAATCTTGCTTTATCTACACAAACATCTTGGAAAAAATTAACAAGCACACTTACACATATGCGCAGAACACAAGGTTTTTAATCACCTGTTCAGTTTCATATAAGCAAATATGATGCTGTAATCATTTCCAAACATAGTACTTACCTAGTAAGTGGCTGAAATTTATATCTAATCTCTTACGATATGTGAAATCTGGGTCTGTTCCATTTCGATGTAACACTATCTGTGACACACACTCTTCAATTAATTTGAAATACTGTGGACTAAAGACAGAGATGAGCTGTTTTACAGTGTATTCATTTATGAATCTATACTTAAAATCTTGTCTATGAACAAAGTAAGGTCAAAAGCTTTGGGCTGATTTGTTTCCACAGAAAAGTAAAAGTTTCAAAGGAAAATTATATTTGGCAGTTTATTACACAAAAATTGTTTACAAAAAGCCTGGAAAAACAGTGGTCCTAAAGAGAAATAATTCTTGTATTATAGAATCTACATAGCCTTCCCTATGGAAATATAGGAGGAAAGACCACCTCCTGCTTCCTCTCAGTATAGAGAAGGCTCTTCCTTCAGCTTGATTCCACTAGTTTTCTGATTTTTGTAAGTACAGTAATTTCACTATTACAAGCCGCACTGAGTATAAGCCGCATCTCTGGGTGTTGGCAAACATTTCGGTCTTTGTCCATACACAAGCCGCACCCAATTATAAGCTGCTCTGTCATTTGCAGCAAGGACCCGCGTGCAACAAAGTTGCCAATTAGTAACAGAATCACGGCAGGGCGGAGTTTACTGGCTCGGCTCGGGCTGTGAGGGCTCAGGGCTGCCAACGGGGCCAGGTGGCCCAGCTCGGCGCTGCCGCTCAGGGCTGGCCACTGCTGCTGCTGGGTTCGCTCGCCCCAGCTCGGCACTGCGCCGCGGTGGCAGGGGGGCACGGAGCCCGCCGGCACCTGCGGCGGTGGTGGGAGGAGGGGATGGAGCCCGCTGGCACCCACGGTAGCGGCAGGCAGGAATGAGAGACCCCCGCCTCCCCCCCGAGCCGCAGGGCCAGCAGGAGGGAGCCCCCTGCCTCCCCCCGGGCCGCGGGGATGGTAGCACGGAGCCCCCTGCCTCACCCTTGGCCACGGGGCCAGCAGGAGGGAGGTCCCTGACTCCCCCCGGGCTGCGGGGCCAGGAGGAAGGAGCCCATCTCTTCCCTGGGCTGCGCTGCCTGAAGGAGGGAGCCCCCCGCCTTCCCCCCACCCCGCGCTGCCTGCACGGAGCCCGGCTCCACCCACTGCGCAACAGAGTAACCAATTTGTAACAATCGCGAAATCCTGGATTTTACTGGCAGGTTGCTCGACTCGGCACCTTGGTTTGCACTTCCGGGTTTGGAAATGTTAGAAAATTATTCACATATTAGCTGCTCCTGAGTACAAGCCACATTTCCGGTGTGGGAGCAAAATTTTAGTCAAAACGGTGCGGCTTATAATTGTGAAATTACTGTACAAGTGCATTGAAGCTCTGCTTCAGTACAAGGAATGAAAAACGCCTTGTTCTAAAACACCAGGGGGTATGACAGCTGGGTCACTTGCCCAGAACATACAAGCTGTGAATTCAAAACTTTTCAGGTGGAAGAAATCTAGCACAGATGTATCCATAGCAGGCAAGCACCCTTAACATTTTAACATACATGTGTGCTAGACCTTGCCTGAAATGCAAGGTTATGCAGAACATTGTGCAGAAAACAGATGGCCCCTGTTCAGTTCATACCTCGTTCCTCCAGTATTTCCTCAAAGACAACACAAGAGTTTTGGAAGAAAAGTATTTGTCAGTTTGAAACACTTAACATTTTATTAACTGTTTCCCTGTAATTTATCTGATGAATTTTCCAGGAGACACAAGCATGTCTACACTGACCTATAATGGATACTGAAAATATTCAATTCCAGACCAAAAGTTACTCTTAATTAGGACTATGTTCAGATTTCTGTACGAAGTGCACTTCCTTGCATACTTGGTTTTCTCCTTTGACTCAAATACACCACAAAATTATAATGCTACTACCATGATTTATAACTGATTAAGACATCTCTCCTGATCACTTGCAATCAATAAGGTTCAGGTCTCAACAAAAATAGTTTTCTATATTTATAAAATAAAATTATACACTAAGCAGAAGAGATAAAAACATATAGATGGCATTATTGATTCCAAGTTGATTCTTTTAAACATGAGCTCACAAATTACAATCCACACAGAAAGACTAAAGCTTATCATTAAATTTATGGAAGAAATATTCTATTAATGACTGAATAATAATAAAAAAAATCCATAGTTAACATCTAACACAGCATTAAACATACCGGATAAAATAATCATTTCTTATCAGCAAAAGATGTTGGAGAATAGAAAGAAAATATCCTTCAGCACTAGTGTCCTTAACTGTGTTCCACACCATGTTGTAAACATCATTTACTTCAGTGAAAGTGTTAAGGAGAATAACAATGAATCAAAAAATGTCAGTCAAATGATTACTGATGAGCTCTTTAAACAGAAATCATAGCAGGAAAACATCCATTATATGCTTTATTTTGTTCACATTTGTCCTGCTGATATCATGGAATCATTCATGTTGGGATAAACCTATAAGATGATCAAGTCCAACTATTATCCAAGCACTGAGAAGTCCACCATTTAGCCATGCCGCTACTTGCCTCGTCTACAAATCTTTCCATCTATCTCCAGGGATAGGGACACCACCACATCCTGAGCAGCCTATTCCAGTGCTTGACAACTCTTTCTCTAGGAAGTTTTTCCTATTATCCAATCTAAACCTCACACAGCACACCTCAAGGTCCTTTCCTCTCATTCAATCACTTATTACTTGGGGAAGTGACTGACCCCCACCTCACTTTCAGGCAGTCATTGCAAGCAACAAGACTTCCCTGAGTATCCTTCTCCAGAATAACCCCAGCTCTCTCAGCTGCTCCTCATAGACTTGTGCTCCAGCCCCTTCTCTGGACATGCTCCAGCCTCTCCATGTCCTTGTGCATGAGGGACCCAAAACTGAGCACACAATTCAAGGTGCAGCCTCACCAGTGCCCCGTAAAGGGGAATGATCAGTACTGCTCCTGCCAGCTACACTAATTCTGACACAAGCAAACATCATATTGGCCCTCAAAAGGATATTCCAGTTCAGATCTAATATCTTCTAAACGATGAGAGAATTCAATCATGTCTTCTTCCTTATGCTCATTGAACACTTTCAGCTGAATGTCTAGTGCTTCATTCTTTATACATTGTAGATGCTGCAAAGAAGAAACAGAACAAGGGTTTGCAAAATTAACACTTCCATATGTAAATAAATGTATCTTTTTAATAAATTGTGTAAGTCTATGTTAGTTAAAAGTTTAAAATTACAAGAACATATGAGTTAGGTTAAATATTCAAAAGGTAAACTTAACTTCAGGTTGGCTTAAAATTTTTGTACAACAGTGTCACATGTTCTTAAGCTAAGTCATAAAATGCCAAGGAATCAGAATAAAGCTCAGAGAGCACATTTCACCTTTTAAGTGAAGGCCGATTCTCGTATCTGACTGCTCTTTCCCCAACTTAATAAAATGCCTTTGAAAATAATTTATTAGAACTTGCTCTCCCATTCTCCTTCTCAGGTTTAAATAATTTAAAAAATTAAATAATAATGCAAAGAGAGATGATGAGATGCTTACTGGCAATATCTCTTTCAATCCACAGCGCATAAATTCATTTCTGATGTGAAGCCTAAAATCCAAGTCATCAGGAGATGTAACGAGAGCATTGATGAGTTGCATGCAAGCTACCTGTAATAAAGTAAATAATAAACTATCCTATTTCTTAGATTTCAATATGTATCACAATCAAAAAGATACAATAAACTAATAATTAGGCATTACATAATTTCTAATTATAAAACTACTGTAATCTTATCACTAAACTACTTAAATTCCTGATCAACCACATGAGATATAAATATCAAACTCTAGTTCACAAATTTCCATAAAAAGTATTTTACCACTGCACTGAATTTTGTCATTCTATACAAATATCAAGCTCCTTTAGCCAATGAATTTTGGCAGATGAAGTATAGTAGTCAGTATAAAAAAAAATCATTGCAAATACACATTTATCTCTACGCATATATATAAGAAGTTAGTGACATAATACAGTCTGTGTACAGACTGTAGGCATTTTTTTAAATGTTGATTAAATTAAACTAAGCCTTAAGAATAGAATGGGGTTTATTCTGCTTCTTTCGGAAATAGTCATTCTTTAAACATACTGAGCATTATATCTTTCAGCTCAGAAGAATCAGGCCAACTAGTGAGTAGTCCCTCTTCTAAAAAATCAAGAGACTCATCTTGAAAACCCATAGGCAGGAGCAGCAGTTCACCGTCCAGATTCACAAGCCTTTAGAACCATGGCAACTTAATGTTTATCTCTAACCTGGATGCAAACAGCCATTTTTTCCTTTTTTTACCCTATTTATTGTTTGCACGTTTTCCTTCAATTTACAAAAAAATATGCTATTCAAGTAATTCCACCATTTTAAGGGCTTTTTTAAAGCACCAGACATTAGAATTCTATTTGGATCTTACACACTGTGTAAACAATTAAAGCAATCTGGTTCAAATACTTTGTGGTAAAGCCTTTTATAATGATGTATCCAGCATCACCTTTTGCCTATGGCATAATGATGATGCATCATGCCATAGGCAAAAGGTGATACTGGAAAGATGCTATCCCTGTCATCTTCAAAGTATGCATAATTCCAAGTACTGAATTTACATATGGTCACAAGAACAACTAGATGTGCAAGCCACTTTGGTACAGACTGTGAGAAACAATAGCATCCATTAGGTTTCCAGAAGGAACATGCTAACATTACTAAGTATTAAAATAATAGCACAGACCAGAACCATAATCCCACTTTTATCCTACTGCAAAGTATGTAAGTATGAGAGTAGCTTTATATATTACTTCAGCTGAACCTATGGAGGTGAATGGCAATTAGCATAATTTAGGCCTGTTTGACTGCAGTGTTAGTCTATGCAGATGAACTAACTAGCTAACACTCTGGAAGAGAACAGCTTAGTAATGAGAACAGAGATGTAACAAATGTAAACAATCTGTTAATGTGAGAGCTTGAACCTGTTGAGAAGATCAAGTTAAGCAGACTGAGCAGGTTAGGGACCAAGTACTACAATGACTCAATTAAGTATCAGGCATTCTCCACCCAATACCATAAATTATGGTATTTGGAGTCACTTGAAAAGAGAACCTCGAGGGCACCACAACTGCACTAGGAGCTGGGACCATCTTTTCAACTTCTGGAGATGTCTGAATGGACAGGAATGCTCGAGGGAGGATGCCATGACTGGGATCACTGTACTAGCCCATCCAACACTTCTCCTGGATAAAAGCTGCCACAAATGCATCCATTCTTAAATTACCCTGACACACTACGTACCTTGCATCAACAACTTCAAAACAGTAATAGAAGGAAGGAATAAGCTTTACTTCTTCTTCTTACTTGAAGAGATGAAGTTAATTTCTATTCCCTCAGAATTGCTATGAAATTCAGTACATGCAAATATCTAGTTTTGCATAATAATAAAAAACAATTGTTTTCATTTTATTGACATATATAAGGAAAATCACACTAAATTATATATATAAAATCATAGAAAATCCTGAGTGGGAAGGGACTCAAAAGGATCATCAAGTCCAACTCCCTGCCCTGCACAGGCAAGTCCCAAGAATCACAAATTGTGCCTGAGAGCATTGTCCAAATGTTTCTTGAACTCCGATGCACTTGGTGCTGTGACCACTTCCCTGGGGAGCTGCTCCAGTGCCCAACCCCCCTCTGGGTGAAAAGCTGATACCCAGTCCTAATATTTAACTTAAATATCCCCTGACACAGCTTCAGGCCGTTTCCTGGGGTCCTCTCACTGGTCACCACAGAGAAGAGATCAGTGCCTGCCCTTCCGTTTCCCCTCATGAGGAAATTGCAGATTGCAATGGGGTCTTCCCTCATTCTCCTCCAGGCTAAACAGTCCAAGTGACCTCAGCTACTCCTCATACAGCTTCCCCTCAAGGCCCTTCACCATCATCATTGCCCTCCTTTGGACATTCTAACAGTCTTACTCCTTCTTAAATTGTGGCACCCAAAATTGCATAGAGGACTAAAAATGATTATTTAAACAATTGCATAAGTGTTAAGATTGACTTCTGTAACTTACTCTAGTGTTAGACAATAATCAAGTTACAACACCTAAACAAAATAATGCAATGCAAGTGGAGGTGGGGGTGTCTATTTAGTAATATTACATTTTTTCTATTACAGTAATTTCACAATTATAAGCCGCACTGAGTATAAGCCGCACTTCCGGGTGTCAGTAACTTTTCGTTCTTTGCCCATATATAAGCCGCACCTGATTATAAGCCGCACGTTACAATACAGAGTGTGATAAAAGGTATCTATTCTATCACCATCTGTTGAGGGTGGGGGCAGTGATCCTGATCTCAATGGTAGATATTCTGCTAATGGGTCATCCATTGAAACCAGGCGGGGCATTGTTCTTTATCTTTTCACAACCCATCCTTCCTCCAGCCAGTCATTTTCTGCTCATGGCCCATTGAGTCCCACTGTGGGAGTGATAAAATTACTTCATCCCATTGGAAGTTGCTCCAGTCAGGAGGAAGAGCCCAACATTTCTTACCAAGATAAAAACAGAGGTTTTGGGAAACTAAGGGAGCCCCTTTCTCCACTGGACTCCAGAGGAAAAACAGATTTCTCCACATCACCACTGGACCTCCAGAGGGAAATTGCACCTTCTGCAGGAGCACTGCTTCAACTGAATCACATCTGTCACTGCAGGAGGATGCAGCCACCATTTAATGGGACTGCTACAAACACCCTGCCTGATGGGGTGTCAGGTTGTACTCTGACTTTGTCAGGGTTTGGGGTTTGTTTCTTTGTAGTACTGTATTTCCATTTTAATTTCCCTAGAAAAGAACTGTTATTCCTAATTCCCCTATCTTTGCCTGAAAGCCCCTTGATTTCAAAATTATAATAATTTGGAGAGAGGGGGTTTACATTCTCCATTTCAAAGAGAAGTTCCTGCCTTTCTCAGCAGACACCTGTCCTCCAAACTAAAACAGCAACTTTTCGTTCTTTGTCCATATATAAGCCGCACCTGATTATAAGCCGCACTTCCGGGTTCGGACCAAAATTTTAGTCAAAATGGTGTGGCTTATAATTGTGAAATTACTGTAATAGAAAAAAATGTATTACTAAATAGACAGTATAAATAAATGGCTTTGCAAAGCAAAGACCTATTTCATGAACGAATGAACAGTGTTTGAAAGGCCCAAGGGTAAGGGAAGAATGTTCCAATCTAATTTGTACTTCCAAAATTTAAACAAGTTTGCAAAATATCAAAACAATTCAGAAAAAATGTAGAAAATAATATGCTAAGAAGACAAAATAAAAAAAAAATCTAGCAGTATTAAATAATAATATTGAATTTGATGTTTAAAAGTTTGTTTATAAAAAAGTTTCTATGGCCCAAAAATTATGTCATTGCATTAAATTCTGTTGAAGTAATGTTTCCTAATGTTTTCCTCCCTGCCTTACTGTAAGTCTGCCTTTGTATGTTTTGTAAGTAAAGTATTTAACAGATTTGGCAAGGCAATAGAAAGTAGAAGTCTGTTCCTATCCTTTCTCCATATGCTTTACAGTGAGGGCAATTAGATCATCACCTGATGAGCAAAAATAAATAACCTCACATATCAAACAGGAATATACTTATGGTGTGGTTTTCTTTCAGAATAGTATTGGCATTACATTAGTAGTACACAGTTTTAAAAGAACTCAGTTAAATATTAATATAGTTATATAGGTATATAACAATACCACAACATTGACTACTTTGTCTTAAATAAAGTATATTTACTGGAGAAAGATCTTCCTGATTTGGGGCTTCTTTGAAGTTATAAATAAGAAACAACCCTTGGTTATTCTTCTCTTATAAAGCTGCTAAATTGATAATAATCTGAGCCTTTAACTGTAACAGTGGCAACAGTGGATTCTTCATCTTTGTAGTGCCTGAACAATTCTCATGACATTTCTCCTCCCTGAAACGTGTTATTTCCCTTATTTTATACAATTTGTTTCTGTACATACGTCTACAGTATTTTGGAAACTTAGGGGAAAATAGGACTTTGTTAACTTATCAATTATTTTCTTAAAAGTCAAACAAAATTTCTGTATTGCTCTTGAAGCCTGTTTCTGTACAAGTATTTTTTCCTAAGAGTTACTCTGTGTGTTACTGCCAAAGTGTCACTTTACACTAGGTAACAGAGAACTGAGTGCTAACCCCAGCAAAGGAAACTACAACAACCAAAAGATAAATACAAATAATATTTTCTTACATCCAAATGCTAACACTACAATAACAAAAATTTTGAAACCAGCTAAAGTGCCCAGTTCATTTTTCAAAAGTAGACTGAATAAAATCTTCCAGGAATTGTCTCAACAACATGCAACACAGAAGAGAGGTTCTGCTGCACAACTAAGTACTTTTGAACACAGAAAAAGCTCCTCATATTAAATATTTGTCTGTAGTCCTCTACAGTCTTATTCAGAACACATGGCCTTGTAGCCCACTTATTTTTGCTAGTAACAGGCTACAGGTTTGTATGAAGCTAACACCACATGCTTCTAGATCCCTCAGGCTTCATCAAGTCTTGGCTTGCCTGTCTGGAGTTCATTTTTGGCTTATTTAGTTGTAACAGGATTTGTCTAGTAACAGAATGACTATCACCCCACTAGTTGTACATTTTTCTTAGTCTTGTACAAGTCTCTGGCATAAAGATTACCATTACATACATTTCTGTAACTAGTGGGTAGAATATGACCTAAATGAAATGCAGCATAGAAAGGTATAGGCATGGGATAGGAGTGGAGAAGTGTTAGCACTACTGACAGCAATTTTATTAGACCACTAAGACGTCACTTAGATTGAAAATTAAATTCTTGTCTTTGAATACCAGGTGTATTTTTATGCCCACAAACTGCACAAGTTACAATGTCCCAACAGAAAAATTTGGATGCAACAAGTAGTTTAAAATGCAAGCAAGCAAACCAGTTAAATTTACTGCAATAAAACCTTACAGAATATATTGTCTTATTATCTGAGTATGGGCTTTATTCTTAAAGCTTTTTGTATTTTTTTTGTATGGGTCCACTTCATGAGTATTTGTCTTCCCCTTCAGTAGCCAAGATGAAAATTTTTACTTCCCCTAATTTTGATCTTATTTAGTCGAAACAAGTTATACCATCTCCAATTCATCTCTCTGGAGTACAAAATCTTCATTCATTCAATTGCAATTTCTGGATTCAATTAGTTGTGCCATTCAACGCCAGTAATTCAGTGCATTGACAGCTGCCACCAACACCTGCTCTTCTGCTAACATCAGTGAGGCATTTCTAAGATTGTTGACATCACTACCATACAGTCAGTGCTAAAGTACAGTACTACAAGGTTACATTTACATTTCAACTCCATGTTTTTTGATTACATACAATTTAGAACCTTTGTCATTGTTCTCAGCAGTTTAAAACACAGTATGTTTTTCAACAAAACACTGTATGAATGGACTGCTAAGCAAGGAAACAGCATTTACCACAAATGATGTAAACTATCAGCGAAGAGTCAATCAGAGACTGAAAAAGTACTATTGTGAAAATCCTGACTGAGAGCAAACTATACTTTTATCTTTGAGATAGCAGGGAAATTTCAACAAAAGGATGTGTACAGATGCAGTTGTTTCAAAAAAAAAAAAGACTTTTTTTTTAATTTGCCAAATTGACACAGTACATGTGCACATGTGCTATTCAAACAGAGCCATGATACAACAATGAAAAGCAAGAAATACATCAGTAAGATGTACTATCATTCTAGTATTTCTAGTCAAATTTGATCAAGTGGGAATTCAATTGCAGTTCATAACAAAACCATACTTTAGCCTTCCTGGAACACACAAGACAAAGATGCATTGGATAATATTAGCAGACTATTTATTTGTGCAGAAATAGAAAGTTGTGTAGAAAATAGAAAGAAAGTGAAAGTCCCAAACACAAGCCTACAAAAAACAGAATGAGAAAAAGTTATACAAGAGGAAGGAAAAAACAAGTCTAAGCAAGGCACATCGCTTACACATCTAAATTTGAGTAAATGAGATCACAACATCTTTTTCCTAAGTTTAAAGACTTTTTAAAGGATTAATGATAAAGGCAACAGTAGGAACCTAATAATAAATCACAAACATTTAACTCATACTCCAAGTGAAATTAATTCAATACCTAGCAGATAGCATAAAATACTTAAATCACACAAGATGACAATAATTTGACATTAGTTTCTCTTCAATCTTGACATTTAGGTAAGTTAAACTTTGTTCTGATTGACCCTATTACATAAGTCATTATGGAAAGGACCTCATTAGCACAGAGCAAACAAAAATCATCAAGTTATTGAGGAAACTAAAATGTCACAGCCATATCACATCCTCATATTATTAAATTATAAATATTAAATGGTATTCCCTGACAATTGAAAATACTGGGAGGATAAGGTTAGTGATGAATATCTAGGATCTTCTACTTTGTCACAAAAATGCTTCTCCTAGGATATGTGTGGATCTGCATGTTTCCACAGGGATGAGTGGTGTCCATTCTTCAGGAACTTAACCAGGAAAGGAAAAATTGCACCTTTGCTTCACCATAGTACTTCTTCTCAGTCCTAACTGGAAAATTAGGAGCTGACCCCTGCAACTAGATCTGCATGGAAGAATAACACTCTCCTGTTAGTTAAACCACTTGCTTGAGAAGCAGTGTTGAAACTTGATGATTAGAGAGTATGAACACTCATTTGATTCTACTAGAAGAATGAGAAGTAGGCAACAAAGAAGTTGTTCTTTTCATAACTTTCTTACATATCAAAATGGGTTGTGCCAGAAAAGCTGTATTTCCTGCCTCCATGACTTGAACAAGCAAAGTATTAGACTTTTCAGTTGTCATCATAAATATACAAGGCACCAGATTGCCCTGTATGCATTTTAGACTTAAGATGTTAAACTACATTTACTTTAATACAACAAATGCAAAAAATAGATAGAGCTTTCACTAAAAATACAAAAAAATCACCCTACTGAGGCCTTTTATGTATTCAGTCTTCTAGTAACAGAAATGTTAAGTCAATTCAAAATTGAAAAGGTCAGTTGTTAGTGTCAAATTGAACTGCCACAAAGCAAGCCTACGTAAGTCAAGCAGACAATCAAGGCAAGTATGCCAAGTAATTGACAACTGTAAACTTCTGTCTCATTAAAACCTGTCAAATTAACCACTGGGTCAATGTCATTGTTAGAAAGGTTTACAACTGATTCACATGAGAAACCTTGATTTTTCTGATCTTAAAAACAAAAAAATCTATCAACCATTTATGAAGGCAGAAAAAGTAAATATCAAAAAGCCTTTTAGCAGAAGGAACATACTCTAATGAAAGTTTATCTCAAAAAAAAAAAAAAAAGACAAAATAACTTTTAATGAGTTTCCATGTATACACAAGACACAGCAAAACAGCAAAGCATTACCTATTTGCAGGAACTTCAGGCTAACACTCTCAGCAAAGCTAAATGAATATATTTGGTATAAGTATTTTAGCAGAAGTATTGCAACGGTAACGTTTAAAGTAAATTCTCTTTTTAACAATGCTTCTATACCAGAGGATAACAAAATACCAGATGGAGGTATAACCCAATCAACAGAAGGCAAAATTAGTAGGAACAAACATTTTTAATATCTGAAGAATAGTCCTAGAAAAATAAAAAAAATGTTACTGCATAGGTAACTGAGCTGAAGTTTTCTGCACTGATTTGGTAATCTCACCGGTGGTATCTTGCTCATGGAGTTGAGCACCCCTGCAAACAGTACTCATGATAGATAAAACAAGAAGGACAAAGGATTAACTCAATTTGCCTGATGGTTCAAATAGAGTAATGAGCTGCTCTTAGGAGAGGTTTCACGTGCATTTTCAACTACAAAGAAAAGGAGGTTACAAATAGTAACTTTTTTCTATATTAAATCTACAGTAGGTTTTTTTTTTTTTCATTAAATCTACACAGATGCAAATATACACAAGCCCTGAAAATTCAGCATCACATCTGAAAGCCTAACACTCAAAAAAAATCTTCCTAATTTCAATTTGGTAGTCCTCAAATCCTTATATGCTCTATAGAGACTCTTGAATCCTCTGAACTTAGATACAACATCCTGAAATTGAAAAAGAATTTTTGTGATCTAAAGCATTTCTCTCAACTGAATCAAAATATTTTTAGATTTTTTTAACACCCCAGAGAAAAGTTGATATCTCAGAATCTTTTTGAAATTCCATAAAATTTATGGATAGCCCAGGGAAACTGTGGATGATGCCCCATCTCTGGAAGTGTTCTGGAAGGTGAAGTGGACAAGGCCTCGATCAACCTGGTCTGGTGAAAAGATGCCCCCTCATGGTACCTGGGTTGGAAGCACATGATCTTTAAAGGAGCTTCCAACCCAAACCATTCTATGATTAGCAGAGAAAAGAGGTAAGGAAGAAGGGGCTATTTTTTCAACATTCTCCACCTTTATAGAGATATTATTCCTTCATGGTTAGTTTTTCTGTGAGACAAATGAAACAAACAGCAACTTTTATTGTCAGACATGAACTATTTAATATAAAAGTTGAGTAATGCAAACATTTCTTTCAAAATTTAGATTAATCTTTTACTATTTTTGTAATAGTCAGAAAGAATTACAATTTTGAACAGCTCTCAGTTCAACCAGATTGCATTAATATAATGAGCTCACAGCTACACTCTCAAACCAATGATTTATAATAATCATTCAAATACAGTGTAAATACTTTGTGCCTTCCTGCAGTAAACCCTACATCCAACTGAAGCAAATTGAAAATAAGGTGCAAGTTTCCTTTCCTCAGACCCTCTGAGTGCAATTTTATAATATCATAAAGTGAACAGACCTCCTAATGGTTTGAAACATTAATTATAAAATGCAGTTGCCTAAAAAACTTGCTTTTTTACTATAATTAATCTTCAATTTCAAGAAACATTGCCAGAAGTTATATGATCTTTTTGCATCCAAACATATGATTTATCCTTTATTTTAAATAAGGTAAGATCTCACTGAATAGAAACCAACAAACTGACCTGCAACACCCCCATGTTTCCAGGCTGAATATTCCCATGCCACATCTTAAAAGACAAAACTATAAACAATATTCCAAAATTTGACCCCAATTTGAAACAGTATCTCTACTCTTTTCTATTGTAATTACTTTTTCAGTTCAGAAAAATATGTAATTTTGTTTTTACTTGTTGCAGTGGTTAAAAAAAAATTACTTACTTGCAGCTGAACTGAGTTATCCTGAAGACCTTCTACAATAGGAGAGAATCTATCAACATTCCTCTCCTCCGCTGCTGCTGTTACAGCTTCCAAAATTTTTTCAAGGCTGTGAGAAAAGAGAATCATTTCACTCAGGAGAGATATTTAAACTTGTTTAGTTGCTATCTTAAAAGCCATGTTGCCAAATTATTAATCTGCCTCAATTTCTTGTAAACAAATTTAGGAGGTTTAAGCAATACTTGTTGCCTTTAGAGATTTTTGTAACCAAAGAATGACTTGCTGGATTACAAGGATTAAGAAAATTACGCTAATAAATGTTAAGCAGAAGAATTGCTGCATAACTATTTCCATGTTACCAGATCATCCAGGTGTGAAAAAGAAAATTCACTGATATGACCATGATAAAAAAATCACAAAAGTATTCTGAAAACTGACAAAATAATACAGATACTACTTTCAAACCTAAATTGAAATTTTTATCATTTCATTCAGGTATAACTATAATTTGAGATATTGTAAAATTACCTTAATATTTCTTGCATAAATACCGTACTTACGTATTTTCCTCTCCAACAATGCACATTGCAGATAACAGTTTAACTATATCCGTCATCATGTTTGTTTGCTTGGGATCAATTGCTTTGGCCAGCAACAAAAGGCTCCTTTCTTCTCCCAAAATTCTTTCCAACCCATACTAAATAATAGAAGAACATTTGTAAGGGAGGGAATCCAAATGGCTATCAAGTATCTTGTAATGACACCAATGGTTCCCCCTCAAGTAAGTATTTCAAATGACATTTAAGTCTGTGAAATAATCAAAAAAATTAAATGAGAGAAAAGTCACAAATAGATCACTTATTCTGTAAGAAGGGTATGTATCAGCTTTAAAAGTTTGCATTATTGTCTTGTAACATTTCTGCAGAGAGTGGCAGACTTCTGGCAGACAGAAAGAACTTCATAACTGATCAACCCACCACTTCAAATTGCACCAAATTATCCTCATTACGTACCTTATCTAATTGAACTGTAGTAATTTAGTTTTCTAGATTAAATAAAAACCCATACCTTATTATTCATGAAGGCTCTCAAACACTGTATTACTTTATGCTGACTCCTCTTCACAAGTCTGTCCTGACTGAATAAATCAAAAATGTAGTGTCAATAAATGCTCTTTAAATATTAAGAAAAGCTAATAGTTTTATATTAAATCCTTACTTTTTTGTCTCAACCAATCGTTCCAAAACATCCAACAGTAGTCCCAGACCTTCTCGGCCAAAGTTTTCAACCCAGCTAGAGAGAAAGAAAAAAGACATTTTAAAAAATTGACATTTCGAAGACTGAGCAGAGTGAAAGAAAATTGTCACCATAAATAAAAGCAGGTACAACTGGATGGTTTTGAACCCAAAATAGCTCCAAGAGAATACTACAATAAGTTAAAATTTCAGCCACACCAAAGGCATCTTTTGATGAGGTTTAAACCCTTGGCCAGTTGTTTCTACATGAGACAGATGCTTCATGATCCTTTTTAGTAATGCTCAAAACCCCTTGATATCAAATACAAGTAATGGTACGCTGACAGCAGCACTTAAAATTATAGGAAGAGAAAACCAGATATTTTTATATTTTTTCTTCTAAAAGTAAATATATTATGAAGATAGATTTTCTCTTTCTTGGACGGGTGTTTTATTCTGAAACAGATTAGGCAAATAACTGACAGCTATTTCTGGCAAATCTGGACATAACTGTCCTAAAGATAATCTGACAAGATTCATTTCTTTGAGCATTTTGTACTAGCAGAATTATGAGCAGCCACACTGCTGTACATCCAACAGCTGGGGATGATCCACTAAAGTACTGATGCATTCTTACTGCCTTTACCTCTGCTTCTACAGGAGAAAAAAAAACTACTTACACTACCCAAAGAAAACACTTAGCTTTTTGTCATTCTGACAAAATATTAAGTTATCAGTGCCTCTATTTTCAATGTATTTATTAAAAATGACCTCATCATGAAATTCAATCTGTTGCAACTAGTACACAAGAGGAGAAGAAATAGTTGCAGATAACTAGTTATCTCTAATACTATGTACAGCTAGATCACTTGAACCACTTTTATGAACTGTGCTGGCAACTGTGAGGTCAAAATACCTAAATTATTTAACTGAAGATTAGTGACTAAGATTGTCCTTTTAGAAGCTTTATTTTTATAGTGATGGAAAATAAACAGTTTTTTGCAGTAAACCATAGATTTCAATACCTGTTTCTAAGTACTAGAGAACTAACTACTCAGTAAGGATTTAGATTTTCTCTGTGAACTAAAAATAAAATTTACAAATAAAGGCTAATCGAAAACCCCTTGTCAGAATAACTCAGACTACTGTTCCACATGAACCATGATATATTCTAAATAAGACAACCCAATTCAGAAACAAATTAATAGAAGGAAAGAAGTAAATACCCATAGAGAAGACCCACATCAGTAACTCTGCCAAGCCAGAGAAAATAAAGTTGTGCAATCCTTTTTAAATCATGTCCCAATATTTCATTTACTTTACAGTAATTTCACGACTATAAGGCACACCCTTTTGACTAAAATTTTGGTCCGAACCCAGAAGTACACCTTAAAGTCCGGTGCGCCTTATGGTCGTGAAATTACTGTACACTGGACAGAAGCAGCAGCATGCATTTAGAAATATATATGTTTTTACACCAATGTGCCTAACTCCCATTACTGACCGCCCTGACAAAAATAAGTTAGAAGATCAAAGACTTCAAAAATAAAAATGAAAAATAACTGACTACTTAGCACTAGAAAACAAAGAGAAGTGCTTCTGCATCACATTTAATTTACCTTCTCTTAGTATTACTTTGTACAGATCAGCCACCTCTATTAAAAATAATAGACCTACAGAGGATACATAATCAATGAAAAAGAAAGAAGTTACAATCATTCACTAATGCATACATACTCATTAACTGGAAAACCTTGAAACATGTACATCTACATATCCATTAATTTTAATCCATTAAGAAATTAGAATATGATTAATCTCTTCAACATGTGCTAATGATGTTACCTGACAGGATTACTAGTCAAGGACACACGGAGAGATTCTAAGCAAGTGACTAGTCTTTCATCCGTTGACCCAGATTTTAAATCCTGAATAAATTCTTGGGGAGAAATCTTCCTACTGTTCTTGAGGCTTCCCTGAAACACAGAAAATACACTTGTTTTTTATTTGGTGCATCTAGAACTTAAATAGATTATTAATGGCTAAGCTTTGATCTGTTCCTTGAAAAATATATAATGTAAACCTGCAAATCCATAACTGATCTTACCGACTATTTGATTAAATTTGGTCATTTTACGAATAAATTTATTATCAGCAGACAAAAACAACAGGCATCAAATGTACAAATTCATCACGCATGCTCAGTGAAATAAAATTGTTGTATTGAATGGATTCTGATTATGCATTGCAAACATCTTAATATTCAATATTCAACGGAAGAAAAAACCAATCACGAGGTCTTCTGAAGAGATCACAGGGCACATGTCCAGAAGGGTGACTGCAGTCACATAAGCATACAGAGCAAAGAAGCAGCACACTAGAACACTCAGCGCACTACTGCAGTACCTTCTGCTCTTGCAGAAGTAGAAATCCCCGACATTGAAAAATAAGAAGTCTAGTCCACCTAATATCCATTTCACATTAAGGATTCACAGATTTTCCACAGAACATATCTAAATACAAAAAAGCAGGCATACAATTGGCCATAAAACTTAGATTTGAGTTAATTCATTGCAAGACTCCTTTTTTGAAAATAGAAGCACAACTGTCATGTTGCACAAAGATACTTACTAAATAGTTCCTGATTAACTAGTGGCTTAAGTCAGTAATTGAAGAGAATTAGTCTTGCAGTGCAATAATAAGTTAAAATTATTCACTGTAAGTGGTGAGGTAGTCTCATTATATTATTACAGATAGCTTCATATAGATGATGTTTTCTCCCTTTGTTAGATCTTCTGGAAATACTAAGAACTAATCTTTTCTTCTATGAAGTAGTAGTTTCTAGCAGAGAAACGAAGTTAAAAGCTGGGAAACGTGGTTGACAGACCAGGCTGTTGAGCTGCCATCCAGAGGGACATTAACAGACAGGAAAAATGGGCAGAGGAATTTCAGGAAGTTCCACAGCAGAAAACTGTAAATCTTGAACCTGAGGAGGAATAATCCCATGCACCAACGTGTGCTGGGGCTACCAGCTGGAATGTAGGCTTGTAGGAAAATAGAGGGTGTGATGGATGACAAGTTGACCATAGGTAAGCGCATCACCATCTGGTTGAGAGAGATGACCCTTCCCTTCAGCTCAGCAATGGTAAGACATCTGGAGAATTCTGTCCAGTTCCTGACTCCCCAGTATGAGAGACATGGACATCGTGAATGAGTCCAGAAAGGGCTGTGGACACAATTACAAGAGAATCCATGTACATGGACAGGTTGGTAGTACTGAGATAGTTTAGCCCCCAGAAGAGAAGGCTCAGGGGAGCCCTGTCAGTGAAAGGACAAGAAGAACAAACTGAAATACAGGAAATCAGTTAAATATAAGACAAATACAAACTTCTCCCCTCCTCCCTCTGTTTTCTTAAGCATAAGGCTGATCAAGCACTGGAACAGGTTGCTCAGGCACACTCTGTAGTCTCCCCTATCAGAGACATTACAATTGGAATACATAAGAAGTTGGATGCCATCATCTCCACAGATCTCTTCTAGTCTAATTCTATTCCATGACTCTGCAACAACAGAACATTCGGGGATATAATAGTCTCCATACCAACTATATTTCCACAGACTTGATAACAGATGCTCCAGACACCAAAACAAAAACAAACAAAAAAAACACAAAACAAAACCAAACCAAACCCAAAAAAAAACCTGCTTCGAGGAATCATCCCAAAAATATAACATCTCATATTTTGAAACACCATGCGTAATACATGGAATGTCATTCTGAACATACTTCTGAATTGATGGATATCCCTGCTTGCTAAAGTATGAGGGTAACTTCCAATAATTATGCTCCACAAAAAGTAGATGAGATATACATCAAAGGATGAGGATTGAGGTGAGAATCTGGAAGACAGATCTAGGAAACCCTATCAAAGAAAATTTTAAAAAATTAGTAACAATAAATGTTCCCATAAACTAAAAGAAACTCAGTATTTTCAGTTTTCCTTCATTTTACTTCAGCTGTACTCTGCATAGATGAGATAACAGACTGACTAGAGACAAAATGACCAAACAAACTCCCAGCAGCCATCACGACAAAGTATTTAACTAAATGTTACAAGAGAGTTGGAAATTTCAAAAAGTCACAGATATTCTGCTGGCAGCTCCTGATGTGCATACGCTACTTGATAAGCGCTACTTTTAAGCCTAAGCATATGGATTAATATCCTGTGTGGAGGACCTGTCATTTCCAGTGACTTCTCCCAGCAGTTCCTGCTGTAAAATTGACAAAACTGATGTAATCAAAATACTTATAAGTTGTCAGTAAAATTGCCTTCTTTTGATGCACAGTCATATAGGACAGTCATACGGAGAGGACATACAGTTAAGATGGTTAGAAGATATTTTGCAAGGAATTTAATATAATCAATGCCAATATGTGCAGTGCAAAGGTCACATAGGACAGGAACCCAGTCAGACTAGAAGAATTCACTAGAATGACATTTCAGAAATGACCTGTCTGAAAACAGTGTCACACACAGCAGAGAGCCACGTCAACATCCAGAGAGTAACCAGTCATCCCATTTCAGACTCAGTTCCCCACTGGAACATTACCCTATGCAAAATAACCAGTAAACTGTGAATGTCTGTACAACAAACTACCACAGTGCTAAGTGCCACTTATTCATAGTTATGCCAAAGTTCTGCAACATAATAAGAATATGATACATCTGCCGCTGCTTAAATAAAATGAGAGCTGCATTTGGTACCAATTGTGAAACAGATTATATTAGCTGTATTTCAGCATGAGAAAAGCTGCTTAAGTTCAAAATGTTCAAGTTAACTGAGAAACAGGAAATATCTTGAGGCTCAGTGCCTCTAGAAACTTAATTGCTCAACTGAAGAACAACTGGTCTGTGAGCAGATGCAGCATGAAGTCAGCCTTAATTAATCTAGTTAAAACACTACAAGGGCACAATGTAAGCAACAAAAACAAAATCTTGAGAAGAAAAATCACTTTAAAAACCCAATTTGTGTGGTTTAAACATATAAAACAGCAAAACCTATGGTTGAGTAACATGATAGGAATGCTGCTTTTATTTCCCCTTGAGTATTAGCCCCATAACAGAGAAATTTATTTTCAAAACTTTTCTTTTCTGCAAGTATTACTATGCAAAGAGGTGTGCTTTGTAATTATTGGAAAGGAGTTGTGCACTTCTAAGAAAGAGAAACCCTGACACTGAGGTCAATGATAAAGCTTTGATTACAGTAAAGCCCACTTTGATCACCAGAGGCTGTTTCATTTTCATCGATTCATTAGAGATGCAGTCTCTGTTCTTCATTTTAATAGTTTTTAAAATGATAACTGCTTTAAACGAAACTTGCTCAGTACTCTCCGTAACAGTTATGAATGAAGATATCTTTCCCAAGGCAAAATATCTTAGTACCCATCTCCTTAAATTTCAAGAAGTATGAAAAGAATTAGTATCAAAAGAAGTTACTGCAGTATCACTTATAGAAGGAGAAGCCTGAGTTGAGATTAGTTGCACACAATAATCAGGAGCTATGTGCCATTTCAACTGTTCCAAAAAAGTATGACACTTTCACAAAGTCAGGATACACCAAAAGTTAGCCAAGCACTCTCAGGGTGCAGTGCACTGTTTTCACTAGACTCAGAAAGCGTTCAGTCCAACTAACTCGAGGAATGAAAAAGCATGCCAGGAACAAAGAGTTTCCAATGGCAAGGGAAGGAATTTGCCATCCCATTAGCTCCAGCACTAATCTGAAATCATCTGAAGCACAACTGGATCAAAGTGCTGAATCTGTGCCTCACAGAAACAGTTTCTCCCACCACACAACAGGTAAATGTCACTTCCAGTAGACACAACAGCAGAAAGAGAGTTCAGGAAAGACAAGTTTCCCTGCTTGGATTGGTCTTTAGTCATCTCCCACCACAGAAAGAGGAATATTAGGCTAGCAGCAGAATAAGGGAACAAAATGGAGAAAATGTTGTTGAGACCTTTAGGGAAAACATCCAAGACAACAGTGTGTGGGAACAAACCCGGGGAAGGAAAGAGACCCATCCTCTTCAAAAAAGTACCTTATACAGCTGCTTTGGGCATAGTGCAAGAAGTTCCATTGCCAAAACACAAGTGTGATGACATCCAAAGTAAAAAGGAAAATTGCAAACAGCACTCAGAAAGGCTCAATGACACCTACTCTGTGGCCAAGAAGCAAAGACATGAAAACCTTTTTCTTGACAAAGACAGCCTTAACATCACCACCATCAGTATGCTATAATTTCAGCAAGAAATGTGAATGCAGCAACTCTGCACAGCCAGTCATGTCCTATTACCACATTATTTTTTAGATAAAACAACTGAGGTCATAAAATACATATGGACACTTGGGGTGCCAATGATATATAAATCCCTCACATACTATTTTGGGTAGATGCATTTCAAGAATGTAAGATTTACTTGTCTGAAGTTTCTTGATTTTCCATGCAATATCTCTAAAATTAAAGAAAAACAAGCTAGACCTAATCTTCTGTTAAGCTATAGAAAGGACCTGTTAAGCTATAGAAAGACTCATAGCTTTGATAAACTCATCTTAAATAAAGTAATCTCCAGGCAGTTCAGTCCTGCACAAGGCATACCTTCCTAAAAGTGTTAAAGCATTACATAATAATGTATGCAATGTGAAGTAGACAGTAAGATAAATACCTCAGTTAAATTACTATCTTTAATGTTTTAATTTCTCAGTATTTAGTTAAAATCACATACAGGCAATTTTTACTGATATCTCTAGTTACATACAACAGTGACAGTTGAAGATTCAAACATATGACTTCAAAAACAATCAGAATATCTGATTAGCTATGGATTAGATATGCAGCATTTAGCATGGGAGTCAGTGCCCACACTGCAAAAACAAAGCAGTTTTTCTTATGCCACCTACATCCTTAATTCGGCCCTTGCATACAACTCCTTGCACTGCTTTAGAACAACCAGTCATTATCTCTGTAGGTAAAAAATGGACAATAATTGATTTTGCACACAACACTTTCATTATCAACTATTACGTAGCATCAGACATGAATTCTGTTTTAGGTCAGGCATGAAAAGGGATGATTAGTTGAGGAATGCTTTTTAAACAATGCTAAAAAAGAAAAAGATTCACACCAAACTTTTGCAACAAGTTTTTGCAGCATCTTTCCAACTCTACTCTTAGCCATACCTTTACCAAAAAAAATGCTGGTTTCTGCATAGAAGACACATTTCAAGTAAAAGTAACTATCTGCCACAGTATCTTGTAAAACAGTAAGACAGACACAAACATTTTTAAAGGGCAATATGAGAAACAGAAGTTAGTCAAAGGAATATAATGTGCATTCCTCACTTTTTCCATCCAACAGGAAATAATGTAAGCTTTTAGTGATTTACTTACAGACTTGGAAGCAGTACTAATATATTGCATCACCATTTCTTTTTTGGTATTGAAATCCTTTTCTCTCAATGGCATCTTCTTGTCTTCATTTAAATTCATATCTTCCTATAATGGGATAGGAAAAAAAAGAAAAACAGTCTTAAATGCCATACAACAACAGAATTATTTAAATATAAGAGACTGCATTAAATAAAATAAAGACACAAAAATACAAACTCATACAACTGAAAGCTGTTATACAAACAACTTTTCATAAGATGTTTATCAAAACCATAAAAATCCTTATCCATAGTCCCTTGGCAATCAGACTGAAAAAAAAGTCAGGTATGCTAGGATTAACAAGAGAATCACAACCATTTTTAGTACACTCTCTTCTCAGAAAAGATGTACAGTTTCACACACACATGCACCAAACTATAGATAAGCATTATTTAATACTTCCCAAAACATTTATAAAGGTACTCAAACCTCATTTTACATATTTAAAAGTATTTTACATATTTGTAATTTCAATTTTAATTTTTAATTTTAATTTATTCCATAATTCTCTTCCTCTATTCCCAAATGCTTTATCTTAGGCAGCAGAATGTGGTTTGCGCTGGAACTAGTTTGCAAATTAATAATCACTTTTGCAATAAGCAACACCCAAATTCTTAGACATTAAATCAAAACCTTCAACTGTTATTAAAATCCCACCATAATTCATTCACCCCAACATAAATCCAGAGGTCAAAAAGAGCAGAGAGAGACCTACACTCAAAACCACACCAGTGATACTTCTGAATGTCACTAGCATTTCTGACACAGGGAGTTCTACTGTTCCAGCCTAGAAACACTGATCATTGTAGAAATTTCTCTATTTTGTAGGCATTTTGTAGGCATTTCTCATCGTGATGTAGGTTAAAGAATAAAAGGGGGAAAAAAACAAAACAAAACAAAACAAAACAAACAGAAACACAAAAAAAACCCCAAAAAAACCTCCAAAAACAAAAAAACCCAAATTTTTCAGGAACAATTAACAATTTTGGCACACACATATAAAGAACATACAGCATTACTATGTGCATTACCCAAGCTTAGCTAGAATTACTGCAGTTATTTTCAGCTGAGACTCATGAGGTGAATCCTCACCAGCTTTGGCAGGAGCTACAAAATCAGTCAGTAACTATCTTGATATTGTATCAATAGTTATCAAAGTTATTTCACCTAGTCAGAAATCAAAGACAAACAGCAGAGACAATCCTTAGACTACACTGAATCTTAAATTTCCTTGTCTTTCAATAGCTTTCATGCTGAATAGAAGAGAATGAAGCACATTTCCTAGAAACATTTACACTTGTATAAATCCAAGCTTTGAGAAGTTATTGCAGAAAATGCTTAACCCCTGTCCTGGTTTCAGCTGGGATAGGGTTAATTTTGAACTTAACTTGAACTAAAAACCTTTTCACGTTATCAGGTAGCAATTGCAAAGTTCATTCTTCTATTTAAAGCAGTTTCTTTCAGTTTTGCTCTTTCATGTTGTTTTGAAAAGTAGCTTCTAAACTTAAATAGAAGTATCTAACTTCTAAACACAACCTCCCCCCAAAAGAACTAAGAAATCTCTCAACACAAACTGTATTCCATAAGCCTAGATATAACAGCAGGTTAACTTATGGGAAATATTATGTCTGTGTGTGCAGTAAAAAGTAATTTCTTTGTTCTTGTTTTTAACAAATGAAACCTCACTAAGACATTTAATTTATACAGACTAGAACGATATAAGGGGCACAACAGATACTGCTTAGTTAATAAAATACTTCATCTCCATCCTTTATTTCTTTAATAATTGAAATATATTCTATAGGTAAGCAATACCTATTTGGAAAATAAGAATACATCATTTCATATGGATATTTTCCTAATAGCACTAAGAGAAATTAAAGGAGCTAAATGACAGTTACTTATGTTTAACTGACTGGTTTTATGAGCTCTTTCATAATTTTTGCCTGAAAACCACACAAGACATTACTGCATAAAATATTGGGAGAAGGAAGTCATATGCTTCCAGGAAAACCCTAAGTACAATGTAAGACATTCCGCAAACCTTAAGAATTTAAAAACTTCCACCTTCAGTACTAACGCATTGACTATTTTTTTCTGTACAAAATTAGTTCTAAAAGCCTGGCCACAACAGTCAAATTGTTCATCAATCCACCCCTCCAAATCACTTAATTTGATCAGAACAGCAAACTAGAGGCTACAATATATAATTAGTTATGTAATCTACTGTGACTAAACTAGCTTTATTCCAGCCCATTCAAATGTGGATAATCTGAAAAATCCTTTCTGTAGTACATGTTATAGATAAAACAACACTGGTAAAGTAGCTTAATACAAGTTTAAGTGCTTTGTTATTCAATGAAACTAGGAAAGCATTCAAATTGTCCAGATGTCATCAGTACTTTAACATATTTTGCAAAGTAGTTTTAACACTGGAATTAATTATTTAAGGATATATGGATATAAGCATCCATATTTAACTAGACACGCGGTAGTAGGTTTCTGAGGAATTATTGAAAGTTTCCATTTATTTATGGAACAGTATAAGATCACAGACTATCCTATACCAGAATGTCTGTAGGATGGTAGAGAAATACAACCTATATGTAAGGGGTGTGTGGAAGGAGGCACACCTTCAAGTTTTATTAAAAGGAACTCTCCTATTTCCTAACATTTGAGCAACTATCAGTTACAATGAAATTTTTAAGAGAAGTAAGACATCGAAGTATACCAGGAAAAATGAACATTTGGCAACAAGTACAAATACAAAAGATGATAACAGTTAATTATTCCTTTCCTTCACCAGCTTAACCATGAAAACCCTGAATGTTATCCTTCAATTATAGCTTTCAAGAGTTTTACAAAAGCTTCTTCAAAACTAAGCTATGATCACTGAGTACTAGAATGTACAAATTCCACAAAGGTATTTCTCTCATAGCACATTCCACTTTCTCCACCTGCCAGTCCCTAGTAGTCCCTTTGTATTTCAAGAGTTACTTGTTACTTGCTGTGAGGCAGCAAAAGAAATAATAATCTAGGCAGCATTCTCCTTGTTAATGTTCTCTTGTGCTCTTCAGATTTCAGTCACTCTTTTTTCTCACGGCCATTCCATGTTTAGTTTTCAATTGCCCAAAATGTCATCATCACGACAAAAAGTTCAATCTATTGAGCTGCTACGAATGCCACATGATCTTTGTGACTGCTCTTCTGTAGTGCACTAACAATGACAACTAAGGAAAGAAGCAAATTTGCAGACAAATGCTGCTTTGGAGGCAAGTCTCTCTTTCTGTGCAAGAGTGACATGGCATATAAATTCAGAATTAAATGTGGCTGTGACATTTGAAGGCATAAAATGTCTTTGTAAAAGTTTCAGATCATCCTAAAAGGAAGAAGGATTCCCCATTTCTTGTGCCTCCTCAAAACGTGTTGCATAATCTCACTTCTAATTTCTATTTTAAATATATTTGGACCAAAAATTTGCAAAAATAATTCCAATACTTTATTTCCTGAAAAATACCCTAATAAGCACACAATTACAACTCATAACAACAATAATGTTAATAATTAAAGATTAGAACACATGAACAGAAAAATGTGTTCCACGTATCACTTAGGCATGTTGTCATTCTTAAAGTAAAAAGAAGTGTAAGACTCTTACCATCATTTTTTCAAACAGTGCTATGATTTCTCTTTCTGACAGTGTTTTTGTAGCAAAATCCTCCTGGTCCATGGGTGTGGATGACCAATCTGTAGAATGTGACTGCTTCATATGTGGCAGAGCAGGTCTTTCTTTTTTACCTTTTGGAATTCTTATACTGGCAAATCTATCCAGCTGAAAACACAAAAGGTATAACATATAACATACAGTTTCCATTCCGTGTAACCCTAATTAAGGTGGGTGTTCTTGAAAATTGAACATCCTTATTTTTCTGTGGTAGCTTACCTGTGATTTAACCACCTTATTCGAAAGGCTTTTCCTAAAGATACATACATATGATGGTCAGTTGCCTAGCACTGGATTTAACAGACCAGAATCCCATTACATGAGAAAGAAATCGTGCAGAACATCAGCATTTTACAGAAAGTTTGGAGGAACAGATATCTACAAAACCAATTTATGAAGAATTCTTTCCAAGCGTTACATGTAGAATATGAGAAAGCAGACTTATTTCCAAAAAGTGTAGTTTTAAAGTGGTTTTAGTTATCGAGAAACAGCTGTACTCCTTACATGGCTACAGAATATATAGATACGCAAAGAAACTACTTTTTATTAAAAGACAAGTTAGCATAACTAAGACACAATTCTATTTATTTTCTTTCTACTTCTATTTCTTTTTGCATCACGTAATACAAAATTTAGTGTCTTTGTTCCAATTATTTAGAAATTCATTTTGGAGAAACCATTGGCTCCTCTATTAAAGTTATTTAGAGTACATTTATGACTTCATGAATGATCCTTATGGCTAATCCTCAGCACACATAAATCACTCTGGCTTTATTAACCCTTTCAACAGCCAAAAGCCTTCTTTAGAAAAGTGGTTTGGGTTGTGGGATTTTTACCTGGTTATCAACTTCGAGTTGAGAGTTACTAAGTGAAACTTTACACATTTTCAATGCTGGAGATTGTGTGTTTTAAGGTACATGGGCAAGGACCAACAGAAGCCAAAAGCAGCTGACACATTATGAGATGCACTACATCATCATCATTGTAGCACCCTTTTGAACAGATATACAGCAACACACTTGTCAACACAAAAGAAAGTTATGGAAACATTTGATATGTAAGAGATTTTGGACAAGATTTCAACCATATCAACAGACTTCTGTCTTGGAATGCTATGCAAAAATATTCTGAGGTTTCAATATATCTTTAGGATAAGTATCTTGAGACAAGTACATCAGTTGCCAAACTAAATGGTAAGAAAAATTATTATAGCATCTGTGGAATTAAGATCAGAGAGAGTAAAGAAAATAAGTAGCAAAAATTGGGTACAAGTGTTCCACTCTAGTCAGAGCAAGAAATGACTATCAGCCATCCATGAAGAGAGGTTTAGAGGAAAAAATATAAAGACTTTAATTCTTCCTGTTCAAAATTGAAAAGAAACAGTTTTTGGAACATAGATTGTAAGCTAGTCACAGATGGCTGTAGAACATGCAAAAGCCAAAAATTAGTACAGCATAAGCATAAAAGAGCTCAGCATGGATGACGGGGCCCTTCTGTGTCACATCAAACCAGCAAGCAATGAGGAAGAGTATACTCTACAGGAATAATTACATAGGCAAGACCCAGGAAGACAAAGAATGCAACAAAAGCAAAAGGGAGGGTAACATCACTAGTAGTGCAGTCATCAGTGGCAAAAACCATCTTATATCTTGACTAGAAAGCAATTTCCCTTCCTGCTTTTAAAATCAGAAGTCTATGGTAAGCATGGGGGGATGAAGCCAGACTTCAAACTGAAGTGGCTAGACTGGAATTGTAAAAAATTTCCTATGAGTTTTCTTTCCAAGCAACGTCTTTCACAAAGCACCAATGAAAGGTAGCATGCCTGCTCCAAAGAATGAATTAACCAGTACCTTCTGCCCCCACATCCTCGCTATAAAGTGCATAACCTAAGACACAAGCCATTGTTTTTGCAGATGGTTCACAAACAGACTTGAAACAGGTATAGAGGGAAGACACTTGGGTTGAAATAATGGATTTCGGTCCAAGAATCAATGAACAGAGAACAAATTAGGTTTAAGACAGCTGTGCTCTAAATTCCTTTTCCAGTATCTCCTGAAAAATCTCAGTCCCTTCTTTACAGTCTGTGCTCCCCAAGTGTCACCTCTTCCTTCTCCTGCTCCATATACCTGCAGCAACAGCAGTTCTGGTCAGGTAGAACCACCATGAAATAACCCATGCAGTCCCAGAAGTCCAATAAAAACAGACAGCCCTTATTCAGGGAGAAGAGTCTATTCCTTCTTGAAAACAGATATCTCACTTGTTCTCATTTTAACTTTATGTTTTGGTTTTAAGCTTCTCTTGAATGTATAGTAGATGTTTTGCATCATTATACATTACACTGTAACATTCATATTCCCCATATTCACCAAATCCTATACCATTCATCCTAGAGGAAAGCACATCTTGGAATATATTTGATCAGCAGAACATGTAAGACAAATTGAGATAATAGGATTATAATCACATTTAAATATGTGTCAAACTAATTACTTCCAATAATTTTAAACAATGCAGTCTAAAAAGAAGATTCCCATACATTAGTAAAAGGGAATTGACAAGACTTGCACAGCAGAACAGTGTGGATATTCTACATATACTTCCCTTTTGAATTATACATTGATAGTGCTTCAGAAAAGTTAATACCTCTCAGTATTCCATACAGGCAAATAATTTCATGGTCCACAGAAAGCACTATACAGAAAGAATAGAAATTTCATTGCTTGGGTGTAATGAAATCTACCACTGATGCTGCTGGCGATCCAAGTGCATAGAGGAGGAAACAGTAAAAAAAAGTTCAATAATCTTCCATGTTACATGAAAACATTTTAAATCAGGCTAACCAACAGGCTATAGCTAAGCTTAGCTTTGATACAAAGTTTCACTACAGTTCAAAGCAGGTTTGCCCTTCTATCTTTTTTATTTTTTGGTATTTATTTTACCAATGGATACATATAGATGCATACAGGAACAGCACTCTAGGACTTATTATTAAGAATAATATCTGTATGAGTCAAAATCAAGCAACCATCAGGGACGAATGGCAAAGTTTTATTGGCTTATTTCATAGGCTGACTATTATTCCATTGAGGGTCCATGAAATAAGAAAGTGATTTTATGCCCACACCATGGCTCTGAAAAATCAAAGTTACACAGAGATCCAATGGCTCATCACATTTTCTAATCAGGTCCCTAGAAAGTAAATCCATTTGTGCTCTCATTTTGATCTTAGTGAGGACTTCTTATACCATTCTCTATAAGAAAATAGCATATATTGAACTGACACACTTGATAATGCAGGAATCAATGGATTAGTTACTGCTAGACTAATTGTTGGCACTACAGCTTATCAAGACATCACCTACTAACAGAGCTCCTATGCATGCAGGAATGAAAGGTGTTACTTCACTGTCACCATGCCTCCCTCATCTCCCCCTTAATTAACCCATCAAATCACCTATTCCTATATTAAGAAATTCCTCAAAATTGAAATCCAGCACATGCATATATCAAAACACATTAATTATCAATGTAAGTGATAGCCTTGGTAACAGCACTGACAATGGCTCTTGTGATGGCCCTGTTTCTTCATCCTCTCCACCCTCTCCTACCTCCTTTTTCTCTTTGACTACTTTTGCTAAAACTTTCTTGAAGGATGACTTTCATATGCATTTCTTCTGCTTGTGTACAGGGGCAAGTGACACCAGCACATGTTGTTTCTCTGCTTCAGTGGCGCTATTTGTCATCAGGGTTGAACTAACTACAGTGTCCATCACAGTGGTTGGAGCAGCCGCAGGGCCTGGTGTCTCACTGTCAGATTCAAGAGACCTTCTTTCCCTCCTGAGGGCACTGGGCAGCACTGGTCATGGCACGGTAGGCCTGGGCCAGGCCCCAGCACATTGCAGTGGTTTGGGTCTTCCTGGGTTGCCAGCGTGGCAGAACACATTTTCCAAGGCCAAAACTTTTACTAGTTTTTCTGGATTATGCACTTGTAAGGGGCAAAGTGCAAACACAGACCACTGCCCTAGATACTGGCCCATACAGTCGCAAAGACTCCTCCGCTACAAACTATCCAGGTTTTGGGTAAATGTCTGGGTGATGTTCTTAATTAAGAGTCTGACCTTAAACAAGACCTGAACCATATGCAACAACATTCTGGTTCCCAGAAAAAGGATGAGGTTGGTTTCAAGGGTATTCAAAACACATTCACAATCTTCAAAATTGTCAAAGGCTACTGTAATCAGCCCGGAGGAGAATAATTGAAAGGGGGAGTGAAGAAAGATGTAGAAAGGTTTTGTTACGGGTTCAGGAGGATGTCTGTGCACAAAAAATCAAGACACAGTCAGAATAGCAAAGCAAATCAATTTTATTAGTCATGTTAGCAATAAATACATACCGACCCCTGAATGCTGGAGAAGTTGCTGAGCAGGAGGAGGAGATGGAACACGGCTCCTGAGTGGGAGGGGCAGGAGGGCAGCACACTTTCAGGGCATCCCCAGAATGAAAACAGTGTGCATAATGTCATTCTATCTCCTCCACCCTGGAACCACACCTTATATCTCCCCCTCTAGAGTGGTCAGCTTCAACATCACCTCACATGGGGCCAACGCAAGAGATGAGGTCACAACGGCTCAGGATCACACCTCCATGCCAACAACAGCTTTATTGTTCCCCTTTCACAGGATGAATTCCACTGATACATAGTTTCTTTTCTGAAGGTTAGTCCTACCAACTAAACACTAAGTTCTTCTACGTTATCTTGCGGACGTGCACAATCGCACACCAAATGTGCCAAGCCCTAGAGCCATCTTCAGTCCCTGACACAGGTATCTTCCCCATAGGCTTCTTTCTGAGTTCACAACTTCTGATACCTCATGATGAAGACAGAGCATTACAGAATTATTATGGTTTAACCTAAAATATGTTACTAGAAGTACTAAACAGCCTTCTTTCTTCCACTCCCATTCTCAAGAAGAGACACAAATTCACATACATATAAATATACATAAATGGACTATCAAGACACTGATGGTGATCACTGAGCACAGTCTTTTAGCAGAGTTCTGATATGAAATATATACAGGTACAAAATATTCCTTTCCTGAGTGAAGGCATAAAGCCAAGAGTATTGCTTATAGCTTTTGCTCTTTTTCCAGATGTTCTTCTCACTCTGCCTTATAGATATTTAGGACAAAAAGTACTGCCACCCCTTATTTTCAAGTCCACATTTGTGACTGCCTGCTATTTATACACTCAGTAAACACACTTTCACATCTTAAAAATCTGTCAAGCACTAAAGAATAGCTCAGTCTCCCAGATATTTTGCCAGTCATTTTAGTCACAGAAGCCAACAGCTCAGTCATGAAAGCCTGCTGTAAAACTCAAATGCTGACAGATGACAAAGGGGAACATTAACAATATAGGAAGGAGCAAAAGGAGAATACAAAATGGAACAAATCCTGTATCTTCACTTGAAATAATTATTATTCCTACTGGATAGGGAACAGACTCAATGAACTGGGTTGCAACAACTTATTTCAGTATCTTCAGAACTTGAAGAAACCCACTTAACCAGCAAAAATACCTCTCAGAAGATCAAAGAAGTTACTTCCAATGACTCTGAGTCAAAGACCTCTTAACATATTTTTCCTCCTTGAAGCTCCAGAAGATTAAAAAAGTATAGTCTTTCTTTGACAGTCAAATTGCTCTACAAGATTAACTTCTTAGTATGTGAGAAATTCCACTGCTAGCAGTGGAGGTCTTAGGAGAAGCAAGGCTTGCATAAATCAAGATACATTGAAGAATCCCTTTGATAAAATGACTTCTTATTCCTAATATGCTCAATCTCAGAGATTATTTTACCAATCTAAAATTTATAGAATGTAGACCTGTGCACAATCACATCCTAAATGTGTAGACACTCTGAATCTTATTTCTCTATATACTGAAAATTATACAGCCTTTCTTAGCCTTAAAGCAGTTGCTATGAAATCAGTATGATTCGATGCTCTAAGGAATTTTAGTATGCTTTTCTTTTTTGTCTACATGAGATATATTTTAATAAAATTCTGTTAATATGCAGGTTTAGTTAACCTTTCTGAGTCTTAGTCTCTCTCCCTCCCAACACTGAGGCAGGCATGCCAGCAAACTGGCATCTCAGGAAGTGGAAGATCCTCCCCCAACAGGCAGGAGAAGACCTAAGAGACAGGTAGAATGGAGATAGGTCCCTGCTTGGGGTGCCAGGTCCTCAATTCTGAATAAAGTAAGGATGGGCACCAGCAGAACTACCACTTTGTGCTTCCAGCAGACAGACTCTGACCTTTTTAGGAAATGGACTGACAAAGTCCCTTCGGAGTCAATTCTGAAGGGTAAAGTGTATCACCTCTGCAAGGAGGGTAAAATAACTTGGGGGGACTACAAGAGTGTTGTAAGGTTACGTAAGGAGAAAAAGTAGAAGAGTCAAAGCCAAACTGGAACCAGGTCACTGTTGTTACAGACAACAAAAGCTTCAATGAATACACTGCCAGCAAAGTATGGCTATGGAGAGTCTCCATCCTTTGCTGCTTGCAGATTGTAGTGTAATGTCCAAGGATGACAAAAAGGCTGAGGTATTTAATGCCTTCTTTACCTCAGTCTTTAATACCAAAAACAGTTATGGTCAGGAAATCCAACTCCCAGAAATGAAAGTTAGGGATGGGAAGCCAAGTGAAGCTCCTATAAACCAGGAGGAACTTTGCTTGCTAAGCAAGTTAAATACCCATAAGACTTTGGACCTGGATGAGATGTATCAGAGAATAATGGGGGAGATGGTAAAAGAGCTCACCAATCTGCTTTCAAACATTTACCAGTGGTCCTGATTATCTGGAGAAGTTCCAGTTGACTGAAAATTAGCAAATATAAGGCCCCCTAAAAGGATTGTAAAGATGATCCAAGGAACCACAGGTTTGTCAAACTAACCTAGGTACCAGGGCAAGTCATGGAACAGATCATCCTGAGTGTCATAACCCAGAATGTTCAGGACCAGGACATAAGGCCCAGCCAACATGGGTTTGGGAAAGGCAGGTCCTGCTTGATCAACCTGATCTCCTTCTATGACCATTTGACCTACTCAGTGGATAAGGGAAAGGCTGTGGATGGTGCCTCCCTAGACATCACTAAGGAATTTTGCACCATTTCCCACAGCACTCTCACGGAGAAACTGGTTGCTCATTGCTTGGATAAGTGCACTCTTTGCTGGGTGAAAAACTGCTTGGATGGCTGACCCCAGGGAGTGGTAGGAAATAGTGCTTCATTAAGCTGGTAGTCAGTCATAAGTGGGATTCCCCAAGGCCAGTCCTGTTTAATATCTTCATCAGTGATATGGACAAAGGGGTTCAGTGTTCACTCAATCAGTGTGCACATTGGGGTGACAAGTGTTGATCTGCTGAAGGGCAGGAAGGTTCTGCAGAGGAATCTGGGCAGACTGGATCAATGAACGGAGGGCAGCAGCCTGACATTCAATAAGGCCAAATGCCAGATCCTGAACTTGGGTCACAAAACCCCTTGTGGAGCTACAGGCTGGGGTCAGAGTGGCTAGAACATGGCCCAGCAGAAAAGGAACTGGGGGTGTTGGCTGACAGTGGCTGAACATTAGCCAGCACGTGCCCAGGTGGTCAAAGCCAATGGCATCCTGGCCTGTATCAGAAATAGTGTGGCCAGTAGGAGCAGGGCTGTTACCATCCCCCTGGCGATGCTCTGACAAGGCTTCACCACAAATCCTGTGTTCAGTTTTGGGCCCCTCACTACAAGAAAGGCATTGAGGTGCTGGAATGTGCCCAGAGAAGGGCAATGCAGCTGGTGAAGAAGTCCTGTGAGGAGCAGCTGAGGGAGCTGGGGATGTTTATGTTGGAGAAGAAGAGGTTCAGGGGAGATGTCATTGCTCTCTACAAATACCCGAAAAAAGGTTTTTGCAAGGTGGGAGGTGGCCTCTTCCACCATCTCAAGTGAAAGGATGAGAGGAAACGGCCTTAAGTTGTACCTGGCGAGGTTCAGATTCAACATTAGAAAAAAAAAAAAAAAAATCACTGGTAGAGTGGTTAAGCATGGGAATGAGTTGCCCAGGAGCATGATGGAATAACCATCTCTGGAATTGTTCACGAGGCATCTAGATGTGGTACTTGGTATGGTTTAGGGGTGATTATGGTGGTGCTATGTTGACAGTAGAACTACATGAACTTGAAGGTATCTTCCAATATTGATGATTCTGTGATTCTTGAAATGTGGAGCACTTGAGAGAGACATTTGATATCTCAGCTACCTGCTTTCCACTCCTCTGTGGAGTAAGAATGCAACTGCAATCTATGCAGATATAAACCAGCAAGCTAAAAGAAGCACATGTGTAAAAAAGCAAGGTATTTCTGAACTTAATGAGGATTTGTCATTAAAAGTAGACAATTCATCAGCATCTCACAAATAATTCAATTTAAATATTGAAAAGTAGTCTGGGTTTTAGATTCACAGCATGCTGCTAACATACTTAAATTAAAAACAAAAAAAACAGGTTCCAACATACAACTGTATTTGCAAGAAATGGCTTGGGAAACACAAATATTTCATAAAGCATAATGTAGCAGTAAGTTTGCATGCAAGTGATTGCCCATGAGAAGAAAGGAAATATATAATTTGATTGAAAGCTACAAAATCAAGTAATCTTAAACCTTCAACTTCTTTACCTTCCCTTACTACAAATTTTGTCCTTGTCCTAGAATCACACACAGAAAGAGTAAACCAACAGAAAATTGAAATAATTTTCGTATTAGGGAATATGAATGTGTTCGTTGAAAGCACACCCTCATTGCAAGATGATACTGCAAGTAAACAGAATATCCCCCTTTACATATATTTAAACAATCTAAAATGCTGTAGTGTTTCATTTTTTTTTTACTGTTAGCCTTTTACCAAATACCTGTCATTTTCCTTTTTAAAATATCTATATTCATATGATCAGTTTGGTACTAATCTGCAAATGAGGTTTCATTACTCTGTGAAGGGGCCTTTGGCATGCTCTGAGAAATATAAGGAGTTGGGGAAAAGTTTGTTTACTACAGAGCTGACAGGCTTTCTGTCCTTATCCCATAAATCCGCAATAAACCTGCTGACTTTTTGGGGCTACAATTACAAGCTGGACAAGTCCAATAAGCTCTGTAAAGTACAAGTGCAATAAGGCAGCAGTCTAGCCTCTTTAACAGGAAAGAAAAAGCCTCACAAAAACAAATAGCAAGTGCATCCCACCTATAACCCTTATGACCCTTTCAAAACTTGTTTTCTAGTTGTCAAAAAATACTTTTGCTTTCAGAGAGATGACAGTATTTCCTTAGCTCTCCAAGATTATACAAGTTTATAGAATCAAACTTGTGTTATCAGCCAGTCAGATTCAAATTTCTTAAAAACAATTTCCATCCAATGAAACTCTGCTAAAGAAATAGAAACAGGTAATTTAAGTCAGACTAGGACTGATAGGTATAAACCTCTCTGCACTTCAGCTCCCAGCTACAAACAGAAGTACCTCAGCAAGAACTGTGTATACCACTGAAGTCATAACAGCTGATCTTAAAGTGATGACAAAACATTACTTCCTAGGCAACATCGAAGACTTTGTAAAATTACGTATCTTAAGAAAAAGTATTATTGCACGCAAAAGAATAGTACAGGCAGTAAAACAAGTAACTTCAAGAGCAAGAAAAAAATCTGATTTGTGGTTACACTGAATATACTTTAGGTGGTTTGAACAAGCATTAGAGTTTCACAAGCAAATGTTACTTCGTTAAACATGTTATTTTAAGCTAGCCATGCAGCCTAAGTAATTTTAATATTAAACATGCAATCACAGATATCTTTACTGCATGTAGATTGGCACAATTGCCAGTGTCAGGCTCATTTAGCTGTGATTATAGTATACTTAAAAGCCATCCATACATTTTGCTACTCATACTGATGATGTTACAGATAATTACCAGTTCAGTGAGACTTTGCCAATTAACTAAATTATCCTCAAAGTTAAGATAGTTTCTCATATTAGTAAGGTTATTTCTATTGCATTAGCAGTAAGGTTATTTGCATAGCAGAGCCAAAGTAAAACTTAAGTTGTCTTACCACATCATCTGTCAGTGTCTTGATATTTAAGTGCTGTAAATCAAACAGGAAAGTAGTCATGTCAAAATTGTTAAGTTAAAAAAAAAAAACTCAGTTATTGTTATTTTTATTCAAAATCATGTGTAAGTTAAACAGTGTTGAACCCTGACACTTGAAATGCACCAAGTTTCTTGGCAAGTTGTACCTTTCTGGTTTACAGTGCACAGCAAGTTATACAGATTTTTTAAATCTTCCATTTGATCCTTCAACAGAATATTGGAAAAATATGAACCAAGCACAGCTTGAAACAAGTTGTGTTTTATTATATTTCATAACTAAATTATATTTTATAGCTAAATATACAAATGACCTGCTCAAAATTTAGCTTCTAGACATGTGTCTTCTCAAGATGGCTGTGGGAACACCAACAACAAATCATCCAGAGATTTCAAACTCAGTAGAACACAGAGCTCCTCAAACATTCAAAACTATCCATCAAGCTGCAACACTCCAAACTACTCACATTGTTGAATAGTCTCAAGTTAAGCCTCTGTGGCAAGTGGAACATGAACTTGTGATCAGAAACTGAACTAAGATTTAGTAACAGTAGCATCCAAAAAATCTACAGATCACTCAAAATAGCAGTTTCTGAACCAGTATTTGCTCTCCACTGCACATTTACAAACACAGCAAGTGTAAGGATGTACAGCTCTTGCACAAAACCAAAGAGCAGCACAGAACATCGGTGACTGATGAGTCAGTGTTGCAGGGATCCCATGTATCATTTTTATGAAGAGGTTGAAAACAGACTTGGCGGGAAAATGTCAAGAATGTGAAGTCACATACTTAGTGAGATAGACTCTTACTCATCTCTTAGAGTCCCCTCTCTGTCTAATGTACACAGCTACAGCAAGAGCTACAGCAACTGTCAACAACTATATCCTAATTAATCAGATTTGGAAACACTTCACCAAGTCAACAATAATTGGCTGTCACTCTCTATAACAACCTGAAAGGAGTTTATAGCAAGGTGAGGGTCAGTCACTTCTCTCAGTTAAGAAGCAATAGGACAAGAGGAAATGGCCTCAAGTTGCACCAATGGAGGTTAGTTTGGATATTAGGAAAAATTGATTCACTGAAAGGGTAGTCAGGCATTGGAAAAGACTGCCCAGGGAAGTGGTAGAATCAATATTCCTGGAAGTGTTCAAAAGGCATGCAGAGACATAACACTTGGGTTTGGCAGTGATAACGGTGGTGCTAGGGTAATGATGATGATCTCAGATGCTTCCAACTTTAATGGTTCTGATTGTGATCATTACTTCTGACATCTTCTCTGGCTCATCCCTCAGAATCAAAGAGCAATTTGTGCTAAGTAAATATTATCACACAATAGCTCTAGTCTGAATAGGGTCAAGAACTGAGGAAGAAGCGTTCGATGAATGGTTATGAAGTTAAAAATAAAAGCCAAATGAGGTGCAAGAAAACACAGTATTCAGTAACACAGTAAGTTCTAATATTAAAAAAATTGTTAAAAAAAATGTTAGGTCACTATTGAACTTTTATGATAATTCCATTCCATGTTCTAAAGGGTGAGGATTTGTAATAAATGAAAACAACAACTAAGTCAAAATATTCCAATCCAGCCAGGAGACTGAAGAACTGCATCCCAGTCTTCTCACTGGTGTTCTCCTGCCACAGAGATAGATCAGACTTTTACCCCACACACCACTATAGAACTGGGGTTTATTACTTGTTTTTTCCATTCTGCAAAATATCTACAAAGACAGTAAAAGTGTTAACTGATGTCATTTGCAAAAGCTCATGATTTTGCATTTAGCAAGGTTTGGTATAATACTTCTGTGCTTAAGTGAGCAAAATTGCAAGAGAAAACACTAACATATGGTCTGAAACTGCAACTAGTAGAGAAGAACATGAAAATTTATTCCTTTTTCATACAGATTACTTAAATCACTAAGCCTTAAGCAACACACAAATACCATCATAGAGCTCTTCTAATATGGCAGGAGACTACATAATCTTCTTAGAATGAAAACCACCTGCATTCTATGCTTTGAGTGGAAATTCAAGATTCATGTCAAACTCATATACACTCCACTAAAAAAATGCAGGAAAGCAACATCAAGTTTATTTCCACTTAAGAACAGATGTTGGATGCTTTGCAATTGCTCCATACAAAACACCATCATCAAGCAGGTAACCAGGCAATTTCAGATTCAGGTTTTGTTCTTTGAAAAAGACAGAAGTTAGTGGGATAGTTCAAGCCAGTATTTTACTTTTCATTTAAGTTGTGGAATTCAGCAGTACAATTTACTATAACAGCAAGTGAAAAGTTTCCCATTTTGTATATCAGAACACCTCACCAATCCAAGTCATCTGACTAATTAGTGAAAAAAGACTTCCACACAACCAATTAAGGATACCATAACGGTGTAACAAACTCAACATACAGACATGAGTCTTCTCACAAAGTCTTCATCTTACTGGATACCTACAGTACAGAAGTCTAAAAATACCAGTATTTCTTTCATAAAAAGTTGTGGGGTCTAGTTTGAAAGCAAATGCTAAAGCAGGTTCTTAAGTAAGCACCTACTTAACCACACTAAATATCAACGTTGATAACCTATTCAGAGATTTTTTTTATAAAGGAGAAGAAATTCCATGCAAACTACAATCTAGTGTTCAGCTCTTCCAGTACTCCAATACTAAAAGGTTGAATGACTTGCTGTAAGACACCTCCAAGGATTTATTTATAGAACTTTATATTATAATGCTTCCCAGTCAGAGCAGTTGGTTAAAACAGAACTGGGGTCTTGTTTTTCCCCTCTCCCTCACCAAGTCTTTCTCTTCTGAAAGGTTATACAAAGCAAAATCAGTTTACAGCTTTACTGGTCTTTTATAGCATTCAATGATAGAGATGTGGAACATTACATGTGGTCTTAAAGACAACAACCACAACAAAGAAACTTACCACACTAGATCTTTTAATGGCATTGCACTTAGAGCAGTGCTGTGACTCAAGAACAAGAGCACATTTTTATCCTTGACAGGCCAAACAAAATCAACACATTCCTAGTAAGAGAAAAATAACCAGACCAGGAGTCAGGTAAAGACGAGGTAGAGACTGGAGTGCTTTACTACCACAGGGACATATTTTCAGGCTCAGATACATCAGTTCACAAAGGACGCAGTCTGCTCAAGTGAACAGGTTGCCTTACACACAGGTCCGCAAGTAAATAACTATGACTTAAGTAATATTCCTCTAATATTCAGTCACTGCTAAAAGCATTAAGTAATTTAACAAAATACTGCTTTGCAATGGATGAAAATATTTATATGCTATTCTGAGTCTTCCATGAACTACGCCACAATAACAAAATTATCGACTTGAAAGCACGGGAGCTATGTACACGCATTCCTCGTGTCTATTTAGCATGTAGAAAGTAGATATGCAAAACTGAAAAACAAATTATCAATATTTTAAGTATGTTGATGTGTTTTTTAGTCAGAGATAAACAAAAGCACAAATAGATCCAAGAGGACAATTCAGGAGGAGAGATTTATCAGTAGCACCTACAGTTAGAAAAGCAGATATAACACTGTTGCTTAGTCTCCAGCTATACAAACACCTTTATAAAATAAATTTTAAAATCGCACTCTTCAAAATAACTTAGTTTTTAGTCTAGGACATGGAGGAGAGGTCATTTTGTTTTGCAATTGAGTAGAAGCAGTTAAAGCTAAGCCCAGTGAAAAAGAAACGCACAGCTGTATCATTTTTGAAGAAAGCAAGCAGTCTGACAGAATTACCCCTTACGGGAGATGATGTCCCTCAGGCATACTGTTAAATAACCAATGCCATAAGACAGAGCATATACACATGCAGCATGTGGTACAGTGTTTGTGACAAACTGGCAAAACTCAAAGGATAGTGAGAGTCTTAAACAGAAGCTGATAGGTACAGTAAGATACAAGGGCTGAGTTTCACAACACAAGCACAGCAACAAGATGACTGCTCCCGAGACAGAAAGAGTACTGTGTCTCTTGAAAAGGTCACACAGATGACACACATGATGCAACTTTCACACCACCCAGCTGAAGGAAGCCAAATCTGTTCGGCTTCATATATATTCATGGTAAAGAATCTTGTTGTCATACTGATGCACAAAAACTAGGCAAAAAACTAGTAATCCATAGTGTAAGGCCTACAGAGCTAATATTTGTTCATTCAATGCCAGGAGCGAGGGGGACAGCTCCACCACAAACTCCCTCTTCCATTCTTCGCACAGAACAAGTTTTTATACTTTCTTTACTTAATGCACACATTATACTTGCCTAACCTTCATATTGCAACATATTTTCTAATTACATGATTATGTAAGCCCTTGCAGAACATGCACGGTTTCTGCACAAGGTGATCATCAGCCTCCAGGTGGTCATGTTGGATGAAGGCTCTGGAGTCTTCCTCTGGCTTGAACTTTTCACCTCTGCTTCTGCATATGCTTTATAAGCTTGTCTGCTCAAACAGCCAGTGGTTAGCGTTTTGCCACTCATTGTGCTAAATTTGCTGATCTCTAAAAAGTGCATTCTTCACATACCCTGTTACAAAGTAACTACTTCTTTCAGCATAGCTGCAGCTTTTTGCATAGCTCAAGCATTATCTTACTGCCTTGGCATCAAGAGGAAGAAAGGGAGAGGGCAAACCAGGGAGGCTGATGGGGAAACATTATCTTGTTGCCCAGGTATCAATACACAACATGATGATCTTATACTGCAGATCCAAACAGCAGAACGCACTTGCAGTTCATCTGCTAGATAGAATTTAATAACTTGAGGGATTGCCTATGTAATTACCCCAGTCAAGTCCAGGTAGAGACAGCGAAACAAAGCAAAGCAATGACAAATCCCACTCAATTGGATCAACAGTACTAGTCTGATCTTTTGTGTCATTACATCTATTTCCCCATCTTCACATATGCACATTTAAGGACAAAATTCTCCTTTGGTGTGGTACAAACAGTTCAGGCAAACAGGATCAGAATTCAGGAGACTGATACCTCACATGGGACTCTGATCCCATGTATTCAGCATTTTTTTCACCAGCACTACAGGTCAGTGTGGCCTGGAACCCATGAAGACCAGTCTAGTACAATATTAAGTATAGTCTGTATCACCAAAGAGTTTTGGCACTCTACCAAAAGGGGCAGCATCTACATTCTCTACAAGCGGTCTTTTCATCATGGCACAAGCACAAAGTGATGCTGCTCATCTAACTTCGTGAATGAAAGCAGATTGTTTGGTACTTGAACTCAGATCATGCCTGGCAGGGATGGTCATTGCTAGTATGACAGAAAGACCAACAAAACATGATTTTTTGGTCATAAATGGAAGTAGAAGACAGACAAGCATAGTGTTGTACACCCCTGTCAATATGAGAGGGGTTTTAGGCACGCAATGTAACATGATGTCAGGCAACTAAACAGTTTTAACATGAATGTTCTCCACCACCTTTAAGAACTGCAATTTACAAAAACCCACAGTCCAGACACTTTGGGATATTTATTTTTGCCTTTTTCACAGAAGAAAACAAGGAAACAAGTCTACTTATAATACCCCCTCCAAATCACCATGTGCATGTACAGGTTCTTTGCTAAATGACAAAGAGCTTCCAGCCTACGTGCGGCTAGAAGGAAAAAAAAAAAAAAAGGAAAAAAGCAGAGCTTAAGCAAGACGAGTTTGAGAAGAACCAGCTAGCTTACGCCTGAACACTGAAACAAGACAAACAAAGACTAGGGATGTTCATATAATCACATAATCCCCTCTGCACCTTTGTAAATTTGAAAGTGAGCAAGAACTCATTGCCATTAATGTTATCATCAAAAAAAGATTCAACACTAGCTGCTTTTTCTCCAAAGGATATTCTCCACAGAAATACAAGTAGAAGACCAAATCAAGGACTGAAGGAAACCTGTAGACTCAGAGAAAAGTTAAGCGAATTCTATCACTTTAGAATCCCCTTTGTAACAATATTCCCTAGGTAATTTTGCTACCTCAGTATGAAAATGCAATTTACAAACTGCACAGCATTTCTTGCTTTTAATTTCCAATATACTACTTCAGCGTTTAGATAATGGCTTTATCACACACTCTGTCTCTGCTGCTTTGAAAGCAATCAGGAGCAAAACTACCTTAACATGACAGGTTCTACACGGTCACGTTCTTTAGGCATTGACGAGTTAAACTCAAAATTGGTGCTTACAGGTAAGATCATATAACAAACTCCTAGAACACAGCAGTAAAATTTAATATCATAACCCACAGCGTTAATTCATGCCAGCAAAAATAACAGCATGAAGAATTTACAATTCTACAAAGCTGCGATAAAGCGTTTTAGGTAACAGCTGTTCAGCAATCATTTCTTTAAAAGACTAATTTAGATTCAAGGTCTTACACTGCAGCATAACTGCAGCAATAATTCAGTCACTTTATAATTAAAGATATTGACACAGATTGGTCTTACCTTTCTACTCTATGCCAGAGAAATGGAAGTGCTTTTCCTCTTAACTACATCTTTCTTTGATTTATAGACACTGTTAAATGCAACTGTTAATTTGTCTATTTTAAACAGATTGATGTAAACAAGAAATCATTCTTGACTCATAAATTTCATAAAGAACATTAAAAAAAAAAACCATGACCTGAAAGTCACTGAAATCAGGTCAATGGTATACTGAAATTAACAGAAACACCTCTAATTAGAGCTAGAAATTGAAGCTGATCTTTTGAGGACTAATGTCTACAAGTATCAGCAAAGTGTAGCTGGAAGTCACATAATGTAACATTCACTGTAATGACTTCCAAACATTTCTGAGGCGAGGTGAGGGAATCAAGGAGAGGAAGTGGCAAACAATGGCTTTTTATTCCACCCAGCCCCAGCAGATTTCAGAAGTTTCTTGCTCAGTCATTGTATACATAGAGAACAGGTACAGTATCTACCATCATTCAGTAGATTACCACAGAAATTCTTTTACCCTTTTAGAAGTTCCACTTTTCTAAAAACTTGGGCCTGCTAAGCAAAGTCACACTGGTATGTGCTTCAAAATGAACCACCACTCCTTGAAAATGGTATGTGCTTCAAAATGAACCATCACTCCTTGAAAAAAATATTTAAAATGATTCTGCAAAAGAACCAAGACAACTGATGCTTAAAACTCATTCACTGCTGAGAAACTAGTTTATTCAGAAAGTCCTTCAAGGTCTCATTTGACAGGGTTGAACAGTTACAGTGGGTGATTCCAGTGCCTCTTTCTCCACTCCAAACCCCTCATATGCAGCGTGATTTAAAAAACAGTCTTTTCCCCAGTTAAAAAGAGTTTTCTTTAGAAGGGAGAGAAAAAAAAGGTGTGTGTTAATGATGTCACCTTTGTCAACCAGCAACCAAATTTCACCTCAAGGTTTGTCAGGGAATCAAATTATTTTTCAGATTAGCATATCTGCTATGACAGATCAATACGTTGCATTGACTAGAAGGGTCCAACCTGGAACTTATTTTCAAGCCTGGAACACTGAGAAATATTACACTCACATAATGTGTATTACTTGAGGTCAATAAATCTAACAGATAATTTAATCTGATAAACGTACATAGATAGAAATATAACTGAGGTAACATGAGGTATGGCACTCTAAGTACCCCAAACAGAGAAAAGGACACAGTCTAAATCTAAGACTGGATTACAGACAGCCCAAAGGGGTGAGAGCCAGGCTTTACGTATTCTGACACAAAACTAATTTAACTAATAAAATCACATTGAAGATGTATTACAAAAAGAGTTAGATGCAACGAGGTCAAATTGGAAAATACCTCGACGATCACCAAGTCCCAAACCTAAACCAAATATTGCCAAGTCCATCTCTAAACCACATCCTTAAGTGCCACATCTACACATCTTTTAAACACTTTACAAGATGCTGACTCAAGCACTTCTCTGGGCAGCCTCTTCCAACTTCAGGCCCTTTCCTCCTGTTCTGTCACTTGTAACTTGGGAGAGGACACTAACCCCCACCTCACTACAGCCTCCTTCCAGGCAGTGGTCGAGAGAAATAAGGTCAGCCAGTGAGTTAATGGCACACCTAGAATACAATCCATGCTCAATCCATATTTCTTCAGTCCCCATCAACATCCAAGGATAAAACCTTTGCTTTAAGACATTATTTAAAGATGAAAAATAGGACTATAGGAGTGAAATGCTTTTGAAAATTGCAGTTTGATTAAGCATTCTCATGAATTAAGGACATGCTCATCTAACCCTGCTTAAAGAGAAACTGGGCAGGGGAACAGGAAGAGGCCAAAATAAAGAAATTAGCAAAACCCACATCTACCTACAAGATGATTATATACCCTATAAAACTGAGTCACAACCCCAAATTCGACCCCCTTTATTTTATGTAGCTGTCACCTCAACACCATGACCTCAAAAAAACAGTCAGCTGATGCCTACATTGAAATATTACCAAAATCACCCTTGCATAGCCTGGAAAGCCTAGACATATGCCCAAGAAGCTCGCCGGCACCAAAGGCCTTTTTTCACTGAAAATATGAGATTTCATCTAAGGAAAAAAGCCTCAATGGCTTTTATCACATATCTATCCGTGTTCTAGTCCCCTATAAACTATTGTACTGCCATTTTAACACACGGTTAGCAAAACTGAAATGATGACAATATACTACTTTTGTTTTAGCACATAGTCAGATGAAAAAGCAAAAACTATTGTGATATCTGCATAAGAATTTGGCAGTTAAAGTATCAGTAATAAGTAAAACCTCTTGACCCAGAGCTCTTGTCGGTTGCAAATACACAAAAATCCAGGTTCACTTATGAAACGAATAATCCAAACCTCAAGTCACACAGTGACAACACTATCCACTCTTTTATAGTGGTCAGACCACACAGGTTTCTCCTCCCAGCTCTTATATTAAGGCATGTGGTGAGAGACTGGAAGATCTGGTGTACGTGTTTTGGGGTATGTGTGTGAGGGGGAAAGGACAGGTTGGGCCTTGCTCTGCTCTGTGCACACACCCCCCTCCTGGAGCCTGTATTCCAGCCCCACACTGGCTGCCAATCCCTGCACAGAGGCAATGCTCCACACCTCGGGAGCCCCTAATCCAGCTCCTGAGTGGCCAAATAGAAATCCCACCTGGGGGAAGGGGCCCAGAAGGCCAAGGGGTATTTAAAGCTGAGCACAAGACAAGCACATATCTTGACCCTTCCTCTTCTTGGAATTTCTATGAGCTGAGGACTGCTGGAACCCAGCAGCTGGTATATGTGTCCTTTTCTATATCTTTTCTGTCTTCCCCTCCTTCTTCTTCTAATTCCTCTTCTTGGAATTTTTGAGTAACTTAAAATCAAAGTTTGCCAAGTCAAATGGGCTCAGTTAATGCTTTGAGATTATTTTACGTTGATTGAATGTTGCGTCAAACATTCAAAAACGTTTTGCAAAGTTCTTTGATTTTCTGAGGTTGTCAATAAAGTCTTTTTTTGTTGTTTTAACCTCCTGAAAATATCTTGTTGCTATTTCTCCTGTGCATCTAACTCAGGAACAAACATAAGCCCTTTTAAAAGCCTCATCAAACGAGGGGCTTACACACGTCCAGCCATGTCACCTGCATGACTAAAACACACGTGTTCCCAGTGGATACACAGTCACTTACAAAGCCAAGTAAATAGCTCTTGGTCACAGTTTCATATATGCCCATTCTAACATGTAGGAAAAGGCACAGGGACGTGGTTCAAACAACAGTCTCTGCAGCCACAACTGGAATATTCCAGGAGCAAGCTGTGACCTTCCAGAACAGCTCTGGCCAGCCTGTTTTATACCACTTATTGGCTAACTTTTTTGAACCTGTGCACAAGTGCCAGACACTCAAGTACTGAATGTTACACAAACACAACATAGAATCAAGAATCTAACCATGTAAATATTATGTTTTCTCTTTTTTAATTATGTAATAAATACATTTTAGAGCAGGTGGGCTCAGGGGCAGCTGAAGAGAGATCAACATGCATCACCTAAACATGAGCATGGGGTGCATCTCCTCTGCATGTGGCAGATACTCCCTGAAAGGAGGTTATATCGAGATGGGGGTCAGCCCCTTTGCCCAGGCAACCAGTGGCAGGATAAGAGGACACAGTCTCAAACTATGCCAGTGGACGTTTAGGTTGGACATTATGAGGCATTCTTTCACAGAAAGGGTGATTAGACATTGGAATGGGCTGCCCAGGAAGGTGGTGGAGTCACCATCCCTGGAAGTGTTTAAGGAAAGACTGAATATGGTCTAGTTGACATGGTGGTGTTCAGTCACAGATTACACTCAATGATTCCAGAGGTCTTCTACAACCCAATTCATTCTGTGGGTAAAAGGCCTGTAGATTATATATCGGTCCTCGCTCTGACGGTTGGAATTTTCATGATGTCCAAACAAAAACCGATTATTTCTGGGTACTCCTTGGTTAGAACACATCTTGCAGGCACATTATCTCGTGAACAATTATAAGCCATCTTGACTTTCCCGATTTCTTGGTGTGCTAGCCAAAAGCTCGTCAAAACGGGCCTACAGAGGAGAAATTTACTATGTCCTTTAACTTCAAAGTCCGTTTTTTCACTGTAGAGTTTATATCAGTAAAGTTAAAAAAAAACAAACAAGAAAAAAAACAATACAAACAAAAAAAAAAAAAAAAAAAAAAACCACACTGCAGTCCTATTAGAAGTAAGACCGTTTAAGAGCTGGAAGTCTCTTCTACTCCCCTTGCACACATAGCTGTCACGCAGCAAGTAATGGCAATGAAGCTTTGTGATGAAGCGTTTGGGAGAGACCTGAAAACTTGCTGCATCCTTTCACACGGGCAAGCAAGAGGCGAGCTGGAGCAGGAGGGATCAGCTTCGAAGCCCAGCTGAACCCGACGGTGCCACGTATTCCCACTCGGTCCCCCGGTCTCGGGGGGCCCCAGGCAGTGAGTGGCCCCGGAGGGGATGGCGGGGGGGACACGGGGCTGCCACCGCACGGCCGGGCCCCCTGGGCACGGGCCGGGCAGGCCTTACTCCTCGGCCACTCCCGCCGCGGGACCGGCTCGTACTTACGAATTTGGGCTTCCTGCTGTCCGCCGCCTCCTCGGGGCCCCCGGCGCTCCCGGACCCCGGCGGGCCCTTCCGACGGAGCCCCTTGTTCTCCCGCCCGCCGCGACCCGGCGGCGAGGACGGGGCGCAGTAACGCGGCCGCGGCGGCTCCATGGCCGCGCACGGGCGAGGAAGGGAGATGGGCAGGGGGGAGCGCTGCCCGCGATCGGGCCCAGGCCCGGCGCCCCGGCCGAGCTGGGCGCCTGCGATTAGCGCGGCTTAGCTGGGCTCGGCCAGGCAGGGCGCTGCGGGGGGAGGAGCGGGGCTCAGCGGTAAAGCCGCGGCCTGGCCGCAGCGCAGGATTTAGCGAGGAGAAGCCCCTAATCCCGCCACGCCCGAGCCGCGCGGCGCCGCGCGCTCCCAACGGCCGCGGCTGGCGAAGCGCCGCACCGGCCCGCGTCCGAACCGGCCCGCCACTGCCGGCCCCGCCCCCGCCCGCCCGCTCCGGCCAATCCGCGCCGGCGCGGCGGGAGCGGCGCCTCCCGATTGGCGGGACCGGTGCCAGTCTCCGGTGAGTCAGCGGCTCGCGCCGGGCCCCGCCGCGCTCCCGGCCCACCGGGAACGGGACGGGCCTGCTGGGCTGGGGTAACGCCGCCCCCGAGGTACCCACACACACACGCGGACACACAGAGGAAGGGAGAGTTCATTTCCTTATCGGGCAAATCCTGTCTTCTCTGCCTCCTGCCTCTTCAGGATCTGAACACGGGGCGGGTCCCTCCCCTGTCCAGCCTAGGATGCCGATTTTCAACAAGTGGCTTTGTTAAAAATTCCTATTCCATGTCTCAAGCCACTGTTTGACAGGTGAAAAGTGCTTCACCTGTTTCTATATGACCTTTTTATATAATTGGAGCACTGACTTTTATGTATACATTATTTTATAGAATCGTAGAATCATCAGGTTCGGAAGAGGCCTTTACAATCATCCAGTCCAAAAATCCAAAACAACCAGCACCAGATTCCAGACACATCTTAAACAACTCCTGGCATGGTCACTCCATCACCTCCCAAAGCAACCTATTCCAATGCCTGCCCATTTGAACAGTGGAAAAATATTCCTAATATCTAATCTGAATGCCCCCTGTCTCAGTTTAAGGCCATTTTCTCTGGTCCTGTCACTGCAGTAAAAGTGGAGACTGGCCTTCACCTCCATTAAAACCTCTTTTCTGGTAGTTGTAGAGAGCAATAAATATATATAATTAATACTTCTCATATTACTTTTATACTGCCTTGGTGGTATTGGGTTAAGAACGCAGAACGACACAGAAGAGTCATAGTCCCTACCCAAAACAGTGGCAGTGCTTCCACCACCCTCCTGCGTCCAAGTTTCTGTTTTGTGATGGACACAGTCTGTGTGGAGGAGCTCTTAAGTGTGGTGCCAAGGCCAAAAGAACAGGTGTACCTACAGTCTGCATTTGTTTAATGCAATCTGTTGTTTTCCCTCACTGAAAGACCTGCAAGATTCTGTGGTTTATGGGGAGATACATAAATAGAGATTTCATTATGCTGTAAACTAACAAATTGCATATGGTTTACAAGGCAATTGAATTCTCATTACTGCAATCAATACCTTGCATTTTTCTTTCTTTTAAATTAAGAGTAGTTAGAATAATGATGCAAACTGGAGACTTCTGTAGGGGAAAATCTATTTCCAAATCTCAGTGTTAGGGATCATGAGGAAAAGGAAGGCTAATACTCAGCATTTATATGTCCAGAGTGTTTTCTGAAAGAGAAAAAAAATTCTGTCATTCGGTCCTTCACCACGACTTACACAAGCAGTGACCTACAAAATGTAACATCTGCCAGTACACAGAGTTCTAGTGAAACATAGCAGAATTCAGCCCGACTCAGCCTTTGCAGGGCGAGGAGCTGTGGGGCCATGCAGAGTGGATGCCGTAATTATTTGTATACGTTAAACTCTTCATCTTTTGGCAACTTTCTATAGGTGTTTTGTAAATTTATATTGGAATTCTTTGTGGAGAGTATAATTAGCAGAACACTGTTTAATGTCATGGTTAATGATTTCCTGAAACATTTGATTAGAAAATTAATCAGGCTATGTGTGCATATGATAAAGCTGTTTAAATGGACCTCCTAATTGCACTGTGGTAGAACACAATGGCTTGTGCCAATATATCACTTTTGAGGTACTGTGCTGCAATAACAGAGAAACACTGAAGGGAATAATTTATCAGACAGTTTAACTAAGCCAAAAGTAAATGCTAGTACTTCTGATCTATTATTATTTTTTTGTACTACCCCTCTTGCTCTCATTAGCTGTTTCACAGAATAAATACACTGTTGCAACAACTCAGTTTACCAAGATTAATAATGACTGGGAAAAATTTGTAAGAAAGAAATGTATCACTGATACTAAAATTGTGCAGCGATTCTACTTAGTCATAGCATGAATGTTGTCTGGGGCATGCAAATAGGTTGGCCATTTTGCATTATTTTTGTTCTGGAATGAGAATTTTTCAAATATAAAACTCTGAGACAAAGTAAGTGCATAAAGTTAACCATGGATGTTTGCAGAAGTTGTTCTTTAGATTGATGGATTTATTTAGGCTTTTAGCATTCTGTTCCATCTCTCTCTCTTTTATTTTTTTTTATATACTGTGACTCATGACTTTAAAGAAAAAAAATCCTCCTAATATTCATTGTTCCGGAGAGGCAGATTTTCAAATACATTCCTGGGGAAAGTATTTCAAAGCTAGCCTTTGCATTTAGGCAGTTTTCCACATTTCATTTGGAGACACCTGGTTCTTTCCTATAAGAAGATGATAAAACAGTCAATTACAGTAATTTCACGAATACAAGCTGCACGGACTATAAGCCGCATCTCTGGGTGTTGGCAAACATTTCATTTTTGTCCGTAAATAAGCCACACCTGAGTATAATCCGCTCTGTCGTTCGCAGTGAGGACCCACGTGCAACAAAGTTGCCAAATACTAACAGAACGGCGACAGGGTGGGGTTTACTGGCTCGGCTTGGGCTGTGCAGGCTCAGCCCGCTCGGGGCTGCTGACGGGGCCAGGTGGCCCAGCCCGGCGCTGCTGCTCGGCGGGGCCACTCGGGGCTAGCCACCGCTGCCACTGGGCTCGGTCATCCCGGCCCGACACTGTCCCACGGCGGCAGGCAGGTACGGAGCCCCCCCGCAGCCGCGGCAGCAGCGGCGGGCGGGGACGGAGCTTTCCCGCTCCCGCAGCAGTGGCAGCGGGCGGGAACGGAGCCTGCCTGCTCCTGCTACAGCGGGCAGGGACAGGAGCCCCCCGCTTATCCCACGGGGGATGCAGGGCCGCGGGGATGGAGGCACAGAGTCCCTGCCTTCCCCCTGGACCGCGGCAATGGCGGCACGGGGCCCCCCTGTCTCTCCCCCGGGCTGCAGGAGAGGAGGGAGGGAGAGAGCTCTCCCGCCTCTCTCCCCGCCCCCCGTGCTGCCTGCAGGGAGCCAGGCTCCACCCGCGGCGCAACAGAGTAACAATTTGTAACAATCGTGAAATGCTGGCTTTTACTGACAAGTTGCTCGACTCGGCACCTCGGTTTCCACTTCTGGGGGTGGAAATGTCAGAAAATTATTCACATATTAGCCGCTCCTGAGTATTAGCCGCATTGCCAGTATGGGAGCCAAATTTTAGTCAAAATGGTGCGGCTTGTATTCGTGAAATTACTGTTCTTTCATGAGGTTCGTCCCTTTGAACTGTCGCATAAAAGTTATGAAGGATTTTGTCAGAAATGTTGTTTTTACTAAACAAGCACACAAGTTTAATACTACTCTATTTAATTATGCTAACAAGGAAAACTTCCTTAGCCACAACACCTGTGGCTTAGCAGAGGCAAGCAAATGGAACATGTCTTTTCAGGAAAATGGCTTATTCTTTCTCCCAAGAAAAACCCCAAACTGGCAATTCTAGCCCAAATCCCTCAAACTTGCATAGCTGTTTGTAAGTTGTACCAATTGAATATGTATCTTATTTATTTCCTACCATCTTACTCAAAAAGTTAATACAGAAGTTACAAAAAGATGTATGATTGTTAACTCATAATGCCAGTGAAAATTACCTTAGGTAAACCTGGCCTGTCCTCATGTCTTATAGAGCAATTGATGCTTGTTTTATCTAAGAAAATCTTTAAAGTTGTATTTTTATATTGCAACAACACTCATTAATATTTTAAATTTATTGCAATGTAATATCCTTAAATGTAACCTGTGGATAAGATCTTACTTAATTTTCCCAGCATGAGTGGCTTACAAAACATATTACTTCATTATTAGGATAATGGGAAGATAAAATCTCAAATTGTTCATCTAGCCTATTAAGTTTACTAAGGAACGTGGCTGTAAGTTTATCACACTAAGAAATTAACAAATTTATGTTACAGTTATGAGAAAATTCATGGTATTTCAAATAATAAAAGTTTTATTGACAAAAATATTCTTTAGGGTTGGCTTTTTTTTCCTGTAAAACAATTATTTTGGCTTTTTTGCACATAATTTGATTGTCATTTAGTGTCACTGCCACTGTAGTAGTATACATAGTAATCTATAGTACATTCTGTTTCTAACATAGACTAGGAAAAATGAAAATCCATCACTAAAACTATCCTGGAAGATCATGATAATCAGAAATAGGAAAGAACTGAAAATTTGCCAACTGGTACAGCATTAACCTTAACTTCTTACATGAGAAAAATGTATTAGGCATTTTCTGATGTATGGTTATGAACTTAGTTGTAAAAACTTACAGAACTATAAGTCTACTAGAAAGTGACAAAAAGGAGTTTTGGCTTTAATAGTCTTCATAAAGGATTGAATTTTTCCTTTGCTTAAGCTCATGATCAGGATAACTTCTGTTTGTTATGAATGTGTTTGAAGAGATTCTGAGAACTGAGTTTAGGCTAAATGCTTGTCATAGGTAACAGAATATTATTGTATTCCATCTCTCTCTCTGCCAAAACTTGTTACTGTCTTTGTAGGACCCACCACGGCAAGAGGTGAAATTGCAGGGCAGCTGGGAGGTGCAGGTCCCCTGATCCCTTTCCAAGATTGGGGCACCTGAGCCAACCTGCTCTTGTGCCTGGCAGTGTTTGCTGAAGGTGGAGGCTCTGCTTCAGAGGTAGTTGTTTTGGGCTTTTTGCTTGTTTGCTGTTGTGTGGTTTTTCTGGGCTTGCAATAGTAGCCACTTAGAAAAACTGCATTTCACAGTCAACTGTTTCAGAGTGAACTTGGAGAAGCGAGCTGGTTCCTGGGGCTGGGTCATCCTGCATTGGTGCAGCCCAGGAGTTGGGAACTATGGCTGTTTCTCTATCTCTCCTGCCTTTGTTTTTCTTCCTTTCTTCTTCTAACTCTTTTCTCACAGAAAACTTAACATCGAGTGGGTTTAAAAGATTTCTATGTTCAATGTGCTAAGTCTGTTCTGTGATAAGTTATGTTGTGTTGCATTTATTCTTTTGCCAATGTTCCTTTATTTCCTATGGTTTGCCTGTAAACTTTCATATGTTTTATACCTTTTAAGAATATCTGGTTGGGATTATCTCCTCTGTGTCTACCCAGAGCAAAAGAACCTTGGTTAAACCCTGGAATTAAGTAACTGGGGTGTCACATGGATGCTCTTGGAAAGGGTCTGACTCCCTTTGTTTCCCTGCATGGGGTCGGCAGTGGGGCTCACCATCTTGCAAGACATTTGGAAACATTTTTGGGTGTTTCTTCGTTCCTGTGGAGTTGGTGCAAAATAGAAATTTTCTGTCTAATGATTATTCACTGTTAGTTTTTATCTTTTGCTATTTTGCTTGTTAGCAAATAGTTATTTTTTCACTTATATCTACTCATTTTCATTCCTTATTGGTGGAAAGGGATTGGTTGAAACAATGATGAAGTAACTCATTTTAGAGAATCTACTTCTCTAAATTGTCTTAAACTAAGACAGTGCTAAAAAAAAAAAGAGTAATTTTCTTTGATATTACCTGGGCTCTTCTTTGGTAAAAAAATTGTTTTTCTCATGTGATGCTTTAAGGTTGATGATGCCACTTTTCTTACGATTCATCTCTTTTAAAGCCCTGTTCTTACTGTCATCGGTCTTGACTGCCCAGCACGCTACTGTAGAGTTGGAAGTACTCAAAACAATTGTTTGCCATCATTCATTGGCACTCTGGAAGACAAGTATGTGTGCTAGTTAATACTTGTATAATATTTTAGGCGGAAGTAGAGAGAGACTTAGGACAGATAATTAAAGAAAATGCTGTTTTACCTGTTATGTCAAATAGTCTGTAAAGAGGAGCAGCTTTGAGCCATTTGATCACAGTGTTGGTAAAGCTGAACTCATCACTGAGCTGAACTCTTGGCACATGTATTTCTTGTTTCATAAACATACCTGAGCTATAGTCTTCAGAAAACAGTTCTTTTCTTCCCTTTCTTGTATAAGAAGTATTATGGTTGTATTTCAGGGAAGCATTATGGTCGTCGTTCTTGCAATTAATTTCTGTTGCCAGCAGAAATACTTATGGAGACCAGAATATCCTTGATTGTCATCCCAATTCCTTATTGCTAGGAGTCTTGGACTGTCACACTTCCACGATGGTATCACTGCTAAGTGTAAATGGAATATGTATCATGAAACAGTTATAAAAAATACTTGGATTTTCAAGAAACACAAAGGATTTCAGGGCTATTCTTCATGTTTGTGTGGCAGTAATTTCCAGACACTTAAAAAAGATCAAATTAAATTATTCAAGCTGAAATGAAGTTTCCACTGAGAGTTTTCTTATTACAGAGGAGTTTTTACTGAAGAAAACAACAAAGCAAGATCCTGCAGGTTTTTGCAGAACTTACAAGTATAGCGGTCTTTACTCCAGAATGGACAGACAAGAAAGACACCCCTGAGGACAGCATGTCACAGTCCTGTTATTGATACCTTTTCGAAATTTCAAACAAAATTTAACATACAATGGATTAGTTTTCACCCTTTTCTAGTTAGAATGTAAGGACTTTCAGAAACAGTTGTGGTCTGAGTAGCACCATTCTCCTTCTTGAAGCTTTCAAAGTCACCCTGTAAAAGATGAAGACATAAGAAGTAGGGAAGTAGTTTGCTTCATCAATTTATTGTGGATTACATGTTGCTAATAATTTCTCACGAAATATTTTAGGCTAGCTTCTCATTCAGCTGAGGAAATCTAATATACCTCCTTCAAGATAATGCCTAGATGGGAAAAAATCAGTAAAGAAGTCCATTATACAGTTCATCAAGTGGATCTTTATGAGGATATTTCAGATGTGATTTGTGGCACTATTTAGGATACATTGCATACTACATTATTATAAAGTTCAGGTTTGTAATTTAATTATGGGCCAAATTATCTTCAGTTCTAACTTTAGTTGAAGTGACTAGGCCAAGCCTGACAGGTGATATAAATTGTAAATGGTCTGAGTGTCATGGGCCGCAATAAAGGCTGTGTTACATAATTTTATACTTGGTGTGGGATTTTCAGAGCCACCTAAATGAACTGTTCAAACGTTGTCTACTCTATCGTTATGCTATTAAGTGTTCCTAGTAAATATTCAATTTTGTCCAAAAGAAAATAAATACGTTTTCAGAGGGTAAAATAATGCTGAAGGTTTTTTTGGGTTTTTTTGGTTTTGTTTTTTGTTTGTTTGGGGTTTGTTTTGTGAATATAAGAGTCCATAGAAGTGTGATCAAGCTTAGTGATTTTTTCAGAGCATTCACTGCAAAGATTTTATGTCTTCTGTCAGACTTCTGAGATGTAATTATCTTCCATTACTTTCTGATAACTCTCCAAATTCCTCATAGCTTTCCTTTTTTAATATACTTCTGTATTTTTTCTATGATTCACTTTCCAAATTTCCTTCTAAGATTCTGTCTTTCATTTTTCCTTCTGATAATTTATATTACTTTCTACTAGGGCATGATACAGTTTGCTTTCAGAAGTCCCTTATTTTCTTTTGACAGATGTATCATTTTAAGAGAGAGAGAGGGAGGGAAAGAGAGATAAACAGATATATGTATGTGCATATATAATGTTTTTTATGCATTAGTTATGTATTGCAGAAGTCTCAAAATTGACTATAATTTGTTTATATAGCTTTTATTTCTCTCTGCCTGATTTTCTTATTCTAATCCATCTTTAAGTTTCTCAATCTACTTTTCTCTCTTGCAAGAGCAGTGAATATAATCATATTATGGTTACTGCAACTTAATATTCAGTTACAGTAAGTACTGTACGTGTAGATTAAGAGAAAAGCTCCCTTTTGTTAAAAAAAAAGTCTATATATAATTTAAGGAAATTCCTGAAATACATTCTATATGAAATATAATCAGCGATTTTGTGGGTAACAGAAGTCACTCTGTTGCTATCCAAACTGCATGTTATTTTTTGATTCTCTGCTCCTTGACAAGTTGCAATGGGCAACCTGATTTTTAATGGCTTTTTAACACACATAGTCATAAATTTCTACAGCGTGCAATGCACTGTCTTTCTTATGTTAAATAGTAGCTTCATGTCTTGTCATAGGATGATGAAGAGTGTAATTGGAGGGTATACTTTGCATCACAAATACTCTTCCAGTGCAGCACAGCTAAGCTTAGGGGTTTTTTTCTTGGAAGTTTCTTAAGTGGCAGTTTTATGACACTGTGGATCAGAACAAACTTCATAAGTTTCCATCTTCACCTATGTTATAATAAATTAAAGCTGTTGGTTAGGAAAATGAATGCTTTCACTTATTTTTACAAAGTATTTTTGCAGAAATGCAGAGATGGTTTTGTTGGATTGTGATACAGAGGTTATCCTGTAGGATCTAGAGATGCAATTAGCTCTCGGATATGTGTTTGAGGGTAGGGAGACAAGTGAAAGAAATTGTATTGTAACAATTGCAGGATTGCCCTTTAGCAGGCCATAGACAATGGGGTCTCAAGATGGTTTTGGTTCATTCTACAACAGCTTAACCAGAATGGACACTTATGAAACCAAGGTGTATTTGCAAGAAAAGTAGAGACCAGCTGAGATTGTGTTACCTTATAAATGGAAGATTTAGAGAAAGCAGAATCTCAGCCTCTGTTTGAGTGTTAGGGCATGGTGAGCACCAGCTTTCCCTAAGGGATGTGGTGCTGAGGAAGGTACCATGGCCAGCACGACAACGACCCGTCCCACTGACCCCAGCTGAGGCAAGAAAGACCAGCCCAGAGGTGATAGCCATGTTTATCCAATAGCCCAGACTGTCAGGAGACTTTGTTATGCAGCAAGTCTGAGGAAGTCAGACCAAAGATCAGGGTCAGGAAAAGTTCTAGTGGCTGTAGCAAGGGTCTGGTGATGATTGAGTGTATCCACTGTAATGAAACACGAGAAGCTTGGGAGTCACATACAAAGCAAGATCAACCGGGTATATAACTGGTAGAGTGAAAGTCTGCCTCCTTTTCTGTGGTGTGATACACACAGGAATCCATCATGTCTGCATCCCATGAATAACCTCATGAGGCTCAAGAGCTTTGTTTGTTAATTCTACAGCCACCCCAGAGAGAAAAAAAAATCCATTATTATAAGTGTACCTACTAGTCTCTGAAAAGTCATGTAATTCCTTATCCCCATCTGTCTACAAAGCCGTATTTGTTTTCATTCATGAGTTTGTTTCCCCTTGTATTGAACAATCATAATGGTACCAATGAAGAGGAAGTCTCCTCAAAGAAGTAAGGAAAGCCTTTTACAAGATTTAAAATTAAGCAGGAAGTCACCAAGAAGTCAATCACTATACCCCACTAAGTGCTCATAAAATTGTTATTTATCATATGTTTTGTGAGCTTCAAATCTGGAACAGCAGATAGATGCAGGTTTTCCATTTAGAAAAGCACCAACAAATACGTCTTTTTGTCCCATTGAAAGAAAGGGAACATGGAGACCTATCTGCTCAGGCTTGTAGGATGCTGGCACATTGATAAAAGCAGTCAAAATGTGATAATCCAGATTCATACTTTTAAGCATGCTTTATATGAACTACAACATGGAAAAAAGAAGAATGTTACCCCAAAAGTGATTCAAAATATACATGACTAAAAGCAGTACAGTGGTCAACTTTTTTTCATTCTTTGTGGGAAATAGGAATAGAGTACCAAGAAGGAGTATTTTTGGAGGAACAGCATGCACAGGAGCAGGGCAAAGAGCTCATCAGCAAAAGCAGCAGGCAGGCTTGTGTATGGAATGTTGCTGAGAACTGAGCTCTGGAATGTACTGGTCCCAAATAAACTGCATTGCTTCAGCTTATCACGAGCTTGACTCATCCACCCTCCACCCCCCCGACAATGGTGTTACTCATTCTAGGACTCCTTGTCCTGTAATGATCATTCCAAGTTCTGGTTAGTGATGTCACTTCCCTGTGGCCCTTCATGTCACAAGTCGGTAACGATACTGGGAACAAGCGACAATATAACTGAAGTAAGAAAGTATTTCAAAGTACTGTAGTTCTGTAAAACAAAATATGTGGTAGTTTTGTACCATTTATGTGTAGGGGAGATCCATATTCTCTGGCTAAGGACAATCTAATCAGTAAAGAACTAAGCTGGGCACTTTAAGGAGTTAGCATTCAATTGAAGTTCTCACTTTTATCTAGTGAAGAAAAACTAACATCGACAAAAAGCAGTTCATCCACTCTTAAAATATGAATTTAAAACAAATGGAAAGAAGAACCTCTGGAGATCCTTCTATATCTTCTCTGACTATAGAAGATGCTTTGATACCTGGACCAGAAGAGTACATTTAAATGCTGAAGGCAGATGAGGTAAATCTCATTCTCTCAAACTGTTCTGGGGATTTCAGCAATTTTCAGTCAATAAATTCACTCTCTTTCAATAGATTTTATTACACATATTCATATTAATTCAGAATCAAAGATATATTTAAATAGCAATGTTAATGGCTCCTTGGAATTAACAATAAAATTCTTTTGTGATCCTCAGAGAGTAAAATCTTTAATAATCACACTTCCAAGGTGTAATCTGCATGTCTTTGAAAATAGTTTTTGATAGTCTGAAAATTGAAGGCAGATATTTTTTTTTTCCCCTGAAAGGTTTAATGACTAGTTCCCTTACTCCTTTTGCTGTGGGCTGTTGTCATTATGGATATTAAACTACTTCAAAAACTATGGGAAATGTTAAGTTGCAAATATACACTCCTGTTGTACAGAATTACTTGGATGATGATTAAAAGAATTAATGGTACTACTAACCTAGGTGCTCTAAAACATTTCCGTGCTGAAATATACTCAATTTTTCTGTTGTCTTTTTTTTTTTTTTTTTCTTCTTTTCTGCTACAGTATGTTGGGGGATTTTTCTCACTTGCAGAGCTTAGCATTCAACCTTGGAAACTTCTGCAAGATGAAGAAATTAACTCTGTAATGTGACAGCAGTCCCATCATTAATACGTTACCTTTATAAACAGGTACCTTTGTGCCTTCTCCCCAGATGGCATTCAGTCTATGAAGAAGTCATATGTAAGCATCGGCAAACAATTATTAATTTTTAAATCTTTCTTTAGAATTCTCCTTTGCCAATCTGCCCACAGAAGTAAAGAATTAAATACAACCTCTTTCATTTTTATGTATTGCTCCTGATTTAGTCTGCATCTCCTGTCTGTCTTCCACAGAGATAGCATGCTTTTGGGGCATCGGCTTTTTTGTCCATTCAAAACAGGTCTGGCATTTTACAATAGTAAACATCTTCATTAATACACAGAGCTCCATACCTGTGTTACATGCAAAGACTAGAACACCTAAACTCTATTTGATTTATAAACTTTCTGCCTATGTTTGCATGAGAAAATTCACCAGAACAGATATATCAGAATAAACAATGCTTGCTTTCCATACTTTACTTTCCACTTTTTGAATAGTATTGCAAGTAACTATGTACCTGTTGTAATTTCTAAATATTCTTCATATTTAGTAAGTAATCCATACTTTAAAACTGGCATTGTTCTATACAATTTTCAGACTTGTGGTATTTTCTGGCTTTGAACTATAGATGTGCACAATCTCATAATTGAATGTTTTGTCTCCATGTCTATTAGTATGGCTTCTGAGAGGTAGATGGGTATGGATATAATTATCCACTTATATTTTAGGTGGAAATAGAGGAAAATGATCTGTGTATCTAGAATCAAAGTTGTCATTGTATAACCATTTATTTTTAACTGGGAGATTATACAAGCTATATTCATTCAGATTCAGTCCTATGTAAATCATGGCTTTGCGATCACTTAGGAGTTGTATCACATTAATCTACAGTGACAGTGTTCAACAGAGTCTAGAAAGTCGTTTGATTTCACACTCTGTAAATGACAGTTCTTGATTTTCTGTAATATTTTGGAACACAGACAAAACCTTGTTTCAGTAACTGCATATCAGCTGGATGGTTACAGCCAAAATGCAGAACTGTTGTGATTGGGTGATATGATCAACATTCATCACAAGTTAATAATGGTGATTCTGAACATCTTAATTGGAGATCACACAACTCTGTGTAGTGTGAAATAAGATGTCTGGGCGATTGCAAAGATTTTGACTGCTCCTTGTGCTGATAGCCTGCAGAAGATTTTAATACTCTGAAGTCACACCAGATGGGCAATCTGCTGCACTATATGTCTTGGTTCAGTTTTAAGCTGCAAGGATTCTGTATCTGATGTCACCTCAAGGGGAAAATAATAAACAGCTGTACTAATGACATTTTTTAATCTCTCTTCTCTTGATTTACCTAGGCTTTGACTGATGCAATAGTCAGTTTAGGAAAACTGCACAAAGACATTCTACAATACCAAAAAAATGGATCAGAAATGGAACTGGAAAAAAAATGAGTACCCATTATTTAACTTCTCTATGCTTGCCTTCTACTCTTATGTGCAAAATTTAACTAGTTGTTGCAAAATAAGTGTATAATATACAGATATGAGGAAAAAATGGCAGAGAAAAGTGTAAAGGGAGGCAGATAAAGTTTTGATTAATTTTTATACCTGAAAGAAATGTAGTCAGTTGTCTGGATCAATGGAGTTATTTATTCTGGTAGTGAGTAGATAGCAATACCAGCTCTTCCCTACTCCAAGGTTTTGCTGGATACATTCTTTCATAGAATATACCATGGAAACAACTTGTGTCAATTTGAGTTCTGCAGCCTTTCACTGCAGCCCCCAAAACTAGACTTTTGTTTATTTTGCTACAAGAAAACTCAAAGCTTTGAGTGTTTTGTAGTGTTTTTGCATCTCTTTCTGTGTGGAATTTTAGCACAGTTCATCATCTGGGTAACCTGGTCAGTAGGTTATGCAATTAATATGAAATAGGGGATATACTCAACTTTTAAAATATTATTTTAAATAAATTGTTTTGGACTGCAGCAAACATGAAACATCATGTTAAAAGAGAGAAAGAAATGTAAGGAATTAGGATCTGCTATTAATAACTGAGTTTGAATTAGAGAGCCAAAGAAAGAGCTATGTGTGTGTTCTATTAAGCAGAAACATTTGGCACTTGTCACTGAATAAATAAGATTTTATCTAAGTGCTTTGCCCTGATATGACTGCTGAACACAGTAGCCACAGTATTATGCATAAATGGTAGAGGAAATAATTTTAATTGAAAAATAGGACATGTAAAAGACCAGTAGAATTTTCATGTTGGGAAAGAGAAGCAAAAAATTTAAGTATCACATTTTACGCCTACATTTGCCATGTAAGAAATGAATGAGGAGGAAGACAATTGTGATGTCCTTTACTTCTAACAATATCTGGTTCTGTCACTTGTTATTGCTCACAGTTTTTAACTAACTCAAGCTAATTGTTAAGTAACTTCATCATGTTAACAAATTAACATCAACATTAGGAAGCCAGACTGAGGACAGGACCTTCCACACAAATGTGAAACTCACAAAGGATGAATGTAAAAAAAAAATAAATAAATCTAAAACTATATAAGAATCTGTTAGTGATGCAGAAGCCAAATGTGTAATGCCAGGAAAAAAGAGGCATCTGATTAAAATCCTAATTGAAACTGGGAACTGAAATACACAGCTGAAGATTCAGAATTAATGTATGAAAGTGTGACGTAGCTAGCATTTCCTGGGAACTGAATTCAGGATTTTTTCAAAGTCAGGACAAGATGCTGAGAAACCTTTATACCACTTGAAATTTTTAGGAAGAGTTCTTTCACCTTCCATCTCTGTCATTAAAAACCTTTTTGGCTTGACTTTTCTTCTTTGAGAATCAGAGAAGACAAGATAGAAGGAAACTACGTGGGACTCTACTCCAGCACATTATAGGATAACTTACACTTGACTTGCCATGACTAAGCTGAGAATCCAGATAGGTGATTTGTTTGAAAGTGTAATTTGCTGAAAAATGTGTTGCCTTTGTTTGAAAGACCACAAAGAAACAAATTATGCTAATTCTGAAGAAGACTGTGTTCTAATGTTGAACTTGAAGACAATATATCCAAAGTGGATTATGATAGATGTAGCTGCCTTATGCCTGAGGCCAACTCAAGAACAAGTAATGTCCTGCACTGCTCACCTCTGAAGTACTGATTAATGAACTAAACCCTTTCCAGAAAAAAGGGTCTAAATGTCTCCATTCCCAAGACAGTTTGCTTTTTTTTTTTTTTTCATTGAGACGTACAGCACAATACAGTGATTTAAAGCAATTTTCATTTCTGTAGCTGAATGTCATTCCCTTTAAATGACATTTAACTGGCAGTTGGATGGTTTTGATTGCTACCAGCTGTCAATACCCCTAAGGAAAGCCAAGATACTTCTATGCTAGAAGATGAAGGAGAAGCCTGCTGATCAAACACATCACAAGTTGTGTCAGAAGATTAACAAGTTAAATAAAACAGATCTGTGTTTACACTCTTCTGGTCATAAGCAAGCTGTCTATGAGCTTTTGTTTGTTTGTTTGTTTGTTTTCTTACAGAAAATACTTCATATCCAGTATGTTAACTGGTTTTTGTAGTTTCTGTTCTTGCTTTGTGGAATACATGTCTCTAGATAGAGAGGTAAGGAGCTAAAACAGCCATTTTCCTGTGGTTGAAATGTCTGTCTATTTTACTTGTATAAGTACCATTTAAATAGACAACAAGAGTAAAGGTGGTTACTCATTACTGTTGCTTAGTGTAGTAAATGGATATATGGGCTGAATTTTCAAAACTAGACACTCAAGACTTGAAATATGCAGTTAATTCGTTAATCAAATGCCTGCAGTGCAGTACAAGTCAGGTATTAGTGTTGCACACAGTTACCTTGTATTACTTTCTGTATGCATAATTTAGACACACACCAGATTATGCCTAATTTTGTAAAATGTAGTCCATATGTTTTGTGAATCCTCTTCTGTTTCTTCTTATTACACCTGCTTACTGTTAGTGTTCAGCAGACAGTTAGCTGAAAGCAGTAAAAGTGGAAGTGAAGACTAGCAACATAGCTTAAAAAGTCTAAGAACAATCTTTAAAAAGTTTAAATCTGTCTTTATATCTATGGACTGTCAAGTGGCTGAAAATATAAAGTGAGTTTTTGGATTGGTTTGTTCTCCTTTTACAGCCTTCATTGTTAGCCAAGTGACATGTTTTAAAAGTCTATGGAGCTGATCTTAACAGAGATACCTCCTGGGAGGACATGTCCAACCTTAATGATCTTAATAAAGAAATAATTAATATTTAATTATATTACATGGTAAGGGAATGTGAAGTTTTTATACGTTTTAGTCCTAAAAGAAAAAAAAAAAGTTTTTTTTTTTTCTTGACAAAGAGCTACATTTAGTAATGGAAATTAGTTTAATCAATATGGGAATATATCTGAGTATTGCATGAACACCAAGGCGTCCAAAGTCTGCAAAAATTCTTAATAAATCTCATTGTGTCCCTTCTGGAACACCAACCACTGCGAAGATTTCTATTTTTTTATTTTTCTTTTTCTGGGTTTATTAAAAGCTTCTGAGACACTTTTAATGACAGGTAGTTATTACATAGCAGCCACAGTGGGAAGTCTTGTAGTACTATGCATCTTATTTGTCAGTTGTCTTCCTACTTGGAGAGACATACTGGCTAAGTAAGGAGGCTAATCACCAAGGCCCCCTGTCCTTTCATGAGGCAGGTCTTAAATCTCCTTCGAGAGGAAGAGAAATTCTAGACAACTCACAAACTGAAAAGCAGAGACCAGACTGAACAGTCGGCCAGCAGCAGTCATGTAAGAAGGGAACTGGAGAAGGGTTTACAGCTAGGTGTGTATCTGAAAGGAGGGCACCAAGAGGCTCTTCTCAGTGGTGCCAGGCAATAGGACAAGAGGCAATGAGCAGAAAGTTACACTTGAATATAAGTTAAAACTTTTTTTACTGTGCAGGTGACTGAGCACTGGAACAGATAATCCATAGAGGCTGGAGAGTCTCCCTCATGGAGATAGATAGTCAAGAATTGTCTAGACACAATCCTGAGTGTCAAGCTTTAAGGGACCCTGCCTGAGCAGGAAGGTTGGACTAGATGACCTCCAGTGGGCCCTTTACAACCCTAACCATTCTTTGATTTTGTGTGATCTCATATTCTTCACAGGCAGGTGGTCTATGTGCTTTTCTTAGTGATCCTAACTTGGGTTTAGCTACGTGCATAGACTATCTCAAGACAATATAAGCTAATAATAGAAGTTCTTAGAAGTATTCTGTTTTCTTTGTTTTTCAAAATTTATTTACTTTGTAAATGTGAAGGATAGGAGAGCATTACTGGAATGGAATGTAGGACCCAATAGATTTGCTGAGATACAGATCCATGGTGACTCTAGGAGAGCAAATGGAGGCAGTAAAAACAAGTCACAAAGGCTTTCTTTACTTACACCTTATGGTTAACCTTATGGTTAATTTTAATATATTCCTAGCTTTCTAGATAACAACTGAAATGTGCTGTGTCTGTCTTCCGCAAATACACATTCTTTTTCTGTGAGTACCCAGAGTTAGATGAAGGGTTGGTCTGTATGTGCGGTCCAGCTGTGGTAGTCAGTACATGCCTGGACCAGGAAAGGCTTCTCACTGTAGATGTAGCTGAGGAAATTTCTCTAAGTAATGAACACATTACATAAATTGCTTTCTGTGTGTCATGAAGGTTGATTCTCTTTTACCTCTGTGATATGCTGCTAATGTGGGCACCTGACTGAGGCTGGATGAAAGGAATTCCCTCCTCCTCTTTTGTGCTTTGAACCCCTTCAGTGAGGTGCCTTCTTTAATCTTTCCTGTTCTTGCTTTTGCTTTGAAGGGAGGTTTTGTTCTGTACATTCATCAAGATTTTTTTTTGGTGGGGGGAGGGGAAGGGTTTAGGCCTTATTATTTAAATGTCTGACAACCTCTAAACTTGAGTGCTCTGATCTTTAGAACAGCACAGTGAAGTGGGAGGGCTCTCTTGGAGAAAAAGAACTGAGGGTTAAAGTAGCTCAAATGACTTCTCAGCAGCCACACACTGGATCTGTGGATGAGTAAAGCCTCCAGTTCTAGGTGCCCCAAACCACGTATATGTGTGGGGAGTGGCCGTTCCCAGCAAACTCCAGCTGAACCAGGGAAGTAGGAGGCCCTGGATCCAGGCAGGGTTGTCAGGTGGGCAGAAAGTCTGTGCTGATATTTGGGGGAACCTCTAAGTGTGAGACACATGTGGGACAAGTGTGTGAGTGCTACATGTGTGCATGAGCATCCAGCAGGACCAGCCAATAAGTGAGGGGCCTGTGGGATGAGTAAGGGGGATGAGATGTGGGAAGGAGTGCCAGGTGGGCAGAAGGGCTGTGCAAGTGCTCAGGGGATCCATAAATGTGTATGTGCTTGTGCACAGCTAAGGAAGTGTGGATTTCATGAGGGGACAGTGAGGGGGATTGAGAACTGGCTGAATGATAGATCTCAGATGGCTGTGGTCAGTGACATGGAGCCTAGTCGAAGGCCTGTGGCTTAGCAGTGAACCTCAGTGGTCTGTACTGGGGCCAGTTCCACTTATTCATCAAAGACTTGGATGAAGGGACAGAGTGCATGCTCAGCAAGTTTGCAGATGATACAGAACTGGGAGGAGTGGCTAACACACTAGAAGCTGTTCTGCTATTCAGTGGGACCTGGACAGGCTGGAAAGTTGGGCAGAGAAGAATCCAATTAAGTCCCTCAAAGGGAAGTTCAGGGTCCTGCACTGGGGAGGAATTACTCCATGCCCCAGTATGGGCTGGGGGCTGATCTGCTGGAAGGCAACTCTGTGGAAAAAGGACCTAGGGGCCCAGGTAGACAGTAGTCTGTCCATGGGTCAGCAGTGTGTCCTTGCGGTCAAGAAGGCTGATTGTATCCTGGGCTGAATTAGGAAGAACATGGCCAGCAGGTCAAAGGAGGGGATCCTGCCCCTCTACTCAGCCCTGGTGAGACCACATGTGGAGTGCTGTATCCAGTTCTGGGCTCCTCAATTCAAGAGAGACTGGAGAGGGTCTAATTAACATGGTTAAGGGACTGGAACATCTCTGCTGAGGGAGTTGGCACTGTTTAGCCTGGAGAAGCAATGACTGGGAGCAGATCTTAACAATGTATATAAATATTTTAAGGAAGGGTATAAGTAGGACAGAGCCAAGCTCTTTTGAATGGTTACCAGCAACAGAACAAGGAGCAACAGAAGGAAACTGAAACACAGAAAGTTCCATCTGAATATGAGGAAAAACTTTACTGTGGGGGTGACAGAGCACTGGAACGTGGTGCCCAAAGAAGTTGTGGAGTTCTTCCCGAGAGATATTAAAAAACTGCCTAGACATGATCCTGTGCAACCTGCTGTAAGATGCCCCTGCTTTAGCAGGGGCTTGGATTAGATTATCTGCAGATGTCCCTTCCAACCCTAACAATTCTGTGATTCCAAGAATCTGGGCAGTGTGATGTGTGTCCTGTACTAGTGACCTTCTGCCTCAGCCTGGCCAAGAGGGGAAAGGGACATGTCCCTGTGTGCCTGTGACTGGTGAGATGTCCTGAATGTGGGGGACTTTGGGGGCAGTACCTTGTCTGTGGCTTTCTGTGACCAGATCTCTTTGTGTCCTTTGTCAATGTGTGTGTCCACATGTGTCTGTGTGTCTCTGGGATATGTAGTCAGCTTTGCTGCTGGTTGAACCTGCAAAGGGGAAAGTGTCAGCAATGTCCCCTCAGCCTGGACAGAGACCCTGGGTTCCCTGGGCTGGACTCCAGTGGTCACGCAGAAGGAATCACCAGTCCTGGAGCTGCTGGAGCTAGTGAACACTTGTAACAGCTTAACGTTATGCCTATGTAACAATGCTTTAGCTGGATATTCCCCCAAAACTGACATTTTTTTTCCTCTCACACTGTCCTTTAAAGTTACAAAGGTATTATAATTATGGAGACATGGAGCACCAAGATTAAGAGGAGGTTTTCTTCAGCGAGTAGTCTTTTTAGGTTCCTCCACTTTAAGAGAAGAAAAAGTTCTTCATAAATAATTTTCAGTGGGTTTGAATCTTGTCATAATGTTGTAGTTAATAAATATGGAGACCGCCTAGGGAACATGAGGGCTTTTGTGCTCTGTCAATAAGGAATTTTAAAAAATGAGGAATAAAAAATTACTTGACATTTTTAAAAATTTGACTCCTGATGTGGTTAATATCACACAACAGATATAACATGCCACAGAGGTCACAGCTTAGTGCCTGAGGTGTGCTAACTGAGCAGAAATCCCAAGGAGAGATTATACCCACAGAAACAGTTATTACAAGAGAGCTGAAGGGCATTGGCTGTGAATAAGCTGGAGAAATTTATGCTGTGGTTTAACCATCACTTTAAACTCCTGAAGCTGACAAAAGAGGCATTCAGCCTTCCCTGGATTACTTTTTCTGCTACTGTGCCCACACAAACAGTTGTGCTGGACAAAGAGAGGTGGTGGCAGAGAAGCAAGCAAAATAAATATTCCATTTTTAACTTGGACAAGTTTTTTCTGCCTAGATTACTGCCTGAAAAACACAAACTTTTATGTTGGCACAAGTGAGGAGTTAACATAAGGATGGGAATGAATGGCTGAACAAGGGAACCATAATGGATCTCTTTATTTAGTTGGCTATGCTACATGAAAATTACTGCAGAATTATGAAATTGTAATTGCTTTGTGGATAAATAAGAAACTGGGTTTCCTAATATTTCATAGGATAATTCAGGAAAAACTTCTGAAGGTTACCTAGTCCCAGCTCCTGCCTCAATGGTCATTGAAGTGGCTCACAGCCTTCCCCAGTTGGGTTTTGAATGTTTCCATGACGGAAATGATACTACTCCTTTGGGCAGGCTGTTTCCAGTTCTTAACCCACCTTTGGAAACAATTTTTCCCTTATATCCTGTTGGAGTTTATTGTGACAACATACCTCATCTAAGGGAGCCCTGACCCGATCTCTGCATTTCAAATGCAACCTCCATAGTGCTGGCTAAATATAAATAATCAACTTTCTTGACCTGTTGGCTAAGTTTTTGCTAGTGCAGCCCAGTATGTGGTTAACCTTTGTCACAACAGGGTACGTGGCTGTCTCACATTGAACTCATGGGCTACCAAGATAGCTTCCCTGCTGGTCCTTCTCTGCAGAGCTGTTTTCCAGGCCTGTCTGTCCTGTTGCACGGAGTTTTTCTCTTTGCAGATGCCTAACATGTAATTATGTTGAATGAAAATGATTGAGAAAACTTTGAAACAAGCCCACATTGAATTTCCTGTTTCCTAGAATGGTGTCCTAGTCTTTTGAGGTCCTCAAAAATCTGCAGTTTTTTGTCTTTTCATACTTTGCTCTCAGTCTACTAAGGTCAGCCTTGCCTCACTTGCTTTCTGCACATCCATGATCCTCCTCTTTGTAAGTTAAGAATAAACATAGTAACAACAGTAGCAGTGAAACTTTTTAAAATTGAGAATATACATGAGAAAGGAAAAGAACAAAGCAGAAACTTGGGATGCTTCACTTTGCAATTATTAGGACCCTGGCACACATAATAGATTGCATAAACAATCAAAACAGAGACTATGAAACTAGCATATGTTACTAACATTAGAATAGTGCTGCCATGTCAGATAAAGCTCTTTTAAAAGTATATTTTCTTCCCTTTGTAATGATTTTGCTTTTGAAATTGCTCTGTATGAAACTGTGTTTAATCATTACAAGTGTGACTATCCCTGGACTGTTCAAATGTCTTTTCCTACTTCATTTTATTTCTTATCAGGAACAGCACTCCAAACACTTGTCTCAGTGTTCATATCAAAGAAGAAAAAAATCCAGACCTCTGAAGGACTGAACTACTTTATGAATTTTTGTTCATCACAGAGAACAATCCCCATACTTTCAAGTGTACTAGGTGTACTTGTAGTGCCTTGCCAATTGCAAGGAAATTTTTTCTACTTTTAACATTCTGCTTTGCTCATTATTTCTTCCATTGTCATAACTGAATTCATAAAACAGTTCTCTCTTTTTTGTTGTTTTATAAATGGAACCTTCTTCAGGAAGAGAGCAAGAATGTGTGCACAGAAATCATTGAAGAGTCACCTGTATTGAAAAAAAACCCTCCTACTTTCAATAATGTAAAATAATAAATTTTGACATTACGGAAAACGGTGAATTTATTGTTTCCTCACCTTAAAAATACCATTTCACCAAGCAAAGTAATTTAGGAGTAACTTACTTCATATTGTTTTAATAATAATAATTAAGAGTCAAACCTAATTAATGTATCATTTTTAAGGGTGTAGAAAATGTGATGATAAGGTTCAGGAGAGAAGATTAGATTCAGTAGGTGCCCTTTATCCAACAATACAGTAGCTCTGAGAAAAAATCTATTGTGTTCCTTTTTTCAAGTTCTTGCAGAAGGTTCTGAGTGTATTTTGCTATTATATCTGTCTCAAACACGCTAGGAGACTGCTTTGCCATTATACCCACCCCAAACAGCATCAGATTATTAGACCTGGATTTAACAGGGTGAGATTGAGCTGCAACAGTTTCAGAAATGGTAACAGTCAGAAAAGTTTGTGTGTCTGGGGTTCTTTGTCTGTGAAGACCTCCCACCCATTTTGTTCCCAAGTTTTCTTTTCAGTTATATAGAATAAAATGTGAAAAATAATAAATGCAAAAATTTTCAGAATAAGTATAACCTGTTTCGTGAATAATTCATTTCTGTCTTGTATGACTTCATTATGTCATGTATAACTAGCACTTTGTATTGTCAGGCTGAAAAGCTACAAAAAGTGTTTAACAGTGCAGCATAAATTCATAACTTGTAATTTGAAAAGTGACATGATATTGCACCAGTTCTTGCTTTCTCAAACATGCTTTCACAGATAACTTATTTAAGATTTTAAAAATACAAGACTTAGAGGTTGTTTGTTTTGTTGGTTTTTTTTTAGTCATAGAGGTCTTCTTTTATAAAAAGAAATCATGTATTTCATAATATTCGCTGGCTTAACAGCTCTCATAAAGTATGGACTTTCAGCTATTGGTCTTAATTCTGCAAGATAGTTAAAGCCATAGCTAAAAATTTTATCAGTTATGTCAGATACCTCATGCATCATAATGTACCCATCTTCTAAGTGAGGAAACTCTGGCACTACTCACAAAAATATTGTTCCCTAATTGCCTAAAGGAGTCAGTAACACGGCTGTGAGTTTGCTGTGGTTTGAAGCCCAAAGAGTGGCATGGCCAATCTGATACTTGCACATTTGTTTAGTTAGTTAATTGTTCCAGTGCAAAGATAAAAGTTTTGTTTAAGAGTACAAAGGTTTTGTATTTGCAGCTGCAACTCTTTGTTTGTTTGTATTAATATTATTTCATGCAGTTTCATAGATGCTCACAAGACAATGTGTTTCTGCAGAAAATGTTCCTAGAAAGATGGTAAATAAGCATATGGGTCAGTTTGTTTTAGGATGTCCTCCTGCAGAAAAGGAGAAAAGCAAGCCAGCCTTCCCCTTCCTACATCTCTCAAACTATGCAAATGAGTTACAAGCTCTTACTATCAATACTGCTGTAATCACAGAATCATTTATACTGGAGGAGATCCTAAAGATCGAGTCCCACCCAGCACTGCCAAGTCCAACCCTAAATCATGTCCCTAAGCAGCTGCATGCCTTTTAAAGACCTCCAGGGATGGGAACTCAACCCCTTCCTTGGCCTTTATACTCCCAGCAGAGTCCTCAGGGATGTAAGGACAAAGGGCTGTCTTACCCAAATAGCAGGAAAACAGGAAAGAAAAAAAAAAAAAAATAAAACAAGGTAAAGAAGGATAAGGGTGTCTGCACTTAGGCACCAGAATTACGTGCCTGAAATTTCCCTGTAGAAATTTTTTTAAGACTTCTCTCCATTGAATAGAGAGAGAACCTGAGCACTTATTTTAATATTACTTCATTCTAACTTTTGCATTTGTGGCAGGTACAGAGTGAATCTCATACTTTGTTTTTATTTTTAACAGTGTGAAATACAATTTTCTAAGATTACCATTCATGGTTACTAACAGTTGCTCCTCTGCACTGTTGAGAAACACCTGCATTCAGGGTCAACAGTTCCATTACCCGGTCAAAAATTCAGCTAAGAGATGTATGTACAGATCCTCACTGACTTGCCACTGTGTCCAATAAGGAACAGAATCAGGATTCATTTTCTTACCACTCTAGTGTCCTTCAATCTCAGTGCTCCAAGCAAACTTAAAAAAAACCCTTCTGGTTTTGTTTTAATTGCCTCATTTTTTCCATTACAATCTGGAGGCGAGGAGAATCATGGGCATTGATATGGATTTCTTTTTCTGGTAAATAGGATTTGTTTTGCATTTTATGCTGTTGAACAGGGTCTTTTTCTTTCAAACATACATTTTTCCCTTTAAGCATACCATTATGTATATATCTCACGAATGCAGAGAAAAGATCACTATGCAGAAATGGGACATGAATGACATTTTGCTATCCTGTATCATCGTGGTTTTAAAAATAATATGTTTGTTCAGATTTTTCTCTTCCCAAATTGCGATCCAAGAGCAAGGCGACCTCATGACAACCAACAATTACAGGCAGAACGTCTCAGAAACTGTCTTTAAAGGATGAAGCCTCAGGCAAGTTCTGTTTCCTATAATGTCAGAAGAAAAGTTAATACAAAGTGAGTCTTCAAATGAACAGAAACTAATTTGATACTTGGCAGTAGCTAAGGAACAGCTTATTTCTTCTTTAACTTTTTGTTTTGCTTTTCCTCTTCCCACAGAGAGATTTTGTAGTTGTCTATACTCCTTTATCAAACCTTTAAGGTAGAAGAGTCTAGGTAAGACAAGTGATTCATTGAGCCAGACTTCCCAGGTGAAAAGAGTATCTTAAAATTACATATGAAGAATGCAGATAGGAATTTTATATTCACCTATTCCCTACAAGAGCCTGGCATGTGAGATTATGTGGGGATGCAAATTTGCTCTCTAAATTCCATTTTCACAGTCTTTGAACCTGCAGTAATACTGGGAATGCAACTACTGCTCTTCTCTGTTCAGTATGCAGGTCACTATAAAATTGCTGGTTCAGAGCCTCCTCATCTGACCTGCCATCACCTCTTCATGTCAAAAAAAGTTGCTAAAGACATCAGTTCTAAACCCAAAGAGGACAAATACATGACTGCCATCATCCCTTTGTGGAGGGGTTAGCACAATGCTTCCTCAGAGCACCTGACCTTGCAATGCCATTGCAACAAATTAATTCTGGTCTATAGGTAACTTATTTGTGTAGAAGTTGGCAGAAATTGGATGATTTATCAATCTCATCCTTCATTTGCAATTGTAAATAGAGTATTGAGTAGGCGAGTTCTATTTTCATCATACAAATTGAGTGTCTGGTACAGAATTATTCAAATACTAATCCTAATTTGCACCCAGTGCAATACTATTCAAGTCAAAGGGTAAAGCTGGTTTTTTGACCTCACACAGCAATTGACCCATTTATTTTTCATTGTGTTCTCCTTGAAGCTTCATTTATTAGAAAGTAAAAATGGCAGATAACCTGCACTTGTAATCCCAAGACAAAGAAGAAAATTTCAAGTCTTCTCCCAAGGCAGTGTTTTACAATTGAGTTCTGTGATCTTCATTGGTGAGATGTGATTGTCACCCACTTACTGATCTTACTCCTAGTCCAAGTTTTAAAGGAATGTAAATTTCATATGGTCAACACAGATTTTGGAACCTTCTTCATCCTGCTGTGTTGCTGGAAGCATCTCTAGCTTTAAAGATGTAGTTGCATAGAAGAAAGAGTTTGGAATTGACTAGCTTTTTTTTTTTTAAGCAAACATATTTAACTTTTTACTACATCTTCTTTCCTATCACCTTAGTTATTCTACCTCAGAGATTTCTTCTAATCTGTGATGATACATAGATTCATTACTTGAAAAGTTTTCAAAAAAGCACCTTATGTTTTCTCTGCTTATCTCAAGCCCCCTAAAGGGATATTTCTAGGTAACACTTGCAAATTCATCAAACTAACATTCCTTAATTCCTCCAAAGACTTGTTTCTTTTACTGTGAAGTCTACAAATTTGTGAAAACTGTTGGACAGTTTGTGTCTGAGAATTCTGCCAGTTTGATTGATGAAAACTGTTTCAATAGATTCAAAGTTTTCATGCAACAAACTGTCCATATCATAGTACCATAAAATGGCTGGGGTTGGAAGAGACCTTAAAGATCATCTAGCTTCAACCTCTCATCCATGGGCAGGGATACCAACCACTAGACCAGGTTGTTCATTGTGCCATCAACCTGGCCATCCACAGCTTCTCTGGGCAGCCTGTTCCTGTGCCCCACCACCATCACAATTTTCTCCTAACATTTAATCTAAATCTATCCTCTTATCATTTAAAACCATTCTCTCTTGACCTATTGCTGTCTGCCTGTGTAAAAAATTGATCTCCACCTTTTTTATAAGCCCCAGTAAATACTGAAAATCTACAATGAGGTCTTTCAAGAGTCTTCTCCAGATTGAACAACCTCAATTGAACTCGCTCAGCTTGTCTTCATAGGAGAGGTCCTTCATGCCCCTCCTCTGGTTCTGCTTCAACAGGTCCATGTCTTTCCTCTGCCCCAGACTTCAACATGGTTCTCTAGGTGGGGCTTCATGAGGATAAAGCAGAGGGGCAGAATCACCTCCTTCGACCTCCTGGCCATGCTCCTTTTGATGAGGCCCAGGGCGTGGTTGACTTTCTGGGCTGCAAATGGACATTGCTGAGTGCTGTCCAGCTTTTGATCCACCAGAAACCCATGTCTCTTAAAGCTTTATATGACATTTTCCTCTGGATGTTTTTTTGGTTTTATATTTTTCAATACTACCTTTCCCAGTGTGATAATCTGTGACTCTGTACAATAATAATAATGAATTGGGAAAACACAATGCCACTTTTAGAATGTAAACAACACAGCTGGCTAATCTTGTTCTTTTTTACATGATTTTTACATACAACAAGGAAAAAAAAAAGTGGATTTTATGTATTCAAAGTTCAAAGATTAATCCATAGCCCAGCAGTTAAATGCAAGTCAATAAGGTGAAGGAAGACAGAAGTAAAAAGACAAAGGTGAAGTCTGACGTCTTAGTTTCAATTTTTCTTCTTCTTCACTTTATCTGGTGCCTCTTACAACATGTTCCCTAAAACAGTGTCCCACTCTTCCCCAGCTTTTTTCCCTCTGTCTCCATTACGGATTTTGATTTGAACTGTGATATACATATATACATGGACTCACTGTCATAAAGCAAATAAATGGAATGCTGTAGAGAACTTGCCTACCACTTCACAGCTTTTCTTTTTCATGAATTTGTATCTTAAATTTATTGTTTTAATATCTCAAAGTCCAACAGCTTATTAACTGCTCTGACATTCAGAATACACTTTTTTTGATCATGTGTCACTCATCCTAATGACTTTGTTTTTTGAAGGACCACTAAATCTTATGAGCAGAGGTTTAATTTCCTTCTTTGAAAGAAAAAGAAAAAAATTACTAAAATACTTGATGTTGGCTCCATAGCAATAAGGTATTCATCTCTATTTCTGTCTGTTGAGATGCTTTTCAGGCTAATAATTGGGAATTGATCATTGTAAAAATCTATATTACAGCAACAAAAATGACATATGCATTGCACTGATAGGATTTTAATATTGAAATCAATTTTTCATAATAATATTGCATGGAGATGCATGAACTTTTCACACTAAAAATGTATTTTGAGGGTTTCAAGAATACTTAGTATTTCTAATTATTTCATGTAAATTTCAATTCCCCCACTTGAATTGTTTAGTTAATAAGTGCTGGAATTTTGAAATTACATTCTCTCACATTTTCTTCATTATTATTATGAGAATTTTATCTTCCTTGGGCATTTATATTTCTGTAGGTAATAAGCATAGTCAGTTGCTGCAAATCTCCTGATTCTGAGCTAGTTTCTGCAGTTTTTCATACTGTAAGATTAATTACCAAAGTTCAGTAGTACGGCAATTGCTAAGAATCAGGGGTGGGGTGAGGGGCAGAACTAAGAAATTCAAAGTGTGGAGAATTAATTGAAGGAGGAAGAACCTGAAGAAGGACTTGAGCCACAGAGATTGAAAAGCTATTTCCTGTAGTCCCAGGTATAAAAGCATTTCAGGTTCAGCCGGAGAACATGGTGAGGTGGTCTTTGTGATAGGGTGGTCTCCCTCAGATGGAGCTCTTACCTTTGGTCTGCTAGGGTTCATTTCCACCAGAAGTTTACAACAACTAGGAAAAACCTTCTAAGACTTGATTTTCTCCCTCAGTAAGTGTAGTAGCAAACAGGCTAGCAGCAGCCATGGCCAAGCATGAGAGCATACATTTGCAGAGAAATATGGGTCTACACCGTGTCTCTGAGTGGAGGCAGAGCCATCCTCACTGGCTGAAAAGCATTAGAGAGGGTGCTGCACTCCACAGGATAGAACTCATCTGGTCCATATATGGTTCCAAGTCGACTCTTGCTACATGCGGACCATTGGAATCAGCCTGGAGCATCTGCTGCTCTTCAATTTGTGCCAACCAAAGCTGTGTTTCTACCTCAGTTTAGCTAGAAGTGTTGAAACAAGACGATAAATTCAACCCTCCTTACAGTTTTATGCTTAAGAAAAAGGGGTAGAGCTAGGATGATCCTCCAAGAAGGGTATTTTAAGGAGTGGGCTCTATGTATGTGAGACAGGCTTTGTATTTTCAATCTCTCTTCTGTTGCTCTTATGTCTGTACTATTAGACACCACAGATCTTGCAGGGAATGGGAGCTGGGAGACTGATTGTCTCCTTTACACTTGAGTAGAGATGCCTGTCACATACACTGGTGTCATTCTGTGCTGTGTGTCCATGGTGGGGTGCTGGCAGCAGGGGCTGCAGGGCAGCCACTGCAAGGAGTGTCCAGGGCTGCCCCATGATGGACACAGCTGGTTCTGGGCCCTGCAGCCACCAAGTGGCATCTCAGGGAAAAAGTATTTTAAAACAGGCCAAGCACTGCACATGCAGTGAGGATTGAGTGGAAAACATGAGAGAAACAGCCCTGAACACACCAAAATGAGAGAAGGAGAGAAAAAAAGAGGTGCCCCAGGGCAGGAGCAGAGGTTCTCCTGCAGCCCCTGGGAGAGACCATGGTGGGGCATGGGAATAGTGTGAGGAGGAAGGAGTGAGGCATTGGAGCTCTTAGGGACTGACTCCAACCCCCCCCTCCACCCCCCATCCTCTGCCATCACTCAAGGAGGAGACTGAGGGAGAGGAGCTGGGAATGAAGGAGTGATGTGGAACCTGCAAAAAAGGCAGGTTTGGAAGGGGGGGGGTTATTTTTTAGAAGTGTTTTTATTATTGTCTTTGTTTCTTACCATTCTTTTCAGTTGTTAAAATATTACATTAATTTTCTATTAGTCAAATCTGTTTTGCCTGTGACAGTGACTGGGGGACAATTTTCCTGGCCTCATCTCAACCCATGAGCCTTCTCATCATATTTTCTCCCCTGTCCAGCTGAGCAGGGGGCTGAATGAGCTGTTGAGAGCTGTGGGTGGGAGTCTGGCTGTTAACCACTGTTGACCCACTACACCTACTAGACAGAATTAGATGTGGTCTCTAGTTCTGTCACTGACTGACCATCCTTAACTATTTCCCCTGTCTAAAAGAGATGCAAAGATATTTCCACTGCAGTAGCACCACATGCATTAAGTATCCATAGCCTGTAAAGTGGCACCTCCTTGTTACTCTTCATAATAATGCAGTGAGTAAATAGAATGTAATGTACAGTGGGTGTAACAGGTTGTGAGTTGAAGGTAATTATTTAAACAATCAGCAATATTACAAATACAGACTTAAGGAAGAAAATATTTCAAGCAAAATGTGCCAGAATATGCCCCTTGGCTAATGTGTTTTATTTGACTATTGACAAAATTATTAGCTACTGAAGAGTAGTACAATTATTTTATTAATAAGAATTAATACAAGCTATTGATACTAATTAATGATGCATTGCAATTCGGATGACCCCTCTTCCTTTTTAATGTTCAACTGAGCCATGATTCCCAAGGCATTTTAAGACACTCACAAGATTAATTGTTTTTAGGTGCAATTGTTATTTGTTCTGACTAGCAATGGCCTATTGACTTTCTGAGACAATGACACAAGATCAATGAGGATTTGGAGAAGATGAGTAAAGTAAGCCCACAAACACTGATGGCTTGAGTGACATAAATATTGTCACCTTTGCTACTTTTCTTTATGCAGCCAGAATGAGACAAAAATTGTTAGTGGTCAGTGTTGTCTTAAAGCCTCTGTGAAACAAAACAGGCAGAGCTCAGTCTACTTCAAAGACTGATTAGTATCAGGTCAACCTGCTCTACTGGCACAAAAAGAGACTGAGGATTTTTAGCAGAGGCAGAAGCTGCTCTACCCCCTTATATTTGTATGATTGGAAAAAGCATACACAGATGATGGCTGCTGTGCCAGGGCAACATATTTCTTGTTCCAGTATGTGTTTCTGGACCTAGTGTATATGGTGCATTCTGTTCTGATGTGGGTCTTGACACTGACACACATGCTGAAGACTTATGACAAAGAATACAGAAAATATTCCTTTATTTGGGATTATTTTTCTTTCCACCATCATTTGCTTTTAAGAAGCAGAATTGTGTATTCCTTCAGTGTGAAGAAATACTGCCTGTTAGCTGTGACTGTAATCAAGGTTTCTGATACTGACTGCAGGAAAATGATATTGCTGACAGAATGTATCCTCCAATGTTGTGAGTCCTCATAGGAAGAAGCTTTCTAATATTTCTATCTTTACACAAGATCAATTGCATTTGAAAAGTTTCAAATCACGTTGCCTTATAATAGTGCAAATTATTCAGCTGCTTCAGTACATAGGTGTGGTCTTGGGTATGTAAAATGGAGAGTTACTGAAAACAAAGGAATTGAGGACATTAAAAATGGAAATCGATGTAAGCTTATTGACATGGCGTTTTGGTAAGTTTTAGGAAATAGCAGCATAGGAACTGTGCTTCTTTTCCTTTTCTTTTTAAAATAGTACATTTGAAGAGGACATGCTGTTGGAGAGCCTGTAAAAGAAACACAGTAAAGGCACATGAAAGACAAATTACAAAGATGGGGAATAGGATGGTGCTTAGAAAGCAGTGGTTGAAGTTAGAGACATAGTGCAGAAAGAAAATGATGAAGCAGCCCAGGTTTCATCACAGTCACAGTTTCACTCCTAAGTCTGAAAGGATTCCTAACACCCATATCTTTCTTCTGTATCACTTATTTGCATAGCTTGGGATACAACTTATCCTTCTCCACTGCTGTTCAATTCCCTTGCCCACCACCCTATAGAATTCCTTGTTCTGCTACCTGCAGGTCCCTGGGAAAATTCCTATTTGTCTCTTAACCTATGAATCATTTTCCAGGATATTTTCCAGGATTATTATCCATTTTCTTCTCAGCATCAGGTAGGTAGTATGAGAGTGTTGGAACCCATTCTGAGTGAAAAAAACAGGGAAACAATGAGCATGTAGAGCTCCCATATGTACTACAAAGGAACTGGTTATTTAAAGTAGCAGTGAGGCTATGTTAGCAAGTCACTTGCCCTCTTCTTGTTTTGAGCCACCTCAGGACTCTCTGTTGGCTGCTGCACTGTATCTGGGCATGCCCTGTCTAAACCCTCAGCTGAGTACAGGGAGAGTCCCAGAGTGGTGTATATACACTGTGCAATAGCCATGATTGCACCGTTCTGGTTTTAGCAAGTGATTCTTCCTTATGCTAGCTGAGGGAAGAGAAGTAATAACAAACTGTTTGAATTTAAGAGAGGCAATAACAAACTGTTTGAATCTGTACAGTTATAGATATAAAAATGTATTTGATGTGTCTGTTAACTACAGGGTTCAAACGTATTTGCTATTTGGCATGTGGACAAAAATCAATTCTTTTCTGAAGCAAAGTCATCCACCTTAATCACCTGTAATTATACATCTAATGAATATTTCAAGCAATAATAGGCTTCGTTTTGAGAGTTCTATAATGGGTATTTGTAAAGAAAAATATTTATAAAAATTGTGCTTTTAAAAGTGTGAATGTATTTAAATGAAAGATGTGCTCTTACAGTCTCAATATCATTAAAGTTTTCTGTGCAAGAATAAATATCCAGTTGCAATGTGTCAAGCATATAAATGAGAAGGATTGTCATGCATGTGAAAAACTGCATTGTTCTGATGTTTCTGAAGTAAATGACAAAAATCAGAGTAATTTTCATAACTTGGAGATTAGAAATGTATCTCTTTATTCTTATTAATATATTTGCCCCTCTTAATTATAAAGATTTAAATCTTATTTTAAAATAATTTCCTACAAAATATTCTTGGGGATAGAAGCTGCATGTTAATTCTGAATGGATTATTTGCCTAACCTTACAAAAGAGATAAATTGTTTCTGTTTGATAATAGCCAATTTTAAAAAAAAGGGATTTAGGATATCTGTCAAAAAATACTGATACCTATGTAGGAAAAGGGAACTCATATTCAGTTTAGCTGGTTTTATCTGTCATGCATATACCTTTACACGCAAGATTTGCTTTTCTGTTGATGCCAGTTAAAATTTACGGTATTTAAAAAAAAATATATAAAACTTAAAATTTCAAATAAACTTTTCCCATGTTTTTGTAAAACTTTTAATTTAGTTCAGTGTCAGTTCTCCTGTGAGACTGTAACACAAGGATCTTGACTGATTCACAGACTCACAGAATAGTTTGGGTAAAAAGGGACCTCTGGGCATCATCTGGTTCAATCACCAGCTCAGGGTAGGGGTAGCTCCAGAAAGTTGTCCAGATTTCTGTCCAGGCACAGTGTAAAGGCCTGCTCAGATGGAGAGCTCATAACTTCTCTCAGCCATCTATGCCAGTGTTTGATCACCCTTACAGTAAAAAATTGTTGTTTTGTGTTCCAATGTAATTTCACGTTTTTCATCATGTGCCATTACTTCTTCATAGTCACTACTTAGAAGAACCTTTCTCTCATATTTATTCCTGTCCATCAGGTATTCAAATACATTGGTAACACCTCTCTGATACTTCTCTTCTCTGGGCTGAGCAGTCCTGTCTCTCCCAACGTATCATTATATGAAGGATGCTCCAGTCCCTTAAACTTACTTGTTTCCTTTCACTGAACTCATTCCAGCAAATCCCTGTCTTGCACTGGGGATCTCATTGGCCCAGACATGGTCTCACCAGGGTTGAGTTGTAGGTACAATAGAATCACTGTAGGTACAATAGATTCACTGGCAGATTAATCTGATGAATTCCAACTTGCCATAGATAACTGGGGACAGCATCTCTGATTTGAGAGGAAATCGGAATGCTGTTTTGAGAGAAGAAAGTTAATGCTTTGAATGGGTGGGTACAGGACACACCCAGACATCGCTGCAACAAAATAGGATGAATGTTCCCATAAAATGAAGGAAATGAATGGCAAGCAAAGCTTCTGGAGAGGCCTCCATACTCCCAGGAAGCCATGTATTCCACACAAGGAAAGCCATTTTATATGCCTATATGGTCAATAAAAACAAGACATGTGGTGTGTCACAGCAGGTATGAACAGGTAAAGGTTGGCACAGTGTTCTTTAAATAGCACCATTTCTGCTCTGTTCCCTACACAGGGTTCTGTGAACACTGCACTTGACTATTTTTTTTTTTTGCATGAACCATGATGACATTAAAATAAACCCCAGATTTTCTTTAGAGTTTTGAGCTCAATACTTCCCATCAGGGTAGTATGTTTATTCATTATAGTGTCTTGAATCCCAGCAAAGCAGAAAACTGGGGTTGAAGATGCTTCATTCTCCTCCTGGCAAAGGACAATTAGTTGTACATGTAAACTGCTGTAGTAGATGGAAAGTAGTTGTAAGAAACCTAACAAAATATGAAGTACAGGAAAGAAATAAAAATGAGTAACTACTAAATTTGTCATTCTTAAGGGGAAAAAAATCAAGTACACAACATTTGCAAGCAGCAATTTTATTCAGAATCCCCAAGGTACAGTAGTACTATTGAAAATGTCTCACTTAGGCAAGCTTCACTGCTTTTAAAAGGCAGAAAAAGTCAGTGAACATCTGGCTGAGATCTATTATCAACATAAGCCTAATACTGCTTTTGTCCCCTCATTCAGTTATCCGGAGGCTCCATCTTCTTAGCAGTATCTCTTTATCTTTGGTCTCCATAGGCTTTTCCGTATTCTGGTGACAAAAAGGACCTAGCTTCAAATGCCAGTATTCAATGATAAGAATTAAATGTGGGTACCATGTACATATCCTTGAATTTCAATGTGGCTGACAGTTAGAAATTGGAATATCAGAAATAATGATGGGAACTGGGATATTAGCAGTAATAGATTTTAATTGATTTTATGATTCTTAACTTACCCAGGATTTACAGAGGAGCTACATGCCAATGATTAAATGGATCTCTTTGCTGTTTTATAAAAGTATTTACTTTGAATTTACAGATAGTGATTACTTAGTAGGGGGTTTTGTATCTGATAAGTCTTCATATTTTTCTTTAAAACAATCCTTCCTTCACTAAAGAATGTAATCATGATCTAGTAGTGTCTGCATGATCAAATTTTAATCTAGTAAGTTTTGTTTATTCAGCTATTATAGCCTATCAAATTGAGATCTTGAGTAGAGCAATTATTCTGAAGGAAGAGTGTCTAGCTTTTAAAAACTGATATTGCATATATTCTACTTGTTTTTTTGGAATTTTTATTAGCTTGGGCAACTGCCTGGACTTGACAAGCACGATCATGAATCAAATGACACAATAAATAATATTGCTATTTGATGGAGATGAGAAAAACAAAATAGCCCTAATTAATTCCTAAAGAACAATAACAATTTGTAGTCTTTTCCCCTGTGGGGTGTGTGTATGTATGTGTAAATAGCTTCTGCATCTGCAGTCATTTGCACTCACAGTTTGAAATTATTTGAGATTACTGGGAAGCACTGATTCAGAATGAGCCAATATGGTGGTGATGGTGTTAGCTGTGCCTCATGCTGCCAGTCCCTTGCTAGCCATGCTGGCCTGGTTATGCCAAGGCTACCTGAGAGCACCCTGTACTTGCCACTCTTCCATGAGATGAACCATGCCGTTTATTGTGTTTAGAACAGAAAATTTAAAAAGAAACTCTTCACCTGATTGTTCTAATTTTTCATATGTGTGGGGGCATAAAACAGTCCAACTATTTCTACAAGCAGGGAAATTTCAAAAAAAGGATTTTAAGTGTTTAGGATGTTGTTGGATACAGTGACAGCAGATACCACAGATTTACACAGGTGCATAAGGTGAAATAAAATGCATGTAAAATATGAACAATGGAGAGCAGTATGGATTTTGGATCTTTCTCTTCCAGACTTTCACAGTTTTTCTTCAGTGAAGTAATTGGATAAATTTACCCCAAATTTTCATTCCTAATGATGATGATGTTTTTTATTGACTGTTCATGCCTTTCTGAGGTAAGAATTTTTTTTTCTATTCTTTAAGGAAGGCAAATGCTGGTTAATAGTATCTGCCAAATCTTAACATTTTTTGATGTTATTGGCAAAATCTTGTAGGGATTAAGGTATGAAAACTTTTATTTGAACTCTTTTTCTCAACTGGATTTTGTCACTCATCTCTCCCTACTGCATCACTTTTTTTTGTGTGATGTATAACAGTATTGCTTTACCTGACAAAGCAAAAGAAATCAAAACTGAGAAAAACTGCAAATATGTCACATCCTTGAGGCAGAGCTGAAAGGAAACCTTTCAGAAACAAGTTGGTTGCATTTAATTATTCTAGGTCCTTCAAGATAAAATCCATCATATTTTTATGTACTGAGGTTATGAATGTCTATTTGTTGAGTGCACATGAAAAGGAAGCTTTTGGATTTAGCATGAAAGGACAGAGATTTAAGAATGTCCTGATCAATGTGCTGAGGTTGTTTGATGCAAGTCCAGAAAAAACCATCAGCTGTACGATTGATGCAGTCCATACAGTGACTGGTGAGACAAATTGTTCTGCTGGCCAAAGAGAAGTTTGGGTCAGAAAGGTCTGCCTCTGACATATTTTCTTATGATATTTCATTTTCAGCTTTGCCAACCACTTGACAAGTTAAACTCCCTTTGTACTGTTATAAAATAGTGAGTTCAAAATGAAGATCTGGAGCTTTAGGCAGATTTGGGCCATTATTTAAAATATTACAAACTCGCAGTATCATAGACTATTGTAACATATTGAGGTCAAATAATTTTCATGAGGACAAATGGTCATTCCTATTGCACATACCTTGCGCACTGTCCATGGGTAGGTGCCACAGTTTCCAATTCTAGATAACATCTATAAAATGTTTTGTACTGTAATGCATTGTTTGGGTGAATTCCAGTTGGGAAAGACTGAAGTCAGCTAAAAGTAGTTACAGTATAATTGTAAATAGAATTTGTATTTTGTGGTAAGTACTTTCAGTGTGCTTCTGGGCGTCTTGTCTCCTGTTGTTTGTTTTTTTTATCAGATACAAACTTTGAGAGAAGATACCTCTTCATATACCAGGATGACTACATGAGTCTGCCTTTCTCTTTGTACTTGTGCATGAAAACTGCTTTACCTTCTGAGCTGTGTTTTGCTACCTTTCCTTTGCCATGTGTGACATAGGGAGTAAGCAGAGAAAAGGTTGCAGCTGATTGGTCCTAACCCAGAGGAGATTTCCTACACTGGCTGTACTCAAGCAAGGCAAGTTGGTTCCTGCAGATTTTGAGACTCTTAGGGTTTGCTTAATTCTTAAGATATCTGACACTAGACTTTCACATCAAGTCTAGATTTCCTTTCTACACATTCAGGGATTTTCATACCTTTCTTTGCATATATTCATTGGCTTTTGTGCTACTTTTTAACCCTCTGGCTTTGCTGTAGCCATTTTCTTACTTTCCTCTTTGCCTAACTGCATGCCAAATCCCATGTCATTTACAGCATACAGAATAATCTTGTAAAACTAGGTCAGAAGGCTCTGATGACCTTCTCTTCCTCCATGAAAGTTCAGTTCTTTCATGGGTCATACCAAAAGTCAGCAAATATCTAATGCCTAGACACAATAGGAAGCATTTAGAGGAATATCTAATTAATTAACATATGTTAAGAAAAGCAACAGAAAAATGTTTTTTCATAATTTATATTTGTCTTTTAAGTTTGGATTCTTGGCTGTTGCTGCAGAGATGTCCTGAACTCTGTTTGGTGCCTGCTGAACATTGAAGTCTCTTGTGAGCCTCCAAATGGCAGAGCAGCCCAGAGCACTTCCCTGTGTGCCTATCTCCATGCTGGCATAGCAGTGAGAGATGTGGCAGCTCATCTCTTGGGGAGAATGTCTCTGATTCTTAGCACCTTTTAATTTAAAACCATTTTAGAAATACCTTGCACTGAAAAGTGGAGCACCCTCCTTTGCTCTATGGATCTCTGTGTGAAAATTGTCTTATCAGACAGTACACGTATTGATCTCAGGTGCTTCTGCTCTTTGTGCTGGGTTGGTCAAACAAGGTCCAGCAATGAGGAATTGTGGATGGAAGAGTGATTTTTTTTTTTTCTGTTTATGCTATTTCTGTAATAGAGCATAGTTAATAGGTTTTGCAATGACAAGTTTTATGAAGGTAAGGCAGGGAAATGTGACATTGCTATGGCTCTGCAGTATCATTTGAGATCTGTAGGATACTGCTCTAATGCCAGTTGCTATTATGAATACCAGTTGCAATTGAGGATCTCCTGTAAATTCTGTATCACATCTGCTAACCTTTGGCTGATGTCCTAGGGCATCCATATAAAATGAAACTTACCAGCTTTGTGTAGTTAACCTTTGTTATCTGAAGTGAGACCTTGTGTATCTAGTGCATAGGTGACCACCTCTATTTTGGTATCTATTCAGGTCTGGACCAGAATTCTGCCCCATATGTCTTGAAGCTAATTTACACATCAACTTAGTGGCTGCTTTGAGAAATTATACTGTCTGAATCTATGTCCCACATCCAGAAAACTCGGTGTAAGACAATGAAGCCAAGGGAGAGAAGCAGGAGCAAGAACAGTTGAGAGATCTTACTATGGACTGGCCCACTCCGACTGGCTTCTCTCTATGCAGCTGTGTGAAAGCTGAGTCCAAGGGCAATGCTGGCCTACATGAAGGTGGGCAGTGGTGCAAACAAGTGACAGTATATGTGTCTTGGAGCTGTAAAAATCCCAAACCATTGGAAAGTATGAGAATAGTTGGGCTTTCCTCCAGTACAACTATCTTGGCCTCTCAATAGACTTCAAAAGGATATTTGGTGAATTCTTCCTGCTCTTCCCTGGGGTAAACAAATGTGCCATCACATCTGCTTAAATAAATACACTTTCACTAAGACAACCAAACAGAAATTAGAAGAGGTTATTTGGGTTATTCGGTTGATTTTTTTCTTGTCTAACAACATATAATAGAAATGCAAGCCCATAAAGTATTTTTAATTGCCAATTTGAACTGTACAACAGAGGTCTGTTAGTCCTACCATGAGTTTCTTTAGGCTGACATTTCCAGGTGATTGCCTGCTACCCAACCTGCTGCCACCAAACCATTAGCTGTATTTCAGTATTTAGTGTTTTCTTTATATATAACACTGTGACTTAATGAATGAAACACTACAGTTTTTCCCATGCATATAGGCTGCTGAAAACACAGATTATTCTTCAGCATGAGCTCTGATCATTCTTCTAGACAGTACATTTTCAGGTGCCCTCTTTAATTTGTGATATTAATACTGAACTTGATCACTGTTCAGTGGTTTTACTGAAGTATTTACATATAGATTGGTGAAGTATTTTTTTCTAGAGTATTGAAAACTCTCCAGGCCAAATTGGAATCATAAACTTAACCACAGTATCTGTATGACATGAATATGATTTTTGCTTATGAAATTGCCTTGGAGGTTTACTTTCAAAGCAAATTGAGTGCATTTCCTTGGCTTCATACATTTAGCTCTGAACTATGTGGGGAATGACTCGGCAAGTGAGTGTTTTGAATGAGCAGCACTGAGTGTATTCTGAGAATTGTTTTTTTCCACATCAGCACCCTTTTAAGAAAGACAAACTATTTCAGTGAATTTTACCAAAAAATTTAATTTTAAAATGATGAAATAATTGTTAAGAACTACATTACTTTATTATGGAAAAAGAAACATTTCCCAGACTATAAGCTTAGTTACATAAAGTACCCTTTCACTTTATATTAAAATGGAAAGATAGACTGTTATACAAAACGTGGACCACTACTATTAATTATCTGATTTCAAGATCACCTCTGGCTGTTAAAAAGATTTATATTAATCTGTACTTGATAGATTTAGAAGGATTAAAGGAGTGTAGGAGAGCGAATAAAAAGAGAACATCTTCCCGTCTTCATTGTTAGATGACCTTGTGCCATGGTACTTTTAAATTGCTTACTTCCTATAACTCTATAAAGTTCTGTGTTTTCATTTCTGGATTAGATTGAAGTGTCAACTGGTTTTGATGAATTACAGTAGTAATATATGTTCATGTTCTTCTTTGCTCTTTTTTATTTATATATGTCCAGTATAATTTACTTCACCTAAGAAAGCTTTTAGGAAAGATTTTTTTTTTAATTACAGTCTAAGCAAAGTAATTTTTTTAAATGCCTTTATTGTTGTTCTGAAGAAACAAAGTGTATATTCAGCTGCTTAAAAAAAAACCTCAAATGAAAAGTTTATGTCAGATGTCCTGGTTTTCCATGTTCTGAAATTCAGAATATTTTGTAGAAAAAAAAGAGAGTTGTAAACCTTTACCCTGTAACTTGATCTCTGTGAAACTACTGAAATAAGGTCTCTCTCCTAGAGCAAAGGGTTAGCCTTACCTTCAATACTGGGGTCTTATTTATTTATTGCTGAAAGGTGCAGAGAGGAGCAGAGAGCTTTAAGTGCTTTACTTCCATTATTGAAGATTCTCAGTGATGCAGAACTTGAAAGCAAATAAAATCAAGATGCATTTATATACAGTATGTGTGCTACTGACTGGAATTCTAAAGGACGAGCCATACATACACTGGTTTATAGACTCACATCAGAGGGGACAGAGGTATCTCTAGTCAAGTGTATGTTGTGCTGATTAAGTGAGATTAATAAAGTTATACCATTAAATCTGTATATTCTTCATGTGAAAGTTGTATAAAGGGCAACAGCTTCTCTATACATTAGATAGGCCTGATATCTTTAACTGCAGTGAACATTTTATATATACAGTAATTTCACGACCATAAGGCGCACCAGACTATAAGGTGCACTTCTTTTTTTGTCACGAAGATCTGTGCAATGCGCAACAAAGTAACTAATTAGTAACAGAATCCTTCGATCGTGGCGTTTACTGGCAGATGCTGAATTTGCAAACATTTTTCACAGATTGGTGTAGCCTTTAAACGCAGCCCCAAGCGTCCTCCCTGTGCGCAGGGCCCGGCACTCCCACCCGCCCCCCGCTGGCGAGGTGGGGCTTGGGGCGGCCACGGCTCCCACCTCGGGGTTGCTGCGGTTCAGGGCGGCTCGGGCCGCTCATGGTTCAGGACTGTCTGCGGCTCGGGGCGGCGTGGCGTTACCTGCTCCCGTTCAGCCCACACGGCTGCCAGGGGCTGGGACCGGGGGTTAGGCGGTCCCTCTCAGCCCGAGCGGCTGCCGGGGGCTGGGACTGGGGGCTGGTCGCTCCTGCCCCCCCTCGTGGCTCGGCGCTCCCATGGCACCACCCCCCGTTGCAGCTGGGCTCGCACTTTTTTTTGCAGCGAGGAGCTGCGCCGCGTGCAACAAAGTAATGAATTACTGGCAGGTGCTCAGTTTGCAAACATTTTTCACAGATTGGCGTAGCCTTTAAACACAGACTCAGGTGCCCTCCCAGTGCTGCGGCCCCGGCACTCCCACCCGCCCCCGGCACAGGCTGGCGCGGCTCCTGGCTACCCTGCCCGGCGCTGGCTGGTGCAGCTCGGCTTGCGTCTCAGCCGCCACGGCCGCCGGTGGCTCCTTCCCCCCGCACCCGGGCTGCGGCCGCCTGCGGATCCTTCTTCCCCTTGTGCCCGGGCCGGGGCCGGTGGCAGCTCCCTCCCTCCCCGCGTGGCTCCTGCCGGCTGCGGCCGCCAGCTCCCACCCCCCTCACAACTCGGCGCTCCCACAGCACCGCCCCCGCCATTGCGGCTCACACTTCTGGGTTGGCAAATTTCACAACTTTGTCCATTATATAAGGTGCACCGGACTATAAGGTGCACTTCCGGGTTTGGGGGAAAATTTTAGTCAAAAGGGTGCGCCTTATAGTCATGAAATTACTGCAACCAAAAGAACAAAGTAATTTAGTATAACCAACAATAAAGGACACGTTTGTATTTCTCCTTAACTCTGGGATTTTACATGAAGATAGTTGTGTTGTTTTCAGTTTAAAAAAAAACCTTCAATCTTAGAGAAATACTTGTTTTTCTGAAAGAACAGAGTGAACTCAGAGATATCTGAGCACAGGAAATCTGTTGTTGCAACTTTGATATTGTGAAAAATAATAAGCAACTCTAATAAAAACCTCCAAATATTTTATATATACTTTACATATTTCCTCATTTTAGGAGCTGTCATGAGGGAATTAACTGCACTATACCATACAGGGGAAGTGGTACATTATGATATCTGGTGTGTATGGTTCTCTGTTTTTTTCCCCAGTAGCTCACAGGAGTGTGAGCACATGCTACAGTGAGAATAAAAACAACCATAAGTTATAAAGGGTTAAGTATCAGAAGAAGTTTTATATCAGTGCTTACTGAATCTCATGAATATCAAGAGCTTTTTGTATCTTTGTCAAAGCAGTCTACACTTTCTCTTGTGGCTTTAAGCAGCTTCTCTGACTATTGTATTTCTGTATCCCACTGTGTGCTGTGTGCACATCTCAAACAGAACTGGTGCTGCAGCTGTAGTTTCACTACAAATGGTGATAAGAAAGTACCTGCCCTCCTATCTGTTGTTTCCAAATACAGCATTTGATTGACTGGACCAGTTCCTCAAACTGTACATCATTTCTCCAATGGCCACCTATCATTTAACATTGTTGTTACTGGCTTTGGTTGTGATGTATTTTTCTTTCCAAAGCAATAGAGTATTTTGAATGAAAAAAAGGCGATAAAATGAGATGTCTAAACAGAAACAATTAAAGTAACAACACCATCCTATGCAGTTTACTACTGTGGTTCAAATATAGGAGTAAATCAGGAGATGTAGTCTGCTTTTAGTAAAAGATTTTCTGCTGTGGACTTCACAGATTAATATTAGAGGTAGTGTGCTTTTGCTGGCTATTTGTCTATTGCTCTGTTTCTTCTTCCAATTGTTTTTAAATTGCAACCATATCTTTCTGACAGAAACACGTTGCCATGGAGAAAAAAATCATAGGAAGGTTTGGCTCTAGGAGCACCTCTTTAAGCAGCTCAAAATCCAATTGCTCCATTCCTAGGAAATGTGTTACTAAAGCCCTGTAAGACTCTACCAAGTAGATGCGAAAAGATGGTAGTTGCTAATGCTGTAGGCTACAATGCTACCAAAATAGTATGAGTCCTCTGACCTGAACCATGGTACCTTGTCTTATTCTGGTAGTATGAGCTTAGATTGTTTGCTGGGGGATGGGGAAGGGAAGAGGCCAAGGACTGGCTTGGGAAGGAAGATCTGCAAAGATTTCCTCTGTTGTTAGTGAAAAGACAGAAGAAGTGCCTTAAAAAGATGTTCTTCACAAGGACCCACATCAACTATCTGAAGTAATAAAGAGGAGCACTCTCTGGTATGGTAGCTCATCTGTCATTTTTCAGGATGCTTCTTCGATTATTTTTGGCTCAGGCAAACTGTCTATCCAGAAACTACACCCAAAATTACACTCAAGGTATGTTTCCCATCTTACTAGTCAAACTGGCCTGAAAGTACAAATAAGTCCTTATAGAACGATAAATATCTCTTCAAGCCCACTACCTCATATAATTTCTAATTTCCAGCTTGTGAAAAAGGGAGTTGGAATGGCAGTGAAAGAAGCAACTGCCCAAGCATCTTGCAGTGTCTGCTAAGGATGCTGTATGTTGTCTTTCATTCACCTGGGCTGAACTGGGAAATGTGGCTGTGAGGTGGGGATAGAAGGATTGTCTTTCTACCAGAGTGTAGTAAATGGGGAAAACTTAGTTTAAAATCAAGTGTTTCCAATTGTTTTACTTTTTTAAACCTTTCAGGAATGACAAACTCAGCCATGACAAGCAGAGCTTGATCCAGTGCATGGTATCATGCTGCTTTGGTTTCACCCCAAAAACCTTCTGCTTTCTTTGCGAGTTTTTGTTACATCTTCTAGGCAGATATTCTGATACTAGCCTATTTCTTATGTAATTTCATTATTTGCTTGCACTTTTTGTATCCTTGTGTTCATTTATATTAAATTAATTGTATAAATTTTCCATTCTCCCTCTGCACCTGAAATTTTACGCTGCTTATGTATCCTTTTTATTTATCTTTCAATATCTTTTTCAATCCTGTTTTTATTTGCTATGGACTTTTTCTCATCCTAGTGCACATATTGTTGGATAATACGTACCACCCTTGGATATGCTGTAATTGCTTTCTGAACAGTTTCCATTTCCTCCGTGTCCTTCCCTCCTCCCACACCTCCCATTAGGCGCTTAACCCACTGGATTGCCTCCAGCACTTCCCCATTCTTCTATGTTCAAAGTCCTTGGGGGTTTTTTATTCCTCTTGTAGGTTCAGTCTGCAGTAATGAATCCAACTGGATTATGGTCATTAGTGAGTCCTCCACCTCTGTCTCCTAACAGCTGCACTGTAGAAAGTCAGAACTTTCGTCTTTTTTTCCACCTTTTAATACATTGAGGATATAGAACATGACTGTTGCTTGATTTATTTCTCTCATTGTGTCTCTTTCCCTGTGTGTCTGATAGCTGAAATCTCCTCTTATTAGTTTTGACATTTTTCTATATCTCATATGTTTCTTGTTCTTTCTGATCCTATTTTTTTCTGGTTTATATCCAGTCTGTACTGCCACCTTGCTCCCCTATTGCCTCGAATTTTGAGCTATGATGATCCTTTCAAACAGCTGCAAAAACTTTTGGCTTCTTCAAAGTTTTTGCCTGTTGGAAAGAAAGAATTTTAAACCAAGCCATTACTGCCTGAGTGGTGCCTGCCTTAGCAGGGCGCGCTCCCCTGCGTGCAGCTCCCTCTCTCAGTGTTCTCAGTGCTCTGGCCCCAAATCAAGCAATTAAAGCACGTGCTTAAGTTCAGTCATGTGAGGAGCAGCATTAACTCACCAGGACTGCTTACATGCCTAAAGCTGGCACAGGACTAAACTCTTTGCTAAATCAAAATGTTGGAGCTGTGATTTTAATGCAGCTTGGGTAATGAAGGCTGTACGTCCTGACACCTGAAAGGTGCACAGTAACTCATTCTAGTAGACACGTGGGTGTGGAGGCAGAGAATTCTCTCCCGCATCTACATCTTAATAGCGAGTGTGTCTGCGTTCATTTGTGTACACACACAATGGCAGGGAACACAGCACTATGTTTGAGAATATCAAGCACTTTGTAAAAGCAAATGTAAAGAATCTAGGCCTTATTCATTGCCTGCAGATGCAGTAAAAAAATCCCATTGACTCCAGTAGGCACAGTTTAGGGACTAGAGAATAACACTGCAACAGCATTTATCAAACAGCTCCCTACCATGGACATATCTCTTACTGCAGTGTGACTCTACTGTGCCTTACACTGTATGTACAAACTTTACTGAGACTGGTGGTTGACTTATTTTCCTTCTTCCAGGTTATGTTAATGCCTGAAAAAATATTTAAATAAGCATTTATAAATCATCTAATTTTTCTAACCTTTATCCTATCTCCTGCTCAGAGTCTTTTAAACATTACAGTGATAATCCTACTGAGCATTTAGATAATTACGTACCAACCCTTTCCATCAGAGATGACTTAGCAAATAGTGGGTTTGCTATTGTATCTTGGGTTGTAGGGTGAGCATTATCAAAATTAATACCAATACGAGACAAGGATATTTATTCTAATCCATGTCTTGTAGTTTTCAATAATGTTTTAAAGAAAATTAAATCACCTCTGAAAACTGAATTTTCAGGGTGAAATTGCATATTGTCACAGCCGTGATGTGTCACATTCATTTTGTTACAAATTAATATATCAGCTTAGATTTATTTTAGCATGGCTTATGCTTTCCAAATTCAAGTTTTAAAGGTTCACTCTTAATATTCTTTCAGCGAAATGCATCTGGAGAGACAGTTGGATCTCATTTATAAGCCTCTCTCCCTTTCTGCCTTATGCCATAATAAATGTTCTCAACTATAAGATTTTAGGTGAGATCAATTGTGCTTCCCGCTTATCCCCTTTCTGACTGGCAAATTTTTAAAAAAAGATTATTTCTTTCTCATAGCTTTTAAAAAGGGAGGACTTACTTGATTAATTTTTAAAAGTAGATAATTTAATAGTCTTGAATTACTGATCGAATTCCATCTGTAGGTTGGCATTTATTACAGCAAGCAAAAATAAGAGTACTGTGCACATCACAGCTTCTTTCTTCACTGCCAAGAACTATTTGCCATATCAAACAATTTGCTTCCAAACTTTTATTTTTTAATATGTTGTAGTTTTGTGATAGTTATCTTTGATAGGTATCTGCACAGACTAAAGTCCTAAAATGAATGAAGAACTCTGGGTTCAAAGTATTCATTTGTTAGTAATTCTGGCTTGGGGAAAACTTAAATCTTTATCTTTGGATTGAATTGCTTAAAATATATACTTTTCTTTTTAAAGTGAAGCAATTTACATCTCATAGCATAGTGAATAGGAAAATCCAGATGCAGATATTTTATGTCTATGCCAGCCCTAGTAAGGTTGCAACGAAGAGGAAGAAACATCAGATCTTTTGGGATTCACCATAAGAGATTTAGTGGCCAGAGAGGTCAATAAGAAGCTCACTGTGGTGTGTCTGACTGGGATGGAGTTAATGTTTTTCCAGCAGCCTGTAGGGTCCTGCGCTTTCCATCTGTGGCTAAACCAGTGCAGCTCACACACTGGTGTGTTGGCTGTGGCTGGGAAGTGTTCCTGCAGCAGCAAGACTCTCTCTTGTTTCTTGTCTCTGCCCTCCTCCCCATTCTCCCAAAGGCAAGTAGGCTGAGCCTGGGCAGGAGGCTGGAAGGGGACACAGATCCGGAACAGCCAACCCCAACTGACCAAATTGACCAAATCAAAATGGAAAATGATGAAAGGCCACATTTTTCTGTGATTCTTATGTAATCCCATGAAAACTTGTGGAAGTGTTGTAACAAAACAAAATAGTGTAGAATGGAAGGTGGCATAAAAAGCAGATAGATATTAGCTTTGCTCTTCAAATGCCAATGCCCTATATATATATATATATATATTCCTCAACTTCCAATATTTTCACTATGTGATAAGATATATCAATAAAGTGTGAAATGCTAACAAAGTAATGAAATATTTTATAAAGGAGTTCCAAAAATATATCCCCCAATGGCAGCAAGATATCTGTGCTTAGTGTGTGTTGCCATCACTGACCGATTATGTTTTTTAAATTAAGAGTTAACCAAGAGATGCATAACATATTCTCTAAAAGAAAACTGGAGGGTAAAATCCATATTATATGACCATAGGTTTCATTTTCGCAGGCCATCAGTGGTCTGAATGCTCTTTAGCCCTCCTAGCCAATATCCACAATTATGCTTGAACATTCGCTCCTGAAGGACTCTGCCCAAGCGAGGCTCCTGAAAGAATGTGATTTTGTCAAACTCTGACAAAATGTTATCTAAGAGTTAGTGTGCAGTGCCACTTTATGATGAATAGGGAGGTGACAGCAGTTTTCTAAGGGAAAGTCTGAGGTTTAGCTACACAATGAGCTTTCTGCGATTTACAGACATACAGCATAGCAATGGCAAGAGGGGACAATCAACTTTCTTCATTCCTAGGTCAAAGCACTTTCCCTCTGCTCATATAAATAAGGAATCTCTTGCAGATGAGTACCATAATGGAAAAACATCTCCATGTTCTTCCCTAATCACATAAATCAGTATAATATACATCTCTCTTGGCTGAAATATCAGTTTTCTGCAAAATCAAGTCTGTTTCATGTTTCTGATCATAATACAAAATTAATTGAATTTCATGCCAATGAGACTGCAGGTGCAGAATCACTCCCATCTAAATAGAACCACAGTCACAGTTTTTAAGGCAGATTCATCAGAAATCAATGTCATAGAGGTAATGGTGGTCTAATAACATGCAGCAGGTGGCCTAGAGAAGGAACTACAAGATATGGGGGAAACTACTAAATTGCCATCCTCTTCAATGAGAAGAAAAGATGGAAAGGAAAGAGGAAAGAGAAATCTTGCAGCGTCTCTGTTGAAAAACTGCTGCCAGCAGTTCTATTAAATTCGGTACCAGTAGTTGCAGTAAATGCAAGTGCTAGAGAGACCATGAGGAGTGTGTGGGGGGGGCAGGGGGATGACAACGACTGTCTGTTAAAGAAATACCTTACATTTAAGTGATGTTAAATACAATTTAGTGTAAGAACGTGTAGAAGTAGTTTCCACTGAGCAGATCAGGAAAATACTCCTTGATGCAATCTTACAACACATTTCCCTAATTTCCCTTCATGAAAGGATATATGACTTAGCATCTCTTGATAAAAGGATGAATGAGTGTGAGTGTTGAGTGTTCACAGGGTCATTATTAATTTTAAAGAATTATTAAAATATGGTTTATTTGTTAAGAGAAGGCAGAAACACTTATGCCACGCCACCTCTTCTGCCTGGAGTTTGCGTGCAACTGATAGACTTAATGCTCAGGGGATTAAGTGGGTCAGTGTCCAGTGGTGGGTTACTCCCCCAGGGAGAGCAGGGCATAGGAGCTGGCTCTGTGCAGAGGCTGTCACTTCAGACAGAGCATTGCATGATCACAACTGCACTGCTTCCAGGGTCAGCACTAGGAAGTCAAAAGCAGTTTTAGCTACTTCTCCATGGCTGATTGATCAATTCATGACTCCTACAAGCCCGAGCCTGCTCCTTAGAGTGAACTGAGAGTCCTGGGGTGCCTGTTTCAGAGGCAATTAACTGTCCCTCAGCAGAATCAGCTGGGCTCATTTGCTCTGGCTCAGTCCCAGCACCCCGCTGAGCACCAGAGAGCCAACCTCACGGCTTTGCATTATTCCTCCCAGGGCAGTGAATTCCAGGATGCTTATTAACTCCCCCAGCAGCACTTTGGGAGCAGACAGAGCCAGCTCAGATCTGCGGCCGTGTGCCAGAAACCATTGATCAGAGGGTGCTACAGGGCACAGCAAGGAGTCTGAGTCTCTTCTGTTCTCAGCTCCATCTCATGCTGAATGCTGGCTGACTTCAGTGGCATTTCTTCAGTATCCCAGCACTGTGTTTCCACTAATCATATTTTGGGGGATCGACATTAGTGTCTCTTAATTTACCCCAGATAATAGAGAATTCAGCTGCAATAATTCTGGAGCTTACCTCATTGGCAGATGGAAGAGAGAATTTTTCCAAGGATGGTTGTTGGGTGGCTTTGTGATCCTGTAGTGATTTCAGCCCTAAAGCCTATCAAGTGGGAAATATGAAGATTATGTTAACTGTACATAGGCCATATAGTCCAGTATCAAGGTTGTGCTATTCAATCCAATATTTAGAAAGCCTGCTGCTATTATCAGAGACTGCATATGAGAAACACCTTCAGGAGTGATCAAAGGCACATCTAGGGTGGACACAGAACAAATAAAAGAAGTGTCCCACCCTCCTTTTGGATACTGCACACTCTGCAAGAGGAGGCAAGAACTGTCTGAGCTGGATGTGACGGATGACAAATCCTCTGCTTTCCATTAGGTGGATACAGGTGCTAAAAAATTAGGCAAAGTACTGTATCAGCTATTCTATGCAGCCCCTGCATACATCAAAGATCTGTAGGCCAAGAAGTAAAAGTGTATCCTTCTACTGCTTTTTTTTCCTGCCTTGTGTTAAGGGAATAATCCTTTCTTGTCCTGCCAGCTCATGAAAGCACAAAGAATGAATTTATGTGCTTGTGAAAAAACCTCTTCTGATAATACCTTCTGAAACCTTAAAATGAGCTCCCAAATTGGTCTTTTATGTGAGTAAGTGCTGTCAAAGTTACAGAAGTGCTTTCTGGAGCAACTGTTGTGTAGAAACCTGTTGTAGTAAACACTCTCTTATTTCTGTTGCTTAGTTTTTATGTTGTTATGTGCAATAGAGAAAGTAATAAGAAAAGCAAAAGAATAGCTACTAGAACAATTATGACATTTAAGGAAAAAGGGAAAACAGCAGTGAAAATGTAGCTAAGGAAGCTTATTTGGTTGCTGTACTTGCTAGAAAATATCCAGTCTATGCATTATTCTGTGAAAGCAGTCATGACAGTTGAATTGCTGTCAGAATATCCCTATTACTATGGAAAAAAATGAGAATAAAATAGTTGTATTAAACTGAGACACAAACCCAATTTCTTTCCCGATACAAGACTAGGAAAAAAAAAACAAAACACTTTTTTCTTGTCTCAACCTCACAGCAGGGTTTGACTCATAGTTGGAATAATTTGATAATCGAAATCAAATAACCATCAACTTGCTGATTTATTTGCAAAAGTATTTTTAATTTGTTTGTTGCATTACTCAGTTTTAGTTTAATAAGTAATGGTCTTTACATCTTAATGTGTTTATTAAATCTTTATAGTGTAATCTAAATTTCTTCTAATATGCAATAAGGAAAATTATAGAGAGTCATTTGTTCTTTCAAACTGTATCTGTTTCAGCATGTCAAGACTGAAATATATCAGCTATAGTATTTGTGTACCCATTATTTCTCATCCTTATAATGAAAATGTTCAAAAAAAAAGGAACTGAGAGAAAGGAATTCTCAGTCTGGGGAGAAGGGAAAAAGTTTTCAGTGAAAAATAAGATCTCAGCAGACAAAGAGTTAACTCAGATGGCTTTGAGGAAAAGCCCCTTTTGAAGAAAACAGACAATATATTGGAGTTGCTGAGATGACAGTATTGGAGAGTACCTAGAACCAGAATCACAGAATGACAGAACAGTTTGGGCTGGAAGGGACCTTAAGGATGCCGTGGGCAGTGGCACCTTCCACTAAATCAGGTTTCTCAGGGACCAATCTGACCTGGCCTTGAACACTTCCAGGGATGGGGCATCCACAGTTTCCCCGGCCATCCTTTTCCACTGCCTCACCACCCTCACAGTAGAGAATTTCTTCTTCATATCTAATAGAAATCCCTCTTCTTTTAGTTTAAAACCATTAAAACCATTTTCCCTTGTCCCATCAATATCTGACCATGTAAAAATTCACTGTCCCTCTTTTTCAGAATACCCTTCAGGTACTGGAAGGTGCTATAAGATCTCCTCAGAGCATTCTTCTCTCTAGGCTGAACAGCTTCAGCTCTCTCAGCCTGTACTCATAGCAGAGATATTCCAGCCTTCTGGCAACTGTTGTCGTCTTCCTGTGAACTCTCTTGAAGAAGTCCATGTCTTTCATGTACTGAGGGCTCCAGATTTGGACACAGTATTCCAGGTGGGGTTCTTGCAAGGGCAGAGCAGATGTTGAAGCCAAGTTGCACAGAAAACATAGATGGAGAATTAGACTTTTCCCAACAGCTAGTGCAAGTTTGTTATCATTAACTTAGGCAAATAAATATTAATGATAGTTAGGGTATATATTATTGACTGGCAGTGGATATCTCTGAGAAACATGCCTTTATTTTGTGTGCAAGATGTGGCACGTGTAATTCCTTGCAGTTAGTGCTAGCTGACTGATGGTTCTGTGCATGCTGGTGCCATCAGGGATTACCTTTCATGATCTGGATAATAAACTGGGTCTTAGAGAATTGCCCCCAGGCTGAATCAGCTGTAAGCCAAGCTTTGCCAATTTGGACCACAAAGGGTCCAACAGTCCACTCGGCACTCACTGGCACAGTGCTGGCATCGGTCATGGAGCAGCCCATGCAGAAGTCATGGAAATGGTGGAGACCTGTTACAGAGCAGAGCTCCCACAAGTCCTCGTGATGAGGAGGTTCCTTCCAAAACTAACTCCTGTTTCTTTCAGCCATGGTCCTTTGTTTTTGTTTTGGGTTTTGCTGTCACTTTTTTTGTTTTGTTTTGTTTTGTTTTTTGTTTGTGAGGGGGCAAGGGAGGGGATGGTTTTTGCATTGCTGGAGCTAAAAAAAATGAAATCCACAGCTCTCCATTAAACATATTTCAGCATTGGCTATTTGAGGAGGCTGAAGAATGATTTAAAAAGGAAAATAACTAAGTGAAGGGAAAGCCAGGAGAAGGTTGTTCAAGGACTGACCAAAAGGAAACCTCTTATATTTTCTGAAGATGTATTTCTAAAATCTATTTCTCTGGTATTTGAGTGTTTTTATTTGTTTTCTCTCAGCAGGGCTAAAGGTTGATAATTTGATGATCTCTACAGAAGCTTTACCTGTCTTCATCTTCCCCTAAATCCAGACTATTGAAATAATATAATCAGATAGTAGTTTCTTCATATAGTGGTTAGTCAATTGTTACTACAGAACAAATAAATGTAATTAAAGTCAAAGTGAAACAAAGGAAAAGTGAAAGTTGAGTGCTGCATTAACGTGCCATGCTAGCCCAGATCCTGAATCCAATCTTAAAATTAAAAAGTATCATTTATCTGGCTGTAATTATATTTGACTAATAGCAGAAATTTATTCTTGGTCTCATTCATTTTGGATTATCCATATTTGTAAAATAAGCAATTGAAAGGACCTTGATCAAGGAGTATTTTTAAATTGTTTGCTTTTTAATGAGAGAAGAGAGATCAAACAGTAAGCTAGCAGTACCTCAGAGAAATGAATCTGTTAAGGGAATGCAATGATTAGGGAGATTTTTATCTGTGCAGAGGAGAGAAATCTGAAACTGCTCATTCAGATTCGAGTCTACTTCACCTGTGCCACTTAGTGAGACAAAAGCTTGACTTTAAATTTGTACACAGGAGAAAATCTGCATTAATATAAGCTGACTAAAAGTCCACACTGGGGGAATTTTCTGTTTTCTTTATTGTTTATTATAAATTTTTGATTGAGTTAGATCTAATAAATTGTGCCTGTGCAAACAACCAACACATAAGTTCAGACAAAAAGAGCAGACTATTCTGTGTTTCACTGACACATGCAGTTAGGTGGCCCATTAGCATTTTTATCATGTGAATGGCTGCCCCATGGGAGCATCAAATGGTGAAATCTGCATTTTGACCTACCATGGCTCTGAGTCATTCACCCAGAGAAAGAGCTCCGAATTCCCCTCAACCACTCTTGCACATATCTTTAATATCAGTCCTCTCCATAGCACACACATACTGTATGTTATATTTTATGAGTAAATCTTCCACCCATGGGGATTCACATTGAGGACATTTCTGGTACTAGCTCTGTCCCTCACTGTCCTACTTTTTTTTAAGCCTCTTAGATGTGAAACTGAAATTTTAGTTAAATGTGGTAAAACAAGGAAAACCTATTTTTATTCTCAAATGATGAAACTTTCTGGTGCATTGGCTGGGACTAAACTTGAGGGTGGTAAATTTTCTGCATAGTATGTAGGGAGTTAGCTACACGAGTCATTAACATTAATTCCCATCTGTAAATAATTTTGAAATACTTTAACCAGCAGGGGAGCTATTTCATCTTTTATACTTAGCTGATTGTAAAAATGTATGCTGAAACCATCTGGCCTTAGTGCTTTGTTGGACTTCAGGCTTTTAATAGCCAGTCTGATTTCCTTCGCTGTATTGGGGTTTTCCAATCCCTGGCTCAATTCTCCTTCCACACTAGGCAATACCGTGTTGCTATTTGTTTGTCAATCAATCGCTATCTCACCAATTGAGATGAATAACAGAGTTGCTATAAAAACTTAGGAAGGCTTTGAGCCTAATTCTCATTCATGCTAAAGTTACTTTACACTACTCCGGTTGCTCATTTACTGGGTGTAAATGCAATTTACTGCCTGAGCAATACAAAGCGACTGTAACATAAATGAAAATCAGGTCCCCTATGTTCAGAGCAGCTAACAAATTCAAATTGCTGAGTACTATTTTCCCACAGGAGCTAGTGTACTAGAATTTCAATGCATATAAAGAATGCAGCAAGCCAATTAAAAATGAAGATATTAAACAAGGAATTGAATGGTTATTTCTAAGGTCTGTTTAGAGACGCTTGATCCAAACAATGAGACCAACTTAGGCTGGCTGTTTCAAATGTGCCAACTTCATCTAAAGTTCAGCCCTGCGTGCTGTTTGGAGATTTGCCACAGTACATGGAGCAAACTATTCTTATAACATAGAGAAAGAGGACTACATTTCAGAGGTGCATGCAAGGCTCCCTGACTTACCTGATAGCATTTCCCTCCGAGGGACTCTTACTGAGATTCAACAGTTGTTAACTAATGATGCACAACAGTGTGTTTTTGTAATGGTTGAATGAGGGGATAATGGCAGAAGTATCCTGAAACTGTAGCTACGACAAATGCCAAAGCAGACGCTGCTACTTCACTGCTTTTCCCATTTCTGAAGTCATGCTTTTTATTGCCTAAAATCTTAAAAAATGTGTTTCCTTATAGTGCTCTGTAATGATGGTGATGATCTGAGCCTATGATGGTCTACAGGAAGGAAGATATTTTATAGCAAGTAGGCTGTGGAGTGGCCTATTCCAGTTTAGACAGAGGTCAGTCATCCCCATGTTCTCCTTATACCTCTTACCCCTTTCTTACACCTGCATATTCATATCAGCATGAATATCCACTTTGATGTGAAGTTCACATTTCTGTCCCTCTCCTCCTTTTCTTTTGGTCGGCTGAAGACACTTCAATAACCCACAAACTAGTAAGGAGTTGTTGAATTGTGGAAATCACAGGCACAAGAAGACTGATTTGTGATTTGCTAATATATGAATAGCATATATGCTGTAATTGTCCTCTTTGTTCTGTTCACTACTTCAGACCTATCAATCTGTGCCTATTCTTCTCCCACCAGCTGCTTATCAACTGATTTCAATCCTATCTTCACCTTGCCGAAGAGCATAGGCAATGTAGTGTATACATCATCTTATACAAAGATTAATAGCCTTCTGTGGCTGCTAAATAACAGCCTGGCTGTCTAACCTGGGGCTGTGTTAAGGTGTGCACACCACAGTCCAGATCCTTCCTTTGCTTCAGCAGCATTCTCAGATACCATGCTGTCTTTGCAGAACTCCTCATGATGAAGAGCTCCTGAGGCTTCATTCTGTGAAGGAAAACCCATGAAGTTCCTCTCCTGAAGTAACTGGTGTGTTCCTGTTGCACAAATAAACACCAACAGGTTTTGTCCATTTAAAAGTGACTTTTGTACTTTTCTAAGGAAGACCTGTGCCTAAAATTACTTTGCTGATTTTTAAATGAAATGTAAAATTCAGCCAATGGTTTCTATAAGTAGACAACAGGCTTTGTGCTTAAGGCTGTTTATAAAGAGAAACCTCCTATTCTTTGACATTGAGCATTGTGATTTACACCATTGTAATTGATAGTGGAATATTTTCCCAGTTCTCAGTTCAGATAAATCAGTGTAAGAAGTAAAATATTTTTGAGATGTTGCTGCTTCTATCGTAACTTTCCATTTTGTTGTGAGAAAAATAATCTATGTAAGTGTTCAAGAGCTAAGTTGATCATCATATATTACTTAGGCCATTATGATTAGTTTGGCAAATATTAAAATGCTATAACATTATTTAATGTTGTCGTGAATGTAGGAATTTGTAGTGCCATGTATTTTTGCAAGATGCAGACTTGCAAAAGTTGATTTGCATATTCTGTGGTAAAGAGCATTAAAAATTCAGCGTTTTACTGAGTTTTATTGCAAAATGAAACAGTTTCTGTAATTGTGTATTTGGAATGTTTGTACTTTGCATTCTTTGAAATTTGTCAGTCTTCACAAAGAATATCTCAGTGTTTTATTTTCATTACTATCTTGCATTTGAAACCAAACTTTATTTCAGGTTTAGACACTGAGTAAAAGCTTGTAGTGATTTATTGTACAATAGGAAAGAAACAAAAATTTTGCTTGTTGGATACAGTTAATTTTGATTAGAAGATTCTTCAAAAGTGCTCAGTAATTCCAGGCTGAGTGTTGTCATTCCTACGCAATGCTGTGATCTGTTCCACTGATTGAGAAACATACGTCCACTCTCAGGCTCTTTCCTTCACATCTTTGTGGTGTTTGAAAAGTGGAGTCCCAGCCTTTACTTACAGCAGAGTGAAGTGAGATATGCAAGATGTCTGTGCCGGATGGGGTAAGGGGCTCCAAACAGACCTCAGAACATCTAAATGTCATGCCTACCTTACACCATTGATGCAAATGTAAACCTCCGATAAGCAAAGCTAAAAGAGCAGATGTAAAGAGACAGGGATTTTCTCACTCTCAGCATGCTTGGGAGCTGCCTTGGGAGTTGCAGAGGTAATTTTTCCTGAGAGAAAGGTGAGAGCTGTTTCCTACCACTGTCAGAAGCCCTGAAGAATAGCTACAGCATATCTAGAGCTCTGACTGCCACAACAGGGGATATTTGTCTTGGTGACATTTGAATGATGATTTCTCAGTGTTATTTTCCTGTATTGCAACTATTTGCTCCATTGCCACACTCCATAGGAAAAATCATTGTCAAAACTGGGCCAGTTTTACTCCAGGAGTGTTAATCTGCCTTGGAAATGCCTCTAAGCCACACACTTCATCTACCTGGCTTTTGGGGGCACTCCTGCTTTTTGGCTGCTGTTACTGTACAGCAAATAGCAAAAAGATTTTATCTGTGGGAAGAAAGCAGTGACTATCGACATCAATAGGTACATTTGTAGGATGCTGACATGATCAGAAAGAATGCAATATAGCTAAACCCTTTTAAAATGAGGTTAAAATTCAGCTATGTTGCCCACAGCTGTCCATTCACTCTAATTCGGTGGTAGTGAATTCCTGCCTGTCACTTCATCGTCCACTGCAATCCCCATATAGGCAGGCATTCCTTTGACTCAACCCAAATCCCCTCAATATGCCCTGATCTTCAGACACATTCACATCATGATTTATGCACCATTGTGTAGCTCAGCATACAGGGACCATGTGGAAAAGCAGAGAAGCAAAGCCTAAATAAAGATTTGTGGATAAAGGAATCACCCAAGAGGGAAGAGAGCACCGACTTCCACACAAGACTTCTCGAACCAGAACACTTTACATTAAACTATATTTGTTTAAAAATACCACCAACCTTCAGAGCAAGGACCAAAGCTTCCTCCCCATGTCGTAGCAGAATGCCCAGAACACTTCCTGTTTTAGCATAAGGAGATTGGACAGTTTTTGTTTTTTTCTTTTTGAATATGTTGTCTTCACAAAAACAGAAATGTAAACTTCGAAAAGTTGTTCTATTCCTTTACTACTGACAAGATCATTTTTAACAGTTAAAAATAATAATGTTAGAAGAAATAGCTATATCACAGAATGATCAAAATAACTATAACTGAAAAATATTCCATTTCTGTATGGCAAAATGGCTTTCTTATAACAAATCAGCATTGTTGTTTTGCTTGGGTGAGTCACTTCACAAGAAAAAATATAACATTTAAATACAGAATGATTTACTTTTAAATTACAAACCGTATGTTTTAGCTTTAAATGAATGTGCAATAATCCTTCATTGCCTCACAAATATATTTTTGTTTTTCCTTTAGTTTGTAACTCACAAACTAGAACATTTTGGAAAAAACACCCGTCTTTTCTCTTACAGGTCTATAATAAGAAGAATAGCAAGACACAATTCCACAGAGATATAGCTTGAGAAGTTAAGCAGTTTGAGACCTTTCAGACTGTTTTATTTTCCTCTGAAATTGACTTTGCAATCAGATATGTCTTTGTTGTAATCTTGTTTATTTTTGAAAAATGTACATGGAATCCTATTTTCCTGAATATGGTAGAAAATAAGAAACAGGAGACACATCTTTCATCTGATAACATTTTACTCTGAATTCTCTTCTTTGGATTGCTCTCTGACTTAATTCTCTTGCTGTTTCCTGTGTTTTCTTTCTGGTATACGCACATGCACACATAGTAGTTTCAACTTTGGTCATCTATTAACACTTAATCTGAATTTAGAACACAAGTCCTATGAGGAGCAGCTGAGGACTTTGGATTTGTCTGGTTTGGAATGAAGGAGGCTGAGAGGTGACCTCATTGCTCTCTGGGGTAGCTTCCTGAGGAGGGGAAGTGGAGATGGATCTTCTGATGGCTTCTCACTCAGACCCAGGGATAGGACAGAAGGGAATAGTTTCAGCCTGCACCATAGGAGGTTCAGACTGGATTAGGAAGCGTTTCATAACTGGGTGGTCAAACACTGGAACAGGCTTCCTAGATAAGTGGTCAATGCCCCAAGCCTGTCAGTTTGGATACCCTTAATAACATGCTTTAACTTTTGATGAATCCTGAACTGGTCAGTCAGCTGGACTGGATGATTGTCTTACAGGTCCCCTCCACTGAACTATCCTACTCCTAAGGTTCCATTGCGCTCTGCCATTAGTAAAACAGTCAGAAATTGCACTTCTTTCTTGTTTGGCTTAGATGAAATATCTGGCCTTGCTAACCACATCAGCTTCCTAAAATCTGTGGTCCTTTATCAGTTAAAGACCTAAAAATTATAAGCCATTCAGCTTCCCACATAACATCTGAGTTGTGACAAAATTAAATTTAAGCTTTTCAGCTGAGATATTTGCCTTCCTTATGTTTTTATGGCACTTGGGACAACTGACAATATCAAGACTTGAGTGTACAATATAGATCAATAACATGTTATGTCATGCCAAGTTTCAGAAAGAGGAGACTCTCACAGGCAAAAATTAGTTATTAAACATGAAATAAAAAGACATGGTAGTACTCTAACCCCAAATTCAGAATTCTTTTGAAGAAGCTCAGCTACAAACTTTAATTCCATTTTTAGCATTATGTTGAAATTTTGGCTTTCGTTTGTAGCAATAGATGAGCCACTGTCACAAATATAGAGCAACTGCTTTAAAAAAAATAAATCTTATAAACAGTCACAGGCAGTTTAAGAAGTATAATTCCCAACTGTTTTGATAAAAAACATCTTAGCAGATTTTCAGTTGCCATTTTTTTTCAATGCCATTCTGAAATTGAGTTGATTCTTCACTCAGGATAAAATTACAAATATATTAAGCACATTTTAGATCTGCTAGCTCAAATAGTCTTCACAAGGGAAGACTCAGGTCAGTGAGGAATCTGAGTTTCATGGATTAGATGTGTTCATAACCTCTACAGGGGCAATCCACTTGACTGAATACTGCAAGATCCATTAGAAACACTTCCATATTTTGGAATGTTTAAAGGTACATAATATAGATGTTGAAGTGTCTAATACCATTTGCAGCATTCCTTGTATTATTTGGATACAGTTTATACTGGTTGCAAAGTTCAACCATACCACCTCTTACATACTGATTTCCAGATTTCAGAGCACTGTCAATATTGTCAATATCGGATGTCTTGAATTGTCAGAACACCAGCTGAAGCCACATATGTAATAATGCTTGATTGGAGGAGATAATGGCAGAGAGCCTGAGCTGGAGAAAGTAACAGGAAGGTACAGAAGATGGCCTTGGCTCTGCTTGGCAAGTATGAGCCCCAGCAGTGTTTATCCAGCAGGGAATTCTGGATAAGACATTAACGTCATTATGGTTATGTATTCGCATCTTGACAAATGCTACTTTGTGCATACATCTTACAGATTGAACATGTAGGAAGAATAGGAATTAGTTTTCAAAAGTTATTCAGGTAATTTGAATTAATCCCCCCCCTCTGTAATTAAAAAAATTAAGAGAGATTAAGAGAATTTAAGAGAAATTAAGAGAGAAATTGAGAAATTAAGAAAACTACTAAGGATAACAGTTGAGAAATTAAAAAATTATAAGGCGTATATACGTGTCTTTTGCTGGAATGTCCAGTTTTACCCACAAAGTGGCAAGTGAAATCTTTCATATGTTTAGCTTGAGAACATGAAATTACATGCACATATTTTTTCTAGAACTATGACTTTTTGAATACTCTCATTTGATACAAATCAAATTAGAGATGCTACAGAGATGATACACTGGTATGGTAGATTAGCTATGGCTACCAATCTCCTACCCAGCAGCTCTCTCCCTGCTCTTCCTCAGTGGGACAGGATAAAAAAATAAGAAAACAACTCATGGGTTAAGATGAGGGCAAGGAGATTGCTCACCAATTACTGTTGTGGGTAAAACAGACTTGACTGGGACAAAATTAATTAATAATAAGAGTTAAAATAGAGTAAGATGATAAGACAAAGAAACAAAGACTGAAGCACTTTCCCACCACCCTCAACCCCCTCTTTTCCCAGAATCCACATCATTCTTTCATTACCAACTCGCTTCTGCCCCAAGCCTGGTGCAGAAATAAAATGAGGATTGCAACCAGTCCATAAGAGCTCCTCTTTCTCACTCCTTCATCCACTTACTTTTCCTCTGCTCCAGCACGTGCCCTTCCACGGACTGCAGTCCTTCAGGATAAATCTGCCTCGGCATGAACTCTTCAGGGGCTGCAGAGTCTAATGGGAATGAGATCTGAGGCTAACACTTCTGCAAGGGTTTGAAGACAAAAACTCTGATACAACTTATGTGAGCAAAGATGCAGATGATGGTGCCATTTTGTGGCCATGTGTGTGGGTCTAGTAGTCAAGAGGGTTGTAAATGAATGGGGGTGGCAGAATTTTAACACATTGACTCACTGGTATAGTTGGCATTCCTTATGGTGCTATGATTTTATTTGCACACATGAAGTTAGTTAGTTAGTTAGTTAGTTAGTTAGTTAGTTAGTTAGTTAGTTAGTTAGTTAGTTAGATTTAAGTAAATGAAGAAAAAAATGGGCAATGAAAGACTGTCTAACTCTAGTCTTGGGTAGACCTATAACAAAGAAGGGTATTATGGAAACCCAGGAGGAAAGACGCTTCAGTCTCTGAGAAAAGAAAAAATGTTGAAAATTGGAAAAGGAGATGCTTATCAGCTGAAGGACTTACAAAAATGCCCATGAGTAAACAATTATTCAGAGTCTCTGATGATGGCCAAAGTCAGAGGTCTGGAAGCACACATTGTTCATTGGAACACGATGTTTCTGCAAGATCAGGAATGGCTATTTGTTCAGTCTGTTGTGATGGTTGTGATTATGCTGCTATTTTGTCTACTGGCTTAGAAAAAGTCAGTTTGGAAAAGTATTTTAACCAGTAATATGGTGCGGCACATAAGTGCCTAACGATCAGAATCAGACTGAGATTTCTTTAGCTACAAGAAGAGATTGTCTTTGTTGCTTGCCCATTCATTTCTCATTAAATTCATGAAATGGATGAAATTCATGCAATGGCCCTTGTGGAATATCAGTGTTATCCTCCCTTTTCTGTTTTCTGTTGCCCTCACTGGGCACATGGAAAAAGGATATCTGCTGTAGTCATATTCTACAAAAGAGAGGATAAGATGATTTTGCAAGCTATCTGCCAGGTTGTAGAATTTAATTTGCAAGACCAAACTTCCACAATATTGTGTTTATATTGCAGTGCCATTTTCTGTTTAATAGAAACATTCAGAATGCTCTAGTTCCATCTGTTATAAATAGTGAAAGCTGATAAACACTCTGCAAACACAAGATGCAGATTTGTGGCAAATTATGTTTAGTACAGCCCACAAACATAAAGCAAGATTTATAATTTTTGCATTGCTCTTTTTTTTTTTTTTTCAATTTACTCTACAGTGATTACTCCAGAGCTTTAAGTAGATACATAAATAACACTCAAAATTTTACATTAAGTTTTGGTGTGAGAAGACAGGGACAAGTATATGCACACACACATACACACATTTAACACCTTCAGTTGTAATGCAATTACAATTCTTGTTATGGCTGCAGAATCTTCGATAAAACTACAGTAATTTCACGATTATAAGCCGCACTGACTGTAAGCCGCACTTCCGGGTGCCAGCAACTTTTAGTTCTTTGTCCATATCTAAGCCGCACCTGATTATAAGCTGCATGTTACAATACAGAGTGTGATAAAAAGGTATCTATTCTATCACCATCTGTTGAGGGTGGGGGCAGTGATCCTTATCTCAACGGGAGATACTCTGCTAATGAGCCATCCATTGAAACCAGGCAGGGCATTGTTCTTTATCTTTTCACAACCCATCCTTCCTCCAGCGAGTCATTTTCTGCTAATGGCCCATTGAGTCCCACTGTGCGACTGATAAAATTACTTCATCCCATTGGAAGTTGCTCCAGCCAAGGGGAAGAGCCCAACATTTCTTACCAAAATAAAAACAGAGGTTTTGGGACACTAAGGGAGCCCCTTTCTCCACTGGACTCCAGAGGAAAACTGGATTTCTCCACATCACCACTGGACCTCCGGAGGGAAACTGCACCTTGTACAGGAGCACTGCTTCAACTGAATCACATCTGTCACTGCAGGAGGATGCAGCCACCATTTAATGGGACTGCTACTAACACCCTGCCTGACGGGGTGTCAGGTTGTACTCTGACTTTGTCAGGGTTTGGAGTTTGTTTCTTTGTAGTACTGTATTTCTATTTTAATTTCCCTAGAAAAGAACTGTTATTCCTAATTCCCATATTTTTGCCTGAAAGCCCCTTGATTTCAAAATTATGATAATTTGGAGGGAGGGGGTTTACATTCTCCATTTCAAAGAGAAGGTCCTGACTTTCTCAGCAGACACCTGTCCTCCAAACTAAAATAGCAACTTTTCATTCTCTGTCTATATATAAGCTGCACCTGATTATAAGCCGCACTTTGGGTTCGGACTAAAATTTTAGTCAAAATGGTGCAGCTTATAATCGTGAAATTACTGTACTTGCAAATACATTTCTTATCATATCAATCGATTTAAAAGGCAAGCCCACATCCTGTTATGCATTGTATGGAAAAAAATCTCAGTTTTCAATTAAGAAAACGGAGATGAACCAGATGAATAAGAATAGAATTGCAAAGGGTTCTGAGACAAACAGCCAAAAATGAAACTTTGACTATGAACTGCTGTTCCCTGCTCTCAGGAAAAAGGAAGAGGTTGTGCAGCAACAGAGTGAGTGAGTCACTGAACTAGACTGTTAGAACATGTGGGTGAGCTGTCATAGCAAAAGAAGGTTCTTGGTAATGCTGTTTAGGTGTGATCACTTTATGACCCTCCAAGAATGAAAACCAAACCATTATACACAGTTAAAAAAAACCTAACTTACAATGTGGAACACCTCACACAGTCTACAAAGACACTTGGAAAGGCAGAGTTTAAGTACAGTAATTTCACAACCATAAGGCGCACCGGACTATAAGGCGCACCCGCCGGGAGTTGGCAAAATTCGCAACTTTGTAGATCAGATAAGGCGCACCGGACTATAGGGCGCACTTTTTTTTTGCAGCGAGGCTCCGCCCCCAGCTCCCTCCGCGCGGTTGCTGGTCGAGGCCCCGCCTCAACCCGGCAGTCATTGGCCCCCGGGCCCGCCTGTACCTGGCAGGGGCGGTGCCGCGGGGCCCCAGGCCCGCCTGCATCCGGCGGGGCCGGGGCATGGCCGCCACCCCTCCGTGCTGCCTGCACGGGGCCGGGCTATGGCCGCCACCCCTCCGTGCTGCCTGCACGGGGCCGGGCTATGGCCGCCGCCCCTCCGCGCTGCCTCTCCGGGGCCGGGCTATGGCCGCCGCCCCTCCGCGCTGCCTCTCCGGGGCCGGGCTATGGCCGCCGCCCCTCCGTGCTGCCTGCACGGGGCCGGTGGGTGCCTGTGGAGGGGCGGCTCCGCCTCCACGGGGCCAGGGGGTGCGTGTGGAGGGGCGGCTCTGCCTGCACGGGGCCGGGGGGTGCCTCTGGACGCGCAGCTTCGCCTGCACGGGGCCCGGGCGTGCCTCTGGAGGGGCCGTCCCGCTTGCACGGGGCTGGAGGTTGCCTCTGGAGGGACGGCTCCGCCTGCACGGGGCCGGGGCGTGCCTGTGTAGGGGCGGCTCCGCCTCCACGGGGCCCGGGTGTGCCTGTGGAGGGGCGGCTCCGCCTCCACGGGGCTGGAGGGTGCCTGTGGAGGGGCGGCTCTGCCTCCACGAGGCCCGGGCGTGCCTCTGTAGGGGCCGTGCCGCCTCCACGGGGCCAGGGGGTGCCTGTGGAGGGGCGGCTCCACCTCCACGGGGCCGGGGGCTGCTTGTGGGGGGCCATCCCGCTTGCACGGGGCCGGGGGGTGCCTCTAGAGGGGCCGTCCCGCTTGCACGGGGCTGGGGGGTGCCTCTGGAGGGACGGCTCCGCCTGCACGGGGCCGGTGGGTGCCTGTGGAGGGGCGGCTCCGCCTCCACGGGGCTGGAGGGTGCCTGTGGAGGGACGGCTCCACCTCCACGGGGCCGGGGGGTGCCTGTGGAGGGGCGGCTCCACCTCCACGGGGCCGGGGGGTGCTTGTGGAGGGGCCGTCCCGCTTGCACGGGGCCGGGGGGTCCCTCTAGAGGGGCCGTCCCGCTTATATGGGGCCGGTGGGTGCCTGTGGAGGGGCGGCTCCACCTCCACGGGGCCGGGGGCTGCTTGTGGGGGGCCATCCCGCTTGCACGGGGCCGGGGGGTGCCTCTAGAGGGGCCGTCCCGCTTGCACGGGGCTGGGGGGTGCCTCTGGAGGGACAGCTCCGCCTCCAGGGGCCGGTGGGTGCCTGTGGAGGGGCGGCTCCGCCTCCACAGGGCTGGAGGGTGCTTGTGGAGGGGCGGCTCCGCCTCCACAGGGCTGGAGGGTGCCTGTGGAGGGGCGGCTCTGCCTCCACGGGGCCGGGGGGTGCCTGTGGAGGGGCGGCTCTGCCTCCACGAGGCCGGTGGGTGCTTCTAGAGGGGCCATCCCGCCTGCACGGGGCCGGGGTGTGCCTGTGTAGGGGCGGCTCCGCCTGCACGGGGCCGGGGCGTGCCTCTGGAGGGGCGGCTCCGCCTCCACAGGGCCGGGGCGTGCCCGCCCCTGCTCCGCCCCACCTCCACCTGGCAGCCATGGCCCTGCCGGCTCCCCCCGTGGCTCGCAGCTCGCACTTCCGGGTAGGCAATTTTTTTGAACTTTGTAGATCAGATAAGGCGCACCGGACTATAAGGCGCACTTCCGGGTTCCAGGGAAAGTTTTAGTCAAAAGGGTGCGCCTTATAGTCATGAAATTACTGTAAGTTTATGTGTTCCTTTGCTCAGGCTGGATTCCAGCAGGTGACTGATGCATCCACTAAAAAGATGGAAGAAAGAATTTTTGCCTGTTTTATATTTTAAAGAAATTAACTGGACAAACCTCACTGCAGCCACTACTAGTCATTAAGACTAGTGAATATTTCATCTGCTACAGAAAATGTTTTCTTTTCCAGTCAAATTGCTCAACTTTGACTTAGCTGCCCTTTCCAGGACATATTCATACCACTTTAAATTTATGTCTGTGTGAGCAGATGATCCTATAGACTGGACTTTTTAACAGCTGAGGTAAAACAGTTTCTTTTGGAAAGAGCAGTAAGAAGTTCTGAGATGAGTTTTTCACATCCATCTCCTCAGTTATAATTTATCTTGGAGTAATTAGAAGGAGACAATTCTTTAAGGCAAAAAGTGTATTTCAGAAAACAACGTTTTCCCAAGGTGTCATGCCTGTGCAAGACATTTCTTCAATATCCACAGTCTTAGCTGTGCAACCCACACTGCACATACACGCAGAGTTTCATATTCTGCCTTCCCTGTTGTTTGAAGTACTGACTTCTCCTGTCAATACAGGGACACAGCTTTGATGTGATCCTCAAACTGGAGAGGAAAACAGCAAAGAAAATGTACATATTTACAACCTACTAGCCAATGTAGCTGTTATTTAAACCATTAACACGTTTATTTCTCATTTTTTGATGCAATAGAGTATGCTTGGTTTCTGCAATAAAAGTTCAGCATTTTAGGAGTCACATGAAAAGGCACGATTTCCTTAACCCTTAGTGTTTGATTTGTCTGTCAGTGATTCAGGAGAGGTGAGGCCCTTGTGCCCAGCCAGTCTGTCAGCATCCTGTTATGGCAACCCTTCACTGAGCAATCCTGCAGGATTGGAGGGTGGTTTGACTGACTTATTCAGGAACACACACAGACACCATAACAGACACTCCTCAGTGAGTCTTTCACTCTATTCCAGTATTTCTCCTCTGCCAGTGATTGCCAGCACCCACAAAGGATCCACGCCAACAGTTCACAGAATAACACTCTTTGTTAATATAAAATCGCGTCAGGTTAAGGTTCAAGGACTGTTAGTGATGGCATTTGACTGCAAAAAGGTATTCAGAGCAATGCACAAACTCTAATCCCCAGTAAAAGTGTTCAGTACGCACATGGTGTGGTTCTTGCCTGTCCCTGTGAGTGTGAGGACATTCAGTCCATTGACTGATCCCAGTAGTTACCATGGAGTCTTCCCTAACTTTTCCCCATTCTCAATGTATTTTTCTAGTATTTCTTTCTGTTTAGGCGGAGCTTGAATAACTCTAGTCATACATTTGTTGCTGATTGGCGCCAAATTCTCTTGCTTCACTCATAAAGGTACAGTCAATAAAATTTAGACACTTGCCCAGTAAGGCATGTTCATACCTCAGGGACAGGTAACTTTGGGATGGAGGTGTGTGTTCTATTATAATTAGGCTGTAACGAACCAACTTCATCCAAGTAGAGTGATTTCACCAGAGTTGCTGGCTTGGCAGCAAGACACCTTCTCCTATCTCCTGCATTTTACCCAATAATTTCCCTACCATTATAACTTCTGTTAGGATGTGCATATAACTTCTCTGTTGCCTCTAATTTTACCCCAGACATCTTTCCACATAAGGCATATCAAATTAGAACATATCATTAGAAAGTGTCCTTAATCTGGAATACAGTAAAGTGTCGAGGAAAAAAGATTTCTTTCGAACAGACAGAAACCTACAAAAAAAGCAGGCCACTTATCCTTCTGGCCACTATTTCTTTGAATTCTGGTTTTAAGTGTGCATTGTTCTTATTCTTTCTTTGTGACCTTTCTCATAAGGACAGGCATTTTCTTATCTTTTCCTTCCTGGAGTTAAGTTAATTTAATTTACTGATTGTATCAAAAGGCCTTATTCTTATGTATGTGTATTTCACTGGATTAGTTTAACAAAGTGTAAAAGAATGTTAAGTAAAGATAATAGGATGATTCTTTTGAACACAACAGGTACAAATTAGGTTGTTAACTATATTATATACCTTATATTGCTTATCATGTCTGATAAGCAAGCTCAATAACATTTAGCTTTGGCACAGCATGTAGCTTCATCAAGAACATAACTCTTTGGACAAATTTTTAGTTTCAATGAAAACAAAAAAGAAGCCTGCCAATTCAGAAATTGGTTTTGCCCATGGTTCTGTTTCCTCTCAATCATTTGCTCTCCACCTGCCTTGGGGGAAAGTCAGCACTTTATGCAGGAGCTACTAGTACATTGCTGGAAATTATGGCATGGTCTAGTATGGGGAATTAAAACTTGTCTATTATGTAGAACTGGAATTTATGCTGGTTTATCATATCAGGTTGTGGTGTTAAGTGATGTAGTTTAGTTCATGCAGGAGAGACAGGGATGGCCAAAACAAGCATGATGGATGGTTGGATGAGGTGAACATTCAGTTGTTGTCTGCTGAACAGCCTTTTGCACCCTGATAAAAATCCTTGTTCCTGTCAAATATCATGTAAGGTCTTGTACAAAAAAAGGTCTGCATTTCAAGCCTAAATTACAGCACAGCTTCAGTTACACCACTGAGTTAGGCCAGTAGACCTAATTAATTAGTCATAGAGTCAGAGTCATGTCAACTGGAAAGAAACTTTCTCTGAAACAGAACTGCTCTGATCCACCCTTCAGAGTAGGTCTGGCAGGTTGATCGGATCACTTGGTTGAGCTTTGAGTATTTTCAAGGGTGGTGGTTCCTAACAGTGAAGATACCTATGGCTGCCTACTCTCAGTAGAAGTTTTTTTTTTTTTTCTCCTCTTAATATTTTACCAGAAATTCCTTTGTAGCAGCTAGCTCTCACTCTGCCCCACACTTTCACTCTGCACCTTTAAGGAGAGTTCTGATTCATCTTCCCTACACTCCCCAATGGGCATTTGTAGACAATGACTTCCCAAGCCTGTTCCAGGCTAAGCAAACTCAGTTATTTTAAGCTTCTCCTCATAAATCATGTACTTCAGGTTTCAACCACTCAGAGTAGATAAATGGTTTATTCAGACTTGTGTGTTGAACATCATATAGAGTTCAGCTCTTAGAATTCAAGTCCTAGACATACAGCAAATTTATCCTTGTGTTCAGGAGACAGGAGCCAAAACAAATTACAAGATTTATGTTAGATGCATGTAAATTGGCAGGATAACCTAATATCTAAAGTGTCTGAATTAATTGCGGTGATCCTTAGATAAATTAACAAAGGCACATTTCTATGCTTATATATGGCATTATTTCAGAGATGAATAGGGAATAAGATTATTTTCTTATGTTTAGTCTTTAAAAATATACATAAAATATTTTTTGTTTCTTCAGAAACTTTTTCAATTTGGTAGGGTTTGGAAATCCATGCCTTAAAGCCAAAAGTTAATGAGTTTCATTTAATAAGTTTAGGCAACAGGAAAGTCAGTGGTTATTTCATTTGTTTGTACACAGGGATGAGACAGATCAGAGAACTGTGGAATCAGTAAGACAACAAAAAATTTCTGTAGTTGGAAGACAAATATATCAATTCAAGCTAATATAATGTGCATCATTTTACCATGATGGCAATTTACAATCAAAACAACTTACCTTGGGAATTCAGGAATTTATCACAATGTGAAGCCTTTAAATTACGACTTTGTGTTCTTCTAAGAGATGTCCTCCAACCCAGTCAGAAATTATGGGTCAAGAATTACCAGGTGAAGTATTGAGACCTCTATTATGCAAAGCTCAGAGTAAACTGTCTGCATAATTATTTCAAGTTTTAAGACTGTGGATCTATAAAATGGAATCAAAGTGATGTGCTACAAGGTCAATCCCCAATGGCATCCTAGACTGGAAGACACACTTTTCTTCTGTGTTAGATACTGCCATCCTCTCAATTTTACAAATTTCTTATCACCTGCATTTATTATTGCAACATCTGTTTCAAAAGATGGATGTCTTCTTTTGGTATTTCAACTCGGCTTGTATCTCCTATTGTAATTAAGTAGATTTATTTTAGGGCAGTTTCTGACCACTATGCCTAATGAAAATGAAACCCATTAAACAATCTAGGTGGATTAGAATCCTTAATAACATTTCACTTTCAGATCCTTTGAACTTACATGTTATTTCTTGAATCTACTGTATATGAAAATCTACAAAAGAAACAAAACCAATCTATATAACTTCATAAGAGCAGCATTCCAAATCTAGGAAATAATTTGTCTCTCTATTTTCTGAGACTTTTGGAAGCAGAAATCACCCATAGAAAGCTCTAAGGGCAATTATGAGCTAAAATTTCTGCACTTCATCTTTCGGTTCCTAGTCAGAAAAACATTAGATTTCAATTTGCCATGGTTTTCTCTAGAACGTCCTCTCTTCTCCAGTGGAACTCCTCCTGTTTTGCAGGACTGGGTTCTTTGTTGCTGGAGCTGTTCCTTCACTGCTGGAGCACTGTACCATGTGCATTCTTCTACCTCCTTACACAACAAGTTGCAGCAAATCTCCAATCTATTATCCTAAACCCTTTTTTAAAATGAAGCATAGAAATAAGCTTTCCTTCAGTAAGTGATCCTTCCTCAGCTTTCCAAAAGCAACAACTTGAGAAACCTAAAACAAATTGTGTGCATGTTCCGTAGAAATGCTCTAAACAAATAAAACTGAGAGACACTTTATAGCAGTAATAATTTCTTACTTGCAAGTGTTTCAGAAGACTCCCACAGCAGCAGGTGTTAAGGAAGTATCCATCTGTTCTTGTTTCTCTGCACAGAAGTACACTGAATAGATAAGAGTTTCTAAATGTTCAGGGTTGTCATTAAAATGGGTTAGCTGTGATCGTCACTTAAGGCATTCCTGATATTGAAATTAAAATGAAGACAATCTCTGGCTCTGTTGCAATTTGAAAATGCGATCAATGGTTCCCTGAAGAAACATCCTGTCAACTGAGTGCTTTTTAAATTATCTTCTGAAAACCACTTCAGTATTCCTGTGACTGAACTGGAAATGCTGTATCAGCAACATTACTGTTCTCTGAAAATACGGATCAAACCCCAGCTGTTGCAGATATGTTAATTGATGAATAAAGTTAAGAGATCTGAAGCCTTTATACTACACTTGAAACTTATGTTTCTATTTAAATATTGAAGGCTTTTCAGCTTTCTCCTCCAAATGCAAAAAATTACTTGAGTCACTTCTAAGGAAGGCTTCAGAATCTCTAAACTTGAATAAAGACCAGAGGACTGGAGCTTCATCAACACAGCAGGGAAATCAGCATGAGAAAGGGGAGATGGCAAACAAGCTGTGAAAAACAACACGTCAGGTTTTTTGGAGATGAGACAGAAAATATACTGGGCACTAGTATGAATGAATCTACAAAACAGTTATAAAACTTCTACATAGTCCAAGGTGTTTTTATACCTCAAGTATTATATAAGCTACTACACTATCCTGTATTCAGATCAGAAAATGGATCTTGGCAAGCAGTGTGAAAGTATTAAGAAGGAAAACTTCCTCTCTGTTATTTTAGCATTGTACCCCACTCAACAGAATGAAACAAACAGAAATTATTGCATTAGCATCTGTAACAATTATAATATCTTCATAATTAAAGCTAAAACAATACCAGCTGAACTATTAAGGTTTTGTATTAGTTTGTGATTTGCAAAGTCTAGGAGCTTCCACCTAAGAAAATGCTAGCAGTACCTTGCTTGCCAAAGTTTGATCTGCCCATTATGTTTTCACTTTCTGTATTTCTCTAATACTTTCTCTCTCAAGAAGCCACATTGCTTCAAGTCATTTTGCTATTTGAATGTGAATTACTTGGTCTGAATACTTGGTAGGCAAATATTCTCATAACTCAATGGAGCAGTTCTGGTAGTATCAACCAAAACTGTTTATAGCTGAATCTGTCTCCAAAGCTACTGGACCTCAGCTTTGAAATAATCAGTTAAAAACAAACAAACAAACAAACAAACAAACAAACAAACAAACAAACAAACAAACAAGCAAACAAACAAACAAACAAATTTAAAAAACAAAAAAAACCCCAAAACCCCCAAAAAACCAAAAACCAAAACCAAAACAAAACAAAAACCAACAACACCCCAGACTTTGCATCTCCCAAAGAATCCCCTCAAACTAGTAATAGCTGGCCAGCCTTCAGCTGGTACGGGATCTTTCCAGATTTTAAGTCCAACCCTAAACATAATTATAAATATAAACTTCACATTGAATTTTTGTGGTTTATGCAATCTGTTTTTATTCATTGGTTGTTATCTTTACTGAGACTGTTGGATCTACAAAACTGTGAGTAGAGGAAACAGAGTGTTTCTTTTAGGAAATAGTTTGCAGTGTTATAGCTGAGATGTGGTAAAATTTTGAGAACAGCATTGTTATCCAGGAAAAAAAAAACAAAACGCAAACAAGAAACAACCCACTCTACCATGATAGGGACAACAGAGCATGTGATATACTAATTTGTTTGATGGAAAAGTATAGATTGCGTGCTAGGATTGCTTTGGCACTCGGCATTTTGCTAAGCCACCTGCCAGGTTAAGCCACTCTAATCATGTAACCATGGCAATGCTGCTGTCGTCAGCATGAAGAACTGATTTGTGCAGCCAGTAAGGACTGGGCACCTTAATGCACTAACTGGTGCTGATAGGAACCGTTTGGAAATAAATATGTAAAACAGGAATAAAAGGTTCTTTTAGATTGTTCAGTGTTTTGCTTCAGGCAGTATTTGTTAACAGCAGGCCACCCTGTTTATCGGGCTAAGAGAACATGGTTGTGAGCACTGAAATAGATAACAAACTGCTGGTAAATAACTGCTGGTTGATTCTCCTATGCTGCTTTGTTTTTTGTGCTTTGATGGGAAACAACTGTTTCATTTTTAGCAGGAAGTGTTAGCCCATGCTTGTGCTCTGCTGAGGTAAACTGGCAACTTACAGCAGTAACTGCAGAAAATCTGAAAATAAGAGAAACCCAACAAAATTTGAAAGTTTTAATTAGGTTCTATAAAGATGGTCAGAGAGTTGGTCGAATTGTTGCTCTTCTTCCTATCTCTCGGTTGTTTTCCAAATGCTTTTCCCACACATGCATTTCCTGTCCCTCTCCCATTGGCCTCTCATGTGCCCCTCAGTTGTGTGTTTTCCTCACACCTTTAATTTGCAACTACACTGCAAAGTACTACTCCACAAGTAATGGGTTTTTTTTTTTCCAGACAAGCAATGATCTGATGATATACTGTCTCCAGTATCAGTGCTGACTTAATTAATTTCTACCCCATGTCAGCAAGGTGCGGGACTCTAATGTGAATCAAACTAGTAAAGGGATCCACTTCAAAGTAAAAACTTTAGCATCCCTTCTCTCCAATTTCCCTTTTTTCAGCCAGGTGCCTGGTTCACACAGCAGCCCCACAAGCATTAGCATCTGTAAACATAATTAAAGAAATGCCTCAGTGAATTTTATAGAGGGTGCAACAGAGTACTGATTATTTCTGATTTTGTGGCCAGATGAGGGAAAAAAGAAAAACTCATAAAATCTGTATTCACTCTCCATGCCAAAAGCCTCATCTGCATTAGAAGAAAAAGGGAGTCCTTAGTGACCTCTTGATAAATTTTGATGCTGTGTCTACTTTGGTTTGCTTACTAGCAGCATTACTCGATGCATTATTTTCAAGATATATTACAGTAATTTCACGACTATAAGGCGCACACTTTTGACTAAAATTTTGGTCCGAACCCGGAAGTGCGCCTTATAGTCCGGTGCACCTTATGTAATGGACAAAGTCGTGAAATTTGCCAACCCAGAAGTGCGAGCCGTGAGTCGAGCTGCGAGGGGGGGTGGAAGCGGGCGGCTGCAGGCAGCCCCCGGCCAGCAGGAGCCGCACGGGGAGGGAGGGAGCGGGCAGCCCCACGCTGCCCTGAGCCGCAGGCAGCCCCGAGCTGCCACAAGCCGTGGGCGGCCCTGAGCCGCCCTGAACCGCAGCAACCCTGAAGTGTGAGCTGTGGCCGCCCCGAGCCGTGGCCGCCCTGAGTCGCCCTGAACTGCGGCAGCCGCGAGCTGCGGCCGCCCCGAGCCCCACCTTGCCAGACGGGGGTGGGTGGGAGTGCCAGGGCCCACACACAGGGAGGGTGCTTGGGGCTGCGTTTAAAGGCTACGCCAATCTGTGAAAAATGTTTACAAATTCAGCACCTGCCAGTAAACTCCACGATGGCAGGATTCCGTTACTAATTCGTTACTTTGTTGCGCGCGGCACAGATCTTTGCTGGAAAAAAAAGTGCACCTTATAGTCCGGTGCACCTTATATAATGTACAAAGTTGCAAAATTTGCCGACTCCCGGAGGTGCGCCTTATAATCTGGTGCACCTTATGGTCGTGAAATTACTGTATTTTCATTCATGGCATCTTATTTTACTGGTCTGAATTGCAGTTGACACAGGTAACCCAAATTGTTGCTCTGTGCTGTGGCTCAGTTGTTGCCATTTTTTCTTCATTCTCTCAATTTTTTATGCTTTTCTCCAACTTTTTCTTCTAATCTCTCATTCCTCCATTTTTTCCTCTTCCAGTAGTTTTTCATGGTGAGTGCCAGTTTTCAGTGGTTTGCTAATTTGCCAAACAGCACTGTGCTTTCTGGAGCATATTTGTGTCTCTCAGACTGGCAACTGTTGGACTCTGTACAGGACAGTTGCTGCATTAACACATATTCACTTTTGTACTAAATTAAGTTTTTTTGTAGGCTGTGAAAACAGTGAAATTATGATTTTGTACTGAAATCAAATGAAAACTTTTAAAACAACTGTGCCAAACAGGAGCTCACTTGATGATGTGGGGCTATTAATCTTTTTTTAGTCCCTGAAGGGCTTCACTTTGCTCTTGTGGCCCTGTTGCTGTATGGACTCCATTTGAAATGTCTTAGCTAGTTAGGATGAATATCCAAGCCATGGAAGTTCCAAATACATCCTTGCGAACAGTGAGAAATTGTTCAGGGCTCCAGCATTTCTTTTTCTTTTCATCCTTCATCTTTGAGAACAGCAAAATTTAATAAAAAAGTTAGTTCAGTTTAAACTGAAACATAGTTGGAAAAAGAATGTTTTGCTTTTAGTAACTTAAAATATGTAAGTTTGCTTTAAGAATGATTCTGTAATTTTGTAATTCCCTTCATAATACTGCAGTTAACTCAGAAAATAGCGCCCAGTTCTCTCTTGAAAGAAGATTAGAAACCTACCATGAAGATCAGATGAGTCACATTCTCTTGGTTTGTTGTGTTTTGCTAATAGGCAGGAAAGAAGGAGCACAAAAGACAGAACAACTAAAATCAACAGAGACAGAAGAGATACATAAATAAAAGCAGAATTAGAAAATAAAGGAACTGAACCACTCATAACTGAAGCATGCCCAGTAATTGCACTTGATTGTTAGAAGCATTGATTTTGCTGCTTCCTGAAAGTTTTTAAGAAATTTAGTTATTTTTCCAAACTGTACTGCTTTGGGCCTGCAGACTACAGGGGAAGAGCAATGGTAGACAAAAGCTGCCACATCTGAATAGGAAAGATGCCTAACACAGTATATTTTCACTGCCAGGAAATAACAAGGAAGCCTGTTTAGTGGGTATTAAATCATGGATAGAAAGTCAACTGCTTATCTGGAGCCTGGCATAGATTTCCAATAACTTGCTTTTCCTCAAGCACAAACATATGACAGCACTTGAGGAAAACCACAGAGTGAATCTTTTATAATCCAAAAGTAATCTTTTTAGATTTCCATGAGAAAACAGCACTTTATTCAGTCTTTTTCTCTCACCTTGCAATTAAGTCAAGTATTGACACAGATTATTCGGTTGTTTATGCCCCAAACTGTTCAACAGAGATAATGTCTTCTAGTATTGTGGATATACAAAATAAAACCTTTATGACTTTTAATAGTAATAATAGAAAACCCAATATACAGAATTCCTACACAGCCACATACACATGGTGTATAGGTAATAAGTAGTGTGTATAATAGGTGGTCACTGTAGACAGTTTTGCTGCCCAGCTGTGCTTTCCAATCTAATCAGTGTTTATAGTTAAGGACATATCCTGTTCATGTACTATGCAGGATGATGGTGTCTGTGCCTGTGTGGCTCTGACAGGCTGATCTACAGGCTTCTGTTACCTTGGTGCTTGGGGTGTTGCTGTCCTACCCTAGAGAATTTGGCTTAGTTTTAACAGGGATGTCCATGTGGCTGGACAGGCAACCCTACAATGTTCCATCTATCCCCACCCTGCAGGTTCTTCACACCCCACTGAAAGCTCCTTGACACTGTGTGAGGTGTCCTCTTGTAGGGCACTTACTCCACAAGGCCTTTAGCCTCCACAGTAAAAGTGCTGCCCGTAACTCTTCTGCTCACATATAGGCCACAATTTCTCAGCATGCAGCCAGCCCCTCACAAGCAGCTCTGCCCAGTAGTGCTCATAAGTATTGACCTTAATTTTACTGAGACAAGTTTCAACTTGAAAGCTGGGGAAGCATGAGGGAACCAGAAGCCTGCAAAGAGGACCAGGCATTCCCTACCTGCTCTCCTATTTGAGGGCACTGTTCTGTCCTGTACACTGAGGAACAGTATGGCCAGCAGCAGGCCCCAGCTGTGTATCCACTGTCACTGAGCTTTGCACTTTTGCATTATGCGTACTGATTTCACACACCAGGTGACAGCCAATGGGCCACTAACAACTTCATGTAACACCATGGCCCTGGGATAGGAGCTCTGAGGAAGCAGCAAGAATGGGCTGCCCCACAAGAGGAGGAAGCCAGGAGCTGAGGGCAATAGCAAGGCAGGTAGGGCAATGATCCCACCCAGGAGGGCACAGTCCCACAGAACCTGAGTAGGTGCCACTCTGGGGTGAAGAGTGAGGCAGTATTCAAGGTTACCAGACATGTCTGCAGTGATGAAGCAGGTGTGAGGTCAAGTCAGCAAATCAAACCAGTAGTTCAGGATCAGCAAGGCACATGGACAGGCACAGGTAGACCTAAGACAAGTCTCAAGGATGGAAGTCTGAGCTTCATTGCAGCTCCCAAGCAAAGGAGGACGATGGAGGTCCCCATGAGGCTCCCCATAGCTCCTCATCACACAGCTCTGTCCCCAGCACCTGATCCAAGGCTACCATATCAGCGCTGCAATGGAGGATGGGCAACCAAGCCCCAAGGAGCAGGGAAGAGGCTGCAGAGCCTCTTGGTGCACTCAAAGCCTTGACAACAACATGCTTACTTCCAGATTTTCATCCAGTCCAGAAGGTATCAGTCTCTTAAAAGTGATCTTGTTAGAGACAAGGCACAGCTGTTCAGGGCTGGGATGTTTACTGCAGCCCAGTAAAGTCTGCAAAGCCATATGCTGTTTGATCCTCTGCTCCCTGGCTATTTACCAAGTTGGTATCCAGAGGGGCAATAGGTTGAGCTGTGCCAGAATGGCTGACAAACACCAGCCCTTCTGCTGGCCCACAAGGGGCCCTGAAAGCATCATAATTATATAGAATTACATTCTGCAGTACTCAGTGATCCATCATCCCCTAGTGATCATTGCAGCAGTTCATCTGCACTTTTAGGTCTGAACTGCTAAGATTTTGATAAGCAGCTATGCACAGAGCTAACAACAGCATCATTGTGCCATATAGAAATGCCCTCATCTAAAAAGCCACAGCGCCTTACTGAATGTGATGTTGTCCTTGACTGACATAATGCCAGTGTGATGCCATGGCCTGACATACACTTAGTGATTTGCAGGAGAAAGTGGGGAGTGTGATTAAACTGAAGGGTTCCAGAAGAGGACAGTCAGGTGACAAAATCAATTAGACCAGCCTGAAAAAAATGTTAGCCTTGGCCTTTAGTGGAAACTGTCTCTCTTTGCAACACCACCTTAACTAGTTTGTGTCTACAGGGGGTAGTATTATGTCCAAGGCTTCAAAATCCTTTACCATTCCCATGTAGAATATGTACTTGCTGTTTGTCTTTCCTTCATCCTGCTCCTTTCCAAGCCTCTTCCCTTCTACTCCACCATGAAGGAAATCTCTACTTCTGTAATTTTCTTTTGTTCTCTTTAGTCTGTGAAAAGGCAATCCCTTCTCCAGTTGCCGTATAAGAATGACAGTGCTGAGTACAGTCCTTCTCTTTCAGATACAACATACACAGTATTTTGGCTGACATGCTACAACACATGTAGAAAAGCTAATCCTCCTGACTGCAGTCAAATCAGTTCAGGACCGAGTCCATCACAGGACATACAGAGATAACTACTTTTGTTGAAACTCCAGCACACTCCTAGAACTATAATGACCAGAAGGAAAGGCCCTTTACATTCGGTGCACAGTAACTTTCAGCGTGGATCCAGGATAAGGACCATCTGCTTTTATGTTCAGTAAGCAGATCTGCTCCCTTCAGAAAACGTAACAAAGAAAGCATATTCTACAGAAGACAACATAAAAACTGAGACCAAAGCAGCATTTCTACTGTCATGGAGACCTCTTATTGGACCTGGTGTTCAGAGTCTTCATCCCACTGTTGCTTTCAGCACATCAGGTTGGGGTGAATGATGCCATAACTCACAATGAGAGTTATAGGTTTCTGCTCTTGCCCGTTTCTGGAAAGCACGGTCAAAATTTTCAGGTCCCCAGCTTTGTGAACCTACTGCTAACCAAGAGGATTGGGCCTGGAAGTGGCAGGAGATGAAGGGAGTATGGACTGATCAATCTAATGAATCAAGAAGCCTGCAGGGCTGCTTCAAAAACTGGCTCTTGCTGTCTTGTGCTGTATACTAGTTCTGTCTGTTAGAGCTCTGTCTCACTAGAGGTGCTTGAGTAGACCAACCCTTTCAGGTATTAACAATTACAGAACATTGTGAAATAACCTCTTTGGCATAGATTAAGTTGTCCCATGGATGCTGCCCATGTCAAACAAAACTACATTTTAGGCAGTTTGGACAGAAGAAATCCATGTGAATTTTGCAGACACTGATGCACTGATTCATCTAGAGCAACAAATATTTTTCACAGAAAGCTCTGAACGCACAGAGCTATTTACAGGCATGCAGGGGTTTAGGTCAGTCCTCTACAGCCCCAGGTACTCCAGTGCACATTACCTTCAGCAGTGTCATTTATTCTAAAGGTGATTGATACAGAGAATATGCTCTAAGGATGTTTTATCACAAACAGTTGGTACAGAAGGTCTTATCTGCAGGTTTCTGACTGCCTGGCAGGCATGCATCACCTTCTGTTTTACAGTGGAACTAATTGTTCACCTCAGTGCAGCCCAGTCAACATCAGCTACAAAATGCAAAGCTCAGGCAGTGCCCTCCATGAGCAGAGAAGCACCCACTAATGGGGACTGCTGTATAGAAGGAGGCACGTGTGAATATATATATATACACACGCATCTCAGCTTGCATATAATGAATTTCTTAGATGCCTGCACACCTTTAAGAAGGACAGCATCTACATTTTCTTTATAGGAGATGGTATTTAGTGCCATGAGGTGAAACAGCTAGCCCTATGCTGGCATAAACTGTTGGTATAATTGCCTGGTGATTTCAACGAAGATTTAAGTAAGCAAAACCCTCCATGTCTTAAACTAACACTAGGCAACGTGTAAGGTCTGTAATTCTCATTATCTTCTCCTAGGTAATATTCCATCCCTTACTAATTGGCTCTACGGGTATCCTATTTTGAGTTACAATGTTTACAAGCTTTTCTTGATAATCTAATGTGCAGACAGGTTAGACTCCAAATGCAAGGTGTTTTTATTCCCATTTCTTTCACATAATAAGTTCTGAACTGGAACCACACTTCTACCTACCTGCTAGTGCTTTTCCATGTCAGTGGCTGCTACTGTCGCAACACGGGTGTGACTCGGCCACTGACAATTCAGTGTGACTGTTCTGCTTTACAGTATCCCTCATCACTAATTCAAAAGTTTCTTTGGTACAGACATACAGTAGGTTTGTTTCAAGGCTCTTGGGTTAGTTAGTTAGTTCTCCTTAACATTATTCCTTTGGCAGATCATGGTCACCTGGAACCTTGGTCATGACATAGGATTGCACAACCTCTGAAAATCCACTTTCCCAATTAAAAATGCTCCCTCTGCTAATATTTTTTGTTGTTGTTTAATGACCACCACAAGGATTATCACTTTCCTATGGCTATATTCATTATTTTGAGATTTTGTTGGCAGAAGTCACAGGTTAGCCTTCCATTTTTAAGCTACCTTTTTTAATACAGGTTTTGTTTCCTTCATCTGTGTCAAGCTTTTAATAATTATCAACTTAGATACTTGTGCCTTCTTAAAAACAGCAGCCACACAGAATACCATACCTACTCGTGACAAAATCTTTGTCGTAGAGTCTATGAACTACAGACAAAAAAGATAATACCATGAATGAGCAGCAGAGTTTTGTGTGCAAAAATCCTTCGTGATTTATACTCGGTATAGCAAAGAGAGGTTTTCAGGTGGAACAAAATAACCAAATCAAACAAAAAACCCAACCCTCCCCCCCCCAACAAAAGCAAAATTGTATGCTTTGAACTGAAGATGCTGCATAAAAACGGTAAGATCTTAAGGATGAAAATGACCCATGAAGAAAAGTCCACCTTTAATAGACAAGCATAGCTGGTAGACAAGTTTCAGAACCTCAGTGCCGAAAAAAACATTTGGCATTGATGGGTTACAGAAGTACCTGGACATGATGCACTAATGCAAATGGTCAGTGTTTTCTGCAGAGTAGCTGACCTCACCTGCAGGCAGAAACTCTGAGTGCCAAGGCCTTGATAAGCATTTTCTTAACTCCCGATCTGCTCATGTTCGTGTTTTTCCCGACATCCCATCTAAACCTCCTGTGGCACAACTTGAGGCGGTTTCCTGGCCATTGGCACTCGTCCTACCATTTATTACTTGGTACAAGAGGCAGACTCCCACCTGGCCACAAGCTCCTTTGAGAGAGCTGTCGAGAACGGGAAGGTCCTTCCCAAGCCTCATCTTCTCCCGGCTGAACAGCCCCAGCTCCCGCAGGTGTTCCAGACCCTTCCAAAAATCCCTCCTCACCCGCAACACGCGTTTTAAGAGCACGGAGGAGAGCCTTTTCCAGCACAACGCTACCGTCAATAACATGATTTATAGGTGAAACACGCCTATAAACAAACCCTGCACTGCAGCCGGTAGGCCCCGAGCAGCAGGACCAGGGCCGGCGCTCCCCCGCTGCGCTGCCCTCACTCCTTCCCTTCCTCGCCATGGCGCCGACAGCTTCCAGGCACCCGCTAGTCGCGGGCTTTGTTCGTATCTGCCTGCGCCGCCTCCGCCCCTTCCTTCCTCCTTCCTTCCCTCCACTCCCTCCCTCCCCCCTTCCCTCCCTCCCCTGGCCGGCCCAAGCGCCCGGAGAGGCCTGCGGGGCGGGGGAACGAGCGGGCCCCGCGTCCCTCCTCCCGCTCCGAGCGAGTGCCGCAGGTCCCCCCAGCGCCCGCCGGCCCCGAGTGCTGCGGGCGAGCGGCGGGGGAGGCGCCATGGCCGAGCGGGCGCGGGCGGCGCTCTCCGAGTCGGGCTGGTAAGTGGGGCCGAGCTCGGCCGCGCCGCCGCCTCCGCCTCCGGGGGTGACTCTGAGCGGCGGGGCGGGGTGGGCAGTGCCCCGTGTTTGAGGCGTGCGGTGCGGGGGGGCGTCCCCGGCCCAGCTCCGCTCGGAGCCCGTCGGTGGCAGGCAGGGGCTTGTGCAGCCCCCGGTGCGCTCGGGGCCTGGCGCTGGCTCGCCCTGGAGAGGAGCTGCGGGCCCGTCCCGCCGGCCCTGCCGGGAGAGCCGGCAGCCCTGTCCTGGAGCCACCCCCGAGGCCCCTCGGGTCGGCGGGGGCCTCCCCGCCTGCCCAGGACAGGCCTCGCCCGGAGGCCTAGAGCCTGCCCATAGTGCTGGGGCTGTTAATGGCACTGTGCACCCCTTCAGTACGGAAGGCAAGGTGAAAAAGTGGGGTTAAGATAGGGTAAATGAGGCACATGTGAGGCTTGAACTCAGGTACTTGTATTTTCTGCTTAGTCCCAGTCGTTGGGCACTCAATATCCATTTTGGAGCAACGTGTTTCAACAAGTTGTGCTTTTCAAATACCTACTGCAAACGCTTATTTGCTAGCCTAGAGGTGAGTTTGCATTGTAGGAAGCTTTTGTTTTGGTTTGGGGCTTGTTTATTTGTTTGTTTGTTTTGTTGAAGTGATTCACTTTTAGTCAACACTGACTATTTTCAATAACTGCTTGGAAAGTCTTTCACGAAACCTTACGTTCAGTGCTAACTGCTGAAGCACAAAGCAACATATGCAAAGTTATTTCCAGTGGCGTTTTGAGGAGATTTCTGTTTTACTGTTTCCATTAGTGGTTGTCCTGGATTGTGGTTTCATGTATGTCTAAGATGGAAAAGGTTAAAATGGGTATCATGTGATTTGGAATAAAACAGAATAATTTACTTGAAATGGACATATGACAGTCATCTAGTCAAGTTCTTTGATGATTTCGGGACTGACCAAATCTTGGTATGTTATTAAGGGTGCTGGCCAAATGCCTCTTAAACATTTGACTGGCTTTGGATATTGACCACTGCCCTAGGGAACCTCTTGCCGTGTTTGACTATACCCTCAGTAAAGAAATGCTTCCTTATGTCCAGTTTGAACCCTCCCTGACACAGCTTTGAACCATCCCTGTTCATCCCAGCGCTGGATCCCGGGTAGAAAGGCTCAGCACCTCCCTCTCCACTTCCCCCACTCTAGAGGCTGTAGAAAGAGAGCAATGAGGTTTGCCCCTCAGCCTCCTGTTCTCTAGTCGAGACGAGCTAAAGTCTTTAGCTGCTCCTCACAGGAAACACTATCAGCTTTGTTGCCCTCCTCCCTATTTTAGGACCTTCCGGTTTTCCAATTGTGTGCACAGTTGTCCAGTAAGGCCACCCCAGTGCTGAATACAGTGGGATAATCACCTGCTTTACCCCCCTGATAATGCTGTGTTTGTTGGGCCAGCTTTTGCAGCACTACTTTGTGATAATAGTAACCACATAGTGTAATTACGTGTCCTTTGGTATGCTTCTTGGATAAGTGTTTCGAGATCCAAAAATACCGTTCTGAGTGGTACTAGAGTGTACAGTCCTATGCTTCGTGGCTATTGCTGAATTGAAATAACCATAACAATTTCTGCCACTTTTTATAATATTAGCATATTTAATGGGACTTTTGGACTGTGACTTGAAACTTACCCCTCTCCTCTTGTGTACTTAGAGCTCTCTGAAATTTTTTCATGAAAGTTTTCCATAAAAGTAGTTCTGTTTTCTTAGTTTGCTTTTATTGCTTTCTATTGCCTAGTCAATTTTTTTTTCAGTTTTCAGCTCTTGAGTTGTCTCACTGCCTTTTCAGCTGAATGAGTGCCATTGGTAAATGGCTTTCAGGTTTTGGCAGTACAAATATGAGATGCCTGTGAAACAATCTGTCCCTCTGCAGTGTTTGCTGCCCTCCTTGGGAATGCAGACTCTTGAATGACTGTAAACTTGTCATTCTTGAAGTCCTGTAGGGTGGGAGCCAGAGGCTGAAAGTTGATCGGGCAAGTAATGGGTTGATTATCAGGTCCACTGGAATTATGCCTTGACCTAGTTGCATTTGGAAGGGTAGTATAGAAGAGGGAGGAATTAATGGAAATACTTTTGAGGATTGTGAGGTGAAGTGGAAAAATAAATAATGATTTGGAAATCTTGCTTAGCTGTGTTCATGCGCTTTAAAAAAGTATAGTAACCCAAACATCCATGTTTCTAACCGCTTTGCTATTGCTCTTATGATTTTTCCTCATATTATTAGATCTTAGAGTTATTTAACACATCTGTGAGTGAGCCTTCAGGGGTGTTTAATATGTAGTGTTTTTTGTCTAACTACATATAATTGATTAAATTTTGTTTGGTACCAATTTGGTTGTTACTGTTGCTGTCACCTGATGTCAGAATGATAAATTTTCTAGTACAAAACCAAAACTGAGTTTATATATTAAAATCCATCCCCACTTAAACTGCAGAAGCACGGCATGACACATCAAGTAAAAAAAAAAGTTGTCTTTGCTTAGCTGAAAATCTGCTATCTTGTGAAATACTGCCTGTACTGTTTGGATTTTACAGTAAGTTTCTTGAATCTTGCAAGGTTAGAAGAGTTAAGGTAGACACTTGTTTATGTCAATTTTTGCAGCTAACGTTTACCTTTTACGATTCTGAATTAAAAATAAAGTTATTTTTTCAAGTAAAACAGTAATAAAGTGTAGTTAATACTGAACAGTAATTTTATATCTATTCCCCTCCCCCCAACCAGATATTGTCAGAGTAATCTGTTATAAAATTGCCTGGGAATTTGTAGTGTTTGCTTTCAGTATATCAATTACATTTTTGTCAGCTTCTGAAAGGTAAAGTAGCCCTACCTAGTAAAGATAACAGTGGTATGTAAAGCTGGGAGCTTTTCTTCTTTTGTTGATGATGGTGTTTTATGACAATGAGTAAAAGGCCCCTGTAGTTTGTGCAGGATTGTAGTTTTTCTGAAGACAGAACCCCGCAGCTCTCATTGAAAGCCTGCATTTCTTGGTACTAGTTCTTTTTGTTCCATACTACACTGTTCCTTGGAATGAGATATTGACTCCAGCTAGGGGAGAGATAAGGTGTTTCTATTACATGTCAGTGAAAAAGATATTCTGTCTTGGAAGAGAAGTTCTGTATTAACTTTTATTTAATTATCAAACATGAGGAGGATGGCCAAGTGGCAGAATTACCTTTTTGTATTGTTTTAGTTGCATTAATGAATTTCAGAACCAGTTTTCCAGTGTTCTTATTAAAATATGGACACCTTAATGGAGCATGAATTAATGAATCCAGTTTTATTACTAGAAGTGAAGTCCAGAAGAACTGCAGAATACATCCTCCTATGTAAACAGTGAGTTGCAAAGCACTTCTTACTGGCTTGCAACAGAATTTTTTGTGGTGTGTTTTTTGGTTTTTTTTCTTTTTTTTTAAAATTTCCTGGGTGGCATTTCACAAGAGAATGTGACAAGCTAAGACCTCTACAGTGGTCCTAGATCTTTGTAGAGCTTGGGGATTTATTACATAGAAATGCCAACGTATTGGCAAAAATTAATAATAGACCATGGCCTACAGCAGGTTTAGCCTATGGTTCACAGATCTCAGGTCTGGTGATTGATCTCTGTGGGAAAGCAAGAGGTGCAAACTGGGTAGGTAAAGATTTTCGTAGTACAGCTAAATGTATTTGCAAGTTCTTTGTCAACCAGTACAGTTTTTTTTTTTTTACTGCAGTGTGTATTGCCATAAAAATTAGTAACTTTATGGCAAAAAATAGTATTGTAAAACAAAATATATTTTGAAAATTATGTAAAGAATGTTATGACTATGAAAAGTTACTCCCAGAGATAAAGAGAAAATGGAATTGTACTAGTTGTTTGGAAACAAAAGAATACTGCTTTACAGTCCCTGAGAAAACCTTTATATCAATGTCATCGTGGCTGTATATTCTTTGTAAGTGAAAAATACTGAGTTGATGTACAACAGACTTTTAAATGGAGCTTTTGGTATTTCAGCAAGTGACGTGCTGCATACTGGGTAACTGAGTTTAAGATTGGTTTGTTTGCATGTGTCCTTTTGTAGGACTAATCATCTGATATGATCCAAGCTCTAAAGCAAAAGTAGGTGTATGCCTGGAAACACATGGAAGTTTGCAAAGGGAGGAATCTAACACCACTTTCTAAGAGCACAGCAGGCATTTGGCCAAGTAATCAGTTCCAGAATTCTGCAAGATGATCTGCTTTTTCTCTCTTGTTTTTTTTTTGCTATTCCAATAAAATGTTTTTGGAAATCACAGCTGAAATTGGCTCTTGCATATTGAGCAAGCTCAGGCAGGAGACAAGATTTCCTTAGATGCAAGCATAACACGCATCTCTTTCACAGGAGAGATGCATTTGTTTTGAGATTCTTGAGACTTCTTTTGTGATGTGCAAAATCTTGAGAAGTTTGCTTGGTACAAAATGCTAGTACAAAACAAAATGCCGCAATATTGCATTTTTTATTTGTTTAGATGTATCCATTACTGACTGATCTGATCAGTTTGTATTCCTGCTGGGTCACAAGTAGTGGGTAGTTAGAACCTGAATTCTTCATGCCATTTTCACTCTGGAGGAGTGCAAAAGGTCCAGCATTTTGCTTTCTGTTAAAGGAAGCAACCCCAAGAAACTAATTCAGATGCTGTTTTTTTCTTCTTTTCAAAGAAGATACTAGGTGTTTGAAAAATAACTGTTACTTGCTGGAATTGTTACAACTACAATAAACAAATTTAGGGTTATAATGAAAAGGGGAAAAAAAAAGAAAAAAAGGGTGGGTAAAATAAGGAGATGGAAGGAGGTAGGGGGCTAACATGTTTGAAACACCTCAGTTTGCAGAAGAGAAAACTGAAGGGGTGAACTTGGTGAGGTTTATATAATCTGCAGGCAGGACATAAAATGAAAGTAGATCTCTTACCAAATTCTACACAGTTATTGCTCACTGAATGCTGAAACTCTAGAATTGGAAAGCACTTACAGTGCTTATTGGAAGTCCGTAGCAGATTGGTTTAAAAGTGGGTAAAATGTTTGACTGAGTACCTCAACCAAAGCTTATTTGCCAAAGACCGATGGTAGTCCTGTGAGTAATTATGACTAGTTAAAAGATGAGAAACTAGATAGATAAATGATGGCTTCATGTTGGAACAATGTTAGTAGTAGGTATCTGCTAGGATTAAGGGGTTCATTATATTAAAAAATATTCTTAAGGAGTGACAGTACTACGGTACCATAGCAGCTTGTTGATCTTTGGGTATTGGTAAAATCTGAACTACAGTAATTTAATGATTATAAGCCTCACCATTTTGACTAAAGTTTTGGTCCCTACCCGGAAGTGCGGCTTGTATTCCGGAGCAGTTTATATATGAACGATGTTCAGAAATTTTCAAATCAGGAAGTGAGAGCCTGCAGCAGCCCCGAGCCAAGCCGGAGCCCGCACGGCCCTGGCGACGGGGTGGCGCTGCTGATCTGAGTCTGTGATATTTCTCTGTATTTTTTTCGGTGTTTTCAGTCTTGTGCAGCTGAGCGGCTGCCCTGCTCCCCGCCCACCCAAGCGACTGCGCGGCTGTTCAAAGGCAACGCGGATCCGTTGGAAATGCTTTCAAAATGACCACACTGTTTTTCGTATCTTTTTTCGCTCGTAAATAAAACTTGCAGGGTACGCTGCTGCAGCTATTGTTTGTATCTTTTTTCGCTTGGAAATAATGTTTCCAGGGTCAGCACCTGCCAGGTAAACCTCAGGATCCCGTGATTCTGTTACTAATTGGCAACTTTGTGAAAGTTCGCTGCAAACAAAGTGCGGCTTACAATCAGGTGTGGCTTATAATTGTGAAATTACTGTAATTGGGTACTTGCAGCAAACTCTTCCAAACCCGTTGTCCAGTTCTTTCACATGCAGGTTCAGTTCTGGTGAATTCCAAATAATGCACATAGGGGGAAAATATGCAAACCTATCAACACAGTGATGAGCTGTAAATTTGCTCCTGGTACATACATATGTGAGAAGGGCAGTGGTCAACTGTTGGGAATTGTTCACAAATAATTAAATCATTGTTAGGTAATAATGTTATCAGTGGTGTGCTGAAATCATTAACAGTGTGCGTTAGTGTAATCATCCCAGCACAACCAGGATTTCATAGGCACTGAAAAAGTGGGTGAGAGGTGTAGAAGATCTTTACTCTGAGAAACAGAGCAATAGGGGGAGAGGTGATGGAGATCTATAAAATCCATAGATCATAAAGAAATGATGAACAGAAAGGAAGAGTAGGTGTTTTTTTCTTAGGACAAGAATTGGGCCACATAGTGAATCAAACTTGCTCTCTGATGAAAATTACAGTAGCTTGTCAAGCAATGTGTAATTAAATCGTGGAACTTATTTACCACATGATATTGTGGAGCAGAAAACGTGTGAGTGAGTTAAAATTGTAATTAGGAAAAGCCAGGTAGGGATAGTTGCACTGAATACTGAACTCTACAATGAAGTTGGACTACCAGCTCTAAAATGGCTGATAGCCAGGAATTACTCTGGACCTTTTGCTGTGGTTTGCGTTCTTGACCTGGATCATCTGCCTCTGGCTACTGTTGACAGAAATGGAACTGTTTATGGCTGTGTTAGACAGCCCTTGACTGCATAAGTTAAAACACCATTTATGTTCTTATTTTTACATTGTTAAGTAAGTGTCATCACACCATATTTCTGATAAAAGGATTTTCTCCTCTTTATTGAAGATGAGGAAAGAGGGAGGGAGGATTTGGAGAGAAATGAACCAAATTGTTGAAAACAGAGGGAAAAGGCAAAGCAAGTGTGACAGTCCCCTATGTACTCCATCTCAGCTGTGATTTCCAGTGCCTTACTGCAGCTCACCCTTCTGGTTTTCATCAGTTGCTGGGAAAGACTCTCCCTGCATCTTTTTATGTGAAATCTTGAATTGATTTATGCACAGTCTTGGGGGACACAGACTTTGCCTGCAGGTTTCTCTTTAGCTAGGAAGCTAAAGCACTAATGTAAGATGTCTTTGATTTATAGAATTGTTGCAACTTAAAATGAAGCTGTTGCTGCTGTGAAAAAAAAAAAAAAGAGGAAAGGAAAATGCTTACTCTACTTGCTACGCATCTTAAGTTAAAGACCTTTAAATTGCTGCAGATCTCTTTTTAACACTTACCTTTTCAGTGTGCTGACTTTTCTTGGTATAGTGTGTCTCACATTGATTCTTTCCAATCAGTGAGTTCCCTGGAAATGTGTAGGTTTCCCATAGCTAGTCTCCTTTTCAGAGTCCGTGGAATTTTGAATGTATTGAGTCTTGTTTTAGAAGTTATTTACTTAGCAATGTAATTCTTTGACTTAGCCTTCTTTATGGGATGCAAATACTTAGGACAAGTGTTACTTAATGGGTTTGACTCAGTAACATTGTAATTTCCTTCTTTCTACCTTTTTTTCTAATCTTTGAAGAACTCATATTAAACAATGCACATTATGTCCTGTCTGCTGAGTTTCATAAGACTTTCTATCATTTTTTCTGTTGTTAGACTAATTTGTATCATCACATAAGCAAAGTGATGGGGTGGAGCTTGTTTCAGAATTTAAATTTACTGTACTGGCTTGATTTACCTCTTCCCTCAGAGAAATTTTGTTTCTCAGTGTAATGTAAATGGTATTTTTGTAGGGATTTGAGGAAAGGATAGAATAGCATCATGCTTGATTATTATTTGCCTTTTACAGCAAACCCAAATTAACTTCCCAATGGAAGAGTGAATTAATAAAGCAGCAGTGTGTTTAAGAAGTCTAAAGTTTTCTGAAGGTCAATATCTTACTGTGTGAACAAAAGTAGGTTCTTTTAAACTTACATGTTCCTGGTAATTTAAATTGTTAGTCAGAAAGCCTGTGTCTATTAGAAAGCCCAGAATGTGGAAATTTAAGGCATTTACAGTAGATGTGGCCTATAGATGTACCAAGCCTCAAGAGAAAGACCTTTGCAAAGACTTTGCATTCTGAAATTATGTTATAAGACTCTTGAGACAATTTTTTTCCTCACTTCAATTTTTGTGTGCACACCTTCCCCAGATGCTGAGTACTTTTGCAGTAAGCTGGTGGGTGGATAGCTGGTGATTTTGGAGTAAGGTACTGTTATCTTTTGTACTGATAACCGAGCGATATTCATTAGGATTTTTTATGTGTATGTTTTGTGTGTCACTGCTGGTTAAAATACAGCTTTATGTAAATAATACATGTAGGAGTACATAGGAGCAAGAAGCTGTCCTGAAGTTTTAGTTGAGAGAGAATTACACTTGGAAACATTAGATATTAAATATTCTATAAATTTAAGACTGATTGTTCAAGCTGTGCATATTCTTCATACTTTCAGGGATAGTATATTTTCTACTTCTTTAGAGAAAAAGGAGCATATTTAATTCTAGTAAGAGTAATTCTAATAGACCTGACAGGAAGAAGGAAAGGCTCTCTAGGGGAATAGTATATGCATGTTTCTTACCACTTTTTATGTACTTAATGTAATGCATAGTCATGAGGTGTCAGATTTTAGGAGGACTGGACAGCTCTAGGACTGATGTACACCCTTTGAGCTTCTTTGCACATTTAAGGAAAAAGTGATTTAAATAATCTTTGTACCACTGGTAAGTAATTCAAGCATGATGGGCATTCTTGTATTGGCATCGTTTTGAACCCTTCACTTTGGGAAATGTAGCCTAGGTTTTGGAAATGAGAGTGATGGCATTAACTGACAGCAAGTGAAGACTTACTGGAGAACAGACTGCTGAACTTGCTTCGTTGTGAGGGAGTGCTGTCTGGGGGCAGTGGTCAAGACTGGCTTTTTCTTTCTTGTTGTTTGTCTCCTAGTGCTCCAGGAACAGCTCAGGCTTCTAGTGTTGTGTCATATCTGAAAAAAAGCTGTTGAAGAAAGCCAGAGAAGAAAAAGCCATGTGTGTTAAGACAGCTTCAAGATACTCTCAGTGGCGTGTGTTAAGACAGCTTCAAGATACTCTCAGTGGCGTGTGTTAAGACAGCTTCAAGATACTCTCAGTGGCATGGCAACTGTGTCTTTGGCACGGCCCCAGCCTTATATTTGTGTTCAATTTAATGTGCCAGCATTTTCTTAGGAAAATGTGAATTAGAAAGAGTTAGAAATGCTTGTGTCTGAGAAGAAAAAAAAAATAAAAGAATTTTAAGAATTTTAGAATTTTGTTACATGAACAAAGTAAACCCTCCACTGTTTTGTGACTTTATGTCAAATTGCTGTGGCCTGTTGGCCTGTTATGAATCATAGAGTAGCAAATCTTCTCAAGGAGAAGAAAGCTTGCATGAGCTATTGTCCAGCAGTTTCTGACTGCAGGGGCTGTTTCTAACATCTGCTGTTTTACAGCAGCACTGCTTGCTGGAAGCTTATCTTATCAAAGTTTGGAGTTAGTGGGGTTATCTTGGGCATATCTTTGTGTGTTACCTGGAAAAGTTTGACATTTTTGCATCGCAGCTATTACTGCTAGATAACAGTGTGTCTGTGTTATCACTTAATCTCTTCTATTAAGTAGTTGTTAGAGACTCATGTTCACTTGTTTTTTTTCATTCTGCTGAAGTTTCACTGTGTTATATTCTTCTACTGTTGTAAAATACAATATGTGTGATCTCAGTGTTTAAATACTTACAGATGTAAATCGAGATACAGCATTACATCACAGGCTAGAAGTGTGCATTTTCCAGTACCCTTATGAAAGGCATTAATAATATTATTCTCATATTTAATGAGGGTATGAAATGACTTAGCTCTGATATTGATGACAGTGTACTGAATAGGTAAAATACATCTTTCAACAGCTGGATTATCTTGTTTCGTGGTATTGTTTGTTAGATCGATAGAATGGAAATTGCCATTTATTATGGAATCACATTTCCACTTCTTTTGGTTGATGTTGCCATGATTTCTATTAGGTTCGCTTACAGTGGGAGCATGGGAGAGTTTAAAAGGTCTCAGGACAGTTAAGTTTACTCAGAGTTTCCAAGTACATAGTATTTTTTTTTACTTTTGTAACTGTGATACTGTGTCCAAGACAGTTTAAAATACAAAGCAGAGGTGAACTTTAAACTACTTTTTAGAATTGTAATGCTGATGGACATTACATTTTTCATCTTGGCACATTTCCTGTTATACGGTTGAAAGTATTAGTGAGTGTGAAGTTTTCCATTTAACTGTTATTTGTAGAAGAGCATGAGGGGGGGAAAGCAGTGAAAGAGCTGAAGAGAGGGTGGGTGATTTTCAAGGATCTGATTCTGACTGTGCAGAGTCCTGATTTCTGAATGAGGCACACTTTGTGTTGAAGTAATGAGCTGTTAAAGGAATGCTGAGAGGATCCTTATGTAAAAATATGATCCATCAAGCTGCTTTTCATTGAAAACTGAATGTATAATGAGCACAGTCATGATTCTTGGTTTTAAAAACTTATTTAAAGTTGTGTTTTCAAATTCAGATGTAAGGTATAATACATAGTCATGTGTGTGGTACACAGGTAGGTTTTGATAGATTAGAGAATTGCAGCTCAGCTAGTGTAAGAAACAGCCTGGAATTCTGCCATTTGCCAAATACCTCTGCAACTTTTCACTTGAGTACTATTTTTTACAATTCTTTATACAAAATAGCCTCAGATTTGTCAGAGAAAATCAGAGTAAATGAAGGAAGTGGATCTATCATTGCTTATACTTACTATTTTAAGATAAACAGGTTTGGGTTTGTTTAATAGTTAAATCATTCTCAAATATGTAGTATAAAATTATTTTAATAAATTTTTGTGTCATTAAATAATAAGTAACAGTTTGTGGTAAACTCTTTCTTAATGGCCAAGGAAATCTCCACTCTGAGTTTGGTCTGGAAAAATTTCTGGCATAGGTTTAAGAATTTCATTTTGAAGAATGGTCTAAAATAGAGAGAATTGCTATGGAATAAGCAAATTAGGAAACAAGAACTTGAATGTGTTCTTATGCTTGAGGTGTTAAGTTTTGTAAATCCACTGAGTTTTAGCCTTGATCAAACAACTACTCCAGAAATTTGCGGCTGATGCTCATTTATGATTTTGGACACTTAGGCAAAAAGATTCTCTATTCGTGGTTTTGAGATGGAAAACGTTTCCTTGGAGAATGCTGCTGAGGGTTTACCAGTGTGCAATTTTCCCTGGGTTTGGGCATGGGGAGGAGAAGTTAAGAGAATGTCTTTCTGAACACTACAGTAGTCTCTGTTCTGTTTTCTTAATTTATGTTTTAGTTCCTAACTAAACCATGCCACCATATGAGAATAACATGAGGAAATGGAAAAAACTTAATTTAGTCTAGAAGAGTAATTGCTGTTAGGCTTTAGATGTGTCGTATTTTCCTCATGCTGTTGCACTAGAGATGAACTTAGTACTTTGTAACTGCATAATTCTACTCTTCAATGTCTTCCAGTATTTTTTTCTTTATTCAGAATAATTACTGTGTGTCTATGTTGTTTGATTCTTAAAATAATAACATAATTTTTATCTTTTAATAACGTAATAACTGATTATCCCTCCCCTGTCATATGAAACGTTTCTGTGACTGACTTGGGAAGGGAAGGGAAGGAAGTGAAAGCTTGAATTAAAGGGTCATTCATAAAAGCAGGAGAATAAAGAACATATGTTGTTCTCTGGTTACACATCATCTGGCTGGGAGGTTAGATGAATCTTGAGTGTTAGAGACCTTAATTTAAATCCTCTCTCTTCTTGAGCCTGCAGTGCCAAAATACCAAGTTGAAAGTATTAATTAAAGCAAAGAATATAAAAATAAATATTGATAGTGAGCTGCTTCAGCACCTCATTTTTACCTGTTACTTCAAAGAACATTTAGGTAAACAGTATGAAAAGGAACATAATTTGGTCATGCCATGGCAGATTTTTTTGCACTCTATTTTTAGCAGTAGTAGTGAAGGACAATGCATATTTTCTCTTGTGCAAAGTGGTCTTTAAATTTTTGCTGACTTTGAAAAAATGTTTTCTCTATTACAACTCTGTGGGTATAACTGTAAACATTTTAATGAAAGAGTCCTACCAGTTAGGAAAAGTATGTTCCTGATAGAATGTTTAGACTGCATTTATGGATGCTTAACTTGTTTTGCGGTAGTTTGGATGATCATCTTCACTTTTTTTTACAGATCTGTACTTGGATTTAGGATGAAAATACTATTGATAGCATGCTGATGTTTTAGTTGCTGCCAAGCAGTGTTTGTATTGTGAAGGACTTTTCAGCTTCTCACTGCACCCTACTCACAAGTAGGCTGGTGTTCACAAGGAGTTGAGATGGGACACAGTCAGTGACAACTTACCCCAGTTTTCCCAAGGGATATTCCATATGGCATATATATACATTGACCATCATATGGCAGGATGGCCAGTGTATATACTAGGGGGAAAGCTGATCAGGGTCTGCTGCTTGATAACTGGCTGAGCCTTAGCTTATAAGTGCTGAGCAACTGCATTGTGCATCATTTATTATGATTATAATTTTTATTATTTTATCTTTCTTTTATGTCCTATTAATCTATATTTATTTCAACACACAAATGTTACTGTTTTTTTTACCCCGGCTCTCTTCCCTCTTCCACTGTGGATGAAGGAACGAGCAACTATCTGGGTGGTCTTCAGCTACCTGCTGGTTAAATCACAGCAATCCTTTTTTGGAACCCAGTATGGAACATAAAGATTTGAAACAGTGGAAGATCTGACTGGAGCATGTTGAAACAAATTTGTTGTAATTGTGGAGTTATAGAATGGCTTGGGTTGGAAGGGACCCTAATGATTACCTAGTTCCATCCATCCCCCTTGCCATGGGCAGGGACACATTCCACTAGACTGGATCACCACATCCATCCTGGCCTTGAACACTTCCAAGGATGAAGCCTCCACAGCTTCTCTGTGCAGTCTCTTCCAGTGTCTTACCACAGTAAAATATTTTTTCTAGTATTTCATCTTCATCTACCCTCTTTCAGTTTACAACATAGATTTGTGTGGGCAGAGCTGTGTTGTAGATCGACTTGCTTTAAATGTCTGAATGTGCGTATGTATAAGTGTATATATGTTGTATAACTGGCAATACGTGCTGTGTATATTCCCTGTTGTGCTGTTCATCACCTCCGGGGGCTGGGTTGAGGTTTTCATTGTGTTGAATTTTGTTGCGCTGAGTCCCGGTAAGGCTGTGATTGTGGGACTGCGGTGGTGCTTGTGCTCGCACTGACGCCGTCTCCGAGCTTCGGGAGCCATCTACTGGAACCAGTAATCATTGCACTGTGCCCCTTTCCTCCTCAGACAGTCTTGACTGCAGGGGAGACACTCCTCCATCTTCCTGCTCTCCTCCAGGCCAATTATAGTAGCTCTGGAGGAACTTGTAATATCCTCGGCATGTTCGTACCAGCATGTTCCTATTGCTGTCTCCTGAATGTGTTTCGGGTCTTGTTCAGGATGAAACAACTATTTAATAATATGACACAGGCATTTGCCCTCGGGTCTGGGTAGCAATGAGTGGTGGTAGGGTATGTGGGATGGTACAGCCAAGTGCCTGGTGCAATGGTCACCTCTAAATTTTGCGATTTCATCTCAGACAAGGGCACAGAGTGAGTGTTTGATTTTTTGGTGAGTGTTTATCTACCTGCTGGATGAAGCCACAACATTGATGAACTGCAACTTGGATATAATAATTGGAAGCCCTTTGGAATGCCGCATAGGTGCAGTAGTATTTTTTAGTTTTAGGATTATATGAATCTCTGTTACTTTAGAGTTTTCCAAGTTGATTGTAAACAAGTCTTCGTGTGTGTTCTTTTATGTTGCAAGAGTGCATGCCTTCATGCTGCTTACTTTTGAGTCATATTTTGTAAATGTGCTATAAATCTAGTTTTAATGGTCTGTAGAAATGGTTATTTTAGACAAAGTAGAATAAAAGTAAACAGGACACCTTTGCAGGGTTGAAAATAACTGCTCTGTATCCAGAAAAAATTTCTGTGATGAGTTAAAATTATACAATAATAGTAATAGTGATGTTTGTGTTTTAAGCATTGATGACCACACCTGTAAAAGAAATTCCTTTCTGCCTGGCATTTCAGTTTTAATGTACTTCATTGTTTCAGTAGTGATCCTTATCTTCGATCCTTTTCTTCTGAGCAGATTATAACTTCTTTTTTTTTGTTTGTGCCAGTTTTTATATGTAGGAGGGTTGTGCCTTGGGTGTTTTGGAAAGCTAAGGTTTTTTTAGTTAGAATACTTGAATTGATTCTCTAAGAGCAGTACCCACTATAGCAGCTATTCTTGGCATCTTTGTGTTGGTCATAAAATTTTGTTTTGAATATTTCAAATAAGACTAAAGGTATTTTTTTAGCATCTTGTTTTTCCATGCCAAACAATGGGCATGTTAAGCTTTTATTATTTCTGAAATTAATATGAAATGTCTTGAAGCAGAAGTAGTCCAGGTTTTTGATACTGGTATGGAAGACATGCTTTAATAACAAAATAGCAATTAATAATGTTTCCAAGTTCCATTTTGTAGCTTTATGGTTCAGTGCTGCTTTTGTGTGGTAATAAAGTAAGATTTCACAGCTTGAATTAAGAAATATTAATAACCTCATTCACGAGTCCAATTGATAAGCTAAATAAGGTGATTAAAAATGATCAAATTTATACTTGGTCTACTAAAGATTAAACCTTTTGTTATTGTATGTAAGAATATTATGTTACATATTCCAGTCTCAGTAAGCCAACTTTTAAGTATCCTTGCTGAGAAAAAACATGGAAAAGGTTCCCTTTAGAAATTATTTTTGGGAATTAATTCTTACAAAGATGCCAGGTTTTGCTTTTTTTGCTCAATATATAATTTAAAAAAAGTTTACTTGGCCAGATTCTGAAAAGGCCATCCTAGTCCCAGCCCTTGCTCAGAGCAGGGATAACTCAAGCTGGGTTACCTTGTTCAAGGTCTTGTCTAGTTGAGCTTTGATATCTCTAAGGTAGCCTGCTTCAGTGCTTAGCCACTCTTGGGGAAAATTTTTCTCTCTATGTCCATTTGAGATTTCCTGTGTTTCACCCCATGTTTCTTGTACTTTCTCATTTCACTTCACAGCATTTAGAACTGGCTTTGTCTCCTTAAGCCATGTTCAGATGGTGGGCAGGGCAGCAACTTCCTTCTTTGGTCTGTTCTTTGGGATGAACAATGGTGCTCTCAGTGTCTCCTATGAACGTGGGCTCCAGCCCCCAAAACACCTCAAAGGATTGTCTTGAGTTTGGGGCTGTTCTCTCATAATGCGGATCCCTGATGCTGGACACAATACATTAGACATGGCACTGTGCTATGGGGAGAAAAATAATGAAATTTTTTGATTTGCTGACTAGAGTCTTGCTGTTGCAGCCCAGCATGTCCTTAGGCTTTACCGCTGTACAGGGACACTGGCTTGTGTTCAAATTGTTCTACACCATGAACCCACAGAGCTGCTTTCTGTTCATCTACTTCCTAGTCTCAGTGGTTGGAAGGAGGAGTATGGCTTGACTCTAATTGTTGAGCTCTGTGATGTTCATTTTTGCCAAGGAATTACTATGGTGGTACATCTTGCATTATTTAATTTTTAGTATGTCATCCTCTACATTCTCCCACAATCCAAAAAAAAAGCTGTTACTTTTTTAAAATTAAAAGTTATACATCCATTTTAAATTTTAATGTGGGCATGTTAATAAAATCTTGACATGCTAATGCCAGCAGAAGCTATGCTGAAGTGAAGAAAAAATATATAATGTACTTCTTCATTATAGAACATGTATTACAGGGAAAGTAAGTACTTTATTATAACCATTACTAGAATGACTTTTTTTGGTCTGGCTGCTACCTAAATTTCTGATTTCTCTAATTTCTGAACTGGAGTGTGTGGAGGCCAGCACAAAAGATCTCTTCATTTTAAGTGGAAGTAGTATTTTGAGTTGGCTTTGCTACAGGTCTAAGAAGCTTAAATCATTCTGTTCATGCACATCTTTCCTTGTTTAGCCTCTACGGGGGATGATCTTCGGCTGTCTTTTACTGCGTCAATCAAAGTTTCTGTCCCAGAACTGTCTCTAATCAATAACTTGTGCAATAACTTGTTTGTAGAGAAGCCTGGGAGTGTGACAAATGTGCGGAGATGATGTCTCAGAATGTTTCCCCAGCTTTTAACTATTGGGTTTTTTCCCAGCAATTTCCTCAGCTAGATGTTTTCTTTCTAGTAAACATTTGATGACCTTCTTTTTCATGGATCTGTGCAGTTCTTTCTTAAACCTCTGTTAAATTTTAGCAGCCACAGAATAGTGAATAACACCTTCATATGCTTTCTGAAGCATCCTTTTCCTAATTTTGTCCAATTTCCCACCCGCTATCTTAGGGGTGGTGAGTAGCCAATCCCTTGTTATTTCCTTAATGTCACTTGCAACCATATGGATGTGTTAAATACCCTCTTTGGTGTTTTTCGTGGTGAAGAAATCCGGTCTTTCTAGTTAGTCTTCAAAAGATAGGTGTTCTGTATTTTTGATCTGCTTTGTTACCGTCAAGTAGAGAAGGGCAGACAGGAGGGAGAGTTTAGGAAAAACAAATGAGGAAAAGGAGAAAGAAGATGAAGGGGGATAGATATTAGATCTCTGTCATAGAGAAGAGTACCACTTGACTGAGAAAATGTGTTGTGAGCAGTTGTGGTATTAAACTTCCTGTCCCTCAAAAAAAGTTAATTAAGCTAAATATAGTGCATGGTAAATTACATTAAAGTTTTGAAATTGCAAGTGTGTGGCTTTTGTGTGGTGTCTTTTAGCCTGTCATGTACTTGTGATTTTGGGTAGAGAAGTTGAGTGTAAGAGTGACAACAGTTATTTGCTGTTACAAGAGGTAGGACTCGGCTTGCACAGTTCTGTGAGAATTGGTGACTGGATGTGGGTATGTTCCTATGCAGAATGAAAAAGGTTAGCGTTATCATGCTATCTTTCTGTGAAGATATACCTGTTTTACTATTTGACAGATAGAGGGTGTCACCAGTTCCTACTTCTCAGCTGAAAGGTGGTTATTGCTTGAGATGTCTTATCTGTGCTGGTTCTTGCTTGCCTGCCTGCTCCCATCATATACTGGGAATTTATTTTTCTACGGATGCAGATGTGTATTTCACTGTGTACTTTTCAGCTTAATATTGCTTCCTAAATGTTGTGGCACAGACTTGATTTCATTATTTCTTAAGCAGAATATTAGAGCACAAGCTTTGAAACTCTTATAAAGAAAGTAAATAGTCCAGTTCCGAGTCATAGCATCATATGATTACTTCGCTCCACTGATTAAATGAAAAGCAAGTTGAAAATAAGCTTTTCAGAGCTATGGAAATCTGAGAGTGTGGTTATCTTCAAATTCCTAGTAGTAAACTAATTATTGCAAACTTTCCCCTTTGACTCCTGTGATGGGGCTGCTGCACTGCCCTTGGTACTCCCCAGCACCTGTGTACTATCATGCCTTCATTTCCTTCATGTGGCCTGCCCTACCCCAGAAAACATTTGGCTTCCTCTCACGTCTCTCTGCATTTGGCAAGCACCAGCCTGTGTTATGGCTGGTTTGGAGCTAGGCGAGTGCTTCAATTGACCAGTTGATTGCTCCTGCTGGAGATGGATGACAGCCAAGTTCTGTTTCCTTTTTCCACAATGCAACTGCTAATTTGTATGTCTTGCTCCTAGCAGGCCGCTGATTTCTGGGAAACTTAGGGGAAACTTAGGTGTCTTTGAGACCTCTGTTTCTTTGTCAAATTTGGCTAAAATTGGCTTGCGTGATTAGAATTCATCTGTGTCATGGCTGCTGGACAAACTGCATGATATATAATCATTGTTTTTTTAAGACTAATTTTAACTGCATTTAAAAAAAAAATTGCATTTGGTCACCAAAACAAAAATGAATAAACTAGACTTCATGTGAAATGGTTTATCTATTTAATCTTTGAAGTGTTTGCTTTTTCCAAATACTGAATACAAAAGGAGGGGAGATAAATTTGGCAAAAGTGCCTGTCTCTGCCTTATGCTCGTTACTTTAGCAGCTGGAGTATTTCAGTCTAGGTAAAATGGATACCAGCTTATGCCCTGGGGATTTGAGACGTGTATTCTGCCTCTTGTGCTTTCTGAATCCGTAATATCCACTGTTGTGAATAGTCATTCTTCTTTGATGCCGTTCCCCAATTTATATGTAATCAACTTTCTTTGGAATTGCCTCAGGATCTCAGGCAAATTACCCCTTAGGCTTAGCGAGTCAGACTGTGGGTTTGTTTGATTGTTTGATTTTTTTTTCCCCCCTTTGTGTGTATTTTACCATTTAGAGCAAGTTCAACAGAAGGAAGTGACAAAGGGTCAGATACCTAGCCCTGAAATTGTGGGGAGATGCTATGTTTATGCAGTGCTTTAAGATGAATTCTAATTTTTGTGTACGATGTTATTTGGTGTTACAATTATCCACTTCAGTTATTCTTTGCTAGGACAATGTGCAGCTGCAGTAAAATGTTTTTTAATCCCTTCATGCTTTCAGAAGCAGGAGCTAAGCTCTTCATTCAAGACAGGTTGAAAGTTACCATTTCTTGAAATATTGAGGTAGATAAAATTTCAGCAGGTGCAGGAAGGGTTTTATCAGAATTTGTCTAAAATGAAAATGGCTGATAGGGATGATGTTCTCTTATGATTTATTTTATAGAACATATCTGGTTATTGGCAGATAATTATCCTGCAGAACAGGAGAGAATAATTTTTGATGGGGGCTATCTTCATAGATTCAGCTGAACTTATCTTGATTTATTCAAAATAAGGAAGATGATGGTCCTGAGTCTTATTTTTAAAATTTTACTTCTTCCTAACTCTCATGATGAGGCACCATAACTTGTCCTAACTCCAAGTTAGTTGTATTCTACTCTCCCTGGAAATCAGAATGTAGCAGTTGTGAATTTTACTTCTCTATTTATTCTAAAGCATTATTTTTTCTCTAGCACCTCCCTCAGTGGTCAGAGATCAAGAGCAGATGTATACTAAGGTGTTTAGCTCTTAACACTTCAGATGGAAGTAGACTGGAATTTAACTACCTGTAAAACTTCTAAGGAAAACACAGAACCAGAAGTAGTTGAGCAGGGGTGGGTGTGTATTAATGAAGAATGGAAGAATTGCTAGTAATTAGGACTTTAAGTTAATCAGCAGTACATTGAAGAGATAACAAGAACATGAGTCTTGTCTTACAATGTTTTCACATGTGCTAACATATCATATTATATTAAATTAGAAATAACCCTAAAGCAAAAAGAGAAAAAGGAAAAGCACTTTGAAAAAGCAGCTAGTTATCTGACAAAATGGCTGTCATACTAGTTACCTGTTCATGACAATAAAGACATGCCTCATATTGCCCATTTTTTCTGCATATCCTTTCAGGACTCTGCTGAAAGAACATCAGAGTGCAGAAAATGGTATTAGTTGAAGTAATGTTAAAAAAAAAAAAAAAACAAAATAGAGACAAGTTTACTTATTTTGTCATTTTCTTCTACCTTTGTTCTTCACCCTTATTTCTCCTCTGTCACTATTTTTATCAGTGTCCTTTGCATTTGTGTGTACCAAAGCTTGTAGTTTTCAGTTGTATGAGGAGTTTAAAGAGTTGTTTTTGGTCACAGGAAAGTTGGAATGTGTAAATGCTGATCATGGCTGGAGGTGAACATTTCAAGCCTTAGTGCCTGTAGAACACCACTCTGTATCCCAAGGCTTGCTGACAAATTACCCTATCTCACTCCCCTGATAAAACTGGTGGAGCTATGAATACACTTGTAGTTAGTTATATAAGTTTTGATATATATTATGATATATTGGATGGAACTGGAGTTAATTCAGACGCATTAAAATTTTCAGAATTAGGAGCAGAATGTATGAATTTAATTCACGTCAGGAGTACTTAGATATGTGCTATAGTGCATTTTTGTGAGATGGGACTCTTCACAGTAAATTTTGTGATTGCTGTTGTTAGCACAGAGATCAGGAATAGCATCTACCCATTAACCAAACTTCAGAGGAGATACAGGTGTATGTGGAGATAAGCAAAATGCATAGCAAAGGCTGGTGAAGAACCAGGTGGTGCCTTGTTGAGGAAGAAGCTGTGAGTAAAGAGGGAGTTCTCTGATCAAATTTGTATGGGCAAAGCAACTTTGAGATCAGCACTGTGACTCATGGCTATTTGACCAGTCTGCATGAAAGCCAGATTTTCTGTTGTCAAACCATTAACTTCTCACTAGTAAACAGAGTAATACCTTGCCAAAGTGTAGGCAGTGACTTGATCTTTCAAAGAGTTATGAGTAATATCAAAGAAAAGGGATCAAATCGTGTTTGTGGAGAGGGATGTGAAAATGGTCTCCTGAGAAGCATTTTTTAAATTTTTATTTTTGAGCAGACAATGTCTAGATCCTTAAATCAATAAAGACAAAATAAATAGTGGGCCATAAAGGGTAAGCATAGACTGGGTGTGCAGCAAGACAGAAGCCCTTACTGAGTTGTTTAGTTAGGCATTCGTAGTTTGTCAGTGGAATACAGAGAGGGAGTGGAGTGCCTTCTGTTGAATCTCTTTGTGGATTATATTAAAAGTGTTTTCCTGTGTTCAGTGTGAACTGAAGAGCTGTGGTGTATGAAAAATATTTCTGAGGCTTTAAGGTCACAGACAAAATTTTTAGTATGCATATCCAACTTCATGCCATTAATGAAATAATTGAATAGTTTTGGTCAGAAGGGACGTTTAAAGGATATCTAGTCCAGCCCTCCCCCACTATGGACAGGGACATCTTCAACTAGATCAGGTTGCTCAGAGCCTCATTCATGATGCTGAATGTTTCCAGGGATGGGGCATCTACCAACCTGTGAGCAACCTGTTTCAGTGTTTCCTCATCCTCATTGTAAAAAAACCTGCTTCCTTATATCTAGTTGTAATCCCACCCTCGTTTAGTTTAAAACCATTACCCCTTGTCCTGTCACAATATGGCCTGCTTAAAAGCTTGTCCCCATCCTTTTTATAAACCCTTTCACATATTAAAAGGCTTCAATAAGGTCACCCTGGAACCTTCTCTTCTCCATTCTGAACAACCCCAGGTCTCTCAGCCAGCCTTTCCTCACAGGTGAGATTCCATCCCTCTGATCATTTTTGTCCCTCCTCTGGAATTGCTCCAGCAGGTCCAGATCCTTCCAGTGCTTGGGACCCCATAGCTGGATACCACATTCCAGGTGGGATCTCACCAGAGCAGAAGGACACAGTCACCTACTTCAACCTGCTGGTCCTGCTTCGTTGGTGCAGGCTGGGATACCATTGGCTCTCTGGCTCTGAACACATGTTGCCAACTCATGTCCAACTTTTCATCCACTAGCATCCCCAAGGGCTACTCTCAATCCCTTCATCCCCCTCCGTATATTGTTACTGAGGGTTGCTCCAACCCAGGTGCAGGACCATGCACTAGGCTTTGTTGAACTTCATGAGATTCCCATGGGCTCCTTTCTTGACCTTTTCCCTCTGGATGGCATCCTGTCCCTCAGCTGTGTCGACTGCGCTGCTCAGTTTGGTGTTGCTAAATGAGAAAAACAGTAAGCCAGATGCCAAGGTGCTTTGCCTGAGCACACTCAGTGAAGTGTTCTTCGTTTGCCTCCCTGTACGCAGTTCACTGATGCTCTCCTTATTTTCAGAAAGTGTCTGAGAAAAGACTGTTTTTTGTCAGATAGGGAAGGTTAAGAAGTGAAAGGGTGGGAATTCTGAGCAGGAATTAAAGTAGAGCGATGAAGGAAACTGGAGTCAGGATTTTCAGAAGTGTGGGTTGCACATTCAGTGCTCATCTCTAAATTCTTATCAGAATTATAACTACTCAGGCCAAAAAAATCTGTAGGTGTTTCAAGCAGGGCATTCAAAGTTAAAGCTTGTCCTTTTGATACTTTAAACTAAAATCTAACTGTCCTTAATTTCATTTTGTGAAATGTAATGCCATCTTACCTTATGGAAGCCCTTGAAGGCATGTTTAATTATTTCATATTGTTCAATGGGATCCTGGGATCACAATATCTTCACAAAAAACAGTAGCAAAAAAAAGAGCAAAAGGAAAAAAAATCTTAAGGGTGGCATAATATTGTATTTAGTGTGGACAGCAAATAGTAGCTGTTGAAGATAAGAGTTACAGCATATTATGGTATTACCTATGCCTGAAATGGTGAGAATATATATACATAAAAATACTGTTTATGTAACCTGTCTGACATTTAATATTTGCATTTTCTTTCTCTTCTGATATTGTCTGTGTTTTTAATGTAGTTTTTGTGGAGTAATTCATAGGTTTTGAAAACAACATGTAGTTTTTCAGTCTAAACTATTAGATACATTATTGAGAGCTTTATTTTCTTATTCCTGAACTTTCTATATATATAAGAAACTACTTATAAAATCAACTTCAGAAACTGCTAGAGGCAGTGCAAGATGGAAGAATTTTGGTGTTGCACATAGGGTGAAATAGGTAAGGTTTGTAAGGTAATGCATTTTTCTTACTGTGAACTGTCTGCATACCATTTGTTGCAACAAAACAGAAATTTATGGGTGTGTCTGTTCAATGAGGAAGTTAAAATCAATTTTCTTTTTAAGTAGATACCTGTATTTGCAGACATTAAGAGTTTTACCGTTACACGCGTTATTTGCTTGTCAGGGGTTTCTTTCTTTAATGTTGAGGCAGTCATTTACTTTTTGCTGTAAAAATGTTCTATGCTGGACTGTGCAAGCAGTGCTGTGGTGTTGGCTGTTGTGATTCTGCACATGCTGAGAGACTCTCAGAAGGATATCATTCAGTCATCCTGATGTACACTTTCTCACTTCTGCCTATTTCTGGAATCTATGGCAGCCGTTGGTGCTCTACATGTAAAAGTAATTCAGTGTTGGAGGTAGCTGTTTCCCTGAGCTTATCCAGATCAATTTGTGTCATATCCCTGAGTCAAGAAGTTCAGACAATGGTGAAGGGGGGATAAAATGGTGGGTTAACTTCTTGGGCAAGTCCTCTACAAAACTAACTGCAGTAGTTGTTTCTGTCTTCCTGTTAGAGGAAACAGGAGGAGGCACAAATTTAGTTCCTCCTAAGGACGTTTTCTTTATGAAACTGGGGAATTTCTTAGGATTCTAGGAAGAGTTTGAGTGTGTTCATACATCTTTTTAATCACTGTTTATAAGGACAGAATTTTGTTTTCCTAATGTTATGATTCTGCCTATTTTGCAGAAGCTTTATCTTTTCTGACAATATGAAAACTCTTCTTACAATTGGATTCAAACAGTAGGTAAATATTAGCCTGTGCATTTCAAATTGTAGCTTTTGTGCTCTTGTCTTGATGCCGGTTGTCAGGAATGTGTAGTCTTGGAGTTATGGTCTATCAGTAGACACAAGTTTAATTCTCTGTCCAAATTTAATTGCCTAAAATTTAGATGCCTGTGTTGAGCTGGTTACTCTTATATCTCCATTAAATATACAGAAATAATTACCTCCAAAAGGCCGTTTGTCTCTTTCTAAGCTAGGTGTCCAAGATAAGAAAGATAAATTGCTGTGGTGATTGCAAATGGGGCAGGACTCATTCTGATTCAAATATCCAGCCTACCCTTTGCAGCGAGGGTCACTGAATCTCATCAGAACTGTTCAAATGGTACTGGCTAGTTGCAAAGTGCTTTTTCCTGTTTTTAACTGTGTAGATTTTATTTTTTCTCTGTATGTATTTTGTTTCTATTTTCATATTTATGTATACATGCTGGAGGTGTCCAAACAGGAGGAAAGAAGGACTGGGTGAAGGATCTGGGCTAAAAGTCTTAAGAGTAGCTGAGAGAGCTGGGGTTGCTTACACTGGAGAAGAGGAGACTCAGGGGAGATCTCGTCGCTCTCTAAAACTGCCTGAAAGGAGGTTGTAACAAGGAGGGAGCCAGTCTCTTGCAAGTAATGAGTTGTAGGACAGGAGGAAGGACCACAGTTTTTTCCCAGCGGAAGTTTAGGATATTAGGAAAAATTTCTTCACAGAAAGGGTGATTAAGACTTAGAGTAGGCTGCCAAGGAAGGAGGTTGAGTCTCCATCTGGAGGTTTTTAAAAGATATGTAGATGTGGTACTCAGGGACATGTTTTAGTAGTGGACTTAGCAGTGTTTCATTGATAGTGGGACTTGATGATCTTAAAAGTCTTTTCCAACTGAAACTATTCTAAAAACTTTTATTTGTTTTTGGAGTGTAAGGCCTCTCTTTATGCGTTTTAAGCTCTGGAGTTTTGGATCCTGTAATTTGCTTCTCCTTTTGGTTCTTGAGGCTCAGTTCAGGGGACAGTGGTAGTTCATAAAATGTTCCTTTTCATCTGAGCCATTTTTAAGGTAGTATTTGTTTTCTAGGTTGGTTATCCATAGTTAAAATGGATGTATTATACAGTCCAATGATTTAATTTTTTTAGCCATAGTGGATAACATTAATTGGTTTTGCTTTTTAATTATGTTTTAAATTACAGCATCAAATGCCATATATCACTATACATAAAATAAATGTGCTTTTCTGTGTGACATTTCCTTGGAAGATGTGGAGGAAGATAACAGAGGGAGGACTGTGGTTTTGTGTATGTGATCTTAGCAGTATTTTTGGATGCAAGGTATGATAACTATGTTGCTCCAAATGTTTAGTTGTTGATTAAAGACACTCCAAATTTGCTCATAAAAATCTACTTTTTGTCTCTGAATGCTTCCCACCTCAAATTCAATTTTCCCTGCAGTACTTTTGTGAGGCAGAGATGTTGTTATCGCTCTTTTATGGGTAGCAGCTGTGGCAGAGGCTTTGCTTTTCCATTGTGAGCGGAGTGGGCAGTGTGCCCATGTGAGCCGAGTGCCAGGTCCTGCCGGTGCGAGGGCTGTGCCCTGCTCCCTGGCAGGCAGGTGCCTAATGCTGGATGAGGCAGAGGGCTGCCAGGTGTCACACAGCACCCTGGCCTGCTGTAAACTGGGGCTGTCTCACATGCTTCTGCTAGATACCTCCATAGACAGCTCTTTGACTTGAGCACATGAAAATTTCAAGGTCCTTGTTCCTGGAGTACCTTAATTTTTTGACATGTTTCTGTAATTTCTGAATACTCCAGTTCCCCTGGGAAAGCTAAAATCTTCAGTCTGAACTGCAATTTTTTGCACTACTTATTGATTACTATGAGCTGGGAAATAAATTTATTTTTAAAGTAGAAAACTTTGAAAGCTACAGCTATTTATACAAAGAAAACAACATTTTTTGCAAACATAGGCTCTTTTCATTTGTAAAAAGCATGTTAGCATTCTTTTGTGTTTAGACTTAAAGCATGACAGCTTACTTATTGGGTTTTGTGTGGCAAGGTTTTGATAGCAGGGGGCTACAGGGGTGGCTTCTGTAAGAAGCTGCCAGAAGCTTCCCCCATGTCAGCCAGGACGGACCTGCTGCTGGCCAAGGCTGAGCCCTGCTGTGGCAGTGGCAGCACCAGCATTATCAGAGTTAAGTAGGGAGGAAGATTACTGGACCAGAACGAATACCAGCCAGAGAGAGGAGTGAGAATGTCTGACAGAAACATGTCTCTAAGGTAGATGCACATCAACACAGATGTGATTATTCTCGATCAGTGGCTAAACTTTTAAACTTAAGATCTGTTGGGTGGGAGAGTGAGAGGTATCAGGAAAGGGAATTTAGTATCCAGTAGACAAAGGGAAGAGCTGGAAGCAGAAACACTCTTTCCTTGAAGATTGTGACTGAGATTTTGCAGGTGTATTATTTGATTTATGAAAAAGATTTTTCTTGGTGTCTGGTAATTGTGCTTATTTTTTGTTTGAATTCTTTCTGTGGTGTACTAACTTAGTTTTGTCTAAGTTTTTCTCTATACATTGAACCTCTCAGATGTGACTACTCCTGTGCCTAGTGTTTCTTGACTTTATGGATTGATAAATCTTCATGAATGCTGCATCTTTGGGTAAAATTGGGATATTCTGCTTTGCCATAGCATGATGTTATTTTCTACTTAGCAGAAGGAGATTAATATTAGTACACAACTGCATATCTCCAGCAATGCAAAGCTGTTGAAGTATGCTGAAAATGAATTTGAGTTTAGTTTATACCCTTGCTGGATTAGTAGGATGAGAATTGAAACAGACCTTTGCTCTGACACAGCTTGGACTAACAAGTGAGCGTTTTTCTTTGTGGGTTGCAACAGGGTGGGTTAGAACCAGGATATTTTGTAAATCTTGATTAAAAAGCTGGACAAATGTATTTAAGAAGGTTGTGAAGCCTCTGTACTTCCAGTTAAAAGCAGGTGCCTCCTGGAAGTTTGCAGGGACTAGGACTGGGGAAATGGTGCTGAATTGCCTAACAAGCTTAGTGTTTGTACAAGCTAAAGTATCTTTGTCGCAGAAATATATTACTTTGTTCAATGAAGGAAAGAAATGGATTTACCTTTTGTAGCTAAAGGTAGTTGTAGCTGCTTGAACTACCTGCAAGCTGCTCTTTTGATGGCAAAAGCATGCCATGTCTCTATAGAAAGGATTGTGACTGCCATTGAGAGGTTCCAGATAATCTTTGCCCTGAATTTCACTACTACAGGTAGACAGGTTTTTTTTTTCCCTGGGAAAGAAAGACATATTCATTCTTCTCTATTGTACTGCTACAGTCGCCTGAATTAGTCACAGCAAAATTTTTGCTGTAAGATGCTGCCAGCAGCTACTTGGCTGCCATCCCACAACAAGAACAGACCGCATCCAAGTTCTGATGCCAAATCATGTGTAGGTTAACCTTTGTAACCCATCTCAAATCAACACGTGCTGTCTCTGGGGAATAAATCAGGTCTATTTATAGGAATATTCTGCCTGTATTCGATAGCTTGCATGCAAACTGTGCAATTAAAGCCTCTAGCAGTTGTTGCTGAGAGGCTTCCCCACTGTGAGGCAATGTCTGTGAGAAACTACCCTTGTAGAAAGTAAATCCTTTTTTCACCTTTAGATTCTGCATGATCGAGTAATTGAATATGGAAGTATCAGTAAGGTGTCTGTCGCTGAAGTAGTGTCATGTGCAGGAACAAGTTATGGTTCCTGTCTGTTCACTTTCATTTGGCATGTGATATGAAGGGTAACACCTGAGTGAAAGATGTTGTGACCTGTGGTCTGGGATGGCATGCGAGGAGAGGACTGTGAACACTGGCACTGTAAGCTGACATCAGTGAAACTTGAGATGCCATGCTTGAATGCCAGCACTTCACACAGAGGAAAGCTCCAGCTATTAGCAATTAGCACAGAGGGAAAGTTTAAATGACCGCTGTTCTCCAAAATATTGAACAGTAGGACAAATATTTTGAGGCAAAGCTTGGTGAATATTTTGTATTGTGATTTTGTTTTTTTCCTTCCTGTAAACTTACATTAATTGCAGCAGAGAAATATGCCTTTTTGTTTCCCAAAAGATAATTCTTTATGTCTCCTTATATTAAAGAAACATCACAGGGAACAGGTTAAGACAGGGGTCTTAGTCTATGAAGTACTCTTCCTTTTTCATTTTGTGTCTTTCATCTATTCATCTGCATTCTCTCCATCCAGGATAAGGTTAAAATTATGTGCCTGTAGTTGGGTAACAAGATTACTTCCAAAATGCTTGCTTTTTAATTTATGTAAAATTGAATGATTCACACTTCACACTTCTGTAAATGTGGCAGCAGAACACTGTGAGAAAAGATTAGTGGGCTTCAGCTATTGTTACTGCTCCTTTAGTTTTTTTCATCTAAAAATGGGAATCTTAAAACACGCAGACTAACATGGTGTTCTGTAAACAGTTTAATAATTTTCAGTGTTTTTGTTATAGACAAACATAATAGGATGACAAGCAACCACAAACAGAAGTTTAAGGAGCAAGGCATGACAAGTTTTGACAAGGAAAAAAACAATGCTGTCTTGTTTATTTAATGAAGCTTTGGGGTTTTTTTTTAGGTACTTAAGAGAGAATGTAGTTTGTATACAGGAGACACGATTGTGAGATGGGGGATTACTTACAGTATGAGACAATGTCTAACCTGAAGGGTTGCATGCATTTCAGCAGTCTTTGGAATTTAAAATTAACTTTGAAAAGAGTCTGGTATAGAAGAGAAACAAATGTATTTCAGTAGGCTTAATGCAGATTTTTTTGTGGGTGTAGGTAGGAGTAGTCACCTGCATATCATAAGGGTTCATGAGAAGCAGTTCTGCGGGAAAATAAGCAGCTGTCCTGGTGGTTAATTATGGTGTTTGTAAGATACCTGAGAAGATTCTTTCAACTTGGTCAGTGCTGTAAGACATTTGCTGGAGTTGGTGTCCAGTTTGGGTACAGCGCTGCATGAAAGCTGTGTGGATGGGGAGAAGAGGAGAAAAATAAGTCTAAGTAGAGAACTAGAAAACAACATGACTTTATAGAGAAAGGCTAAAAGATCTGGATGGTTTAGTCAAAAAAGAGAAACCTAAGAAATTCAAGTCTTCAAATATTTAAAAACTATAATCACTTCTCATAGATGTGTGTAATACTTGTAATGCAGTAATACTTGAGGTGTGGCCCAGGAATGTACACCTGATTTCTGCATCATCTTCTACAAAGTACCTTTGTATAAATTTATTTTGCTTGTATGATTAATGTGTCCAATTCTGAAAATAAATATAGCATTGAGTAGATCAATTGCCTTATGACGTAAAGGTTAGAATATAAATTCTGTATCTAAGAGTGTAATAATACTGCAGTGAGATGGAGAATGATCTACTTTCAGGGAAATTTTTTTTATGTTGTGGATCTTCTCTCTGAGAATATTGTGATCTACTCGCTTGAAAGCTGTCATGTCATATCTTGGTCATAAAGCCCTGGTATCTTACATGCCTTCTTGCATATTATTATATAAGCTCGGCTTGTTTTTTTGCTGCAGTGTTGCAGTTTAAGAATAAGAGCTGTGTAGACCCATGGGGAAGAGGAAGATAGAAAAGGGAAAGAAATGGAAATGAAAAACAGTGATTAACTCATGGATGGGTTTATGTTGGAGCTACTTTTCTTTTGTCTGAATTTTGATTTGATTAATGGAATTTGCTTTTTCCTGCCATGCTTTCATATTTCAAAATTTTAAATGTTTCCTTTTGTTTTGGCAGAGAACTAATTGTTGTCTTGTGGTAGACTTTGTTTTTCCATGCAGTGGAATGCCAGAAGCATCACAGCCTCACTTTTTACCTTGTAATAATAATTTAGCATAAACACTATAATTGCTGTATTTACCTTCATTTTATAAGCTGAAAAAATGTAGTTATAAATTACATGAATTTAGAAGGCAGTAACGTCAGCTTGAGTGCAGGAGGAAAAGAAAAACAGTACTAAATTCATTAAAAAATGGAATAACCAAGGTGGTTCTGGAACTATGTATTGGCAAATCTGTGCTTATGAAGATGCAGCCCAGAATCTGACAGTAAGATAATGACTTAACCGTATGGTTTTATGCCCAATCAAGAGGATTTTTTGGTAATTTATATGTCATCAGGCTGGTAATACTTAATTACTCAATAGCCTTACTATCATTTTTCTCTGCATCCTGATTCTAGTCTTGCCTTTTCTTGTGCCTCTTGAGTAAGAGAATGGTGGATGACAGACTTCTATCTGGTCAAGTTTTTCAGTGCTGACATCTAATTAGAGACATCAGAGATGGTGTTGCTCGAAATGTGTGTTTCATCCAACTACAGACTTCTATCATTTGGTTAATTAAGTGGTAGTGGGAATTTAACTTGGGATGACTGATGGTGTTGGTAGATTGCAATGAATTGCTGTGTTCCTGCCAGGGACTGAGCAAAATCACCTTAAAATATTCAACCATCTGAAATCTCCAAATATCAATTGCAAAATTGCATTCAGATTGTATAAAAAGTGGTTTTGATAACACTTAGAACTTGCAAATGGTACTCTTGAGGGAGAAGAGAACAAATCAATATTGGTGACAGAAAGACTCAATTTCCTACATTTATCTATGTGATAGTTTCTTACGGATCTGCTTTAGTGTTGGAGGCATTATGGATTCTCAACGCCTTCCCAATTCATTCATTAGTTGATCAAAATGTGTGCTAAGTTGCTGTACAGTAAATCACCACTTCATTGTTTCTGTTGTGTATGCTGAGAGCTGGTCTTGGTTAATTCTTTTCTGTTTTTTTATAAGAAGCTGAGGACTCTAATCTCTTGTATAATCAGCTTGGTTACAGAGAGGCCACACAGGTATCAGCTGTCTGCTGTATGTCTTATAAAGATTAGTGAGCTGGGACATTGCACTAGAAAAGAATTGTAACATTTGAAAGCATATGCAGTGAACCTATGCTGAAGCAGTAGTGCAAACAACACTACTCCATGCTCTCAGAAGGATTGAAAGCCTACCTCACAGAGTGTTAAATGTATTCTGAACTGGGATTTGGTATCTTTGTCTCTCTTTACCAGTATTAGCAACAAACTTTACGTTTCTCTTGCAATTAAATATAGAATGTATATGTTAATTAGGTTATTTGCTAAAGGATCACCAATTCAATTTAGAGAAGCTGAACAGCTTTTGATCTAGGGCATGAAAAAGCATACAATAGAACACTGACCTGAAGGGCCAACAACGTAATGTATGAAATTGTGCCATAATTCCAGTTGATTTTAAACCAGTGGAAATAAAAATAAATGTATGCATATAAAGCCAGCATGGAAGAATTTTGTTAACCAAGAACATCATAACTTATGGTTTTTTAAAACTAAACCTATGTTTTTACATCTTAAAATGTAATATGTTAATATATAATATGTTCAAGAGTTGCAAATTGCTTTGAGTTCTTGAAATAACAGAAGTTTTGATTCTGAGAAATCTCTGGGAGTTGTCCTAACTAAAGCTTGTGCTCCAAGAAGAACTCTAGATTACATCAGCTGTAACTTTGCTTAGCTGTATTTTGGAAGAAGTCTATGGATGGACGTTCTGCACCTAGTCAGGATAGTCTGTGCTGCACAGTGTGACCTGAGGTGGAAGTCTGTGTTAAAAATTAAGCAACTTGAAATTTTTTAATAGAAAGTTACATGCAGCAACACTGTTCACTATTACTTAGTAATTATTTCATTTGCTTGGTTTTATAATGTTTTGTCTTGTATTATTTTCAAAACAGATCCTAGTATTCTTTGTGATTTGGACTGCTACTGACCCATGACTTACTGTCCAGAATGACTACATGTTTTTCATTAATGATAATTAAATTGGAGCTCAGGACTGTGCACAATGCGTTAAGTTTTTTTCCTTCTCATTGTGCAGTGCTTTGTGTTTGTAAATGCTGAAATTCACCTGATGGCTTGTTTTATGGTCACAGAGAGCGGTAAGCTATAGGTTTTAGGTGTAATCTAGACCTGTATAATCGTCACCAATTACCGCCTTGCTATCCAGTCCTTTGCCATAAAATTTGTGGTATTCTGTGCAAACCAGAGGAATATCTGCTATGTTAACTAATCCTCTAGAAGAGTGACCACTGTGTTCATACCCTTCCTTTCCCATGTTTTTGTAAGTGAAAAAGGTTTCTTCTTTCTTCTCGTGCCTTAATTAATTTTCTTTAAGAAGCTTTGGTGTAGGGTCTTGCCAAAGCTATTTTAACAAGTCTTTCTACCTTCTCCTTGCAGCCTTCTGCTCTCCATTCATTTTCTTCATCTTTCAGAGAAATCTAATAGCTGTGGGTGGCACATCTTCCATCTGCCCGAAATATTGTCTTCCCCTTAAAGTTCACAAGGTTCTTAGGAGGCTACAAATTCTAATCTTTGTTATAGCTTATGTGGGTTTGTTCATGTGGGTCTATATAAATCCTAGGATTTCACGTGATCACCATGTCTGATGTTTCATTGTTTTCTATTCTTCTGGTAGAGGTGTTCATTTAAAAATGTAATCAGTTCTGGATTTTGGCCCTTTCAGAGCTATTGGGTAAATATTTGCTGATCCCAGTAGGGTTTGCTACCACTGCTGTATATATTCTAAGACCTTCTATATTTTAATATCAATTTGAGAAACTTGCTTAGATGTGTATTTGAACCAGAACTTTAGTTTGGAGAACTTACAAATCTCTGTAGAGTTTTACTTTAGAAAGAATGAAAAGAAAAGAAAAACAAAACAACCAAAAACCCAAAGAAAACCAACTTAAACCCAAAGAAAACCAACTTACGTAGTATAACTTTTTTTTCAGTCCTTTTGGCACTCATTCATTTGTCATCCTTGTCACCTGTCAGGTTTCTTCTATCTGCTTTGAAGTGTCATTATTAGCTTTTATCAAATTAATCCTCCAGAATATCTTGTTCAGTCTTTCTTTTGACTTCTTTTTTGTTTGGTTGATATAATTAACCTCACTTTTTCCTTTGAAAAATGTCCTTTAATGTTTTGGTTTTAAACATAAAATTCACTACCTCTCAACTGTTTTGTCTAAGCCATCGGTAATAATGACCTTTAAATAAAGTTCTCTGAGAAGTCACAAAAAACCTGAAACCATGTTTATTTCATTATGAAATAATAATTCCTTACTGTTTAAATATAATTTTTTATTATTATCAAAGTTTCTGATTTGTCTTGGGGTTTTGATGGGTTTTTTTTTTTGACTTGTTTAACCTAATTATTTGCTCAAAAATTCTATATATATGACTGTATGGTGAAGTGAGAACTGTATACCTTTTTAATCTTCACCATAAAAAGAGTGTGTAGCCACCGGAGCAGAATAGCAATCTCAGTTTAACTCAGGCACTCCTTGTCTTACATACATGGTGGTGAAATAAGTAACTCCTGTGCTTGCATTCCGATATGATTGATGATTATGGCTGCATTATGGAACTTGGTTGGTTACTTCCAGCAGAGAAAGTTATGCTCTGTGTCTCTTGTGTTAATGCAGGGCTCAAGAAGTGGAAATAAAGTAATGAGTGAGGTGGGCAGAAGTTCCTTCTGGACTGATGCAAAGCAGCTGGTGATTTCATCTTTTATTTGGGGGAAGATCTGTTTACTTTCTTCCTTTCAATCTCCTTCATTCCCCACTTCCTAACTAGTACTTTGGATTTTGCTATCTTTAGTATGAAAAAAATTGAATTTTATTACCTATCAAAGTATCAGTAGCTTTTTAAAAAAAAGTTGTTTTAAGGTGGAAAATTTATTGGCTCTTTACTTATGTAGTAGTTACTTTTGCATATACTCACAGTGCTGCTTGTGCAGTTTAAAACTATATTTAAATGTCACAAATAAGACCTAAAATTGCAGCAGTACAGTTTTTAAAAACCTATCACATGTAGATTTGAGGTCTTAATTTGTAGCTTTTTTCCTGACCTTCAGTGATTTCTCACCCTGTTTAGGGATGCCACTGAAGAGATGAACATTGCATCACTCAGTGAAGTCCATCTAATTTGAGCCTTTTGAAAGCATAAGGAAGTAAATTCAAAGTCTGTGCAGCCCTTTCAGAGAGCACCCTGCTTAGTAGTTTCTTGTCAGCTTGAGACAGGCTTTTCCATGTGCATTTCTCTCTTACCCTGCTGTCTGCTTGTAGAAAAACTGTAGGTGTCTTGAAACCAACTTCTTGTAGACCTGTGTGATGAGACATTCTCCAGTTTCTAGGATTTCTGACTTTGGGTCAGGGCTTTGAAAGTGATTGTTTTGAATTCTTCTATTGGGAACTGAATTATAAAGGAAGGTTGATTCTGGTTTTTAGTTTTGTGTACATGGCTTAGGTAAAACACTTGGTGAATGAAGTATACTGCATTTGCAGAACAGCAAGCGGAGAGTGTGAGGTTTTTGATGGTGCTGTTATTAGAGATGTGTAATGTGGTTGTAAAGGTAAACAAGCCTCACCTTTTGTTCAAGGAACCAAGCTTTTCCTTTTTTTTGTTGTGAAATACTTGTTAAAGATGTGCTGCCAGTCTCATACTCTAAGTATTCCCAGCAGTAGGAGTTTTATAGAAGAAAATAGACTTAAAAAGAGCACACATCACACTATGGGAGGTGTGACTGTAAAGACTTCACTAATATAGCTGTTAAAATGTCTTAGAATTTGTGTTCTGTGTGCAAGAACTTGATGAAGAATATGTCGAAAATTTGCTTTTGATACTTCATGTTTGCAACAGAGTAATTTCAGAGAGGCTGGTGGGGAACCCCAAAATAATACAAGTTCTAGTAATTGAAAAGAGAAGAGTGATGTGTGGGTCTAGAGAGATGTGAGAATAACTGACAAACCAGTCAGGCTAACCCAATAACAAGACTTGGAATGCATTGCATTGGATTCCATGCATGTCAAACATATTAAAGATTAATTCTAAAACTATCACTGCTTACTCCAGCTTTTGCATGCCAATAGTCCTCGTCCTTTGGAAATGGATAAGAGGTTGGTTTGATACAGGTGACTAAAAAATCATAATAGAAATATGACTTGGAAGCCCTTGAGGGATTGCTGGGGTGCCCTCTGCCTCTGACACCAAGCAGAAACCTCCTTACCACCAAATTCTGTCTCAGGACTTACTGACCCAGGGATAAGGCAGCTCTCCTCTCCAGAGTTACTGTAGGAGACATGGAAGAAGCTCCTTGTTAGGGAGAGCAGTTCCATCTGGGCTCTTCGCCTCTCTAGTGTTGGTAGGAGGGCAAGGAAGTGGCTTCACATCAAGATGGGGTAGGCTGGCTAAGGAGCTGGAGGTTCCTGAAGGAGAAGCACAGTGGGTGTTTGTATTGGACCTCACTGTCAGCTGCTGCACTACGGTTGCTTATGCAGTGAAATAATATTTATAGTGCTTGATATTGCATATGTTTAGAGCTGTAGTGCTCCTAAATTACTGGTCTTTATCCCATTCCTACTGAAAGTTTCAGGTAGGAGTAAGCCAGGAAGAAACTAGTGCATTAGTGTTGTTTAAGTACTGTCCTTTTGTTTTTTCTCATTTTTCTTGGCACTGAGCATTTCCTTAGGTCAGGATTTTACTGTCAAAATAGTTTTTAGTGCTAATTATCTTGGATTTGCTTTCTCACATTAAAAAAAAAAAAGGTGAGGGCAGTAATGATAGTCATTCTGCTTTTATTATGTAATGTAAAAAAACCCCAACTTTTTTTGTTTCTTCTAAAAATACATTAACTTTCTTAGTTCATGTTTTTATTGAAAGTCAAGTGTCATAGACTTCTGAGAGAGGTCTAGACCTTAAGTTTTGTCAGCTAAACATCTGAGAACATGAGCTTGTGAATGTATATTTTATGAATTCCTTTCTGGGGTTTCAGCTTGGCTTGGGTTGGAGACTGCACTTAAGGAAGTAGTGTATTCCCAGGAGTGAAAAATTAGGTAACTGAGATGCAAGTTTAACTGCCTGGGGAACTGAGATGATGTAGTGGCTGTGCGCTAGTTTTAGAAATGTCAGTAATATTTTAAAGACAGACTTAAATACCTTGGTGTCTCTTCATCTAAATGCTTACTGAGTTGCAACCAAAATTCTGTATTTCTGGGTGTGCTTTCTGGATGACTCAAACTGACTTTTGCGTAAGTGTGTGCTTAAAACTTAGTGGATTTTTAATGGTGATACAATACAGTCCATTCTGTTATTTTAACATTATGGGTTTGCATCTTTAAGGATTGAAATAGAGAAACAGTTCAGATTAAGTTCTTATAAGGCAATTATAAAAGTAGACTTCCTAGACTGTGCTAGGAAGAATGGTTACAGATGGTTCACTGTCAAAAACTTGAGGCTACATGAAGACATTTTCTAGGTCATGCTTGTTTTGATACTACCATTAAAAATCTGGGCAAAGTACTAAACTCAAACACGAGATAAAGCTCCTTAAAACTGCAAAGCGGTGAGTGCTCAGATCAGAGTTTATAAATTGAAAAAGTGATAGGAAAACAAAAATATAGTTTATAGCAATAATCATTGGGTATGTGCAAAATACAGAGGAAGATACACCAAATGTACAAGACAGGAACAAGATGGGGGAAGTAAATCTTTAAATGCAATTGCAAAACAAAAAGACATTTCTTTATGTGAGGATATTAACAGTAAAATTGCCAAGAATGCCACTTAATCTAGATTTGTCATTCCTTGCAGATGTTGCCTTGTGGATAAAGGAACTATTGACCCTAATTTTGCCCATTTAGTTCTTTAAACTAAAAGCTCAGAACCTGAAGGGAAGAATAGTGTCAGTTGCTTCCCAGTAATAGTTACACAGGTGAAAGGATATGGAAAAACTTTCTTGAAAAACGGATTTTTGTATTTGGATAATAATGTCTTAAATGTAGTTTATTTTTCTTTTTTAAGCAGCTGTAATGGATGGTCTCTCAGTGAAATTTCTAACATGTTATGTAATTTCTTTACACAACTGAAATTCAGCAAAACATTTTGAAGCCCTATTATGGGAACTCCCGAGTTTTTGAAGTAGTTGGTATGGAGATAGTTTTTCTGTTATGGAACAACACTGACACCTAGTGGTGATGTTGTACTACTGCGGTCTTTTGAGATTCTCCGCTTAATTGCTTCAAGTGTTCTGTCTTCTGTTGAGGTGTTATCAAAGTAAGGAAAATTTGAAAGCTATCTGCGATTTTTTTTCCTTTGAAAACCTTACCGTTTTAAGGCACGGTTATATAAATCTGCTTCTGTAGCAAAGATATGTAAGTGGAAATAGCTATATGAAATTTACTGTAAAACTCAAATTTTGATTTGTGTGGCTGCATTGAATTAGAAGTGGTAGTGCAGTTTGTGTTTGATGCTGATATCACAGTGATTTTTTAAGAGCTGTGAATCTGAAATGGATAAATTTTATAGAACATATTTATTAATATTGATTTTCCTTATTTACAGTAATTTTACGACTATAAGGCGCACCCTTTTGACTAAAATTTTTTCCCGAACCCGGAAGTGTGCCTTATAGTCCGGTGCGCCTTATCTGATGTACAAGGTTGCAACATTTGCCACCCCGGAAGTGTGAGCTGCAAGCAGGGGGCGGTGCTGTGGGGTAACAGCACTGCGGCAGCATGGAGCTGCAGGGGGGAGGCGACCCCGCGGCTGTGCCGAGCCTCGCCTGCCGGCACTGGGGGCAGGAGGGAGTGCCAGGGCCCACTGCATAGGAGGGCGCCTGCGACTGCCTTTGAAAGCCTACGCTGATCTGTGAAAAATGTTTCCGAATTGAGCCCCTGCCAGTAAACTCCACGATCGCGGGTTTCCATTACTAATTCGTTACTTTGTTGTGCGCGGCACGGATCTTTGCGGCAAAAAAAAAGTGCACCTTATAGTCCGGTGCACCTTATATGATCTACAAAGTTGCGAATTTTGCCGAATCCCGGGGGGTGCGCCTTATAGTCCAGTGCGCTTTATGGTCGTGAAATTACTGTACTTCTTTCCTTAAAGAAAGCTTATATTTAATAAGATGTTAATTCTAGAGATGGTAGAAGAAAATTACAGAGGATTTATAGAAAATTATCTGATAGAAAAAGGATGGAAGATGAAAAATTTGTGTGTGAACTGCTAATTACAAAGAAAACATGCTTTTCAGGAAAGCTGCTCATGAAATATAGATATTATTAGGAGAGTTGTTTACCTGGTGGATTTAAAAAAAATTATAGAATAAGACTCTCTCTTTTGCGTGTTTGTCTGCAGATGAAGTGTTTGGTCCAATAGTATAGAGCAGACAAAAAATGCATCTTGCTTTGATACTGCCAATCTCTTCAGTGTTTCAGACATAGGTAATATAGTAGCAGTACAGAAATCTGTCTATTCAGGCCACATCAGGTGTAATTTGTTCTTTATGAAGTAAAGCAGAACATAAAGCGAGAAAAGTAGAGGCATAGGTAAGATTGCTACTATGGTTATATCCCATAGCAGTGGGAAATTTCAAAAAGGAGAATGCACACCTATAATATACAAAAGTAGGTTATTAAATTGATGTTGTATTTGATATGAAGGAGCAGTGGGAAAACAGCTCTGCCTGTCACTGATGTAGTACCTTTTTTGTGTATTGCAAAGGAAGAATTACTGAAATCTGTTTTTCATAGAAGCTTGTTGAGAACATTTTGACAGAAAAATTGCAGATTTGGATTTATATATGAATGATTCATGTAGAAAATGCTGATTCACTACTAATGGTTTTGTTTTAATGTCTCAGTTGAAGGTGGGAATGCGGGTATTTTCTAGGAGATTTTTTTGTGATAAAAGCTGTTGCTAAGAGTATTGTACTGCTTCGTGTCAGATGAATGGAGCTGGAGTGGGGGGAGGAATAGGTGAGCTATCCCTCAGGTTTCAGCAAGCGTAATGCAAAAGAATTGCAGTAGAAACATTTATTTTTCCTTTCTCTTCTGATCTCCTTTCTCTCGAGAATACTTCACAAATAGCTATCTCAACTATTTGTGGAAGCTTTATGACCATTCAGTTGTAAACTGTTGTGTTTTTTTTTTTTTTTAAATTTTCTTCTAATTTGTATCAATGTTCCAAGGCTACTGAATCCCTGTGTGACTCCTGCAGAACTACTTACTAAAACTCCCTTGAAATCAAGGTAGTTGTTTTCAAAACTTCAATATGTAACTTTTAAGGTTATTTTAAAACATGTAAGAAAGAAGTGTAGCGAGTGCTTTATTTCTTGGAAATTAAAGGTACTTTTAGTGTATCTTAGTCTGGTTACCAGTCCTCATAGTGGGAGGTTATGTTGTGGGGTGTGTGTTGTTGGTGTTTTTTTGGTGTCATTGTAAAATGTCAGTGGTCAGTCACTGGCTTACTTTGGACTTCTTGGAGAGCTTTGTAGAGCTTGGCTGCTGCTCACTCTATGCTTCTCATCCATTTATTTTATTTACTTGCTGCTTCGTGTTAAGCAAAAGTGCTTGTTTACAGAAGGAAAAAAGGGAAGTTTGTTGATGGTGGCAGCAGCATTTCTGTGCCAGGTTATTCCCAGTGTCTCCTTGATTTATAAAGGAAGGTTGGGGGAGACAGCTTGGGATGCAGGTGTGGAGAGCAAGAATTGACAGACACTGCTTGTACAACATAGCCAGGTAAATCTTGGGAATTGGGGGACTTATGTGCACGTCCAGCAGTGTGATCTAGTTCATGGGTGGTTTGGGATTGCTTCCTACCACTTGGCAATAGGAAATGTGTTGGATTAATGTAATAGGATCACACTGTAGGTCACCTTTTGTTATCCAAAGTCATGGTATTTTGCAAAATGGGCAGAACAGGTAATGCAGATGATGTGAGACGCTTGAGTGACTATAATAGAGACACAGAGCTGCAGGGCTGTTGTCTGACTCCAGAACAGGTTTTTACTGTCTTTGGTTCTGTTCAGGGTCAGATTTTTTTTGTTCTTCCTTGATCTAATACAGAGAACAAAGAATTGAGTGGCCTTATGCTATAAATGTCCTACGTTCAGCATATCACATGCCCTCATTAAGAACAGATAGAAAAAAAATTCTTCAGAGTCAGGAAGAAGCTCAGGCTTAATAATCCTTATGTTGTGGGGGATAGGATTATGCCATCTGAAGAGGTAGCTTTGTCTATTGTAACTTCCTTTCATACTTGAGCAAGGTAGATGTATTTTTCTGTATAAATGCATTTATTTTAAAATTAATTTAATAAAAATACTTATTTTCATTTTATTACATACTTTGTGGGCCTGTAGCCAGAAATACTCGAAGCTAAAACGTATATAGTTCTTATAGGAGACCATACAAACAGGAGAAAATAAACTTAATTAAAATAAATAGGTTTGTTAAGAAAATTTGTTTGTAAGTTTGATAAGAAAATATAATCATGTTTGAAGTACTCGTTGCTATATGAAGTAGTCTAGATAAGAATGTTATTATGGCAAAATGGAAAAGGATGGCTTGATATACACTGGTTTCAAGCTTCTATTAAAGCAGTAGAAATCTGTACTTTGGCTGAGTCTGATGTAAAATGTCTCCTGGTTGCAATTTGCTTCCTGGCCAAATCTAAATCTATAGCTTTGCATCCTATTGCATAGCAGCACCACCTGACACATTACTGGAAAGCTCTTTTTTCTCTGTTGAAGTTCTTTAGCAAAATTCTGCTGACAGAATTGTTGATTTGATCTTTTTCTTGAAAACACTTTTGATCCTGATCTTTTGCTTTTACCTATTTTATACTGTTATGTAATAAGCATCTATAAAAACCAAAACTAAACAACCCCAAACTATAAAATATCCCTCCTACATTGATATTCACAGATTTTGGTTTTTTGAAAACTCTTAAAATAACCAAGTCAATCAGGTTTTTGCTAAAAAGCTTTGATGTTTGCTTAATTCAACCTGACAGATGTCCCCAGTGGTATTTCATGATTGGGGTCTCTGTGAGGTTGGCAGATATTTTGATCAGATAGACAATGTTTTTGCTAAGTGTGGTTGCTTAAATTAGCACAAGTCAAAAATTAGTGGTCTTCTCCTGTGAGTTTCTCTTTATTCTTCTGCCTCAAAAGCTTTCCTAAATAACGAGACAAACTGAACAGAAAATTTGTATAGAAACTTATATAAAAAAAGTTGTAAACTGAAAATTTTGACTAAACCAGAGTGCTATTTTGACAGCAGTGATTCAGTCTTCACTTTGAGATGTGAAAATAAAATATGACTCAGCAGTGAATTTTGTAATAGCAGAATTAATCTTGTCCTATATAAAGAAAGTTTAATTTTAGGTCAGATTCTTGTTTACTAATTCTTTGAAAACAGTTTTTTTCTTGCTGGAAGATGGTAACGCTTATGTTGAAGTACTCGGCTTAAATACAGTAGTTTCACGAATACAAGCCGCACGGAGTATAAGCCGCACTTCCGGTGCCTCGACAATGTTGCTGTCTTTGTCAATAGATAAGCCGCACCCCGAATATTAGCCACACTTTCGTTCGTAGCGAGAATCCGTGTGCAGCTTTCACAAATTGGCCAATTAGTAACAGGATCGCGGCATAGCGGGGTTTAGTGGCTCGGGGCAGGGCCAGGAAGGCTCGGCCCGCTCATGGTTGCTGACGGGGCCGGCCGGGTGGTGCTGCAGCCGCCGCCGGGCTCACTGGCCCCCCCTCTCCCGTCAGCAACGCCTCGCTGCCGCGTTTGCTCGCCCTGCCAGCGGGCCAGCCGCCGCCGCCGCTGCCAGGCACGCCGGCCGCCCCGCTGCTGCGTTTACTCGCCCTGCCGGCGGGCCAGCCACTGCCGCCGCTGCCAGGCACGCCGGCCGCCCCGCTGCTGCGTTTACTCACCCTGCTGGCGGGCCAGCCGCCGCCGCCAGGCTCGCCGGCCGCCCCCTCCCGTCTGCACCGCCGCCGCGTTTGCTCGCCCTGGCCGGCACTGCAGGCCCCCGCACCGCCGGGCTCCCCCACGCTGCTGGCCCCGATTCTGCTGGGCTTCCCCCGCTGCCAGGCAGCCCCACCCGCCGGGCTTCCTGCTTCTGCCATGCTCCCCTGCACTGCTAGCCCCAGTTCTCCCAGGCTCCCCCGCCCTGCTGGCCCGGGCTCTGCCGCCCCCCCTGCCCCGCCCTGCTGGCCCAGGCTCTGCCGTCCGCCCCCCACACTGCTGGCCCGGCCTCTGCCAGGCTTTCCCACCTCTGCCGGGGCCGGCCGGGCTCCAGCTTGGCTTGGGGCTGCCGCGGGCTCTCACTTCCGTGTTGGCAGCTTTTAGAATATTGTTCATGTATTAGCCGCCCTCGAATATTGGCCGCACTTCCGGGTTTCCACCAAACTTTTGGTCAAATTGGTGCGGCTTGTATTCGTGAAATTACTGTAACTCTGTAAGAAAAATGCAGTCCCTCCAGCTTTAGTAGAGTGAAGAATGACTTCATATGCATTTGGAGCAGAAAAGAAGAATCCTTCCATGACTTAACCAACAGTCAAAAACTCACCTTATGGATTTTGTACTCCCCCAGCCCCTACTGTTCAACTTATGTGCAGTTTTATGCTGGAGATGGCAGAAGGTAAACTTGTAGAGTTTATGATACTGCTCTTTCTAGGAAGTCTTTTGGTGTAATTAAGCTGCAGCTGAAGCCTCGAGAGCGGGATAGTCTGTTGGATGTCTCTGTTTCCCCTGGCACAGAGTGGGAATGATGTTCTGCTTTACCTTCTGACTACAACTAATGAGATTTGCTATTGCACAGGAGTTTCATAAATCTTCTCATATCATAGTACTGAAGCTTAGAATTACTCAGCTGGAAAATCCTGTATTCCCATGCAAGCCAAAACATCTTGCTACCTTATTCTTCTCAAGCATCTGCCTTTTCAAAAAAAAATAGGTTTGTTTCTTCTTATGCTTATATATATCTATATCTGTATATACACACACGTATGTATATATATATATATATACACACGCGCACACACATGTATGTATATATATATATGCATTTTTTTGCCATCTGTATTGTTTCATTATTGGCTTTTCATCTTTTTGGTGATGATGGGCTAGAGACTTGGGATTTGCTAGATCCCCGTGTCTGACGGGAACAGATAAGTCCCATCAGGTGTCTGGGTTAGAATACAGCTGTGACCAGTAATTAGTCTGGGAACACTGGCAGGACTGGAAAGAGCAATGTTAAATTTACCAGGGCTGGAATCAAAAAGGTCTGTCAAGTGTACTTCCCTTCAAGTATTTTGCCTTGTGTTTATATGTTACACTGTACATGTTATTTTCTGCAAAAAGTATTTTTTGAAGCACCCAGGAATATTTTTTATTAGTATTTTTTAGTGTTTATTACTCTTTGTTTCTTAAATCATTCTTTTATTACAGTAGTTTCACGAATACAAGCCGCACGGAGTATAGGCCGCACTTCTGGTGCGTCGACAATGTTGATGTCTTTGTCAATAAATAAGCCGCACCCCGAATATTAGCCGCACTTTCATTCATAGCGAGAATCCGTGTGCAGCTTTCACAAATTTGCCAATTAGTAACAGGATCGCGGCATAGTGGGGTTTACTGGCTCGGGGCGGGGCCAGGCAGGCTCGGCCCGCTCATGGTTGCCGACGGGGCTGGGTGGCCCAGCTCCGCGCTACGGCTTGGCTGGGCCGGCCGGGCGGTGCTGCCGCCGCCAGGCTCGCTGGCCCCCTGCTCCCGTCTGCACCACCGCTGCTGCGTTTGCTGGCCCTGGCCAGCACTGCAGCCCTCGCACCACCGGGCTCCCCCATGCTGCTGGCCCCGGTTCTCCTGGGCTCCAGTGGACTGCTAGCCCCGCTTCTGCTGGGCTTCTCCCCGCCGCTGGGCAGCCCCGCCCGCTGGGCTTCCTGCTTCTGCTATCCTCCCCTACGCAGCCAGGCTCCCGTGCACTGCCAGCCCCGCTTCTGCTGGGCTCCTCCGCCCTGCTGGCCCAGGCTCTGCCGCCCCCCCTGCCCCACCCTGCTGGCCCGGGCTCAGCCGCCCGCCCCCTGCACTGCTGGTCCCGCCTCTGCCAGGCTTTCCCACCTCTGCTGGGGCCGGCCGGGCTCCAACTTGACTTGGGGCTACCGCGGGCTCTCACTTCCGTGTTGGCAGCTTTTAGAATATTGTTCATATATTAGCCGCCCCCGAATATTAGCCGCACTTCCGGGTTTCCACCAAACTTTTGGTCAAATTGGTGCGGCTTGTATTCGTGAAATTACTGTATTTGGGAAATGGTGATTTCTTGGTTAGTACAGTAATTTCACGACTATAAGGCGCACCGGACTATAAGGTGCACCCCCCAGGAGTCGGCAAATTGCGCAACTTTGTAGATAATATAAGGCGCACCGGACTATAAGGCACACCTTTTTTTTTGCTGCGAAGATCTGTGCTGCGTGCAACAACATAACGAATTAATAACGGAATCCCGCGATCGTGGAGTTTACTGGCATGTGCTCAAATTGGAAACATTTTAACAGATTGGTGTAGCCTTTAAACGCAGCCTCAAGCGCCCTCCCCATGCACGAGGCCCAGCACACCCGCCCACTCCTGGCTGGCGAGGCGGGGCTCACGGCTGCCGTGGTTCAGAGCGGCCACGGCTCACACCTCGGGGTTACTGCGGTTCAGGGCAGCTCAGGACCGTCCGCGGCTCAGGGCAGTGTGGCGCTGCCTGCTCCCTCTCTCCCTGTACGGCTGCCACTGACTGGGGGCTGGGCGGTGCCTCTCAGCCCGCGTGGCCGCTGCTGGCCTGGGGCTGGCCACTCCTACCTCCCCTCGCGGCTGGGCTCACTGCTCGTACTTTTTTTTTTACAACGAGAAGCTGAGCCGCGTGCAACAAAGTAATGAATTACTGGCAGTTTGCAAACATTTTTCACAGACTGGCGTAGCCTTTAAACGCTGCCCCAGGTGCCCTCCTCATGCCGCGGACCTCTGCACTCCTGCCCACCCCTGGCACCGGCTGGTGTGGCTCGCAGCTCCTGGCTACCACCGTGCGGCCGCGGGTCCCGGCTTCCCCTGCCCGGCGGCTGCAGCTGCCGCAGGCCCAGGCACTCCCATGCAGCGCTGGCTGGCACAGCTCCTTCTCTGCACCGCCCGCACCGTGTTGACAGCGGTGACTGCCCTCTGCATCCTTCTCCATACTGCTCACACCGTGTCGGTGGCAATGGCTGCTCTCTCCCTCATTCTCCGCACCGCTGGCACTGTGTCAGCGGCGGTGGCTGCTCTCTCCCTCCTTCTCCGCACCGCCTGCGCCGTGTCGGCAGCGGCAGCTACTCCCTTCCTCCTCCTACGCACTACCTGTGCCGTGCTGGCGGCGGCAGCTCTCTCCTTTCCTGCGCAGTGGCCGGGGCTGGCTCCCTCCTTGGCCGCGCGGCTCCTGCCGGCCGCGCCCACCTGCTCCCCTCGCAACTCGGCACTCCCACAGCACCGCCCACCCACTGCGGCTCCTACTTTGGGGTTGGCAAATGTCACAACTTTGTAGATCATATAATGGGCACCGGACTATAAGACGCACTTCCAGGTTCACGCTGAAATTTTAGTCAAAAGAGTGCGCCTTATAGTCATGAAATTACTGTAGTTATTTAAATGTTGAGGAAGAACTGTGTTTTGACTGGACATCTATCAATTATGTAATGGTTGCTGTGATGTATTTGAATAAAATGAAGAGCTGTGCAGACGGAGACAGGTTGCCAGCTACATAAAATTGAAAACTGGAACTGCAAATGGGTTAGAGTAGGCAAAATGAACAACAAACGTCACAATTTCTAATCATTCAAGTTAAAAGTATCCTATTTTAAAGTATTTTTTGAAGGTTAAATAGGTCAGCCCTTTAAAATGGATTCAGGCAATCAATCCACAACTTAATGTTCTGATGAACAAATTTATTGTATACTTAGATTTTTTGCAGAAAGATACTGATCCTCCTGCATTATCACCATCAATGTCACAGATACTTTTTCTAAATGTGATTGTGGAGGAGAAATTTTATTCTTATTTAATACTTTTCACCATATTTGACTATGGCTACACTGTAATGCACTTTCATTTTTATCAGTTTTTTGTAGCCCAGGCAAGCAAAATACATTTTATACGATGGCAGTGTTGTGTGCCCCAGCCCTTGAAGGATTAGGTATACAGCTTTGCTCTTTACAAATATATGTGGTTGTACTTTGAGCAGGATGGGAGTTGGCTGGTTTGGTTTGGTTTGATTTGGTTTTTTTTCTTGCAAATGCACCAGTGAAAATATGCTTCTTCCGTCAAGTAAAAGTCAAAGGGTTGATTTTGAAACCAGGTTCCTGTAATTTGGAGGGGTGGGCATGAGCAGCACAGTGTTACCCTGTTTGTGATGGCTCTGATTACTTTGTAAGTGCAACTTCTTTTTGGGTTTGCATTTTTAAAAATTTCTTCTGTTTAGAAATTATGAAAGAAGAAATACTTTTCTTAACCACATGTCAGTATAAGGAAACTGATTACATTAAGTAATTTTTCAAGTATTTTTGTATCTATGCTTCACTAATACAAAAGATAGGTACAAAAGACAATCTCAGAGACAGAAGAAATGTTTGTCTCATTGATGCATCATGTGATATTTTAATTTATTTTTTTTTCTTTAACAGGTATCTTTCAGATGAAGGAATTGAAGCTTGCTTAAGTTCGTCTGAAAAAGTTAATACAAATGATATTATCCTAGTTGCCCTTAATGTAAGTTATGGTAGTGAAAATATTTTTTCTGACAAATCATGCTAAAAATGATAGATCTAATGGCTCAAGTACAAGTTTGTATATCTAATCAAGTGTAGTATTGTCTGTGTGATTTATGTAAAGGACAGAGTACTTACCTCTCTCTTTGCCTGTATGAATTGTGAGTTTTATTTGGATAAAACATCTATTCCAAACTGCAAAACCCGTAGGAGAAAAAATGAACAGATTTAGCAGTAGGAAAATATTTTTTTGTTTATGAAATGTAAAACTAAAGTCAAACTATGAACAGTAATACAACCAGAAGTGCTTTGTAATGACATGAGTATGAAATTTTGGTACAAGTTTGGTGGGATGATAAAACAGCCTTACTTTGACTTCTGGACATGATGCTTCTTAGAGTGCATTCAGACTACACATCCAGTGTTATCTACATATTTATGTAACTGAAACCTGGTTTTTTTCTTTACTATAGTAGTCATAATTTTGACAAAAAATTAACAAGGAGTGTACAAGGTAGAGCAACATTGTTGAAGCAATAAACCGTAATATTTTTAAGGATATGGAAAAAATTGCATATGAATTCCTGTTTTAGAATTCTAGTATATACATTGTTGTATAAACATTAATAAGTCTGCTGTCTTCTTTAATTCATGTATTTGTTACTTTAACATATGGTATCAAATCCATACCCAGATGTTTTAAATGGTTTAATATAAACTGTACTTCATATGGTTTAACATAAACTGTGATATAAACATGTAGTTTCAAGGGGGAAGACAATGTAGTCAAGTGCTTAAGAGAAAAGTATTCTTCCTTGACAAAATTATAAATAATAAAATAATGAAATTATTTGAGAGTAGTTGGGGATTATTTTGTCCATCCTCAAGATTCAACCACTAGATGGTATTAGATAATGCTCTGTAAGGGTGTCCCCTGTGCTCCTTTCACTTATTTTTTAAAGCATGTATTCAGTCACTCATGAGTGCAGGCACCAGTTCATGTAAGGAATATGAAAAGAGTTAAAGCAAAATTATAATGCAAAGATGCAAAGAATGTAATACAAAACATGCAGGAAGCAAGCATTTGATTTCTGGACCAGAGCAGCATGCCCATGTATTTGAGAACGCATTGCTGCTTCATGCAAAACCCAAATAAAATACTTGTGTGTTGCTGGGTATTACCTTGCATGTAATCATGTGCTGGAACAAGTACTGACGTGGTCATTTGTGCCTGTGTTGTCATTTCAGGTTTGTTTGATAGATAATAAAAATAAACCAGAAATGTTGCACAAGTACTCTAAAGCCAGAATTAATGGCTTATCAGTTTTTATCATAAAGTCAGTTCCTTTTGTGCCCAGAAGATTAATTTGTCTGTTGAATAAGAGGAGAGTAACAGTGTGTCTTTAATGGCAAGGTAACAGTGAATTTATATTCCACTTGTTACAAATTCTTCCTTGACTGCTAAAGGCACATTTCAGAAATCAGGAAGTCAGCTGACCTTTTTTGCCTTATTTGAGTGCGTGTGTGTGTGAATTGCTTAAATAAGTATGAAGTAGACATAAATGTATCTTCAGTCCTTCAAATGTTTTCCTTTTGTCTAAGAAGTTAAAAAGAATTAGTAAAAGTTGTGTCCCCTTCCTACTGCTCTGATTGCAAAGCTGGAGACTTCAGCAAGGGCAAGTTATTCCTGAGCTACCCACTGGCCTTCTGTGATTGGATGACTGCATCAGTGGATAAGGGAAGGGCTTGATGTCATTTATCTGGTCTTCTGTAAAGACTTTGACAGGGTCCTTGAGAATAGTTGTCTTTCTAAACTGGAGAAAGATGGATTTTATAAATGGACTTTTAGAGGCATAAGGAAGTAGTTGGACAGTCCCAGCCAGAGGCTAGTGGTCAATGGCTCGAAGTCCCAATGGACATTAGTAACAATTGGTGTCCCTCAGAGTTCCCTACTGGGACCAGTGTCACTAAATATCTTCATTAATGACACAGATGAAAGGACCAAGTACACTCTCAGCACATCAGCAGATGACACCAAGCTGAGCAGTGCAGTTTACATACCTGAAGCACAGGATGCCATCCAGGGGGAGCTGGACAAGCTCAAGATGTGAGTGCATGGGAATCTCATGGGGTTTAACAAGGCCAAGTGCAAGGTGCTGCACCTGGTCAGGGCAGTCCCTGGCATCAACATAGGCTGAGGGATGAGCAGATCAGAGCAACCCTGCTGGGAACTTGAGGGTACTGCTGGATGAGGGGCTGAATGACCCAACCATGGGTTCTTAGAGCCCAGAAAGCCAGACCTGTCCTTGGCTGCATCCAAAGCAGTGTCGGTGGCAGGGCCAGGGAGAGAATTCTGCCCCTCTGCTCTGGTGAGACCCCACTTGCAGTGCTGCATCCAGACTGGGGTCCCCAGTGCAGGAAGGACATGGACCTGTTGGAGGAAATCCAGAGGAGGGACACTAAGATGATCAGAGAGAACAGCTCTCCTGTGAGAAAGGCTGCGAGAATTGGGAAGATTCAGCCTGGAAAAGAGAAGGTTTAGGGGTGACCTAATTGTGGCTTTCCAGTGCCTGAATGAAGCTTATGAGAAAGAGGGAGAGAGAAACTTTTTACAGGGACATGTGGTAAAAGGACAAGGGAGAATGGCTTCAATCTGAGAGTAGGTCTAGGCTAGATATTAGGAGGAAATTCTTTACTGTGTGGGTGATGAGGCACTGGAACAGATTCCTCAGAGAATTCATGGGTGCCCCATCCCTGGCAGATGAGTTTCCCCAGAAGTGCTCAGGTTGAAAAACTGAATATGCTTCCTTATGATTACCTGACTGTCTTGTGCAACAGAGGGTGAATTGGGCATTTATTCCCTCTATAGATACTCAGTAAATACACTGAAGGTGCATTCTTATGATTATTTGTACCAGTGTTTCTCACTGAAAACCAGGATGAGTCAATTGTTTACAAAATTTTAGATAAAAAAGGTACAGTGCTGCTCAGTTCTAGCTCAGGGTGCCAAAACAGTAGGCCATTGAGATATGTTAATGACAAAATATTGTTGAAGTTCTTGTAGTAACTACATTCAGCACACTTTCTTTTGAAAGAGTTGTTTATGATCATAATAAGTAAGGTTTTGTGCCTGTAAAAAGGCACAAACTAAAAATACTTTAAGTGCCAGATGGAGAGCAAAGAAAGATGTTTTGCCTTTATTGAACCTCACAGTTATGTTTAACCATTAAACATTGCATAGTCATTTGATTTTGTCTATTTAAAAGAATGTTAATCAACATTGGAAAATGTACTAAAATCAAGAATATAATTTAAAAAGCAAAAGGATTTATTTTGTCAGCTCTTGAGTTGTTGAATTTTTTATCACACACAGGAGTGGATTTCTGTAATAAATAGTTGTCATTATGGAAAAAATGCTATTATTTTTCCTATTTTTTTAAGTGCATATTTTAAGTTAATATTTTCATGTCTTCTGTAATCATTTCAGACAGATTTAAGAACGATTGGCAAGAAATTCCTCCCCAGTGACATCAATGGTGGAAAGGTGGAAAAGGTAAACAATATTTTTACTTCACGGTTCTGTATTCTATGATTTCTGTGTGATGACAACTTTCTATGGTATATTAGTCTGGTTTTGTTATTATGTCACATACAAAAGCCCCTAGTATTTGAATATATTACAGTCTAAATATAAGAACATAAGCTCCATGAAAGAGGAGTTTTTGGTTTTTATTTCACAACTTTGAAATGCTTAAATAAAAATCTGAACAACTATGGCAACTTCATTTGTTGCTGAAAAGTAATTTAACTTGTTTGGTCTTGACGTTGCATCAAAATTCCATCTTTTCCCCTCATTATCCTGAGAGGGCAACAACGCAGGTCAGAAATAAATGGAAGTAGCAGTTTGATTCTAATATACAATGATACATGTTACTTGCTGTTTTACTTGACTGCTGACATCCATGGCTATAGTTATGCCCTTTATGTAATATTCCTATGGCTGTGAATCCTACTGGTTACTTGGATAAAACGTGTGAGATGGTGTAACACCTTATGTACTAGAGAAGACTATTATACTTGAAACGTGGGTTTGCTAGGTTTTAATGCATGTTGTGTGTTTAAGTAAAAATGAAGTTTGTACCCTTCTGTATACCCTTCCTGTTTTGTTCCTTTCATGTGGTTCAGAGAGTGGATAAATGAAGGAATTTAATTTTAATTTTAATATTAATTTTATTTAGCAGTTTTTCTCAGTTCAGTTCTTTATCCCTTACTTCAAATATTGACAGTCTAGTACTGATGTGAAAGTTCTAGGGAAACTTATTTCTTCACTGTTGAAATTCAGCTAGTGGTAAGTTAAGGTGGGTTTGTTTTAAGAAAGCAAGATTGTTTGATGAGAGAGTCTGTTAAGACCTACTTGGATTTGTTTATTCTGTTGTCTAAATCCAATGGTCACTGCTGCAAGCACTGACTTCTACAAGAAAAAAAAGTACAAACATTATTGTCGTTTTTGCAAAGCACATTTGAGAGAGAGTGTCCATGGCAAGATCATAGATTTTAGCTAGGCAGCAGTCTATGCATGCAGCATCTTACTTAGTAAACTAATGTTATGGCAAGAGTTTTATTAACTTAATCTATATTCATAGATCTTTAGAAAACTATTCTGAAAAAACCCATACCAGACACTTGCGAGCCATTTCCAGGAGGATGATAATCCTTCAGATTTTGGAAAGAATTACACAGAAAAAAAACCTGCTTGATTTATTTATCATTTTTAGCTCAAGCTATTAGATAGTATACTGAATCCTTGGTTTCTTAATTATAATTTCCTTTTTTTGAGTAACATAAAGCAAATCTGACTCCTTAAACAGCACTGCTGTTTAGCTTCCAATGTTCGCAAATGCATTGTTATAGAGCTATATGTTTACAAAAAAAGAATATTTACTTTATGGGAGAAGAACAACTTCTTTATATAATCTCTCCATAGAAAGTAGTTTGTTTTTCAGAAATGTTCTAGTGAAAAATAGCAATTATGTGCTACTATTGTTCCTCTCAACCAAGACTAATATCAGTATTATTTATCTATATCATGAGAACCTATTATGTATTTCCATCTTCCATAGGAAATAACTTCAGTTATTTAAAAAAAAAGTTTATGTAATTATTTGCCTGTTATAATAGGCAAATAGTTGCATAAAAGCTGTAAGAGTCCTAATATGAAACATGGGTAATTAACCATTATAGATGGTTATCAACTTCAGTCAATAATACACAGAGCTGTTTCACTCATTTAATATCTATATTTTGAATGGGTTTTTTAAATATCAAAATTACCAGCATTAACCACAAGATGGCCACATTTGCATAGGATTTGGAAAAACTGAGTTTTCCCTTTTCCATCTGGAGGACTATATACTATAAAGATAGGTTAAGTATTTTTAAAGGAATTAAAGTGCAAAGAAGACTATAAAGTTAAATATATAATTTAATATCTGTTACATTTAAGTTGTTACTGATTTTCTCTTGAGAACTTGTATCACTGCAATGCAAACATTAACTGCAGAAGAAGCATTCAGAAAGGATTTAACTTGTGATCTCAGAGTTCCTTTCTGGGTACTGGCAAATTCATGGTAAGCAGTTCAAAACATGAGGTGCCAGCAATTTACTTCCTGTTAAAGGTTACTCGTATGCTTCCCAATTTGTGTTTCATTGTTTTTTTGATTGTGGATTTTTCTTCCTTGCAGCCTTTTTAATTTATTTTTTTTCAAAATGATGATCAGATTTGTTGCTCCATTTAAAACTGATCTGCATTTTAAAAAGCCTCTTTCAGTAAAAGTGATTGCTACATCAGATCTTCTACTGCCATCATAGTAAAGTTACTGTACTCCTATCCTCTTATTTATTAATTTCTTCTATTTATATGTACTTTCTTACTGGTTATCTGCTCTTATTTTGTGTTCTTCTGCCTACCTATTCTGTTTCTTCAAGATTAGAAGCTGGTGAACTATGCACTTCTTCATCTTTTCGCTGTCATTTAGGAGCTAGAGATCAGTTGAGCAGCCACAGACAATGTTTTTTCAGGGAAATTAAAATGACTCGGCTATAGCTGAAATGTGATGAATGGTTTAGGTGGTTGGTTTGGGCTTGGATTTTCAGGTGGGTTTATTTAGCTTTATTTTGGTGTTTTTTGGTGCGCTCATTCTAGGGGAGGTTGTGGCTTTTTTGTTATTTTTTGTTTATTTTTTGGTTTTTTGTTTGGTTGGTTTTTAGTTATTATTTTTGGTTTTTGTAACAGAGATTGTGGTGTGTGTAGTAGGGTATCCATTTTTACATAATCAGTTGACAAGTGATGTCCCTTCAGTTTGTTATGCTTTGGTTGGACCATTGTTCAAAGACACCATACTTCTAGTTGGTTGGTACAAAGCAGTTGTACTTGAAATTTCCTCTTGATTGAAACAGATAGTCTTCTAAGGTGGTTTTTTTGTTCTTTAGAAGACTTTGTAAGTGACACCCTGTAGTGAAGTCTTATCTGGACTCCATGCTATTTTCAAAATGACAGTATCTATGTTTTTGATTGTTTGCCTTCTCAGCTGTTTTCATTCACTTTTATTTTATAATTGATACCTCAGAGATGGTGAAGCATCACAACTGTTTCTCTGAAAAGGCCATCTTTATCATGCTTTAGAACACAGAGTACATGAGTGATAGAAATTCAACGTGACTGCCTGATCAAATTACACTTTTCTTTGCCTGGGGGCATCTGTTGGTGTGTCTAGATATTGCAGTGTGTTTGCTTAACTGTGCTAACACTTTTGTCTTTTCTGTTTGACTTATCTAGCTGGAAGGGCCGTGTGTCCTGCAAATACAGAAAATTCGCAATGTTGCTGCACCAAAGGACAATGAAGAATCTCAGGCTGCTCCCAGAATGTTACGTTTACAGATGACTGATGGACACACAAGCTGCACAGCTATAGAATACAGTAGCATGTCAAAAATAAGGTGAACAACTTTCTTTTCCATTTTTTCATTTGATACGTAAATGTCCTTGAAATAGTGGAAGTGTCCTTGATAATTTATGAAAAAAAACTGCTTGACCAAAGAGGCTTCCTTCTTGGATTTGTACATAAAGGAGAAATTTATATTCAGCATGCAAAGGTATATATGAATGTAATTTACAGTTCTGTTTATGCTGAACCACATAATGGAAGAAAGTGGATTTTTGCAGCCATCTCTTATGAGTTGTAGTTTCACAACACACAGCATTCTGGGGATGTGTGTAAACTTGGGACAAATTCCCAGTTTTAAGTAGTAGCAGACCTGCAGTTTATCTGACCTTTGTAGCAGGAATTTCACAGACTTGACACTCCTAAACCAGTGCAACTAATGCTGCTTAACCATGGGCAGGTCTTTAACTTGGATATTTCTTCAGTTAAAAGTGAAGGGTAGGAGAGCTCATTACTGCTGAGCGTGGGGATGTTTTGTGTGTTGGGTTATGAAGGTGCTAAAACCAGTGTCTGGTGTTTAGTTTGCAAAGTCATGGTGTGCTCTGCACTCTTCTAGTTCAGATAACGTTGGTTTAAAAAAAAAAACAACCCTTCTTATTCTGTCTTTCTCTATTAGCTGCAACAGTTGGATATAGATATTTACAGTAATTTCACGACTATAAGGCACACCCTGTTGACTAAAATTTTCCCCCGAACCTGGAAGTGCGCCTTATAGTCTGGTGCGCTTTATATGATGTACAAAGTTGCGAAATTTGCTACCCTGGAAGTGTGAGCCGTGAGCTGTCAGAACATTTAATGATATTTTAATTTTAGCTTGTGCCATCAGAACTTGGACTATCCTATTCCAGTGCGAATATAAGGAGAGCAATAAAGGAAGGCAAACAGACTCCTGTGTGAGATTCTAAATCACACAATGTGTAAAAAGATGAACACCCAGTACAAGACATAATTTGAAAGCTTTTTGATAATATCTCAAAAATGTTAGAGAACTCACCACTCTAGCAATGTTGTGAGCTCTTCTTTTTATGTAACATTTAAAGATTTAATTCATGTTATATGTAATTGTTTCAGGTTTGATGTTGGACTGTTAAACTGCAATTATATATTGTTTCAGTACATAGTGTTACTTTAAATAAATAAGAATCGCAGTTTCCTTTTCATTACTATGTTTCAATTTACCCCTTTCCCCTTGTCTAATTTTAATTTTTTTCCCCTGTATTTCTTTCATGTCTGTTTTTTTATCTCATTTTCTTTACCTTTATCAGAACAATCCAGAAATTTAACATTGCTAAAGTTAAATGCCACTGGTACTGTAATTGTTGACTCCACTATGAATGTTCCTCACCATGTGGTATGGGCCTGTGGTTGCAACAGTAGCTCCAGCATATTTTAAAGAGATTATTGTCTCTCAATTGAAAGGTTTTAACTGGCTGTGTCCTGTTCTCACAAGAAGAAACAGTTTCCAGATGGCACTGCTTGTCATATCTTTCAGTTGCATGTTGGAAATATATGATTCTTTTATGCTTCTGCTGTTGTTTTTCCTAGGGTAGATTCATATGAGAAGAAGATAAAGTGGGTCCATATGCAAGCTGATGGCAGAAAATATTCATATGTTTTTGAATTTTAGAGTAGTGAGAGAAGAAGCATTACAAGATGTGTGGTTTTTATATTTATTCTAGTGCAGTTCTAGCTCTTAGCAATGTGTAGAAAGGTTCCTTTCTAACCACTCTATGTGTCTGCTAAGTTAAATGTATAAAAAAATTAAATGATTAACTATTTGGAAATCCACTCTTAACTGTAAATATGAGGAACCTACCTTAGTCAGTTGTCTGAGAATATCATCTGATAGCCAAAACAAACCCTATCCTTAGTTTGGTATTATGAAATTCGATATTAAGCAAACAGACAATTTGCTGATATTCATCTCTGTTAGAATCTAATTTGCAGTATGGCATTTTTGTATAATGGGTGGGAAATGTTCCAATCAAACTATTGAAAAGTACTGTGCATTTTGATGCTATTTTTTATCATGGCGTATGAAAATGTTGTAATTATAATGAGAGTAGTTTTTTATATGTTTCTTTGTGGCAGAATTTAATAAATGTAATTGAATTTTTAAATTTTGTTTCTTTGTTTGTACCTCTAGCCTGAACACTCCACCTGGAACAAAAATTAAACTTTCAGGAATTGTTGAAGTGAGAAATGGATTCTTGCTGTTGGATGACAGTAACACAGCAGTTCTTGGAGGTGAAGTGGAGCATCTTATAGAAAAGTGGGAATTACAAAGGGTGAGGTAACACCACTGGAAATGGTCGTCTAACAAGTTGCATGTTAGATTTAAAAATGTGAAGCTTATTCTGTTTACTATGAACTTTCGTATAATAAGCTTTTAGAACTGTATTGTCCAGCCAAATGTATGCAAGTAGGTCTTATGTATAATGTTGCAAATTAAAAAATTACAAGTGATCGTTGCATGGGAACTGATTCCTTTCTGCACAGATTGAAAACATTAATCAAACATCTTACATTTATTTTGGTAGGTAATCATGGGTGGTTGCTTTCTTAAACAGTGAGTGTGTTTAGTACCAAAATACTATGGAATTCTGCCTTTTACAGTGATTGTCTACAGACTGTATCTTTTTGGGGGAAAAAATAATAGAATAACTGTACAGAAAGAATTGAAGTTGGTAACCTCTGGTATGAGCCCTGTATTCCATTTGTTATCAGTACTTAAGATAAATTGTGTTTATGAAGTCAAATTGGAGACTTAAATTTCTCCCAACAAGGCATAATGTAACTCCTTTCCTTTGGTTTCCGTCCCAGTAGAACAAAAGTGGCTGCAGGAATATTTTTTCATATATTTTCTCACAAACAGGTAGAAGTTCCTAGGTCAGGAGTTGTGACCCTGCTACCATTAATCCCAGATACTTTCCAGATTAACTATCACTACTACAACTATGCACATCTCTCTGTTTTTGCATCCACATCTCTGAAACTGAGTAGTTACTTAGGAACATGATGGTTAGTTCTGTATGAAGTACTCATTTTATTGTTACTCCTACTAAGTTGGGCTCAGTAATTTTTGTTAGAACTAACCTTCTTTGGTATTTGGTTGCACTTAATAGATTTTGGCAAACTGGGCCAAAATTAATCTGAATTTTAGTGTTATGCATTCTAGCAAATTCTGTTTGGCATCCTTCAGCTTTTGTAGCTGAAAATAAGGGTTTTTTTAAAACACAAAAGCATTCCTGTTTTTAAATGAAGCTTTCAAAATAAAAAAGGTTCTGGGGCCAACAGCAGAAACATCCCATTTTATGATTTTTATTCTTACTTAGTATTAAGTCTTGTGAGTTCTCAGTTAAAAAACACTGACTTTTAAGGTAGTTGGGGCAGAAGTGAGAACATAGAGCTAACATGTTCTTAAGAATGCCGTGCAATTCACAAGACAAGAATAGAACTGATTTGCTTTCTTGGTGATATTTTAGATAGTCTGTTTTCATATTTCTTCTACCTGGACTTCAACAGGTAAGTTTTGCTTTATACTTAATTGGTTTTTGAAATCTGTATCAAGAAATAACTTGGAACAGACTCTATTTACGTAAATAAAAAAAGCAAAGCATTTAATTATCAAGGGAGTGCTGCTGACCACAACTTTCAGCACTTGTTAGCCAGTTCTCTTGGCTGTATGCAATATGTTTAATAGAGTGGTAACCATCACTGATTTGCTCTGTTAAGATACAGAAAGTTAACTTTTGCTGCTATCCCCTCAGCGCTCTGGTTCTCAAACTTTTGGAGTTTGCCAGAGTATTGTTTTCTTTTTCTTATTGACCAGATCACAGCACATGAATGTGGCAATGTCAGAAAAGCTGTGAGTGACAAGGAATCATCTTGGGCAGGTGAACCATGACCACTGGAAATTGTAGTTCCAGTTCTATATCTAGACTGACAGCTAGACAGATAGGGCTCAAATCTGTAGAAGCCAGATACTACATGGTTAGCAGTTTCCCTATGAACTTGATGCTTTTATCCTGTTCAGAAAGGTTTGTAGGAGAGTACAGCTGACAAATAAGCATAATTGCTAAAATATCTGAGAGGTGATAAGGACATTGCCACTCCTTTTCTAATTTGCCACAGAAACGTAAATAAAATGCTGAGTTGTTTTTGCATAAAAAGACATAAAACTTTTATTTGTGTAACTGTTTCAAATTACTTGTTTTAAAGCTAGTTTTTTATTTTTGAAGGCAGTTTTATCTTTTCTCTCCACTAGAAACTCTGAGATGTGTTAATTTGGCTTCATGTGTAGATGATGAAATAAAGGAGTTTTATACTTAGTATGAAGTTGGTGTTAAGCCAAATAGCATTATGAAACTTCAGAATGAAAGTTGTTTATCCTGTCTTAAGGTATTGCCCTTGCACCTACTTGTCAGCTTCTGCTTGTTCAGTTGTATTACTGTTTTGTTCCATTCAGAACAGTGTTTGAAATTGCTTTCAGGAGGAATCAAGTTTTAGTAATAAAAGATTCATACTACAATGCATCATATGTGGAATGAATGCAGTGTTATCACACTGCATGAGGAATAAATGTGCTCTTCCTTGTAGCATTCAATTTTATCGTAAATTGTTGCCTGGATTTTGAACTCTTTTTAAGTGTCCCTATTTAAGTGATAGTAAATAAGTAAGGAAGGAGTAAATGGGACTGTTACTGTGAAATTTTTTTTTCTAGACTATTTGGAAATATAAGGTAAAGTATTGTGGATGTATTTAGGAAAAAAACATGGTTCCAAATAATTATTTCTTTATGTTCCTTATGTTCTCATGGTGACTGATGTTCCAAAAATGAAGGATTAGTATCTGTAAGATATTGCTGCTGCCCTTCCTATAGGGGAACAGTATTTCGTATTACTATTAAACAAAACATCGGACAATATGTAAGTGAAGTTTGAAGCAAATCTGCTGAGGTAATTGGTGAGACCGTTTGGCAGGCACTTAAATTTTTAACACTTAGAATTACAGATCATCTAAAAATAAAGCTTTGTAGTATACTTAAAGATTTTTCTGTTTTGGTGAAGGTGAGGCTAAATATTGAGATTCTCTCATGGGAAAATGTATACTTCAAAATACATATATAAAGAAAGGTGAGGGTACAATAGTACATAATATCTAGCAATCTCATATTGTAAACTTTAGTTTTTTAAGAGATTCTCTAGGAAATATGGTTTTAGTGTCATGATGCAAATAGAGCAAAATGGATAAAAGATGTACACTAAATGCATTTACAACAAAATTTATTGTAAAATATAGATACTGCTGAGTTATGAGGAAATTTAATTGTAAGTTAAAAAAGATTGTGTGTGTTGCCCCTTTGCTTTTTTATTTGGTGCAATGTGAAGCTTGGTTTCTAAAGCAGTTGCTCTCACTTCTCAGCAGAGAGTACCCCTTGAGAAGAAAGTATCAGGTCTCTTATTTACCATTAGATGATTAGAATTCTTTCATTATGGATAACAGTTTTATGCAATAAATGGTTGTGATTCAAAATTCATGTAGGTAAATGTTGGTAAATAGGCAGTCAGTTTTTAAGGGCTTTTTTTGCCATTTGGCTGATGCCTTAGGTTTTGAGACCTCTATTCTGCGTGGGTGGGCTTTTCTGTTGTGCTCAGGATGATGAAGACAAAATAGTCCAATTTCAACCATGGACTTCAAGGACAATTTCTCCACATCTCAGGCCCTAAGCATAAACAATGTGAAGAGAGAAAGGTGGGCCAGCCAGTAAGCCAGGAGGATGAAACTTCACAATTTGATACTATTAATTGGATGGTTGACTCTTGTATGCAAATGGACTAATATCTATAAAGGTGCAAGTTCATGTGACCAACTCCTCTTTGGCTTCCGTCTTGGAGCCATCCAGGCAGAGGCCATGTCTGTGACATTGAGTTCTGTCAGGGTGTGGCCTTGAAGGCTTTTCAATAAATACCCATTTTATTCCCCTTCACTCTGTGTGACTTCTGTTCTAGCTCCTCTAGGCACCATGGCCAATTGCATATTTGGGCAGTAGATTGTTCCAATCTTTTTATTCTGCCTGATTTCTTGATTCTGATTTGGGAAAGAAAGAAGAAAGTGTAAATTCAGCATGCTCTTCCTGATTAGAGGACATGAGGAATTATTCCGATGCTTGGGTTCTTGTCTAGTGTATAATCATATTTTTTAATTATAATTTGATTCAATGTGGGAGTTCATTCCAAATTTGCCTGCATTTCTCTGTGTACAAACAAACAAGCAAACAAACAGAAGTGCCAGAATAAGGGTTTATTGCACCTGGAGTGCCTGCTCTGGGGAAGTGAAGTGGCTTGGCCATGAAATCACTGTTGTACTATGCTGCTTCAGTTAATAGGTACAGGGAGGTGTGAGCGTGCTGCAGTGATCAGCCCTTGGTTAGCTTATATTTCTAAGGCAGTGTTTTAAGTGAACTGATTGAAACTAAAGCAGAAAAATTTTATGATTTCATAGCTTCTAACTACTTTTTTTGAATAATTTATTGAATATTTTATCAGTGTTTTTTGCTCCGAGGCACGAGCAAAAGGATTATTCTTTTTTTTCAACCTTAAAAGGAATTAATAGCTATAAATTATTTAGAAAATGGTCTTTGGCTCCTGAATGAAAGTAGTTAACTTGAAAGAAGTGGACCAAAAGTTTTAATTTGGGTGTGTGTTAGCTAAATTAATCTGTTGCTTAGTTTAAGAAATTCTGTAATAGCGGCTTAAAGCTTATTCATGTTTATACTCCATTTCTCACATGATGGATTTAAATCAATTCTACATCAGGGTAATAAATATATAGGTAAATGTTATATATAGCCTTAAGTAATTAAGGCTGTCTCTGACAACAGAGAGTTTATGAAATCATGCATGAATGTCCATTGAGCAAAAAGGACAGTAAGAAATGAAGACGAGAAAAGAGATACATTATAGGAAATGCAATTTTGGTGCATTTTAACAGCATTAAGGAACTGTTCATTTTTTTTCCTAGTAGCGCAGCATTTTCTTTCCAAAAGTGGCAAAAATGCATTTTTTTTAGGGAGAGATCACAGTCTGTGTGCTTATGCAGCCTTGGCATACAGAGTTGCTGTATTATATCGGGATACAATTTTGATTAATCCTTTTTGTGTTCGCTTATGCATGGAATGATGAATTTCACAGAATGGTTGAGGATGGAGGTCATCTGGCTCAGTCAAGGCCACCTAGAGCCAATTGTCCAGGACAGTGTCCTGGCAGCTTTTGACTATCTCTAAGGATGGGGACTCCCTAGCCTCCCTTTCTCAATCACCCTCACAGTCAAAAAAGTGTTTTGTGGTGGAGGGAATCTCCTATGTTTCAGTTCTGCCCATCTTATTGGGCACCACTGAAAAGAGCCTGTCTCCATTGTGCAGATTGATTGCTAAGGTCCCCCTGAACTTTCCCATGTCTAGGCTGAATTGGTCCAATCCCTTTTTAAAGGTGCTGTGTGCCTTTACAAATCTCTACTGGCAGCAAGTTCATTGGACATTGTACAAAGAAGCATCTGCTATTTTTGTGCTCTTTTGTTCTATTAGTGTAGATTTTGTTATATAACTGAATTTTCTACATTTGCTCTATGTATTGCCTTAGTGATTATGCAAAATTCCATAGTTTTCTTTGTTTCTCTGCCTCTCCTCCAACCCTCTTCTTAATTTAGGTAACCCAAGTTTTAAAAATAACTATCTTGCAAGTTTCATATATGTTCTGAAATAGAGACATATATCATATAATCTGATTTCTGTTTGCAATTTATTACTTATCAATTTTCTTTTACAGAGTTTGGCAAAACACAATAGGAGTAACATTGGAACAGAAGGTGGCCCTCCTCCTTTTGTACCTTTTGGGCAGGTATAGTGTACTTCCCTTTGTCACTTCATAAAAGTACCTGTGTTATAATATCTAGGTAACTTGTTCCAATTAAGTAAAGGCCATCAAAACACCTTAGATCTTGATAACTTGGATATAAAAATTGTGCCTGTTAAAAAATACCCCAAAACTGTGTTAATCCAGTCTCCTTTTTTGGCCAGTTTCCAGTAACATTTCCTCTCAATTTCAAACTTTGTTTAGTATGTGGAGCCCTTGATTTTGCTGATAAGATCACGTAGGCACTAATGCAATTCCTACTTAAATGCCAAAGAATTTGGCAAGGATCAGCAAATTTCTAAGAATCATTGTGATTACATCATGGTGTCTTAGCTACATGATCATATTTTTTATCTGAGGGTCTGCTACTCCTAAGGAATAAAACTTGAGAGGTATTTTTTTCAAATCAGCAGGCAGAAGAATTAAAAATTAAATAAGAGTTAATTAAAATTTTCTTTTGCATTTTCAGAAATGTGCATCTTATGTGCAAGTGGATAGCAGAGACCTTGATCGCAGAAAGACTCTGCAAATGACAAATACTGTGAAAACTGTTGCGGACAATGATGAATTTGAAAAGCAGAGAACGGCTGCTATTGCTGAAGTAGCAAAGAGCAAAGAGGTTAGAATGCATGTGTTGCAGAATTTTATTTACTGTGGTGGATCTTTTCTTGTTAAGTAATTCTCTCGTAAATGACAAATGCTTTCTGATATTTGCTTGCTTATAATTCTACTCCTGTATCTTTAAAAAGATGAATCAGACTTAGAGTCCTTTTGAATTGATGTTCTTATTTTAATAAAGCTAATAAATGTATCATGATGTTTTATTGTAGATATGATTTTGCTACCACTACTAAAAAATGAGGGGTTTACAATTTTGCTAATAAGATTTAAGTAATAAATGCAGGTTATCCATTTTCATCTGCTGTTAAAATTCTCAAAGCCCCATGATTCCCCGAATGCAGGCTGAAAAGATAGCTAGGAAATTTAGTTCTAATGCATCAGATTTTTATGTTCTCCTTTGGTCTTCTTTTTAGTTTATTTCTCAAATTGCTTAGTAAGTTGTAACACCTAGAATTATATACCCTTTTTACAGCCTCATTTGGGCACAGAGGGAAAAGATTCCTAACTAATAAATGAATCTTTTTCTCTGTGTGTGTGTGTGTGTGTGTGTGTGTAAATTAGTGCTTTATTTGTTGACCCACAGCATAATCAAAAAACACCCAAAAATCACTGCAACAAAATTACTGCACTTTTTCTACTAGCTAAATATTGAGGCTTATTTTCATTATTTCTGTTTGCTGAAATGTTATTTTGTGCTTATCTAAAAGACCAAGACATTTGGAGGAGGTGGTGGTAGTAACAGAAGCAATCTCAGTGTGAGTGCTGGAGGGAATCGAAACAGGGAACTGTTCCAGAAAGAGAAGATAGCAAAACCAGAGGGGAAGAATGAAGGTGTCTACCGAGAGCTGGTAAGATGGAAGACTGTAATGGAGTCTTAAATGTGTAATATTAAAACCAAACCCCAAGTATAACAAGAATAAAATCAAAACACCTTGAGGAATGATGACTTTTCTTTCAATTAATTTTGAGGTCTACTTAGAATATTTATGATGCTTTTGTACCTTACTGAGATAGTTATGAGTTTTGCTGTTATTCTGGGCTAAACATTTATTCAGTAAAATTTAAATACGTATCTCAGAGGTTAGATTCTATTAAGCTTGGGGTTTTGTGGGTTTTTTGTGGGGTTTTCATATGGCTATTTTTGAATCTGTAGACAGAATGTTATATTCATGGAGTTTCAGTTAAAAGAGTTTTTGATTGCAGCTGTTGAAGTAGTTGGGTGACTGGTGTGATTTTGGTGCAGGTCCAGTGTTATTTTTTTTGTACTTAATGCTTTGTAATTCCTGTTTTGACTTTTTGTCATCATGGTCTATATAGTTTGCAATAACAGAGCCTGCATTTCTGCAGAAGTAAATTGTTTGCATTTCTTTGCTTTCTTCTGTAAAACCTCTTGCCAATTATATTTTCTCCATATTTTAAGAAATAACTGGGTGTTGCATTGTCTGCAAAAGTTGTGAAAGGGTTCAAACTGGAACAGATGGCTAGTTTTGATACCCATATTATTTTGAGATATTTCATTTAGTTTTCATATAGACTAGAGAATTTGTGCTTGAAAGCCTGTAGTAGTAGAATTGAAAACTAATGAATTAAAAACCATACTACTAATATAAAAATCCCTTGATTAGCTGGTTCTTTTGAGATTTTATGCATAGATTTTATATAAAACTGAAATATTTATCAGCAAAGAATAAATATTGTTTCAATTAAAAATAAAGAAAAATAATGTAAAATCTAGTGGGTTTATAGAGTGTTGTATTTATTACTTTTGTGTATATCTTTTATTTCAGGTTGATGAAAAGGCTCTAAAACACATAACAGAGATGGGTTTTAGCAAAGAAGCAGCAAGACAGGCACTTATGGATAACAGTAACAGCCTAGAGGCAGCATTAAATTTTCTTCTGAACAACAGTAAACAGAAACCCATTCAGGGACCACCACCTAGAGGTAAAGCTTGCAAAGAGATACTTAATAACAGTTTACAAGCCAAAGAACTTGTGTATGGTGGATTACTAATGTAGTTATAGAAGAGCGTATTTGCATGTTTTTTTCCCTGCAATTTAGAATGCATTGCAAACCTAAAAACATATCCCTAAGAAAGGCTTCTGTGTATTATATTCTTATCAAAAATTTTGAATTGGAAGTCAGATATTTAATTAGCCTTAAATGGGAAATGTGTATCCTAGAATCACAGAAGAATGTGGATTGTAAGGGACTTTAAAGATCATCTTGTTCCACCACACCCACCTCCCAGACAGAGAGGCCACGCACTAGACCAGGTTGCTCGGGGCCCCATCCAACCTGGTCTTGAACACTTCCAAGGCATCCACAGCTTCTATGGACAACCTGTTCTGGTGCCTCATCACCCTCATAGTAAAGAATTTCTTTCTCACATCTAATCTAAATCTCTCCAGTTTTTAGTTTAAAATTGTACTCCCTTGTCCTATCAGTGCCTTTCTGTGACAGAATTTTTTAGAGACATAAAAGACGAACATTTTGTAAATCAAATGAAAGCATGTGTGCACTTTTTTATTTTTTATTGTCCATTCACACAAAGCCTTTAATGTTTACAGGTAAGGGGAAGGGCCGAGGGCGAATAAGACCTGAAGATGAAGAGGAACTAGGAAATGCCAGGCCATCTGCACCAAGCACACTGTTTGATTTCTTGGAATCCAAAATGGGTACTCTAACAGTAGAGGGTGAGTTACTGAAATATGTGTATCTGCAAAAAATGCTGGATAGTATAGGTAAAATGCTTTTTCTTAACTCTGTAATCTAAAAGTTCCTAGAACTTCTTCCAGAGTCAGTTATTAAAAAAAAAGGAGTACTTGGAGAATTATTCTTCTCAAGAAAGGTGAAATAAATTGCTCCATGGTGGTTAGTTGTCTAAAAGTCAGCAATTTGAAATAAGATGACATAAATCACAATTTGTTAATCTAATTGTATTCTTCCTGAATCATGAGTCTTCATTTATGATATCACAAGTCTTCACTGTATTTATCAAAAATCTAAATATTCAAAGAAAATATTTTAACTGCACCAGCATTCTGCATTAGCTGATACAATTTTGTAAACTGGTCAGGTAGTGAATATAACCACATTTTCAGAAAGAAGATATAGGGAATGATGTTTGAGATATTTCTTGGCAAATCATTTTACTTACCAAAGATGCATTAGATTTTTTACAGTGAGAGGAAATGAAAACAGTTGATAATGTTTTTGGCTTACACTGCAAACATTGATTTTTCTTTGGATACACTTTGTGCTTATATTGAGGTATTACAGAAGGCTTTTATGTTTGACTGAAAGACATTTAAAGGAATTTAAAAGAAGTAATCCCTGTGGGTTATATATATTTCTTACTGTCAGTGATTTTGCAGTAAGTAGGTACTTGTAGTTTATCAAGACTCATGAAATGAGTGAATTGCTTTTTAAAAATGATACTACTGATTGCTTAGGGGGACTTGTATGATCTTTTGGATTTAGTACATGTATGTAGACAGTAAAGCATAGTGTTATGTGAGTAAAAAGTAGACGTATTTATTATATTTACTTCAGTTTATAACCCTCAATATTGTGTTTTAAAGATAAATACGCATCACTTTTATGAGGTTTTTTTCCCTCTTAAATAGAAATATAAAGATTCCATAAATGCCATAAGAAAAACATAATTCTATCAAAACTTTTTATAGGTTTTATACTCCTTCAGTTACCAAAGGTTCTGACATATTTCCTAGCATGACACACGAGGTTTTTGCTTTTATGCTTTTTATCACTATGTTGTTTTTTCTCGCTTTATCTGAGTAGTCAGTATGTAATCTAGTGTACTATTCCTGAACCATGCTTTCCTGAAAAAAACCCAAACCCAACTTGTTAGCATTTTTTAAGATCTCAGAAAGTTTTCTGATTATTTTGTAAAATTCTGTGCAATCTTTCTGCCTTTTTATTTCTGAAAAAAGTAGATGTTGTACTTTTTAAGGCTTTGAAGAGGTTGCTTAGTTTCATGTTCTTAGCTTTTATTTTCCTTACTGTGTATAGCCCATAGGATTGCATCTCTGTTTCTATGCCAGGTTTTGCTTTTGCTTGCAGAGTCTTTTAAATGGATATTTTAAGAAATGCATAGGCATATTTTTTTTTTACTTTCAAAAATGTTTTTCTTCCTTGCCAAATTTGAAGAAAACTCTGCGTTCTGATTAATTCAAACATATCCTTAAAATCATATATTGGAAGTTTATTTTCTGCCATTTTATTGCCTCTGCCTTTGAAAATAATTTCAGTTAAATTCTTAATTTGTCTTAAATTCCATTCAAGCTGAGGTGACAGGAGTTTTAAAAGTATTTGCTGAGTGATCTATCTGCAGCGATCATACTTAGCACTGTGAACTCTTCAGTCATGGAGTCTGCATCCAAATGTCTGCAGAAAACAGGATATATAGATATTTTACTAGTACCTCTTAAATTTAATTTGATTCTGTCATCTGTGAGCAGTAGAGACACGTAGTTTCAGTTAGAATTAGAAAAGTATTGGTCAGAAATGAAAGACACATTGGACAAACTGATGGAAACAACTCAAATATGTAACATTATAAAGCCAAGAATGTCTCTTTATTGATTTTCCTGCACAGTAATACACTAAGGAGCACCCAGGCTGGCAGGTTTTTCTCCATTAATATTCACCAAACATTGTGCTATACTACATATAAAGGAAAATAGAATGTTCTGCAATATTTCTGGCACCTGCTGTCCTGTATGGTCTCTAAAATCTCATCTTGTTTTTTAGGTATTCAGAAAGAAAGGGGTTTGTGTAGGGACAGTGGTTTTGAATAAATGAGCACACCCCTACTGTTGCCCCTGTTTGTATATGACCAGGAGCTGATCATTATCTGGAATGACCATATTTATCATTATTGCAAGTATTAAAGTCCTTTACACTTCAGACAGAGTGTAATTCCTTCTAAATGACTAAGATTCGACGTAAAATCCTAAAAACATAAGATGAATTTGCTGAACTGAGCTAAATATTTTTTAATCCTGTACTACACCAAATTTTCTTCAAAATCTTATGTGATCTGGAGAGAGAAAGTGAAAAAATAATTGTTTCTCTTTTCAAGTACACAGTGGATTGATTTGCTTTGTGCATCCCTCTTTGTTTTTCTTATCTAATGTTTCTTATTACACCTGAGACCTTAGTGGTGTGGAGAATTTCCTAAATCCACTTCTGGCTCTGCAGTTCTATTGCTGAACAAGAACTGCAGAACTGTTGTGGTTTTCTTTGGATTTGGTACTTTTTCATACTTGTATTTAGACCAAGCAGAAAAGCATTTATGAATTGATATACCTATATTTTTAGGAGGTACTTATATTATTTTTAAAAGTTAAAACAGCACTTAAAGTTTCTTGTTTGCTGTTTGTTTTTTTAAAGAAACACATATTAGTTACACAAAAGCATGTTAGTGTTTTGCCCCGTAAGTGATATCTTGTGATGGGTTTTTTACGTTTTATCTCCTTTTTCCAGCTAAGGAAATATTGTTTTAAGTAATTACAGCTATCAAAAGTATTAAATACCTGACTCCATGATCTACTAGCTCTGTAATTTTAAAACACAGCATACTTAAAACATACTTTATTTAAATGAAATGCAAGGAGTTAAAGCAAACATATCCTTAGCTTTAAGCAGCATGTTTATTTATTTGTTTATTTATTTATTACTATGAATGGTTGGTGGCACCTACAACAGTATTTCTGTGTGACATTAAGTAGTTTGAATTTTGGCAAGAGAAACCTCCTGACTGCAAGAGATAACACAAATAGTAGACAAAATTGCTTTCAATTAGCTGCCTGTGCTTGCACTTGGTTAATTTCTCCTACTGAACACAAAAGATTTTTTCCATTAATCTCCTTATTGTTTTCTTTTGTTATGAGGAGCAGCTCATCTATCTTTGCCAGCTTAAATAAGTAAACACAAGGATTATCAGAAAGAATAAGATGGTACCAAGACCTCTGGCTATAGTATTAAGAAATAATGAACATTATTCTTTATCTAGTCCCAAATAAATTAAGGGTTTGAAATAAATTGGTGATGCAATACAGTGTAATTAACAAATATTTGTTTAATTTTGTGGTCACACAATTTATTTGAGTATCTGTGAGTGAGGGAGTTTGGAGGGGAAAAAAAGAGTCTGACTTCTTGGAGTTAAAAGAAATTTGTACCATTTGAAATCTTCCATGCAGTAGCCATGTTTTCAACAATTACAAAATGCTATTGACAAGAGATCCAAAGTAAATAATATCATATTTGTTATTCAGCCTTCTAGAAATTGAACTTCAGTAAGAGCTAATTGTGACTATCAAGAAAATCACTTCTATTTATCCTATTGGTATGTTAGCATTGTCAATACATGTTACAAGGCTAGAACTTTTATTTTGTCTTTAAATATAAAAGAGAAAATATAGTAAATTTCATACATTTTAAAGAATAATTTAAAAATTATCAGTTTTTGTTCGAGTCCTTTAATCTAGTTAGTTAAAGTTTGTAGTGAATACAACGCAGAATGTTTCAGATTTTTTTGTCCACTTCTTTATCATCACTCTTCTCAGCTTGTATTTGTTTTGTTTCAACAGAAACATGCTCTCAGGTCCCCTTTCCTCACTGTTGCTACATTTTAGAAAGAATTATATTGATATTTATTTAACTTGACAAAGCTATTGAGTATTGGGAATTTTACATCATGACATGAAGTGTGTGCAAATGTATCACTAATTCTCTCCTAATTTTTTAATCTTTTGGCCGGTACAAGATAAAACATGCGCTGGAGGTAACTGTCTCAAAAATATACTTCCATACAGTTACATAAAAGTGTTATTCAGTTTGAGAGGATAAACCAAAACATTGCCACAAATGTGGGAAGAGCCATGGTCATTGAATTTAGCCACATTATTAAAAATTACTAAATCCACAGGAGAGGACCATGGGAAACCGTACTCTTTAAATACCATTGTGCATTGAGCAGTGCTTTATAAATTGTGTTGACTGGGATTTCCAAGTGCAGCAGGTCCTGCTGGTTTCTTGTAATCAGGGGAACGTGATTGGTCCTGTATGGTCCTCTTGCGTCATCACATACAAAAGCCAAAATTGTGAGGTTTCCAGACTGACAAATACTACTTGTCATCTCAAAAGTTCCAAGTAGATGACAAGAACCCTGTTATTAATTTTTAAATTTATTTTCTCATAAAGAAACTTTAGAATCCCTTCAGTTTTTCGGTGATCAGGCCAGACTGCACAAATACATGAAGAACCAGTACTGTTCTCATCTCCTGGCTTTTTTTATTGACTACTGTTGACAAAGTAACATTTACTATTACTTGGCATTTTCCATTTGTGAGTGATTTATACTTGAATGTCAATCAATCAGTTAATGTGTCCTGCTCATTCAAGGCTGCCATGTATGATGCAGTCACAGGAAAGTTTTTAGCGCAAGAACTGCAACTCTGTAGGTAACAGAAGTTTATTGGATTTTGCCTACCTTAAGGTTAGACTAAAAAATGTCAGGTGTTTCGTAACAGCCTTTGTGTGTCACAGTAAAGACACGTAGGAAAAAAACCCTTGTTCCCTGTTTTGAAATTCTCTAGTCACTTTATCTAGTAGTATTATTTTATCTTGCCACTACTATTTAAAAAAAAAACAAAACTGTAATCAAAGAATGCAACACACTTTCAAATCAGCTTGTTGCTTTTATATTATGATCACTTTATGTTGTGTATACAGTAGCTAAAATTACTCATTACATGCTATGAAATTGAATAGAAATTTCAGTAAACCTTTTTGAATTATAGAAGAATATATCTATGTTTTGCTTTTTCCTTGAGGCTTTAACTAAACTGTAGCTATAACTGCTTTGCATGCATTTTGTTATATATAGTCCTTGTACCTTGTATGTACTAAGTACTGTCACTACCCATCTCAGTTCAGGAGATGATTATTCATTTAGAAAAAGGGCAAAGGACAGCCCTTAAGAGGAAATGTTTTGAATCTAGGTCAAACCTAAAATCCTGCCTCCTAAGAAAGTATTGCCATGCCCAATATAGTAATGAACCTGTTCCTGGTTTTTTTTCTGTTGGAACAGTGACTTTAATTTAATGAACTTAATGTTACAGAATATTGAATAAGATGATTTATGGTGAATTAGGTTAGAGTTCTATCTGCATTTTTCTGTAATGGTGTGTACAAGGGAGTAAAGTGTCATTGAACAGTTCATTCTGTGTGTAATTAACATTAGGAATTTACCTAAGAGCCTAGGTTGGGCATAGAAAGAGTGGAAGCCTGAGCATTTTACTACCAGAAGAGAAGAGGTATAAATTAAAAATGTTGTGAACAGAGGCAGTTAATCAATTAGGAAGTTAAATATTTCTAGATGATATGAATTCTGTAAGATTGGTTTTATACAGAAGTGGAGAAGTGTAATGAGGATATTTAGTGAAAAGTTACAGATATAAAGTAAAGAAAAACAGTATTTTCTTGTGTCATTTGTAAAGAAGAAATAAAGAGATACTTCTAACTTTGAAGGTTTTACTCTAACAAAAACCTAATTATACAAGATTTAAAGTAATCTTTGCATTTTTAAAAAGAAAATGCATATTTATGAAACTCTCCTATCTTTCTGAGTAGTATATATTTACATATTAATGCATTAAAAATGTGATGGGTTTCAAGCTAATAAATTATAGAGTAAAATGTATTTTTACCAAGGTCGTGTTCTAGCTAAGCCTTATGTATGCTTATGTCATGTTAAAAAACAAAAACACTAGGTCATTTTAGTAAAACAAATGTGACTTCTAAAAGTTATGCTACATCAAATACCTGTAAAAATTGAGCTAGATTCTTATTGGGCAATTTAGTAAATTCAATTGATAAAAATTGTATAAGCTACTACTAATAATGTGATACTAAAAAAAATAAACCAGGTAAAATTTACATTTTAATTTTAACTTGCCATCTGTCATGTAGTTACGGAATTTGATGCATTTGCTCTCAAGTATCTGCATTCATTATTTTTAGTAGTAACATTCTTTTCCATGGGAGTGTATGAGAGCCTGAGTGGACAGTCCCACCAGGCCCATGCACACACCAGGTTTATGGACACAAGCAAGAGAACAACACCTTTGCAGCTACCCACATCACACAAAATTGCTCATGTGAACATGAATCCCTTTAATGGGTTTGTTTTCCTTTTCCAGCAGGTTTAAAGTCTGCTAGCAGATGTCATACCCAGCCACCAAAATGCACACACCCATGTGAGTCTCTCTTGACCTCTGGTACCCACCTCAAACACCTCTGGTCCAGCTTATTGGCTGGTACAACCTGGAGCTGGTAGGAGAGTTACATGAATATACTTTATATAGATCTGGCCACTATGTGAGCCCAGACCTGGGGTGTCCCTGGCAGATGGCCTTCAAGACCCATATTCACTCCAGTATTCAGCTACCAGGTCTTCCGTGTCCCAGTTACCAGCTTATCCTACCTCAAATTTGCCAGTAGATTTAAAAACATGTCCCCTCACATACACAACAGAGAATTTAGAAAGAGAATTTAATGAGGAGATGGGACAGGTTACAGTGATCATGCGCAGGACTGTATTGACCAGGAACCTACTTGCAGCTCTCCTGTTTAATCTCATTTCTCCTTTATTTTCCCTTGAGTTCATCTTTAATTCTCTCCTCCTTTTGCTCTTCACCTAAATAACCCATTAAAAATTCCATGTTTGCCTAAAAATCTCATAATTCCATTAAAAGTTCCTTTCCTCTGCAGCAGGGCATAGCATGTTTCCTCTTTTTAGTGATATTCATGATAATCTTGTCTTTATTTTCATCAGTTAAGAGTTCTGGTTGAAGCTCTTAAAGGTGATGCTTGAGCACGTCCTATTATGGCTCACTGATCAGAGTCTCCAGAGCCCTGTGCTTTGCTGCTATTCTTTTTATCTACATTTTACCAGCTGTGTTCATTTTATCACTTCTGTTTCTTGCCTTTTCTGTTTTATCTTGAATAGCTCTTAACAAGGTATTTATACAGAAAGTTTCAATTCAGATTAGAAGTATTCCCTTTTCGTCCTCATTTTCCTCCCTCCTCCTTTCTCCATCTTGGAATTCTTTTTTTCTGTCTTAAATGGCTTTTACTCAAGTGAGTTGTTGGTTTCCATAGGGAGGAACGAGTAATCTGAAATTTATGCCTGACTTTTCTCTTGCTCATAGGTGATTTGGTTCTAAGTACAGCCCAGAGTAGTGTATATTTTCCAATAAATAGGAATTGCAGTTCAAATGTGTCTGCTAAATTCTCTGTGTGTACCATTCCATTTCCATGTCAAAGATGCATACATTTCTAAAGAATACTGTTGCTTTATCAGAGTCTGAAACAGTATTTCTAAAATGTATTTGTGTGAAATATGTTAATTGAAATAATTTTTTTTGTTTGTAGAACCAAAATTGCAATTTCAGCCAACACATCAAGTACAGCACAAAGTTATGAATACAGAACAGAATGGCATCAAAGAGAATCATTCAAGACACGTTTCTCGCAATGACATGAGACAACCAAGGAATGAGAAACCCCCTCGTTTTCAAAAGGATTTTCAGAATTCAAGGCAGGCTTTGGAAAGTGGTGGGTTACCAAGAAACAGAGGTCCTGAAAGGCACAGCTCTTTAGAACACTGGACAGATGAAAAACATAAAAGTGACAGACATTATCCTAGAAATGATAGGTCAAAGGATTTGGGTTATCCTATAACCACTCACCAGAGTGATATTGCTTTCAAAAAAAGGGATAACAACATGCAAAACAGAGTAGGAAAGGGAGTGTCTTTTACAGAATTCAAGGAAAATTCTGCTGCTCAAGATGTGACAGACAACAATAACCTGAAACGTGGGAAAAGGGAAAACCAAACACACAATTCTGAAAATTTTTGTGATAGGAAGGCACGAACAATAAGTAGTGAAGCCTTTATGGTAAAAAGTGAGCAACATTTTGGTGTTAATAATGATTACCAAAATCCCAGTAGGACTGATAATTTTAGTGCTGTACCGAATGGAGATACTGAGCATCATCAGAAAGGAAGACGAGTAGGACCTATCAAATCATCAGGACCCACTGCAATCCCATCTTTTGATGATAAAATGATGTATTACAACACCGGTCCCAAACGGAGAACTGGACCCATCAAACCAGAGAAAATATTGGAACCTTCGAGTCACATGGAGTATGGAAAAAGTTGGAGACCAGGGGATGAATGTTTTGCTCTTTATTGGGAAGACAACAAGGTATGCCTTTGCCAAATGAGAAATGTCTCAAATTGTACCTCTAATGTTTTCTTATGCACGTGTGGGAGATATTTAGCACATTACTACAGAGACATGGCCTTTGTTCATAGGTGTGTAGTGGACTTCTTGCCTACTTGTTTTTTATATTTATGGCGTATGCCACTTATAATCACTGCACGAAACTTTTTAAGTGCTCAAATCAAGGCTTTGTTTCTCTCATGTAGGTGCAGTTTAGGATGACTTAAGTTGCTCACTGAAGCATTTGTCTTAAGTGCTGAAAATTTGAAGGGATGAATATGGGATCTAGGTGCCCCTATTCCTTGCTGAGGAACAAAACCAGGATGCTGTAATGGTAGATGTGTAATACCTTTTTCTGGAAAACTCAGCACGCAACCTTTAACAGCACAAAGGAGGAATAAAGTCTGCAGGAATGGGGCTGTATAAAACCTGCCAATTTTCTTTGAATCATTACAGAACAGAAACAGCAAAAGGCTTAATTTTGATTTGCACTATTAGCTAAAGAACTTGTGGACAAATTATGTAATTATGCTGCATGATAGTTTTGTATTGCTGATTTTTTAAAAGTTTAAGTACTTTATTTTCAGCTCTTTTTTTCATTAATAAGATTTCTCCTACAGCAGGATATTTTGCTTTCTTCTCCTTTGCTAAGGAAGTTTTAGACTGCTTTCTTCAATTTGTCATCATCTGCTCAAGAGTCCTCTGCCACTCTTCATGGGTAGTTTCTTTGGGTTTTCTTTTTTGATAATTTGAGAACTACCTAAATATTGTTGTTCTTTAAGTATGTTTTATTCACACCTTTTTGTACTTTTAAAGAATTTTTTGTTATGTTTACTTTGTTATTTATTATAACCATTTCTGTTATATTTTTTGGTCTGCATTAGCTCAGCAGCATAACTTTATTTTTCTCTTTTTTTGCTGGTATAACTAAAACCAGTGATAAATCATACAGGATTTTTGCTAGTGGCAACATACAGTCAGTTGACTGTCTTAAATAGGAATATGTGGCTTGAGTGGATGGATTAGTGTGAAGTATAATGGCATATTACTGAATTGTTTCCTGTTTTGAGAAGCATACTTGCATTACTGTGAAATGAGATCTTGAAAATTTGGAAAGTAAACACCTTGCAAGATAAATACATGTGAGATAATCCCAGACTGTTATGTGTTCAGCAGATAAGGAGGTGTGTTTTGGGCAGTAATTGGTTTCTTGGTAGTTAAAGTAAATGCTGCTACTCACTTCTAGGACAATTTTGAAATGTGATGATAAAATACAGTACTGAGCTTAACCATGTTAGAAGGCAGTAATTTCTTTGTGTTCAGTCAGATAAAAGAGATTGAATACCATCAAGAAAACTATATTTGCATAAATGTAAAAAACCCAATTTTGTGTTTAGAAAAAGGACTTTATGAAGTGGCAGTTTTATCATCTTTTAATCATATTTTGTCATGTTTTAATATGTGATAAGATAGGTATACAAATGCATCCATGCAAACCATATCAGCATTTACAGATATATATTTTAAGTAAACATTTTACAGTAGCATTTCTCTGTATACAGCAGCATTTTTGTCAGTGATGAATTTGTTCTGCTTTGAGAGACATGAAAACAGTCTTTTAAATGCTCAGTCTACTTAAATAAACTGCGTATTTTTTTAATGAGTACTCTAAATACATTTTGCCATGTCCTTGGAGTCTGCTATGTGGAATTTTAAGATATCTACTTTTGTGTCTGAAATTTATATCAAATTTAAACAAAATATAATACTGACTAAGACTAAGTGTATATACACAGACATAGAGACGTATATGAAAAGGAAATTGTTAAGTATTTGTGGTATTTCTGGTTGTATTTTGTGACCTTTGAAAATTTCTCTTTTAAGTTCTACCGGGCAGAAATTGAAGCTCTTCATTCTTCTGGGACAACTGCAGTTGTTAAGTTCAGTGATTATGGAAATTATGAAGAGGTGCTTCTCAGCAACATCAGGCCTGTTCATGCAGACACATGGGTATGTGATAACAAATTGTATTAAAAAATATAAACTATATAATCTGTACAAAATATGTAACTCTGAGGCAATTAATGCCTATTCATGCAAAGAATGTGTAGCAAAATAGTTGCACAAATACACGAACAAAATCTCAGATTTTAGTTGTCTATTTGAAACCTGATAGACATGTATTACAATGTGGTATTCTTCCTGTATAATAAATTTCAATTGTATTGTTTGAAAATGAATAATTGATCTGTCAGCCAAACAATTTTATGCATGTTTTCTCTCTTAAAAGCTGTTACTTACTTTATTCAACCCAATTTTTTGTTTTATTTCATGTACATTGTATGTTGTTCTGTAAGGGTTAGGAAACAGTCATTTAAAGCATATGTTCTGAAGCTTTTCACTACATGTGTATGTATGACTAAAAATAGACATCTGTATCCCTTTATTTTGTATCATGATTTTATTCTTGTTTCAATGATTTCTTCTTTGCCAAATATTGTAGTGGTCATGTATGCATCAAAATCTGTTTTATAAAGTTTAGAATGTATTAGCCTTATGGAAGTTGGAAATTTCAAAAGGCTCTACTAGTGAATATCATGGAAACAGAGATACATTTTGATTAAAAAATGTCAGGATTGCACAATTCTTTGCTGTTTACTCTTAATATAAAAGACTGCAAAAAATATGCATCTGTATATTGATTCCCTAATGATGAGTTGACTGTACTTATTTTAAGTTCTTATTTTGGGTCATAGAACCATATTGCTACTGCTGCAGAGACTGAGCAGTCAACTCCTGTTACTTCCCAGTGGTCTTTTAGCACATATTGTTGCCTGTAGCTCTCAAATGCCCTGAGATGGCCGTTTCAGATACCTGAAACTTCCCAACTGATGCATTGATGTATGAAAGTTTACCTTTTTTTCCCCCTTCTTTTCATCCTACTAGCTGACCTGTAAGGTGCTAGTTACTTACTGTATGATTGTACTATTTTAACCTTTTTTCTGGGTTGATAACCCGACTTTTCTTCATGTGATCACGGTTTTTTTAGGAGTGGCTTTTATTTTACTTTAAGCCGCTGAATGTTAGCTCTCACGGTCTCTAAGAACTAAGTCTCACAACCCTAGTATTAAGACTAAATTGATCCTGGTAGCGTGGTGCCGTTCCTACTTGATCCTAGTAGTGAGGGGCCTTTTTCCCTGCCCCTTCTGCGTATGTGTGACCATGTGTTCTTCCTCACTGCTCTCCTCCCATGTTCGATTGTCAGTCATATAGACACAGGATGAGTTGAATGAAATGGACCACATTTTTGTTTCCCCAGGTTGGCTCATTTTATTTCAGAGTTAGTTTGTTAAAGCTGACACAAGGGTGGGACAATGTATGGAGAGGTAATTCTGACAGCAAGTACCATAGTCCTGACATCATGCTGCATCCTGATCAAGTCATTGAGGCTTCCTCTATTGTTACTGGAGACAAAGAAATCTTTTCAAGGATTTTCAGTCCATTTCAGAGCTTTCTCAAGGTTCTTTTTTCTCTCAAGGTATCCTAGTTGAATTATATGAATTCAAAGAATGAATTTTCAGATCATTACAGTTACACAAAATAAATGCCAATCTTCACTGTAAACATCATTGAATGGGTTGTTTTATGACAAATTACTCTTTTGTTGCTAGAAGGTCCTTGCAGCTATAGGATTTTTGCAGGAGAAATTTGGTTAGGACCTACCTCTTCACTTCTTTGTGTTTGGATGTTCAGCATAATCCTCATTAAGCATTTACAGTTCTTAATCACCCATTGATACTCAGGTTTGTCTTTTAAGCTGAACACTCTTGGTCATTTTTCTTTGTCTCAATGTTCTTATTGATATATTAATCTAGATAGCATGCATAAATGCAAAATGAAGTTATCATGCTGCTTAGTTCTTTTGACTTAAGATTCAAGTAACTTGGTTGTATTTCCTCTTTACAAGAGAGCAAAATGGGTTTTGAACTGACTTCAATGATTACTTTTCTTTCACTGATCAATGCTATTGGCCCCAAGGAGCATCTATTACTGGAAATATGCTGATTTTTATTTCTGTTGTTCCAGATAATTTCCAGATAGCTAAGTGAAGTCCTTTTGCAGGTGCTTGGGTCCATCAGTGCTGGTCACTTTTTAAACATCACCTCCTACAGGAGCAAGCAATTCCCAAAAGTCAGAAGTCAAGCAGGCAAAGCAGAAGGCTGGCTTGGCTGAACAGCAGTCTTCTCTTAAAAATATAGCAAAAAAGGAGGATATATGCCCAGTGGAAGCAAGGTCAGGTGGCATGGGAAGAATACAGAGGTGCTACTTGCCACTGTAGGGAGAAAATTCGAGCAGCTGCAACTCAATTGGAGTTGAAACTGCCAGAAATTAGGGGGGCAGTAAAAAAGAGGGTTTTCCCAAATACATTACAGGACGAGGATGGTCACCTCACAAACAAGGATAGGGACAAGGCACAGGGGTTTAGCACATTCTTTGCCTCCATCTTCAACATGGATGGTGGACAAAGGGAGTCTCGGTGCCCTTACCTAGAGAGCCATGACTGCGAGAACCATCAACTCCCAGCTGACCCTGGAATTGTGTGGAAACTGCTGGTCCAGCTGGATCCATATGTATCTATGGAGCCTGATAGGATTCATCCAAGAATCCTCAAAGAACTGGCTGATGTAATCATAAAACTTCTCTCAATGATTTTTGAGTGGTCTTGGCAATCTGGAAAGGTCTCAACTGTCTGGAAGCTGGCCAACGCTGTCCTGATGTTCAGGGAGGGCAAGGAAGACCCTGGAAACTACAGACCTTTCAGCCTCACTTCAGTGCCTGGTTAAAAGAATGGAAAAATTATTCTAGGAGGTAATGAAAAACACCTGAAGGACAATGCACTCATCAGTCACAGCCAGCTCAGTTTTGAGTGGGGAAAGTCCAGATTGTCGAACCTGATTTCTTTCTTTGACAGGGTAACTCACCTAGGTGACCTAGGAAAGCCGGTTGATGTACAGTAATGTCACAATTATAAGGTGCACCATTTTGACTAAAATTTGGTCCGAACCCAGAAGTGCGGTTTATAATCCAGAGCAGCCAATATATGGATGAATTTTGCCAACCCGTATGTGTGAGCTGGCAGCAGCCCTGAGCCGAGCCAGAGCCCACCTGGCCCAGCAGCAGGGCAGCGGCAGCGCTCGCCGGCCCTGGCGGTGGGGCAGCAGCAGCACTCCCCGGCTCCACAGGGCCCCTCTGAGCGGCTCCGCCGGGCTCCCAGCCCCCAACACCGACGGGCCCAGGCTCCGCACTCCCACCCGCTGCCGTGCAGTGCTCAGGGCAGGGCACCGGCCCGGCCGGTGAGCAGTGGGGCCACCCCGGCACCGGGGCAGGCCGGCGCGGCGCTCAGGGGTGCTCCGCTACTCGCCAGGAAACTTTCCCGCCTGTGGCCCCGCCGCGTCTGACAACCCAGGGCAGCAGGTCCCCAGCCTGCCCAGCCCCGCTGCCCTTGCCCCCCTGGGCCGCGTCCTCCCCTCACCTGGGCAAGAGCGGAGCTGGCAGGTTTAATAAAAGTGAGTGATTTTTCTCTGTATTTTTTTTTGTTTTTAGGCTGCGTTTAGAGGCTACCCCTATCCGTGAAAAATGTTTGCAAATTGAGCACCTGCCAGTAAACCCCACAATCTTGTGATTGTTACTAATTCCTTACTTTGTTGCACACGGGTCCTCGCTGTGAATGAAAGTACAGTTTATAATCCGCTGCGGCTTATATATGGCCAAAGAATGAAAAGTTGCCGACACCCGGAAGTGTGGCTTATAATCGTGAAATTACTGTAATTGTTTTGGATTTCAATAAAACTTTTGATGCTCTGACAGTATCCTCCTGGACAGAATGTCCAGCCCACAGCCGGATAAACAACCTCATGCAGTGGGTGAGCAGCTGTCTCAGATCAGGTACAAAGGGTTGTAGTGAATAGGGTGACATCACTGTTTTGGTGACTGGTCACAGAGTGGGGTTCTGCAGGCTTCTGTGCTCTGTGCTCTTCAACATCTTCATTAACAACTTAGCAATAGGTCTCAAAGGAATAAGTTTGCTAATAACACCAAATTGGGAAGAACTATTGACTCCCTTGAGGGTAGAGATGCTCTTCAGAGGGACCCAGACAAATCAGAGGGCTGGGCACTCACCAGATGTGTGAGGTTTAACAAGGACAAATGCTGGATTTTCCGCTTGGGGTGGGGCAACCCTGATTTTGTGTATATACTAGGTAATGAGAGGCTGGAAGGCAGTGCTGCAAAAAGGGCCCTGGGGTTCCTGGTCAGTGGCAAGTCATACATTGAGTCACACAGCCAAGAGGGCCAACCATGTCCTGGGGGGCATCGGGTACAGCATCATCAACCACTTAAAGGAGGTGATTATCCCCCTCTGCTCTGCACTGGGGTGACTTCACCTCAAGTACTGTGTGCAGTTTAGGACACCACAATATCGGAAAGACATAAAGCTATTAGAGAGCATCCAGAGGAGGGCAGCAAGCATGACAAAGGACCTTGAGGGAAGTGGCTGAGATCACTTGGTTTGTTCAGCTTGGAGGAGACTAAGGGCAAATATCGTTGAGGTCTTCAACATCTTCACAAGCGGAAGAGGAGGGGGAGGTACCTATCTCTTCACTCCTGGGACCAGTGACATGACTTAAGGAAGTGACATGAAATGGCATGAGTCAGGGGAGGATATCAGGAAAACATTTTACACATAGAGAGTAGCACTAGAATGGGTTCCCCAGGGAAGTGGTCACAGCAGCAAGAGTTCAGAAGAGTTCAAGAAGCATTTGCACAGTGCTCTCATCCACATGGTGTGATTCTTGGGATGTCCTGTACAAGGCCAGGAGTTGGATTCAATGATCATTGTTGGTCCCTTCCATTCAGCACATTCTGTTATTTATGATTCTTAATGTTTCTTAGCTGTCTGTACTGAGAACTTGTAGAAATATGCTGTATATGAGTTCTGATGTCCTAATTCAGACTCCTTTTTGAAATAGTTGCTGGTATTGAGTGAAGATTTAGTGAACTCTATTAAGGCATAAATTTAGTCTATTTCTTAGCACTGTTTGTTTAGTACTCATGTTGAATTTAATTATTTGTCCAACAAATATAAATGGGTGAAAGTATACCACTGGGAGGAAGAAAAGAAAGTAAAGCAAAACATTACTTGGTTAGTCACTTGAAAGAGCAGCCAAAGTACCAGAGTGACCTTATTTTGATGACATTGCATATTATTTAAGCACCTCAGCTTCTGGTCTGCTTTTGGAAACCTTTATAAGTGATTTTTGGTTTGTTTGGTTTTTTTGGTGGGTTTTTTTGCTTTGTTTTGTTTTCTCTTGTCTTAACTGTAGATCAACTTGCTCGTATTCTCAAAATACATTGTGCTTACCACCTTAATGAAAAAAGCATAATAATTGATTGTGTATTGTCCATTATCCAGTTTCCCAGAGTTCTTTTAAGTTTTCAGTCTATCTGACACCTTACATGTTTATCCTTCTGATGGCTAGAAGATAAAGCTGAGTTTTACATTACATAAACCAGAAGGATAGTGGGGAATTTTTTTTCAATAATCACATACAATACAATATAAATACATTCAAGAACACTAGAACTGTTTATTGTTTTTCTTAGTGCCTGAAAAATATGTCCTAGGTATGAAATTCATAAATATTTTAATAAAACTGCATTTGGATTCCACTATTCTGGAGTTCTTATAAGTGTCCTGTATGTAACACTACAATACTGTATTCCACTAGTTCCCTCAATGTAGTAGGAGTCACTTAATCAAAGTATTTTAATCCAAATAAAAAAAAAGTCACTGAAATGCCATTGTAGAAGAACTGCTTGTTTTTTCTTGTAAACGATGTAAAATTATGCTAAAAACTGAAAAGCATTGAAAGGATCTTCCTGAATCACTTAATAATTTGTTCTGTGGAAAAAAGAAAAATAAAGTCAAGATAATACTTTAAACTCTTAAGTCTTAATTTTATTCTCTAATTTGTAGGATTTTTTTCCTTAATAAATTATGAAAATGTGTAGTCTAAGTGTTTATCTTGCGACATTTTTCCCTAAATCCAAGTAAGTCTTTGTTTTCCATCTCTATTTTCTTAGTAATGTCATAGGCCTTTTTCCACCCTATTTACACCACAATTATAATTTTTGTTTTCTTCAACTTTATGAAGGAATTAAAGATCTTAGTGCTCCCTATGTATGTAAGTAGTTTCACTTCTATATGTTATGACCTTAACCGATTGTTCTCCAAATAAGCTGAAATTCTTACAGATTCTTTCTTTACAATTATTCTAATTCCTTAGGAATTCTTAGTATGAAGTAAAGCTTATAGTTTAGCTTATTTTCCCCTTCCTGCAGTATCTTGCACTGTATTTCTGCATGAATATATAAGAAGACAAAAATTATTACTAAGGCGTAAATTTTATACATATTTCTGGTTTTTCTAGAGTTTGTTTTGTTCTGTGGAGACTGAAAATCCACTTTGCAGGTTTTCTCAACTCATTCCTCTGGTAAGGAATGAGCTGAGGAAGGAAAATAACAGGATCTTGGATTGCAGTTAATTCTTGCTGGCAGACAGTTCAGAGTTCAAGTTTGATAACATTGTGTTTTGTCACAGAGCTTTAAGAGCTTCTCTGTGTGTTGAATTGCCTTAAACTGCAATTCAGGACTTGATAATACCTGTGCCATTTCAGGTAAGTGAAGAGATAAAACTCCTATTAGTTTTGTGAAGGTGTTTGAACCTCTCCCCAGCAGTATAAAGAGCAGTGCTGAAAACCACTAAATGATAAAGGGCTACAGCTGCTTCTCTAAGCTGGAGAAGACTTTTGCCTACCTGTTCTATGGAGGTGTTAAACCCATTTGAATGTCTTTATGACAGGCTAATAACTACTTGAAGGATTGGGTGCTGTTTCTTTATGACTCTCAGGTCCGGATGCCCTTGGCATCACGCTGTGGTCTTCTTGTGTTGTGTGTCAAGCCGGAAATCTTTCCCCCTGAATAATTAAGTAGGTGCAGTAGATAAATGAGTCCTGGTTGGATCTCTTCTCTAGCTTCTGTCCTTATTAACTACACAAAAAATCAAGACCAGTAAAAGAAATGGTGCATTCTATTTAATCAGTTCTAAGATTCCGGTAGAAAAAATGTCCCTGTGTATTGCATCAGAGAAGACTTTGATGTCTTTAATTCTTTGGCTTCTGTACCATTAGGAAAAATGCTAGAATATTTTTACAGTTCAAAATAATTCAGTGACTCCATTAAATGAAGGCTGAGTGTTTTGGACTACTCATCTTTCTGAGTGGAGATTTGTTGAAATGAATCTAAAACATTACTAGTGTGGATTTAGTTTCCACAAAAGGCCATCTTCTGGCTTTATGAGAGCACTTGAGATGGAGGTAGTACATCTGTTGGGTACAGGTAGTACATTTGTTGGGATGTGCCTTACTTTCCATCTTGTCAAGATGTGGTGATTTCAGTTACCCCTGTCCTCCTAAGCTGAAAAATTGCTTTTCATAGTCTATCTAAAACTATTTTTTTCTTACCTGAGACTTTTTGTACTTGCTGGAATATTGCCTTAAATTCCATTGCATCTTTTACAGTGTGCCATCATACATGCCCTACACACAGTTAACCTTCAGGTTCCCTCAGGGTAATTCTTTATGTAATTATTTATTTCGCCAACTTTCTTTTAAGGAGAATTATTTAGAGACAAACTTTTTGGAAAACACCTTTCCTGTTCAACTGCTAGTAAATGTTTTTATTTAGCATCTATATCCTCTGAGAATCTACATAGTTTTTCAAACTTTAACTTGTATCCATGTTGGAATATAGACAGACTTAGCTATTCCTCTGAAAGTTACTAGCCCTTAGCTGAAATGTGGTAACTGACATTGAAAGGTGGTTAAAGAACTACATTTTACTTTTTAATAAACTAAAAGGAAGCAAATTTCAATTGAAGAGGCAATTTCTACTAAATGGGCATAAACCAGGGACTTTCCATTTTCTACTTGTATTGTTAGGCATTTTAAAATATATTTGATTCTTCACCTTGAGCATTTTGTATTCATCAGACTATGAAATATTGTTACAAATTATTGCCAACTGCACAAATCAGATTAAGGACATATTCTTCTTGGCGTTTGCAATTATTAAAAATAGTTGTGACAGTTAAAGCAGCACACTTGGAACATTACGCTGTTCTTCTCCTTGTTATTAACTGTAATTGCATGTAATGGCAATTAATTATTTGGAGACTGCATATGGGCTCCATCCTTGGACTGTTTATTTTGAGACTGTTCTCACTAAATATCTTCCTTTAAACCGAATTGCAATTTTGTTTTGAGATAGCATAACTATACCTGATTAAAGGATTGGTTTTGATCTTGCTCTGGTGTGATAAAAGTCCTTCAGAATCTCATTTTGAGAATTCTGAAAGATTTTATGCTTGGATTTCTCTGTATTGCCTGTTTTGAGATTGAATATGTTGAGTAAAAGAAGTTAGTTGTGTAAAAGTATCTGGACTGTTCTTGCCATCACTGCTTCTCTCCTGATTTCCCTGTCTTCTTCACTTTCCTGCGTTCTGAGTTTGTCCACATTTCAAAGATTAATTCAAAGGATTTTAATTAGAGAGGAAATTAGAGGAATTGGTGTAATATTCCTGACTGGTTGCTTTCTAAGGAAGGGAGATGTGATACTGTTGGTTTGGTATTGCAGAATAAAAGTGATGATGAATGTAATCTGTGGCGTACATATGGGATATGTGTGTGTGATTCCAGATCTTATTCATTCTTATGTATACAGCACGTTGAATCGATATGTTACTTAATGTACTGAACTGTCTTTATACAGGGATGGTTAGTATTTGAACATTTTTCTTCCTTGTTTGATGACCTACAGGTGTTACCAGTAATGATATCTAAAAAAAGAAGTCTTTTATAATATAAGAACTAAAAAAAAGTTTACTGTGAAGGCAGTTTTTTTAAACAAGGTGATTAATTTTTCTCCATAGATGTTAGAACATAAGAAATTACTCTTTTGGACTGTTTTTTTGCGGGGGTGGGAAGAGGGAAGGATGGGGGAGTTGGGTTGTTGTATGTTTTTTTGTGGGTTATATTCTTTTAGTGTTGAAGAGATCTTTGCCAAAGGGGAACACATGTTTCTCTAATGAGAGTTAGAGTTAGTTAATAAGAAAGCAATAAATATATGATGGCTATACAGAGGGACTTTTTATCCATGTTTTGTACATTTAATGTGTATGTCATGTGTATTGAACATCAAATATGATAGAATTTTCTAACTTTCCAACCTGGAACATTTGGTTATGCAGATGGATATCAGGAACTATCTCATTGCTCAGTTCAGATTCTCCTATTCTTATGAAGTCCATAGGAAGAAAAGTCCAGTCTTTTTGTGGAGTTGTTTTGTTTTTGGTGGTTTGTTTTGGTTCTTTTTCCTTCGGTACCTAATTGGAAGTGCTACTTCTGACTTAGTGAAAATCTTGAGAGCTTATTTCATGCAGGTTCAAGTTGATAAAATCTTTTGCAGGAAAGGTTTGCATAGTTATGAAATAGTTTCCTATTTGAATTGATTCCTTCTCTTCATCTCTTTTCTGATGTGGTCATTTTTGTTCTTCCTCTAGACTATATGTTCTCATATAGGACATCCACTGTGAGTCACAAGGCATAAAGGGGCAAATTAAAGCAGTGGTGTTATTGCCATACTCTTTACTCCTTTCTTGACAGAGCTCCCCCAGTGTCCTGTTCCAATGTAGGACACTGCTGATGAATGTTCTTGAATGTTCTACAGCTGACAGTAAAATACAAGACACTGGATGCAGACCTGTGGGGTTTCTCTTCTTGCTTGCATTCCTTCCTGGCCCATTCCAGTCTAGCTTTTTTTCCTTGTACAGATAATCATCTTTTTGATGATGTCAGACACTAGGTTACAACATCAATCCTCGCAGCTGGGCATTTTGAGGCCCAGATGGTGGAAATCACATCATAAGTCACAGAGTTTCATCAGTGTCTGGGGAGTCCCCACTGAGAGAGCTGAATCTTCCACAAGTCCAGGTCAGTTAAAGGAGGGAGCTACTCAATGAAGGTCCATCACTCAACCTGGATATCGACTTCCTTCCATATCAAAGTGGGGAGGGAAATAGCTGTGAATGTGAGTTAATTGGTGCTGTGAGGTTATTATGCAGTGGTTTTACACATGGAAAATTTTGTAGTTTTTTTTTTTTTTAACTTTGTTCCTAGCTTACTGTGTAGATGTAAAAATTATTGATGATTGAATATCGCAGTTTTAGGGTAATAGAGTTGCTTAGGTTGGAAAAGGCCTGGGAGATCATCGAGTAAAATCATTAGCCTAGCACTGCCAAGTCCACCACTAAACTGTATCCCTAAATTCCACATCTACAGATCTTTTAAATACTTACAGAGATGGTGTTTCAACCACTTCCCTGGACAGCCTACTCCAAGGCTGGACCAAGACTTCTGTGAAGATTTTTTCCTTATATTCAATCTAAACCTCTCTTGGCACAACTTGAGGTGATTTACTCTTGGCTTGTTACTCGTTACTTGGGAGAGGACCCTGACCCCCACCTTGCTACACCCTCCTTCAAAGTAACTGCGGAGAGTGATAACATCTCCCCTCAGCCTCGTTTTTTCCAGGCTAAGCACACCCCCAGCTTCCTCAGCTGCTCCTCATAGGACTTGTGCTCCAGACCTTTCACCAACCCTGTTGCCCTTCCATGCTCCAGCACCTCAATATATTTCTTGGAATGCAGGGCCCAGAACTGGACAAAGCACTCAATGTGTGCCTCACCAGTGCTGAGTACAGGGGGGATGGTCACTGCCCTGGTCCTGCTGGCCACACTATTGCTCATACAGACCAGGATGCCATTGGCCTTCTTGGCCACCTGGGCGCACACTCGATCATGTGCAGCCCCTATCAACCAGCACCCTGAGGCCTTTTCCACTGAGCAGCTTTCCAACCACTCTGCCCCCAGCCTGTGGAGCTGCCCGGGGGCTGTTGTGACCCAAGTGTAGGACCTGGCACCTGGCCTTACTGAACATCATACAATTGGCCTCAGCTCACTGATCCAACCTGTCCAGATCCTTTGTAGAGTTGTTCGGTCCTCCAGCAGATCAACGCTCCCACCCAACTCAATGTCATCTGCAGTCTGACTGAGGGTGCACTTGATCCCCTCATCCAGATCATTGATCAATATATAAAGCAGAACTGCTCCCAGTACTGAGCCCTGGGAACACCATTTGTGACAAACCACTCAACTGTTCTATCCTGTAGCAATATAGAACGTTCCTAATGTTTTTAAGCTATTTTGCCCATCATCTTTTGAACCTGTTGTAGAACTTGCAGGATGAGATGGTCTATTTTTTAAAGTCATGGTTATTAGCTAAAATATAGGTGCAATTCAGCAAATTTTATTTTAAAATATAAAGCATATAAGGTATAAGTAATGTAGAGGTCCTGACTTTCAAGTTAAGATACTCTCTTTTTTTTATGGGGCTGTTCGGTGTTGTCTCATGGACAGATCCTGTTTCAAGACCTGTATGCAGTTTTGTTTTGATTTTTATCTAGGTGTTGGTTTATATATCTTTCTCTATTTTTCTGTATATTTATGGAAATAAATGTTGCCATATTTTACTTTCTAATTTTTTTGTGTGCAGTCATTCACTAGTAAATTAACATAGGTGTTTGTTTACTAAATATACACCTCGGGGTGAGACTTGGGGGATTCATGTGTCATGGGTGAGATTGTGCACACAGCCTTCTTTTCCACATAAAACGTGATTAAAACTCTCTTATTCCCTGTTAAGATTTTGATAGTGATTTTGTGTCCTAAAGGAAAGCATTAGATAATTTCTCATGGCATCAGTAACTGTTTTTTTTTCTGATCTTTATGTTGACAGGATTTTCTGTTAACGTACTAAACAGGTTCAACAATACAGCAAATACTCCCCCCTACCCTCTGTGGACTTGTGTGGTTTCTCTCACAAGTGCACTTTGTGCAGAGAAACTGAGTGCTGATTTTTTCCCGGTCTATGCAAGTATTCTTTTTTTGCTATAGATTAGGACTGTCTGTATTACCAGCCTGGCAGAACCACTTCCATTTTGTGTCTTTTTTCTGGATCAATGAAGAAAACCTGATGTATCCACTGGTTCTGTGTTAATTTATATAGAATATCTCTCTTCAGTGTATCAACTTTTCCTTTAGAAATTGAAAATAAACCTTTAAATATTTATAGTTTGATACTGATACTGCTCTGTAAAGAAGCTTTTCAGTGGTGAAAGGGATATGGTCTGAATGGCTTAAATATGTAAATTTTAAAAATCCATTACTTTTCCTGTATTGAGAACACAATGCAGGAAAGTACATCTATTTCAACACAAACTGCACACTAAGAGTTGCGCGTTTATTTCCATGTGTGCCAGAGGGAATGACTGCAAGTATGAATGAACTGTGCAATACCCTTAAGGTAGCAATATGTCTGTGGGATAATCATGCCCCAGGCTTACATTATTCTAGTTTAATGGAAATGTAATCTAAAAATTATCTATTTAGAAAATGAATGAGTGCTTTGTTTCCACAGTTGAAACAATGAAGTGTAAAGAAATGTCTGATTCCAAGTTAACTTGTGCTGCTTTTAGTTGTCTCAGATTGTGTAATTCTTTTCCTTGCCCATCCATTTATTTTCCATGTCTTGATTTTTTTCCCTGAAAAATCCACTAATTTTCTGCTGCTTTCTTTCTAATGTTTATTGCTTCACTTGAAACTCAATATGTGTATGTTTTTAGCAGAATCATTTGAAAATTAGCTGGTTTTGAAGCTCAGGTTCTTTATATTTTCAGCAGAGGAAAAATTAGATAATTCTAATTAAAATTAATAGTGTATATTAAATTTTTCAGGATTACCAATTAATTTTATTATAAATCTAGTATCTTTAATTGATGTGTAATAAGGCATTAGTTGGAAAATTGCTGGTCCTAAGAGTACGTTATAGAATTTTACAAAAACTGACCAAGAAAATGTAAAATTTTATAAGGTTTGGTTAATGAAAGTCAGCAGCAAATATATATTATCATTAATTTATTTCAGATGCTAAGGAGAAGACTACTCAGGGAAGAGTCATCTTGTAGTTATTATTTGGAACATGGGAAAGCAACAGTTATTATGGGATAGTTCCATGCCACTTAGTTTTACATACCATTATATATTTGCTTGTGGCCTATCTGTGTTCAGTGGAGAAAAAGATATCCTCAATGAGGATCATTTCTTTTTTCTAAGTGTAAATAAGGGAAAAAATAGGTACATGTTTTATTGTTTTTCTATTTTTTTTTAAATGCCATTACAGCAAGTTTGTTGTAACATAGTGGTCAGTAAGCTGTTGAAATTGACTGCTTCAACATTAGGGAAATATTAACTGATTTTCTCTCTCAGAAAAAAGGCTTTTTACAGAGCTTGAAAGTACAATGTAGAGTTTTATTTGTATAGTACATCAAAATCTCATAGAATTTGGGAACAGTGAAGGAGAAAGATATTATTAGTATAGTGGGTTAAAATATTTAGTAAATGGGTACAGATTATTCTGACTGCAAATAGAATGGCAACAAACAGTAATTGGGTAGTTGAAGTTCAAAATCACAGGGATTTTTAGTAAATCACACAGTACCATACAGCTATATCAAATTTATCTCTTTGAGGGCAATTACATTTCCTAACAGTTACCATAATACATTTGACATTTCGTTTCTGTCACCACTGTTTTACGTAATATACTGTTTTACTGGAGTGAAGCCAGGGCTAAAAACTTCGGCAAAACTATTGATGGTTTAGACATAAAAGTAAAACCAGAGTTACCTATGGAGGGCTATACATGCAGCATATGTGGGTTTATACTCATGTCTCTGTACTAATTACCTAAAGCCTGCAAAATCCTATATGCAGCAAGGTACTTATTGGGTCATGAGGTTCAAGAACTTGTATACCCTATAGATCCTTTACAATTGCTTACCCTGTGTGTTCTTTACAGACAGAAGATAAGGCATTAATAGGGCTAAGAGTTTATGTTAATGATCTGTTGTCGGTGAAGGGTCAGCCATATGCAGATCTAGCAGTATAACCTCAAACCCCACTTGCTCCTCTCATAATGATTTAATGCAGGAATTTGAATGCCATAGGCCCCAGTCTAATGCTGTGTGGTGTTGTGCACTGTGGGGAAAAAAGTGAGCCTCTGCAGGCTTACAAAGATTACTCTGGGAGAAGATTACTCTGTGAAAGGAACTGATATTTAGGTAAGAAGACTGTCTTGCAAAGAAAATTGATGAATAACAGATATGTTGAATTATTCTGTAATAAACACTTCAAAAAAAAAGTCGGTACTTGCTTAATACCCTTGAAAAATCTACATTAGTCACACTTCCTCTTTTATTTAAATTTTTTACACCTCATTTGAGAGTAATTCTTGAAATTATGGCCTAAAATCACTCTAAAGTTGTATAACAAACCTATTTTCACCCCCCCCCCCCACCAAATCCTGCTTCATTCTTAGTTATTACAGAGTTAAAGAATCCATTCAAGTATTCAAATAAAGTAGAAGTTCTAGGGAATACTGTAGACACGTCAGCAATTTGGTTTTTTTTCTTGAAAATACAGAATATATAATGCGATACATATAAAATAATTTTAAAATAATTGCATTTAGCTCTTTCTAGAATATTTGTGAATTTCTCAATGTGGCCATAGTATGAATTTTCTCTACTATCTTTTTTTTATTCGTCTGGATAATCTTGCAGTCTGTTTTTTGATTGATCCAAGCACTAGTCAGTAGAAAATGCAAAAACCAAAACAGGTATTCAAGGAGCTCAACGCTGCATAATTAGGCAAAAGAAGCAAAATCTGAGAAAGGAATTTAACTAAGAAAGAAGCAATCAGTTGGTGTTTTAACAGCAGGAGACAGCTGTTGCCTGCAGAGTGGGCAGTGCAAAAAGGCATCAGATCTGGATCAGGAAATTGAATTTGAAATGCACATGAAAGAAAAAGTGATTTTGCAAGGAAGCAAACGCTGTTTGTACTGAACCAGCAAGTTCCCCATGCATTCAGTGTGTGGGTGAAGTTAAAACTGCAGCTTAACAGAAACAGAGGTTTGACACAACCTAAATGGAAAATATCTCTTGCTTTCTTTGCCTTCTGTCTCCTCTTCATCCCATGATCCCTGGCCCCACACTGCTTCTACATGCTGCTTCTTTATGCCTCCCTGCACAGGCTTGGAAGTTCCTCCCTTAATAGCCCACAGAGAGCTGTAATTGAAAAGCTTCAGCAGTGAATGGAGCAGAATTTTCTGTCTGTAAGCAGTAATAGAGGTAACTGCTTTGTACGTGGCAAAAGTGCAGGAACTGATCAGCTGTGACTTGCAACTACTTCCTAAATATATGTGAGCACAGCATTCAGCAAAGCTTTTGTGTCAATGCGTAAATTCTGTCTGTGTCTTTACTGTAATCCATTAATTCTCACAAGGTAGGCAGTAAGTATTCACTTCAAATGACTGTTTTTAAAAAAAAGTCTCTAAACAGTTCTTTTGAATGCAATGAAAGAGGTCTTGCCATTACAATTCAGAGAGAAAGCTTTTAAAGAAGAATAAATTTATTCTGCTCTAATAGTGTTCATTTGAACAATAAATTGGTTGGTGAAGTATTCTAAATGCTGGATTTATAATTGTATTCTGCATGAAATCCATTGAATTTTTTATGTAAAAGCAGACTGGAAGTCACTTGTCTGGACTGAAGTTACTTGCTGATTCACTAAGCTCAGCTAGTCAAATATGGTGGTGGTACAAGCTTTTCAGAGTATATGGGTCCAAAATATAAGCACTGGGTTCCCATTTTACCCTCTTTTAGTTCTTGCTTTTCTTATGAGATGGGAAAAAACCATCCAAAGTAACAGCAGATTTTTACAGCAAAACATTAAATGGAAGATGAATTTTCAAATTACTTATTCTTCCCTGTTTGTCCTTTTTAAAAATGGCTAAAGAATGCTGGCACGTTCCACCCTCTCTCTCTCTTCATTCTAATCTGTTAGTGCAGATGTTTCTGTGTGCATTTCATTGTTTGCATTGTAAACCTTTCCTTGCTTTTTCCTATGGATCTGTCAGTTTTTCCTGTCTTTTGCAGCTGTGCTTAGTGCTATCATTTAATCTCAGTGTCCATAGGTGGGCATTGTGTAAGTACTAATGGAGTCCTGGATCGTGGAATTTTAGATAAATAATGAAAAGTAAGCTGAAATATGGAGATAATAAAATATGTAAGTTTTTAGAGCAGTGTACTAATATAAAGCCTCTGCTGGTGATAGAAGGAGAATGAAGATGCTCTAAGGGTCACATTTGCTTTATAAAATGTAATCTAGATCTTATATAAGAATAACTTATTCTAAGTCACAAGCAACTGATAAACTGAAAGCAAGCAGTGAGAAAGATTGGAAAAGTAGAGTTGATGGCAAGATATGTGACCTAACTGACTGCAGTTATAATGGAAGGAATATAGACTGATAAAGTTTTTTGGTTGAAGAAAAGAATAAACAAGGAAGTGTACATAAGGTACACATAGTTCTGCCTACAAAGAGTGCATGCTGTTCCAGAAAACAGCAGTTTTTAGTCTAGGGCGTAGAAATTTTAAAATAAAGTGAGACTAAAGTCCATAAAATTGAAGGTAGTAAGAAATTGCCTTGAAATACAAATAAGGATAAATAGGCTATGCCTGTTTTGTTTGAACAAGACTGAGAGTGAAATCTTAACAATGTAGGGAGGATGGAGCCAGGCTCTTCTCAGTGGTCCAGCCAATAGAACAAGAGGCAATGGGCAGAAACTCATGCACAGGAAGTTCCACTTGAATGTGAGGAAGAACTTCATTATTGTGCAGGTGACCACACACTGGGATATATTGTCCAGAGAGCTTGTGGTCTCTCCCTCACTGGAGATATTCAAGAACTGTCTGGACGCAACCATGTGCTCTGTGCTCTGGGATGACACTGCCTGAGCAGGAGGCTGGACCAGATGACCTCTAGCAGTCCCTTCCAACCTTTATCTGTTTTGGGATTCTGTGGAAAAAAAATGGCAATAATTTTTTTTAAAAATAAAGGTATTACCTGGAAAAATGTTATTTTGGAGAACATTAGATCCGTTTAGGATCAAGTCTGAATAGGTAAGAGCCAGAAAATGACAATATGTCATCTGACGAGAAGAATGGCAGAGTTCAACAGGACAGTCAGTAACTGTGTGTGGAGCCACTGTGCATAGAAAGGAATGAGGAGGGGACACCTGAAAGGTGTTCTGTTACTCATTTGTTATTACCATTTGCCGCATTTCTCACATCCACATTATTCAGAGCATCAAGAAAGTAAATGTGATTTCACGTTGCACTCTTGCCTATCGCAGTAAAATTGCTTAATTTGGATTGCATGCATGTGAAGCTTTGCATTCCCTGTGTAAAGACAATTACACTAAAATAGAGGTGTGCGAGACAAATACTGGTTTTAATTTGGCTTTACTGAGTTCAAAGGATCAACAGCATTAAATTTGAGATTTGATGAAGATTTGCTACTGTAAAAATTTGATGTAGAAATTTACTCCTCAGAAAGAGGTTGACTGTTACAGCTGAGATGTTTTACACTGAACTATTTAATTTCTGTGCTATATTCACCTATTCATGTTTCTTAGAGTATACTGAAAGAACTAAAGATATTTAGACGACTTCAGGCATTGGGATTACTTTTTAACATTTTCTGTGGGTGCAGCTTGCACTGTCAGTGATGGGAGATGATCTCATATACGAAGTTGAGTGTTTGTACTAGGGCTAGCAATATTGGACTGTGTGGACTTTTGTGTTAGACATCTAATGCTCTTGATTTTTTTTGGATAATCAGTGTCTCTGAACCTCTTTATATGATGGAACTTACTGTACTTGAGGTGGTAAAATAAGTACACTGAGAAAAGTTTTATAGCAGAACTCTGTTTCTCAGCCTTCAGCTACAGTGAAGCTAAGATATAAATCAATTATGCTGTATTCAGTGCTGAAAATATGTTTTCTTCCACAGTTGTTTCAAGCTCTCTGTAATGCTTAATCTGGAAATATAGCTGTGACCACAGATGTGCCCTGTAAATAGGAGGTCTTACCATGAGGAATGTGGTTGTTTGTAACTGTTACTTTACAAATGCATGTTTATTGATATTCATGCTAATTCAGAAAGAGAGTTTTCTTGAGTAAGATGTCACTTTTCACAGCAGAAAGAAACTTAAGCTGTGGGTTTTCCTTTCTGTTGCTTAAAGTGAAATATTTTACTGCTTTGACTTGCTTAATCTGCTATGTGTATGCTGCACTCTGACAGTTCCTGGGTATTGGAATTGTTGATAAACTTCTAATGAATCATTCAATGCTCTTGCTTTGTGTTGCTTTATGTTCCTGTGTTGTGAATAAAAGGGATTGAGAGTTACATATCCAGTACTTTTTCCCAAAAGCGAATTTCTTCCAGCAAGCTCCCTCTAGACTTGATGTCTGCTACAGTGTAAAGATATTAAAGAAATTAAATCAAACTTGTTTTTCTGAGACAGCATTTGACATTCATATTCATTCTCAGGAGATTTTTTTTTATTTTTCTGCCTATAATTTTTTCTTTGATATAAGCTCTTGCACTCTTATTTTTTTTCTCTCTTCAATGTGTGTCACCTTCAAATATTCCACTAGAAGAATGTTTTTCCATGCAGTATTTCTTGACCAAAACAAACACGCAGTTATTTTAATCTTTTTAAGTCATTCTCCAGTATCTTGATTATTTTAATTTTTTTCTTTTTTCACCTCTGAATTCTATATACTTATGAATATCTTTCTAGTATGGAGATGCATAGGAGTGGCTTAATATTGCAAATACCTTTACCTGCCCTTTCATTATTCAGAGTGTGTACTTATTATTGCTGCAAATAAAAAAGACATCTCTAAATTGTTCACTCTTCTTGTAGGGTTTTTTCATTATTACTGCATCATAGATTTTTATCTAGTGTTTCAGATGTGTGTATTTAGCATGCATATTTCCAGATGCTGTTCCCTGTAATTCTACTTCCTAATTATTTTATTTCATTCCACACACATTTGTAAACTCCTGAAAGCTGATACTTCTCTTGCTCTGGCAGGTCATTGAGGTTACCTTGCTTCTTGAGTTTGTTGACTGTGTGACTCTTGGAAAATAATTTTATTTAATTCTTATGATTTTTTTTCTTCCCTGCAGATATTTAATAGTTTCTGTTGCCACAGGGTTTGAGTTTTGAGATTTTCCAGCTTGACGTTATTAACTTTCCTAGGTTTGAAAAGCCCACTCCCGTACCTCACTTATTTTATTAAGTGATCCTCAGCACAGAAGCAGCAGTTGCTATGTTTGCATGGATTCACCCTTCCATGTTTGTATGTGATGTGTGTATGTATGTGTGCATATACCAACTTACGTACAATGCATTTTCCACCTCTTTCATTTAAAACAATGCTATTTACCTGCAGGACGAGGAAGAAGAAACGTATGAGCAAACTCTAGAATTCCGCAGAGGAGGTGATGGTCAGCCACGACGGTCCACGCGACCCACTCAGCAATTTTATCAGCCCCCCCGAGCTAGAAACTGATTAATACGGAAAGGTAAATATAAGGTATGAGTGCTTTATGTATTGGTTTAGATTTCAAGATAAACAAATCTGGAGTGTTCTGTACTCTTCTTAGGGATATTGGTATATTTATGATAGAAGTTGGATATCTCTGTTTCTCTGAATTTTGTGGCTTAGGAGGACTTTAACATATCTGTGGGAAGAGGAAAAGCAATAAAAACACTTCAACAAATAGCTTTTGACTTTTGCTTTATGTTAAGACTCATTCCATCTCAGCAAGCTTTTTTCTGATGCTTTCTCACCTGAGAGCAGCAGCAAGATTCTCTGATTCACATACATTAGCTTACTTGAAACAAGCGGCTGCACTCCCTGCTGAACTCAGGACTGTGTAGCTCTGTCTAGACAGTCCCCTATTCTACTTTCTATAAATCATTTATGTTAAGAAATATACTTTCTGTTGTTTTACTTGCATGAAAAGGAGAAATATATAATCTGTGAGTTCACCATTAAATAGGGAGGTGCAAATAAAGAAATTAAAGAATATTTATAATACTCAGAATCTTGAGGATATACTTGCGCCTATATTGTATTAGTTACCAGAAATTAAGGAATTATATATCATCCTTAGAGAAGACACTTGCTACATACATTCATAAATTTAAAAAGGCTAGCCAGATAAAACGGTTACAGTAATTTCACTGAACAAATCTGATAAGCTGTGCTGCTTTCATTTCACTGGTTGATCTTCTAAATCCTTAATTTACAAAAGATGGTCAAAAGCCTATCCTGACTAAAGAAATCTTTGGTAAGTCACATAATATTTTATGTATACCCACAGTGTGTCTTTGTCTTGAATGTGATTTATTTTACTAGCCTCTTTATTTTTACCAATCTGGTTTTTGTTCATTACTCCAGTCCTCCACGTTTTGTTGGCTTAACACATGTGGCTGATCTCTTGCCTTTTGATATTTCTGACATGCAATAACACATGATTCTACTTTTTGAAGTATATGTTAAAATGTATTTTCCATTTATGGCAGTACTGGCAGTGTAAGAGAGGTGATAATTGTTCTATTTTTGGCCAATATAATTTGAATTTCTATTTTAAGTACGTGTATCAGTCACGTAAACATGGCCTGAGACAGTTTATGGAGAAATTATTCTGGAATATGCACTGAGCAGAGTTTTAACCAGTACAGTTGGTCCTGAGCAGTGTCATGGTGATCAGTTGGATGAGAGATGTGAAGTGTACACAGTAGTTCAAGCCAGGGCATTTTCTTGTATCTTAGGCAATTTTTTGTTATTTCTCTAATTTTACAGTATAAAACTGGAAAACTCTACTTAGCTTTGGTCAGCTATGAGGCATCAGGGAGAGTGGTAGTAGCTCCTGTATCTCAAGAGCAAGTTACTTGTTCACAGATAAGGAACAGCCTTTCTAAGGCACGGGTGATATTTCCTTGCAGGTGTTCCTATACTTTGTTTTAAAGATTATAATGAGATCCTGATTTAAATGGACAGCAGATCTGGTATCAAAACTTATTTGGGACAGAAAATAAGTCTCCAAATCTTTTCCTTTTTATTGGGCTTTCCCAAAAATAAGTGGTTGGTGTAATGGATTCTTAACTGATTTTAAATGGAGGCATAAAATCAAACACAATCCTTTCCTCAGTTGTCTTCAGCTTGCCTGGACTTTTACAGCAACATAGCTTTAATGTCTTGACATGTAAAAGTTTAGGAATATTAAATGTTGGTTCCTAGAAGTGTATTTCTGTATGAATTTCACTTCCTTTTAATTTCTTAGATCTTTTGAGATCATGGCATACTCTTCTTATTTTGAGTTTTTAATAACCTGCTAAATGAAAACGAGATTTATCGGGGAAGTTTTAAAGGATCCAGTGAGACATAATCTTACCACCACTTTCCACTCTAGGATGGTTTACCTCTTCAACAGATCATTTATTAGTGACACCTTTACTTACTGAAAGGGAGTATCACTCTATTATTTTAAGTAGCTGAATGTCGTTTTCCTGAAGAGATGGAAAGCCATTGATGATGATTATTTTATGTTATAAATTGGTAGATTCCATAGAATTTTAATGTTGTCGTTTGTAATATTTAAAATGCAAGGTATCTTGTTCTCAAAGGCAACTTAAACATTACTAAAACTGGAATTTACTGGCCATATTTGTATTGGGTATGATAGGGATGTATCAAAGATGAAGCATGAGATCAAAGCATCAACTCATACCCAAAACCTTTTAGATCTACCTGTATAATCTTATATCACTTGACAAGGAGGACTTGGTAATGCAGTGGTGCAGCAATACAGAAATGAGTCTGTGCTGCTTCCTGAATTAATGTTCAGCACATGCATTCAGATGTTGAATTTGGTCATATACATCTGAAATTAGTATTATCAAATAATCACTTCAAAATCTCTATCGTACTGCAAGGGGTCTTAAGTGGGAGGAGGTTCAAGATCTTAAAATTCTGAGTTGTTTTTTAAAAGTGGAATTTGGATCAATGGAGCTGTTCAATCTGGGGAAGAAAAGCCTCTAAATTGATATTATTGCAGTATTTCAGTATTTGAAAAGGGTACTTCTAAAAAAGATGGAGAGGGACAAATACTGTGGACTTGAAGGAAGTCTTGACCTGGTAATATTTATGAAGACAAGAGAGATAAAGTAGAAGTATGGGATAGTCAGTATCACTGTGGTTACAGTTGACCTAAAAATTATTATTTATTAATATCCAGCAGTGTGAGGTGGGGAACACTAAGTCAACATTTTTTCATAGGGTATGTTATGTGGGTATGAGTCATGCACTAGGTTTAACAGGTCTGTAAAAATAAGATATTCCTCCTAGTGAGTTGAGATACAAGAATTAGAATCCAACAATAATAAAACTACATCCTGAGATCACATTTTCCGTTTGAATGTCTTAATAGTCTGATATCAAAGAGGAGCAAATAATCAGAAATGAGTGTTTTGGAGGGTCAGACCTTTTGGAGGAGATTGAAAGAACCCACGAGTTGTGAACCTATAAGTGGTTGGTCCTTATGTGCTTTTTGGGTCTTCCTTCACTTCATGACAGAACTAATCTACACCTTGTCACATTTGCTATAAAATCTGTATTGAAGTCCTTAACAATGGAGAATTTGTGGTTTTGTGAGAGAGAAATCTTTACCAGGAAGTGTTCTTTGTCATATGACTTATCATATTTATTGCATTGAAGTGCAGCCTCCTGATTTATTCTTCTTTTAAAGAATTGTGTCTCCGTGAGTACTGAAAAGCAGATATCCACTCTCTTCGAGGAAGAAAATGAAGTGATAGTGAAGCCTATGTTGCACAAAGAACACAGAGATGCAGGGTACTTATGGTTTCTTGAGTGCCAATATTTTTTCCTTACCTGTTGTATTTCAGTTTTTTCATTTAGAAATCTTCTTGGAGTCGGGGGAAATTCACTGGCAGCTCCCAACGTGCTGGACACTTCTAGAAGAAATTCTGGGGTTTTCCAGGCAGCAGGATGGAACAAAGGAAGCTCACGTGTGCAGAAGGAATTTGGACCTGATACCACAAAAGACTTTTTTAAAGTTCTTAGTTAAATGAAGCTGGATACTTTTTACATATGAAAGAGGCAAATTGTCATTGCTGCCATCAATAAAACCACAGTGCACTATTCTATTCTTTGCCTTGTATTCTTTTTACTGAGCCTCCATTGTTAGTTAACATAATAATGTATCATGATTTTTTCTTAATTTTGAGCTGATTTTACTTCTAATATTGCTTCTAGTAAAGTAAAATTAAAACATATTTTCTCAAAAACTGACAGGGTTGGGCATTTAATTTAGATTTTTGGTTAACATTAGTGAAACATGTTAAAAAAGCGAATTGTACAGTAAAATTCTGAATAGGTTTTTCACTGTGTTTTCTGTGTTTGTTTTCCAGAGTTGCTGAGGGACAAATTACAGATTTCCTTACGATGTTTTTTGTGATCTGTGACCAGAGGGTCAGAGGGGAGAAAGAAAGAAAATAATCAGTTTCAATAGACATTTTCTAAATAATTTGAGGCAAATATTTTCTTTATAGGAATATTTATATTAAAGAAATAGAAACATTTATAGAACGTACAGAAAAGTCATTTAAAGAAGAAATACTGAAATATGCACATTGGTATTTTAAGCATAAATATGTGTATACATGCACATGTGTGAGCTGTTGGATAGTAAGTACTTACTTTCTTGTAGTTTTAAACTATGCTTTTATTACTTCATATTACTGGAATTTTTTCAATTGTCATTGGTGTTTGAAAGAATCTTATGTCAAACTACTTTTTATTCTAAGCTGTATCTTTGGATTTTACGTATCTTTGGATTATGACAAATAGTTGAAATTTCACTATTTCTTTAGATGAAAAGCACTCAAAATCTAGATATCATGCAAATCCCTTCTAAGCTTTATGCTGATCATATAAGTCTGAAATAGCGCATGTGTTTTGAGGTAGTTTTGTAAAGATAGAATTATACCTGAGAGAAGTATTGATGGTATAAATTGTACAGTTAATTCTGCTGAATTTCTCTCTGAGTGCTCATACAAAACTGTTTGAATAGAACCTTGTTTATTTGGATGATAAGAAGTTTTATATCGAAGATGTAATTGAATATATCTACAGTACAGAATGTGGATTATTGTCTGAATGCAGTCAAGTCTTACCAATCACATACATTTTTGCAGAACAGTAAGGAACCAAATGGTCCTAAGAAGCTTCTTCATAATTATGATGAACCTTGCTAATAATTCTAAAGAATTTTTGAAGTTTTAGACAGAAGCTGTACAATGTTGAAGTTCTTCACTATCAACTAATACACAACCAATTTTATGAAGTTTGTTAGATTTACATTAGAAACCACTTTCCAAATAGTATGAAACATTCTGGTCAGTTCTGCTAAATTGTACCAGCAAATAAATAAACTGTAGATCTAATACATTGCATGTTGGATGCTTTACTTCCAGAATTATTGCTAGAACCACTAACAGCAGCTATTCAGCTTCATTAAGAAATGCAGCCATAGCATGGTTTTAAAAAGCAGTTTTGACTTTGCAAATAGGATGTGCATTAAAAAAGCCCTACAGTCAGTGTACCAAAGCAACTTTTGAAATTAAAATAACTTTTATGTTCTTTTGAGCTTTCATTCTTGCTGTGAACTAAGTCATAAAATAAAGAAAACTGCAATCTCATTTAGTGAACTTTAAAAAATAATACCTAGTTATGAAATTTTAAGACTCTACAAATACAAAACAGCATTTCTCTGTATTGGCTGGGGCATTCTGAGATTACGGCATGTATGTGCAGCTGTAGGCAAATGAAATACCCTTGAGAATGTTGCTTTTCTTTGTGAAACAGTAAAGACCATTTCCTGGTCTTTTCACTGGGGCCATGGATCTACAAAGCCAGACTAAGCAAACAGCTCCAGAGTCTTCCTGAAAAGTCATGTAGTCTTTTTAGGTTCTATGATTATTTCCTGCTTTGGCTTCAGTTGAAATAATACATGCTAAAAGCTGTGCTTTTCAGGATCTGAAGAACTGTTTGACTAGTTAAAAACTTACTGCATCAACCTGTTCTGAAAAGCAAGAATTCATATATTCATGCTTATTGATTCCTGTATCTGGAAACAACATGGCAATAAACTAGGTAGGTATATAAATTGTATTCTTGATTTGCATAGTCCATCAAAACCAAAAATGCAGTAATTTGCCGGTCATACTATAGTAATGTTTGCATGTACAAGAACAATATTAAGCTATTTAGCTCTTGTGTTCAGAAGAAATTGCTGTGTCGAGATAGGTCTTCAAAACTGATGCGAAAGTTAGCTTCTAGTTTGTCAAAGGCAATAGCAAAAGCAAGCTTCTGAACTTGGTGTGGCCACATCTGTGTGGTTAAAGGGAGAAACATTATAAGGAGCAATGGATCTTGGTCATGCACACAATTTATTTAATAGCTTGATTTGTGGCTCTGTATTGGAGTGTTCTTGGCTATCTGTTGTTAAGACAAACCTGTCACAGAGGAAGTCTGCCCTTTGCAAGGTGGGCATGAGCCAACCTATGCTTCTTGACCTATGAACCAGTAGGTCCCTGGTTCATGGTTTTCCTTTGCTAGGACTATAGATATAGCTTTTGATAATTTCTGTGTTGAAATTAGGAGTGCAATTTGAATGAGGTGGGTTTTTTTACCTTGGACTTGTGTATAAACATTTTTATAGAATTAAAAAAAAAAAATCTGAATTTCTTGTTTAAATTATTCTAAAAGTTCTACACCAAGCTGGTAATACTATCATTTACTAGAATTTTTTTCTCCTTTATATTCTTGAGAGATAAAATAATTTTGAAACAAAAAGTGAAATGTTGTTGTTTTATCTTATGGATTTTCAGAGTTTTGTATTAAAATCTGATTGAAAATGTCATGTTTGCATTTAAAATTCTTCCTTGGTTTAACAACTTCTGATCAATACTCACATGTAAATTTTAATACAGCTTTTCTTTTTGTCACAAGCAGGTAGTTTCTTTTTAAGTCTTTAGCAACAAATGTGCAAAGCATTTTTGAGGATTACTTGTCAAGGTCACTCTTCCAAGAAACGCTGCTGGAATTTTCTCTGCAGAAGCTCTTGGCTTGAGCCTTATGCAAATGAAACTTTTTGAGAATATGGCTTTCCGAGGCAGTATTAACAAAATATATTTTATTGGGATGAAAAATGTTGATATCACAGGAAAGGCAGATCTTATCCATAAGATGTACTTGACATTGGATACATGAAGATTAAGCTTGAGGTGAATCTAAAGGAACATTTGCAAGAGAGCTCCCAAACAGCCAAAGTAGCTAATGAACGTTGGTAGCTGAAATAACCTGGTAGTATAGGGTGTACAGTCCCTTTTTAGCGTTATGGTTAGAAGGAACTTCATACAAAAAAACTCCAATGCTTTTATGCAAACACAGGAATATACAATTTGAAGTGGTTCTCTATAGATGCTTTCTTGAAGAACAATTCTGTTTCAGCTGTCTCTTCATCACACGACTTGATCCAACGCTAGTAAAATGCTGTAACTTTCCTGAGAGGAGTATAAGCCTGAAGAATGACCAATTGCATAATTAAGTTCGGTTTAGCTTTCTACTTACTGTACAATTATTAGGGTATTCTCTTGTTTTATTTTTTTTCTTTATGGAATGTTTTTGAGCAACTTACTGTAGGAGAGCAGCTAAAACATCAAAGGTACGCCAAACTTGTAGGCACTGACCTTCTCATAGCATGGTATGCACATGAAAAGCTTTGTGGTGATATCCTTAAAAACAATGGTAAACACTTATAATTACAGTAATTTCACTACTATAAAGCACACTGGATTATAAGGCGCACTTTTGGGTGTCGGCAAATTTCCCAACTTTTGCCAATACATAAGGCACACTGGACTATAAGGTGCACTTTTTTTTGGCAGTGAGGATCCGCCGCCGGCTCCCCCTGTGCGGTTGCTGGCCAAGGCCCCACCTCAACCCAGCAGCCGTGGCTCCGCAGGTCCCCGAGCTCACCTGTACCCGGCAGAAACGGCGCCGTGGGCCCCGCTGTACCCAGCAGCCACAGGCCCCCGGGCCCGCCTGCACCCGGCAGCCAGGGGTCTCCAGGCCTGCCTTCACCTGACAGCTGTGGGTCCCCGGGCTCACCTTCACCCGGTAGCCTCAGCCCCGCAGCCCCACCTCCACCTGGCAGCCGCGGCCCTGCTGGTTCCCCCCGCGGCTCACAGCTCACACTTCCGGGTTGGCAAATATCTGAACTTTGTCCATATATAAGGTGCACCAGACTATAAGGCGCACTTTGGTTCGGGCCAAAATTTTAGTCAAAAGGGTGCGCCTTATAGTTGTGAAATTACTGTACTCTTATTTTCAGTATTTGCTTCATATCCCTTGCTTATGTTGGCCTGTTCTGGCTTTAAATTGCAATTTTGTTCTGAGAATTATTCAAAATAATGTAAAGGGATAGAAATGATATCAATACCTTTTTTTCCTCACAAGATTGAGAGGCCATAAAAAGTCAGTTTCCATGCAAGCACATGGACTGTTGATGGACATAATTATATCCTGGAAATTGTGATGTTATGAGTGAAACCAAAATCTAGTATATATTGAAAAAAATCTTGCATGTATTCAAATAAGCAGGAACTGTGGGGAGGAAATGATTAGGTGTATAAGACCAACAAAGAATGATAGATTTTCTAAAAAAAATTGGCAGCTACTTCTATGGAAAACTTTTATATTAATTTCATAGTGCCTTGCAATTTTTCATGTAACTGGACTATTTCTATCATAAAATGAGTGCACAGTTAAGTTTTGTGCAGAAGATATAAATGTAATATTCAGTTTAGTCTGTCATGGGATCTTGCATGCTTTGTATTTATACCATGTTTTTCTAAACTGCAGAGGTTAAAGAAAATAAATAATATTTTATTATATTTGTTTTATAGTCAAAATAATCCCAGGCATATTTTGTTAGTCATTTGATGAATGGCTGTGCCTCTGCTAAAACAGCTATAATTTAAATTGACTGTGCACACATTTAAGTCTCAATCTAGCTGTATTTGGGCTGAATATTTTTCTGTAGCTATTTAACAAAGGAACTTGTTCACAGTAATAATAAAGTGAAAACCAGAATAAAGAGGGAATGCTTATCATTTTGATAAACCATGAAGGAAGGCATGGGTTTTTTTCCACTGAGGGACTAAACAGCATGTGCAAAGTCCGTGTTCCATGTGCTATTTGAATGTAAAATAGCTTTTTCAAAATTGATATTTTAATTTTTTTTCTCCAGTCTGCTAATTAAAAAATATTTTAGCCCAGTGTAATATATGGGATAAGACACAAGATCTACTCTGACATTTCACAGCTCTTGCCATATCACTCTTGTAATCAGATGCTCCCAATAATAGATATTCTTGATGGCAAGGTACTAAGTGTGGCTTTTATGCCAATTTATTGCATTAAAATGTTTATCAAAACTAGAATTAACTTTTTACATGGCAAAATTGCGACATGTTATACTGACTTGTATCACAAGTAGAAGCCACAACTCAGTTCCAGTATACTCCAGCTGCAGAAATGACAGTCGAATTCAGTTGTGCTGCTCCATTTTGCTTAGTTGCTTTAACTTTGATCTCTCATTTTCAAAAAGAAAATAAATTCTTACAGCTGTACATAAACCACTGAAAATGGACTGAGTTTAAAACAAGAAACTGATGTCTATTACATCTTTAGAACGAAACAGAAAATTGCAAGAGCTGTGAAATGTGAAAATTTGCAACGGATATCAGCCAAGAGCCTTTATGCTCTGCGTATGTGGAATTGGGCATTTTTTTTCCAAAATAATGACGATCTGAACAATTCCTATGTAGAATAATTTTATTTGAAAACAATTTATTCCTGTGTTACATTCAGTCAGTACCATGGGAGCAACCTGGCTTTAATAGCCTCTGGCACTGTAGCTTTCTCACAGCACTTTGTAAGAAGCTAGACAATGACTGGGAGTATCAAATGAATATTGACCAAGAAGTTAAGATACTGATGTTGGTGCATGAGTTCTTCCAAATATAATGTGAGAAGCTGTGCTCCGGAAGATGTTGCAAAGCTGTGACACTGTGGTTAAATAGCTGTAGAAGGTGAATGCTGTATCATTAATGCATCATTAATGTGTTTCAAAGTGCAGTTGTGCGTTTTGCACATGAACAGTAACAGTGAACAAGGACAAGACAGGTGGAAAAATACCTTTAAATTGTTGGGCTTTCCTGAGATATATTTTCTCTCTTATTTTATATTTGCATATATCTATTTACACAAACAATGGGACGGGAATGCTGGAGGAGCTGTCTCAAAGCTTTATTGCATCACAATCATCAGTCACATTTTACAGAACCAAGCAAGGGAGATCGAACAGCTTAGGCTGCTAGCACAGCCGATGAAGTTCTCTTTGTTACAAAGTCTTTTAACAACTTTCTAGCCAGTAGCATAATATTAAATGCTGACAAATGTTTATTCAGGCCAATTAATAAAGTTGCACGTACATCTTGCTTTTAACAATGCTTGCTTGTAATAACTTAAAATAATGGATAAACCTTCGTTATTAAGCTTATATATTTCTACTATCTTGCTTAACATATTTTCCCGATGCCTATCTACACAGCTCACCGCCCTATTGTTTCTTGTCCTTGCATCTGCAGCATTCTTACATTTCTCCATCCTGAGATTTGCTTTCACACAGCTTTCTGAGAGTTTATACCTTTTCTATTTCCCACATTAAATGATGATACGGCAACAATTTTTTCCAAATAGAGTTTGCCATCTGAAAAGTACTTAGCATTTTGAAATGCAGATACTAATGGGGAGAAGGTACAGTATTTATAGAAAGAATCTCAGATTAAAGATGCTTTGAATTTGTCATCCATATCAGCACCATTTTTTTCACTTCCTTGTTTTACAGTAAGGTGATTCTTTTGAGGCAGGTGTTAAGAAGGTCTTTAACACTGTTTGCCTGAGGTGTAGGTGAGATGCTGTTGCTTTCTAGTAGACCAATAAAAGCAGTCTGCCACTAGATTATGTGTTTTCTCTTTTCATTTGTGGTTAGAGATAGCAGTAGCTATATATTATTCCCTTGATACAATTGGAGGCCACTCTGTTATTAAAGGCAGACCATGTAGTGTCTTTTGGAGGAAGTGGAAGTCTTATGCTGAAGGCCAGACAATCTGTGTAACTGAATTTATGTGCCCATGTGACCAAACCCTTGAAATCGTCTGTAATTTTTGTACTTCCTGCAGTGGAGAAAACATTAATGAATGATGAGTCACCCTGTTTCTTTGTTATGTGCAATTATGGTCTGTTTAGGCAACAAGTTCTCATGCAGTCCATGTATCTCTCAAGAAAATATGTGTTTGAAGTGTTTGGGCCAGAATGTTCACTTGGGCCATTTCTGCTCTGCAATCTGTAAGCTGTTAACCACTGCATTTAGTATTTTGTTTTCTTTTCCTTTAGTAATATAACGCCTACAACTTTAGTCCAATGTAGTACAGAATACTAATGATATTTAGTTTAGATTTTGTATGTTGGTTTTTTTCTTGACAAAACATCTACTGTTTCACAGGGAAAATATTTTGGTTTAGGATGGACTGGGAAGGAGTAATACTACTGTGTATTTTTGTCTCAGATCCTTTCATCAAAGGCTGGTTATCACTGCTACTCTGCATTTTAATTTTGTATTTTTAAAGGCAATTTGACTTTGATCACATAGGATGTAGACTTTTATCCAGATATTTTTTCAGCATAGCAAATAGCACTCTCCTGAGTCCTCGGCATATGAGGTCTTGGTTGACTTTTTTATGGACATTGATTAACTTATCCCTTTGATAAAGTTCCTTAGCTCCTGAAAGCACTTAGCTCTAATTCCCTATTACTTCCATTACCAGATTGTTCCAGAATTTAATTCCCCAGAAGGCTAAAAATCTTCTAATTACTGCCAAAAAATATTCAATTATACACACTTGTGCTTGTGTCAGTGTTGACCTTCACATGATGAGAGCTCTCATTTGACCCTGGAGATATTTTTCTGAATGACAGTGTGGAAGAACAGTGAATCATGCTCAATAGCCATTTGCAGTGTGGTAGCACACTGTGGTGGGAGGTTCTGTGATTCACGTCCTTCATGCTTATAATGTGTGCAACAATTTCTATTCTCTTGTATATATCTTCACTGAATTGTTTAATTCTTTAAACTTAATGTCTTGAGTGCCCTTCTTCTAGTGGGCAGGGAAAAATACTCTGTGGTGTTACAGCAGATTAGATGGGACCTCAAGAAGTGCATGTCTAGGTCAACCTCCTACTCAAAACCATGTCAGCTATAAGATCAAATAGGGCTCACTGCTCATTGCTCAGGGCTTCATCCAGCCAGGCATGTGGAGGAAACATTCAGGTGTGTGGAGGCACTGCTTTCTGTGGAACCTGCTCCAATGTTTCACTTGCTGTCCTCAGGGGAAAGAGTCTTTCCTTTACATACACGAGTCTGTTCTACTTCAGTAGGTGCTGATTGTCTTTTGTCCTCCTGTTGTGCCTGCTGTGGAGATCCTGGCTCTGTCTTGATTAATCTGCCTGTAGGAATAGGTCCCCCAACAGCTGTCTTCTTTAAGCTGAACAGACCCCTGCTCTGACCACTGCTGTAGCCCTCCATTAAACTCTTTCCAAATGATTGATGTCTTCCTTGTATTTCCAAACCCAAAGTTCTGTGTAATATTCTAGTGGGGTCTAATGAGACCTGAGTAAAGGAGGATGATTTCCCTTGATCTAGTGTCTGCTCCTCTTGATACAGCTCAGAATACTGTTAGCTTCCCTTGCTGCCAGAGATACCATTGGCTCATGTTCAACTTATTGTCTACTGATATCCACAGGTCTTTTTCTCACAGAGTCCTCCCCCAGTCTTGTACAATTGAAATTGATTCCTCCTTCCAGGTATTGGATCTCTTATTTGTCCTTCGTTTAGTGAGATTCCTGTCAGCCCATTCCTCCAGCCTGTCTCAGTCCATCCAAATGGTAACCCTGTCTTTGGGCATATTATTTTGTTCTCTCAGCCTTCCTCCAGTTTGGTATTTTGCAAACTTTAACAGCTACCACTTCACTGCCTTTTTCAGGTCACTGATAAAGATGTTGAACAGGGCAGATTCCAGGGCAGTCCCCTGTGGTACTGCTCTTGTTAGTGGCATCCAGGCCAGTAGGTTTGTTGTCCTTCTGCAGACACACAGCATATCAGCTCTCGGTGACCAGAGATCACAAAGCAGCATTGTTAGGACAAAGATTAGCTGATGTACTAACAAGAGATAATCAAGTAGTTGAGGACTTAGTCTGTAATAATCTGCGCTACAGAAGGCAAGTGAAACATTTGCTCAATATGACAGATCTGCAGTAAGACTCTGTGGCAGGCACTACCTGTTACTACAACATACCCTGTGCTATTTTCTATTTTAATTACAGTTTCTATGAGGTTTTTTCCCTATTTTAAAATGTCTTGTCTTCTTGTGAAATATTAGGAGTATCTAAACCCAGGCTATTTAAAAAATTATTCAAAGTAAGAAAAGATAAGGTTGTAATCATTATGGAAAGAATTACTTGGATTGTTCAGTCTCTAAGCCTGACTGATCTTGCTGCTACTGTGAATTTGCTCTGACATGTTTCTAAAAGTATTTTGACTCATACTGCGTGTATTCCAGGTGTCTGTCACTTAACAGAACAAAACCACGCTCTGTTGGAAAATATTCTGTGCCAATCTGCTGCTGTTTCTTGATGAGGTGTTGACCTGAGTGGTGGTTAAACTCCACCTTGAAAGAGTGAGCACTCCTGATGCACAAACTCAGATAGTAGCAACTGAGCCTAGGGTAGAAGAGTTTACTTATTCTGTTGTTGCTGTTGTCCGTACGAGGCAACTTTTTAAATGCTAAATACACTCTTTGGAATGGTTTGAAGTTGGGCAGGGAAGACATCCACTGGTGGGAATATGTAATGTGATATAGTAGGACCCAGAAGCAAAGTGCTGTCAGAATGAAATCTCTCAGCTGGCTACTTGTGTTTCCAATGTGGAATAGAAATGAGTGTCTTGGACAATGTCAGGACCAGGGCTAGCCTTGGGCACAAGTTTAACAAAATCTGATGAGCACTGACTTGGCAGCAGAGAAGCTGGGCTAATGTGTCTATTCCCAGCAGTGGGACCTGAGGAACAGGGAGCTTCAAACTGCCTCCAAAGAAAGTTGAAACTGTACAAATCATGAGGGTAGGCATATCCTGAAGTACACATTTAATGAAAAATAAATGCTTGCTTCTTCCAGGATTTGCTTTCAATGGGTATGTTTTATTGCCGGCAGTTACCAGCAGGCACTGTAACATATATATCTGTTTATCCCGTAAAACTTGGAGTAGACTGTACTGGTCACAGGATAATCTCAAAGATTGGAATATATAATTTTTATTAGTTTACCACATCACTTTAAGTACATCTCTTACTCTACATTTGCCTGTGGCCTGCAGAATTAAAGCATTACCTGAGGATTTATGCGAGAATAAATTTTTAAGAGCCTACATTTATTAAGCGTTTTTTTAGTCCAGCTCCTCCAGCTGCTTATTTGAGTGCTGCAAATGTGAAAGTTGTTAGCATATGTAAAATTTTACTTTGCATGGAGGTTTATACTGTGTGTTCATTTATTGTGAGTTATGATATGCTGTGAAGATAAATAACCCAAAATACTATCTGAAAGTCAACTTCTATATGTGTTTAATTGAAGGAATTATGAAGGAGAGACCTCAGCTGTGCTTGGCAAGTTCAAAAATTACTTCCAGTTTATCTAATGCCACGTAATATGAAATGAACAAGATCAAATTATAATGCTATGGTTCATTGGGTGCATTTGATTAAGATCATTGTTCATTCACCTAAGAGCTGTCATTTAATACTTATATTGTTGGAGAAATGTACAACTTGGAGCCTAGTGCTTACCTTTTCAAAGAAGAGCTATTTCTAGAACATAGTTCTTTATGAATATCTTAGTACAGGTAAACATGAGCTCAGACTACATTGAAATATGTTCTCTGCCTAATAACCTTTTCCTTCCTGAGTAGTTATATTGGTAGAAGTCCTCTTCCTTCAAAGTCTTATCATATTTTCAAGAGTCATTCCCTTTCCCTTATGGAAACAGATTACAGTAATATAAACACTATGACTCTACCAGTGTAGCCAAAGCAGAGTGATTTTTGTTTGTGTCCTTGTGACATGTGTCCATGTCCTCTGTCATATGAGCATCTTGGTCTGCTCTTGAGAGTGTATTGGGTGATGTTTGAAACAGGCTGGCTCACCAGCTTCAGGGAACATTAGAAGATACCCAGTCTCAGGTGGTGGGTGCCTCTGTCCTGTGGGAGGACAAGGCTTTGTGCTACTCTGCCACACAGACAATTCCTTTTGAATACCTGTAACTCTTAAAATACTTTTTTTCATAGTGCAGGAAGCCGCTGTATTAGGCTCTATGGTGTGATAGAAAAAACATACCAATAAAAGAATGTCACAAGTGCAAATAAACATCTGTCTCAAAGATGGTTTATTAACTCTGCAAATATGTTATTGAAATCATCACTTCTTACATGGCAATAAAACTTTTGCTTTCAGAAATAACTTTTACTTAGGATCTTGGGTTTTAGCATCAGTTTTAACACTGGTTATGCTCTGGTTTCATACCTTTGGTTTTGAAGTGTGGCTTCTCTGATACTCTGTTATGGTAATTCTGATGTTCACTATGATTTATAGGATAATTTTCTTCTTCTTAGGGTATAAGATTTCCCTTCCTGCTGATATCCCTAAATTTCAGGCTTAGATCTGTTAAAGGTAGCTGAAATTTAGTTTGTCAAGGATATACAGAAATATGGATTAGAAAGTTTCTAATCTCTAGAGTAAAAAATTCTGAAAGGAGATCTGAATGATACTCCTCAACTTGAGAGGTCAGCTTGAATGACAGGAAGCTCATTGAATTTATATATTGATCTTGACTAGTGCAAAGCTTACCTTTCTATGGTGCAAGATAGATAAGTAGATAAAAGATAGGTAACTTTTTTCTTAAAGCAAGCAAAGAGACAAATTAACCCCTAAAAACCCAAAAGGAAACCACACCAATTTCCTGCAATGTCTTTTTGTGGCTTCTCCTTGCTTTTTTGATTTTAAAATATATGTTCTAATAAAACATTTGAAATTACCTTTCTATTTGTGCTGTGCTCAAAACATAGTAAAAAGGTGTCACTGATTATGAATGTTGATAGATTCACTATATAAGCTTATAAAACCAGAAATATTTTAGATGTGATCTTTTGCTTACGAAACAACTGCTCATATGAGAAGCACTGTATGAGAATTTATTTTTAAATGTTTAATTAGGACGTGCTTAATCTAAAATGATAAAATTCCTTTATTTTTCCCTCAAGATACAGGGAAAATTGACAAAATTTTCCTCATTCTAGTCCATGTTTTGAGGGGCAGAAGAAAGGGGTCATATTCATGTGGATAGAAAGCACTTAAAGCACTTATAGTCAGGCACATATATAGGTTTTGCCTCAAACTTCTCAACACAGTGTGCTTCACTTTTCCATCTTTGAGGAAAAGGGGAATTAATAGACTTTCTGAAGTCAGTAAAAAATGGATCCTAATTCTTCATTGGTATTTGTGTTAAGAATATCTAAGTTGCTGTCTCTGATGTGCGTTCTTCAAAGTGCTTATGTTGATTACTTGGATTTTCAGCACCTCTTCACAGTTTTGTTATCCTCTGGTAATTACTTTGAGAAACACCCAGGCAATCTTTCAAACTGAATCCCTCCAGTTCTAAATGAAAAATGCCTAAATCGAAGTTTCTCAGACTGTGCAGAAATTTAAGAATACAGCTTTTTCATTAGGGATAATTTCAAGCAGATGCTACTTACAGTGATGGAGAGGAATATGTCTGGCAACTGCAATTTCGATTTTGCCTCAGATGATTTGTTTCTGTAATGGCTTTGTAAAGGCATCTCACTTCTAGAAAAAAATTCTTTGAAATAGAAGGTACAAAACCATGAAAAAAAATCAATTGGATTTATTTCCAATTTCAGTTATATTTGCCTTTTTAATGAAATGCAATACATTATGCCTCTGTCCATACTGGCTAAAATTGCATTACATTATGTTTCAACCAGGGGTGCCCATGATTCAATCTGTAGCCTTGGTGTGTTTGTGTCTGTTGCTGTATTAGAAAGCTCCTCCCAAATTCTTGTGTATTCTATGGTTTATGGCTCATCTAAAAATAGTCATTGTTGTCATTGCATAAGTTAAAATACAGTAGTTGCCTTTTTTAATTGGCTTGTATTTCAAGGACATTTTGTGTCCTTTGCTGTCATTAATAAGCAGATTGTTGTTGATTAACAGACCTGGATTTAGGTAGCAAATTTAACAGTTTCTTTGGAAATGTGAGTTGGAAGATCCACAGAGCACAGCAGCAACACTACCTTGAGTGCCATTCCTTCTTCCTCCCTGCCTCCTCTCCCAGGGATAGAAAATTAATAGTGCAAGTCAGAATTTTGGACATTCTGACAACAAAGAAACAATCCTCAAAACATCCATGTGGAGCTTATTTGTTGTAGGGTGTGCAGTGCTGGGGGGAAGACCTTGACTTTTCACAGGGAAGTTTTAGCATAAGTTGGTACTGACTGAGTGAAGCGCTTGAACTTTACTAGAAGAGAGTTCTGTGAATTTCCAGGTGGAAACAACTCTGGCAATGTGGTTGTCATTGGCTGCCCAGCCAGGGACTGTATAAGTGCATGGTGATTTGTGACTCCTGCTGTTAGTACAGCCGTTACCATGGAAATTCAACAGTGGGTTGTGTTTGGAGGCTGCACATTCCCTGGCTGCTCCTGTTGTGGGGCAGGAGGCCCTGGTGGATTGCCACAAGGCAGTTCTTATAAGAGATCTCTGAATTTTCTGCTTTGCACTCTCCATGTTTGTGTCACTGGAGTTCTTGTTAGCCTGAAAGCTCAGAGGAAGCAGTGAAAGTTGACTGGCTTTGCAGAGTGGTTTACCCTCCTAAAGTCATGTGCCTTACTGTGAAAGGCAAGACTGTAGCAGGGGGCAGTGATGGACAAAATGGCATTGCATGAAAAAATACATGTGCTAGAATGTCTTTATGTCCAGCTGACATGTATACTAATGCATTGGGATGTCAGTTTGAGTGGTCAGTATTTTCACAGAACGTTTTATTTTCCTTGCTGTTTGTTGGTTTTTTTTGAACACTGATTCTATTTGTGAAGTGATTTAAGGAAAGTTTAATTGAACGTAATTGCTAATTGCTTTTTCAATCTTGTATTTAGGATTGTTGTATTTTCTAGTAATAGAGCAGTAAGTCTTACTTTGAGTGTGTTTCTTTTGCTTTGATATTATTATTTCCAGGAAACAGATACAGTTTTGATAACTTGCAGGTTTTCTGTTACACAGAATTTTGCCTTTCTCTATATTCCTTCTCTTTCTGTTCTTAGAGAGAAGGTACTTCTTGCAGAACACTGCAAAAGTTTCTGGTTAAATGGATTGCAAGGATGAAATATATTTGTCCTATTTCCATTTATATTGCACTAGGAATCTATTAATCTGTATTTTTATTGGTTTATGAAATAGAGTGAAATTCAACTACAAAGTACTGCTTTTCCCATTGTCTCTCTTGTTTTCATCTAAAAATTGTTTCTTTGTTCCAATTTTCTTTTATATTGCAGGGAAAACCTTACCTTTTGTTTAATATGTCTTTTCTTGTCTGCATTTGAAGGGAGATAATTTAATAAATTTTAGAGTTAGAATCAAGTCACACAAAAGGAATTGAGTAAGAGAAGAGAAGATTTGCTAAGTTGATTGTATTAATGTGACTATCCAAGTTGCTATCAGTTTCCAGACATTTAGTTAGTACCTCTGGCAGCATACTCTTTTCAGCTTTAGGTATCATTTTCTGCTTTTCAAAATATCCATAGTGACTTCAATGGTTAAGAGGTGAATCTCAACTCCAGCTCTTCTCTTTCTCACCAGGGTTCTGCCTTTGCAGATAAATTGATTTCTTTTTGGAAACACAACTTTTTGGGGAGCAGGGCAAACCAGCAGGTATATAAATCTGCACATGGCAATGCTTGTTAGTCTGGGGAACACAGCATACAGTGTTCTGTGGTTAGAACAGAAAATTGAGGTGTACAGTTTCATTTGGATCACCCTGCTGCCAAATGTACCATTGTGTTTCCTCCATGCAGCAATGCTGATTGGAAGCTACCTGGATTCATCCTGTGCTGGTTGCTTCAAGAGTACGTTGTTGTAGGGCTTTTGTGTGTAAGGGTCAAGTGTACACAGTGATAATGAAAAAAAGACACTGATTGTGGAACTTTGATTGAATGGTACATAAATATTGATATCTGTGAGGTTTAGGGTGGCAGGTCAAGATCCAATTCCTAATGTGATACACACAGAGATCACATTAATAATAAATTTGGAGTTTGACACAAAATAAAATACAGTTACATGAATGTAGAAAGAATTTGATCAGATAGGAGTAATATTCTTTGTGAACAAAAATTCCTATGGACAAAACATCCCCTAGAACTGGGAGGTAATACCATTACAATTTAAAGAGCCTTATAGGAGTGATGACTACTAAAGGTCGAAGTTTCTAAGAGCATTAGGAGAAAAACAGGGTGAAATATGTGTCTGAGAGGTAGGATCACTTTCTCATATGAATAAAGTGAGGATTACACATATCCTTAATGTCTGTGAGTGGAATCAAGGTCCCTGGTGCTGGACTTGGACTGGTTGGCTTTCTGTCCTTTCTTCTTTTCTTCTGCTTCTCCCTCTCCTGACCCTGACTTCGTATTTATGTGAAAACTCCCTGATTCTTATGGAGTCTTGTCAGATTTACCCATGCTAAAAAAGGACTCTTAATTTTCAAGCTGTGTTTGGGGCAGTACCAGAAGAGTATAAAAGACAATCCTAGGTTGAATCAGGAGAGTGGCGTATGGCTTCTTCCCTAGTGGGGCAAGGGGAGCGGGAAGGGGAGGTTTTCCCATTATCTGGGAAATGTTCTTCAGAGCTGGATCATCAAGATCTGTTAGCTCTTGCATCTCCGTATACTGGCAGTTGTCCACAGACTGAGACTATAGTATCATGCCTGAAGGGAGAATTGCATGATCCCATTCCATGTCCATCACTGGTATTTCCATTCCTGAGCTAACACAGACAGCACCCAATTGATACAGAAGCTGATGAGATTGACCTCTGATCAAGTCCATGTACTCTTGATTGCTAACAGCTGCTGGCTGAGCATGCCCTTAGGCATGGCTGGGCAGAACCTCAGTGTGTAACCCGTGGATCTGACCTTCAGTTTCAGCCCATGTGGCTGTGAGTAAACTGGGTGCAAGTCAGGAGCTCTGTGTTGTTGCCGGTTGTTTGGGGATTTTTGTTTGGTTTGTTTGTTTGTTTTCTTCCTTTGGATGTACGGGACCTAGTTCTCTTGGAGCAGGACTTAGTTGTCTTCCGGCTATAATTTTCCAGTTTGCCAAGTTTTCCAATTCTAATGGAGAAATGAAAACAGATTGAATGTAATTATGGTAAATAATAATGAAAGGAAATAATATTGAAAAGGAAAGTGCATTCTTGTTAAATCACTCAGAATTTTATTAAGAATAATAAATATATAATAAATAATAATAATAAGGGGAGGAAATTGTTATAGTCTGTTGCTCACAGGGATGACAGAAGGGAATTAGGGTTATGGAAAAGAGTGTACGAATCCATTGTGTGAGTCTCAGAAAGGGGAATGGCTTTGTTGACTGACAAATAGGTACAGCTGATGGCAGTCAGCCCAGAAGAAGTAATTTTCAGTTTAGAAGTTTCAGACTTCTCCACGTTAGGTGATTAAAGCTTTGGATAAAATAAATCCTTGACTCAAGATAAGTTATTAGTCAAGAAAGGGGATCTGCAGGACATTTTATAATTTGAAGAAGAACACTGTGCCCTTGTTGCAGATGCAGCTGGTGGTATCCTGGGCTGCCAGCAGGTCAAGGAAGGTGATCCTGGCCCTGTGCTCAGCACAGATGAGGCCACACCTGGAGTGCTCCATTCTCCTGTGGGCTTCCAAGTACAAGACCTATGTGGATGTACTGGGGAGAGAGGGCAGGCAAGGACAAAGAATCTGATAAAGGAACTGGGATAACTCACATATGAGGAAAGGCTGAGAGAGCTGTGACTGCTGAGCCTGGAATAGAGAAGGCTCAGGAGGATCTTGCCACTGTGTACAAAACACCTGCAGGGAGAATGCAAACAGGATGAAAAGGCCAGGCTCTTTTCAGTGGTGCCCAGTGATAGATCCAGAGGCAATGAAAGCAAACTGAAGCACAGGAGGCTCCCTCTGAATGTCTGGAAATACGAGGGTGACTCATCACTAGCACAGACTGTCCAGGGAAGTTGTGGAGTCTCCATCCTTAGAGATATTCAAAAGCCTCCTGGACCATGTCCTGGGCAGACAGCTCTAGGTGGCCCCGATTGAATAGGGATGTTGGGCCAGATGTCTTCCAGAGGTCCCTTTCAGCCTCAACTACTCTGCAGTTCTGTGATTTTGTGAAAAGAGAGTGATTTTCTTCGAAGATGTAATTGGTAAAAATGCCTTTTTTTTTTCCTTCTTCTTCCCCCCCCCCTTTATTAGAGTGGGAAAAAAAATCCTTGAAACTTTTCTTCTCTAGTGGTTAATATGAAATAGAACCAGTTTACACAGACTAAAATGCAATCAAAGTGGGCAGAGTAATGAATAATGAGTGTGTGATGACAGGAATAGTAGCAGCTCTTGACCTATGTAACAATTATAGCAGCAGTTCTTGTTCTGCCCAACAGCTCCTGGGAAAGGAAGACCTTAAGTGGGTGCAAGGACACAGTAATCTGCAATATATGGGAGAGTGTTCACAGCAGTGGATAAATTAAAATCTTACTGCTGTGATATCTACAACTAGCCCTGAAATAGATTACCCATTTAGGAATACATCATTAACTAATGAGAAGCATGAGATTCCTAAGACTATATAACTATTCTAGTATGGTTTAAATTAAGATAAGAAGCATTTGTGAAAGGTGGAGATGATTAAGCAGAAGGTAACTATGTCTTGGATTTTAGCCCTGCAGGAGTGACTAAGGAGTTACTAAAGAGAGCTCCTGAACCCTGTGTCTGAAGATAGAGGTGAATTTTCTCTGAAAGAGACACAGCAAATGACCTTAGAACAACTGACCTTAGAAAATCCCTCTGGGTGTTCCCAAAGGGAGTCTGGAAATGAGATTGTTACAGTTGGATGCTGGGCCTAAGGATGGCAGCAGTAGTGGTAGAAATTCAGCTGAAATTGTACCTACACAACAGACAACCAGAAGGCTCCAGACTCTAAGGCATTTGACTTGTAGAAAGGGAAATTTTTACACATTTGAGACAGAATCATAGAGATCCTTTAAACATCGAGGAAAATGTCCGGAATTACTGAATAATAAAAATAGGCTTAACTGAAAATAGATTGAGAGTACAGACATCTAAATACTTAGTTGACAAATTTCAATCATCTATTTAGGAAAAAAAAAAAGTTTTCAAGAAGGAATCAGTCTCATGTACAGACTCAAATTCAGCCTCTCATATTTGGGTAAAAACTACATTTATCTTCCAGCTGTTCTGGTCTTTATTTTGTATCCCATTTCTCAGAGAGGTTTTCATTCTCTATGAACGATCCCTGAAGCTGTTCTTGCTTGTGGGTACTCAGCCCTACATTTTTTATTTCATGTGTTGGAATTTAAAAGAACTGAAGAACTGCTTTTTGTGGGTTTGTTTATTTTTAAGAAAGCTCCACTTACCTGAATGATGCCAAAGGAGTTATCTTCTGGGCTAGTAGAAATAGACAGTTGCTGAATCTGGGCTCTCTTTCCTCTTTCTGTTGATATGAAAGTGAAGGGTAATTCATTACTCTTTGCCTGTCTCTGCAGAGTCACGTGTTTTCATCTTCTGTGTTTGTTACCTATGGAATGAAGACAACCAGAGAAGGCAAAGCAGAAGCTGTGCTGCTGGCTGTGGGCTGCTGCCCGCAGCCCTTGGCAGCGACCAGTGAGCTGTTCCCTTGTGCAGAGCCCTTTGGCTCAGCTGCAAAATAACCTTCCCAGGCTGTAAGTAAGGCCCATGCAGACTCTTCATTGGATTTGAAGAGTTCAACAAGGTTTGTGTGAGAAGCTGATTTTAATTGCATAATAATTTGAACACGGACCTAGTGATTTCTGTGTCATCAGATCATTAACTGAATGCAACAACAAATTAATATAAATTGGTTATGAATACATGTAGGCGGAAAATTAGGAGTTACCTAAATTATCTTTGAAACAGCCCAGCAAAATACTTTCTCAAGTTTGTTCTGAACCCTGCAGAATTTACCAAGGACTACCACAGATCCCAAATGTCTTGAAGGCTATGGATACATTTAATCTTGATTCTACAATTTAACACTAGAGTCTATTGGGCCTTTCGTATCTCAGGAGTCTTCTAGCCACTCTTCCTGGCAGTGGCTTTCAGCTTCAAGGTCTGGACAATTCAGTATAACCCCTGCTAGCTATTCTGTCTCCGTCCTTTGTCTTGTTTCAGCTGAACTCCTGGATGTCAGATGAAGACATAGTAACTGTAGCCTTTTTTCTGCCAGGACCTTCTTTCATCCTAGGTCTTGGAGGACCTAAAGTTTTTGTACTCCCCAGGTGTTCAATTCCTAACCCAAATTTTATTTAATTCTAGGTAGACTACTGGTTAGATCACCTTTCCTATTACACAGACCCCTGACTCCTCCCTGGCTCAGATTAACAATGTATGACTTTGTTGCTCCAAACACAAATCCTAGTCACAACTCTGACCATAATCTGAAAATCCTGATTTCATACGTCAGTTTCCTTGAGTACAGTTACTATGACTGAAGAGACTGATCCTGCCCAGAGTTACTTGTCCCTGCTGGTGCTGTGAGTCATCTTAGCTCTTTGTGCTGTGGATGATTGACTAGGAAATGGATTTCCGTCATTCCAGCCTTATAAAAAACAATCTAATCTCTCAGACAATCTTATGTTTTCTTGGTGAGGATCAGGGTAAAACCTGTTCTTTTCAAAAATCAGGTATTCTCTATTCTCTCTGATGTGTATGTCTTACAAATCCATAACAGATCTCCAGTTCCTCATATCTCAAGCCATTAGGGTTTCTGCATAAGGCTAGAGTTAGAATTATGAAGTAGTTATAACGACGAAGGTTATAAGCATCATACAATGGTTTGGGCTAGAAAGGACCTTAAAGATTCTCTAGATCCAACCCCCCTGCCTTGTATGGCGACACCTTCCACTAGACCAGGTTGCTCAAAGCCCTATCCAGCTTGGCCTTGAACACTTCCAGCAATGGGTCAGGGAGAAGGAAAATGTACATGGGCTCCCTCTGGCTACGCTGAAGGTGTGAGTCTATGGACTTAAGAGTTTCAGATCACTCCCCAGACCTTGTTTCTTCACAGCAATATAGCTTCACTTTTGTGTATACGTTCAGATGTGCACACAGCTTCCAGCTCCTTTAGAATATAGATGTATGTGTACACTTCCTTTTTTAAAATTTTTTTTTATTTTGTAAACAGGGAAAGGTGTGAATCTTCTCTGTAGGGTGAAGGAAGGAGGAAACACACCTATTGCATGAAGAGTTGGAAAGGACCTATCCAACTGAGGCGCTCACTCTCACTTGGGATCATGGTGGGCTGGATCTTCTCAGAGTGCCAGAACAGGGGCAAACAACCTTGTCTTGTTATACCTGGGATGGACAACAAGAGTGTAATTGTTTAACAGTCAGGGTTGGGATTAAGTTTAGGGATACCAAGATCTGAAGTGATTGGTTTATTGGTGGATTTTGAGAGTTTTGCAGGGGTAAGGTGGAATTGTGTTCCAGAGGCAGAGTTAACAGTGGGATATTGTTATAAGATGAGGGTTATGTTTGGGTTGGGAACAACATGGCATAAAACCTCATGTCTGCTGAAATACTGAAGTATCCTGAGGGAGAGGGGGGCCTTAAAGAGAGGTGAGCTGAAATCAGATAGGAAACGGAAATTAAATTACAGTAATTTCACGATTATAAGCAGCACCATTTTTACTAAAATTTTGGTCCGAACCCAAAGTGTGGCTTATAATCAGGTGCAGCTTATAGACAGACAAAGAACGAAAAGTTGCTGTTTTAGTTTGGAGGACAGGTGTCTCCTGCGAAAGGCAGGAGCTTCTCTTTGAAATGGAGAATGTAAACCCTCTCCCTCCAAATTATTATAATTTTGAAATCAAGGGGCTTTCAGGTAAAAATATGGGAATTAGGAATAACAGTTCTTTTCTAGGGAAATCAAAATAGAAATACAGTACTACAAAGAAACAAACTCCAAACACTGACAAAGTCAGAGAACAACCTGACACCCCGTCAGGCAGGGTGTTGGTAGCAGTCCCATTAAATGGTGGCTGCATCCTCCTGCAGTGACAGATGTGATTCAGTTGGAGCAGTGCTCCTGTAGAAGGTTTCCCTCCAGAGGTCCAGTGGTGATGTGGGGAAATCCAGTTTTCCTCTGGAGTCCAGTGGAGAAAGGGGCTATCTTAGTGTCCCAAAACCTCTGTTTTTATCTTGGTAAGAAATGTTGGGCTCTTCCCCCTGACTGGAGCAACTTCCAATGGGATGAAGTAATTTTATCAGTCACACAGTGGGACTCAACAGGCCATTAGCAGAAAATGACTGGCTGGAGGAAGGATGGGTTGTGAAAAGATAAAGAACAATGCCCCGCCTGGTTTCAATGGATGGCCCGTTAGCAGAATATCTGCCATTGAGATAAGGATCACTGCCCCCACTGTCAACAGATGGTGATAGAATAGATACCTTTTATCACACTCTGTATTGTAACATGCAGCTTATAATCAGGTGCGGTTTATGTATGGACAAAGAATGAAAAGTTGCTGGCACCCGGAAGTGCAGCTTATACTCAGTGCGGCTTATAATCGTGAAATTACTGTATTTTAGATTTGCATGTGTCACTTCAGTTCAATTTAGATATTTCCTTAAAACTGAATTAGCACTGTAAGTTAAGGGTATTTTCCAATTAACAGCCCTTGTGCACTTTGCCAATCATCTGTAAATGGACACAGAGGTCATATGCAAGCCACACAAAACACACAGAATCTCTCCACTTTTGTTGTGGCAGAAGCTTTAGAATAATGCTTGTTTTGAAAAAAAGCCATAATTTGAGATTTTCTTGCATCCTTTATGCAAGAGAAAAACAAAGACAAGTTTGAAAGAATGAAATAGAAGGCTTAATAAAATCCATGTGGAGACTGAGAAAAAGCTCAGGTAGCTTGCTCCAGGGATGGATTTTGCCTGCTCTGCGATGAACGATATTTTTTCTACCTCTGCTTTGCTTCCTCTGAGATAAAGAACTGTGCAATTTTTTTTTCTTCCCATGCTGTGTAGTGTATGTAGTACAATTACATTTCATCATACAATGAGATTCCACATTGTTATAATTTCACTCTGACATAGTTTGTTTTTTAATCACATCCCTTTACCCTTTCTAAATCAATATCCAACCACTTGCTTCAGGGGAAAAATTAGCAATTCATTAAGACTTGCCTGAAAGAAGAGTATGATCTTTAGTAATGTGCATGACAAAGTTTAATGAATGATTTAAGTATTTTTCATTATTTTCCACTTATTATGTAATGGAAATATCATTTTGGAGTTGACAGAGAGCAAGGTAGCAGGACTAAACCAGAAAACCCATTTATACAACATTTTTTACAGGGCATCCTATCTCAACAGATCATTTTCTCTTTCTTGACAAGGTCAGTCTTACTGATGTTAATTCAGCAATTGCCAACACACGTTTCTTTTTGTGGGTTGAACCAGTCTTTATCAATTCTTGTGTAAAAGAATCTGCTGAACTATTGCAACTGTTGAAACAGTGGTGTTTGCCTTTATCCCCCTCTGTTTTCTGTGCATAAATGGATGTTTTCAGCTATCCAATAAGAGACGGGTTTTCTACTTCTATAGTCAAGGTGGAGCCAGTGTCCTTCAAGCAGTAAACAGGTAAGGGATGGGGGGCAATGGACACAAGCTGCATCAAGGAAAATTTAAATGGCTTTAGGGAAAAAATCATAGGCAATCAGATATTGGAAGATGTTGCCTCAAGAAGGTGTGGAAGATGTTTGAAAGCACTCTGAACTCAATTGGATAAGGCCCTGAGCTACTTTATCGAATGGCAAAGATCCCTTGTTGCATGGTCAGACCAGATGACCTCCTTAGGACCCTTTCAATTTAAATTAGTCTACAATGCTCACCAAAAAGTAATCAAGATGCCTGTGCTGACCAAGAACTGACCTTATCAGGCAGTACTGTCCCTATTTCAGTCAGCAAATTACTTTACCTGATAAAATGTGCAGCATTTCCTAAGTCTAGAGCTCTTACCTGTAGCACATTAAGGCTGTCAAGGTTGATGTAAGTGATCTGCATCTCCTTAGTCATTGCCATTAATGTGCAAACTAGTGTCTTTATCCTACCACATCTGTTTTTTGCAACTTGATGGGGAGGGAACTGATAAGGATGGTAATTTTTTTCAGCTGGATGAATCCAGGTTGTACTGTCACATATTTGTAGGAATAAATAGAGGAGATACAGCCTGAGACTAGTGAAAATCTCAGTCCTTCAGTTTATGAAAATACCAAAGAATTCAGTAAAGCCTCCTCACCATAGTTTGCCTCTGCTTTTGAAATTGCCTTTTTCACATGGCAAATTTTGATCTAGCAGTGGAACCCAGGTTAGCAACAGGGATTATTTATGTCTTTTGGGCATTTTCAGCAAGGTTTAGTTCAATCTTCCAAAAGTCAGGAAAATAAGGAGACTGGACACTTTGACTGTGGCAGTTGAGGCCAATCCACATACATGTTTGCAGAAAAAAAATTATGAGGCTTCAGGGATCAGTCTAACAAAATATAAAATTATGTGCATTGGCCTTAATTTCCATTTAAAACTAGGAATGATTGAAAAAATGAAACTGGGCAGAAATAACATAGTAATGAGTTTATCACTCCACACTGTAAATTCTTGAAGCATAGCCTAATGTGTAAGCAGCCATAACCTTTGGGGAAAAGAAATAGGGCACCCAAGGCTTTCTTGCCCTTGTCTCAGTTTCGTGGCTTGGCAGTGGGAAGAAGCTGTAGGAAGAAAATCTAGTAAGCTGAGTCTACGCATTTATTTTTAGTTTTATATGAGGCATTTACTAATGGCAAAATGTCCTTGAGGTTAGGAAGAGGGGTTTTTTTCCTTGGCACAGACAAGTTTCTGCATTCCAATTGTGTTGTGATATGCTTTTTGCAATTAATAATAAAGCATTTTGAGAGGAAACAAGGGAAAGCAATGAGACTGGGGAGGCCAAGTTATTAACCCAGTGTTATTTCCCCCTTATAAACAACAAATATAGTCTAGAGCACACAGGTACCATTAAGTTTATCCCTTAGACCACAGCCAATTCCTTTCTACTACAGATTTACTCTCATATAAATTCTGTGAGTTCAAATTATTTCAAAATGCAAAAACTTGCAGGAAAGTGGTGCTAGGATGACTGGGGAATGGACAATCACTCTTTCAGAACAAGTTAAAAGAAACAGGCTTGTTCAGGCAGCAAGAGAAGGTCTGATTGCATAGTAAAAATATATCTGGGGTAAAAGCTAGGAATCAAGAGTTAGAAAAGAATGGTAAAAGGTGAGTCAGAGGTATTGATTTTTCCATGGGTAAAGCTAGATTGGACTCGAGAATAAGGTTCCTGACTTTCAGAAGGGCATAGGCTTGGGATGAATTTGCTGAAGGTGAAATAGCTTGGTTGACTCCATTAGAAGACGCTTGATTCAAGAGGTCCCGCTAATCTGTATCCAGGGGAATTACGGAAGGGTATGGAGCAGAGTGTGACTTTTCTTATATCTCTCCAGAATATTCTGCAGTTTAAAGAAGTTTCAGTCACTATGAGAGATTTTTCTTGCCTTTGATACATGGATTTGTTCTGCGGAGAATGTGATTTAAGCAGTAAAATGCCATTCATGGGTGATACAAAATGCAAAATTGTATTTTGTTGTGACAGAAGGCTTTTTGTTTTGACAGAAGACAGGAGGTTCATTTGACTAAATCAGTCATTATTTCTAGACCCAAGATAATTTCCTGTTTTTTTTCCTGAAAATTCCAAATTGCTTTTAAGGTATTTTAACAATACCAATAGAATTCTATGTGTCAGTCTCACTGACACTGAGCTTGTGTAAGCTTCTGAGCTTGTAATTTTTATTATCCTCTTTTCCTTCTTGCCTCCTGGCCTTTCAATAGCAAAATGTTTCCATGGATGTCCTATTAGAATGACTTTTTCTACTTTTGAGCTGGTTTTGAATTGCTGAATGTGGTCATATCACTGCTTATCTTGCAGTAGCTTTTCCCAGACTGTAGCTTGCTACCTTTTGATTAATTTATCTCCTGGGATGCAAATATTCATTTGTGATCTTTGTGTTGAAAACCTGCCATGAACTTGATCTTTCTTCTGCTTTCTAATCCTTAATTAAGTGTATTGATATATTGTTAGTAGGGATGATAGCCTCCTGTGGAATAACCAGCAACAGCACTGATTTTGCTGTTATATTTATTTATGAGACATCATAGTACATGGAATCATCACTTTGTTCACTGAAATCTTTGTAAATTAAGAAGAATTGATCTCTTTCCATGCAGAGAAATTCCCATTTTGATTCAGAGAGAACCTGGCTCAGAAATAGGTAGGAGTGACCTCAAAAGTTTGGAGAAAATTAGTAGGTGAACTTGGTATGTTTTTGAAAGGATTTCAAGAGTAAATGAAACGCACCAGGGCAGATTCTTAGCTGGTGTAAATTACTATCACTCCACTGAAATGGGCATAGCAAAAGGAGTTTAACCAACTGACAGTCCCCCAGGTGTGCATTTCTTTCTTGTTTTGCTGCTGATTTTGAAATGAGAGAACTCCAAGTGAACCTCTGGACCAAATTATTCTGTTGGGGTTGGAACAGGTCACAGATAAAATAAGAGTACAGATGAAATCCAAACTTTTTCCACATGAGTTAAACCCTAATCATGACTTCATGCACTCTCAGAATTTGATTCCCTGCAGCCTTCCTCATGCTTCTGCCTGACCCTGATCTGGAATTAAATTGTTATCAGAATCACTGTAGCATATGTTGTATTACTGTGTATATCAAATAAAAGTTGGAAACTTGGCATATTCAGGACTGGGAATAATCTTGTCTACCACAGAGCACTTTCTGAGAGCAAACAGTTCAGCCAGTAAGAGCACCAGCATCTCCCAAATGCTCCTAAAAACAGGACCTCATCTTAATATTAATAAAGCAGCGAAATATTAAGGCAACATATGCTGCAACTGTGCAGTCTGCAAGTGAGTTAACTCTTTCTAAGAGTCCTTATCAGATTTCCTGATGAGGAAGCAATGCTGTGCTTTGTCAGATGACTGCCTCCTCATTATTCAACCTGGCATTGTGGGGTTTGTGGCACAGTTTGTTATGTTTGAAATATAAAGATGGGTTGGTTTTTTTTCTTAAAAGAGAAACCAACAAAACCAATCAAAATTATTTTTGTCTTTGCTGGAAAACATTTAAAAAATTATGCTGCAAACCATTCAAATTTAAGTCTTAATTATATGAATTCTGGCAAAACTGTTCTATTTGCCAAAAAAAAAGATGACTTATGGATAAATTAAATTAGCTTCTAGAAACATTTTTTTTAAAAGAAAGTTCATTGCTTTTTTCATGTAAACATTTTTTAAAACTTAAATACATACCTGACTTAGTACCCTGTTTCTCCACTTAGTGTGAGAAATGTTTCAGTGAGCATAATTCTGTTTGCAGAAGGGCAGCCTGAGCCCCAAGTGTGTGGTGCTAATTGCATTTTGTAGGGGCAGGGCAGCTTTGTGTACAGACCCCACAACAGGTAACAGCTGATAGGTAAAGCCAAAATATCATTCAGGAGCATATGATGACATGATTTCTCCAGGTCCTACTGAATTTTGGGAGGAAAGATGTTCAAACTCCGAGTTGGTCCTTAAAGGCCCAAACCCCTCAATGCCCCATCTCCCTTCCTTGAGCACATGCACACAACAGGTGTGTTCAGTAGCGTAATGAAGTTAAATGTTTTCAAGTCTTAGTCACAGTTCAGTGATGGGTTTGGCCCCAGGAATACAGAGTCATGTCTGTACCTGCTCATTTTCTGTTGGGTCTGATAGCAGATCAGGGCTTAGTTCCCCTCTCCCTCAAGCAGAGAAGCTACTCTGTAAAATGAATCAGAAAGTTTTTATTGTGAGATTAATGTAAGAATCAACTATTCAGTGTGATCTCCTTTTTAGAAAATGCATATATTTACCTTGATTTCTGTTTTAAATACTCTTCTATTAGAATACAATAATTTATTAGAAGTGCTTATTCTCTAAAGTATTCTTCTATTACAGTGGGTAATGCCTTAAGTTTTAGCTTTCATATTTTTCAAATTCTGTTAGCATGTAACTCTGAACGTATAAAGTTAGCAAGTTCTCTTCACAATTTAGTTGGACAAAACAATCCTTTTCCAGCCTAAGAACTAAGGACACTGTAGCAGCTTCAGGCCCAAAAGTAAAATCAGTGGCAAAGCAATCTTGGAGAGTGGACTTTATAACCTGAAACTGTAATTGGACAATTAACCCAAATATGCAAATGGACCAAAACTTCTTAAAGTGTGAAAACTTGTGACCATCTTGTGTCCATCTTGGGCAGAGCCACAACCAGGCTCTTGTAGTGCCCAAGGTGCATCCTTTGAAGGCCTTTTTATAAATACCTACTTTATTCCTTTAACACTGTCTAGCCTCTGTTCCAGGTAGCCTCTGACAGGCATCATGGGAAGCTATGCAGCATAGCCATCCAATAATAGCTATTAACTATTCTGTAAATTAAAGCTGTGGGTAGGAATGTTGCTGCAGGCACGGGGTGTGAATATGATAAGAAATAGAAACTTCATGTTGCACAGTGAAGTAAGGCTCTTTATTTTCCTCTATTATCTATTTTTAAAAATTTCCTTGGGGTTTGGTTTAGTTTGGAAGATATAATTATATAAATATTATTTTGAATTTATTTATTATATTATATTCAATAATAAATGTTATTATAATTATATAATAAATGTATTATATTATAATTATATTATGAATATATTATATTAAATTTATTTATTAATAAATTGTTATAATACTGCTGTAACCATTCATTTTACACAAGTTAATTTTATTGACATCAGTAAAAGAAAAGCTTCTGTATTCTTTCTCTGTAATTATAGTGATCACACTATTTCATTTTTCCTGTATTGTGAGTGTTTAAGCACCAAACAGCTTGTTTCAACCTTTGAAAATTCAAGCCTTAATGAAATATTTAAGTACAATCAGTTCTAGTTCTTGCTGAAAGGAGAATAATGAAAATGCAGAACAAAACCCTATTTTTCCTCTGACTTCCTAGTGATTAGTCTTTGCCTTCTTTTTGAAACACCAATGTTCTTCCTCTTTGCTCTTAGAATTTAACAACATTTTCAGTATTTTACAAAAAATTGCTACTTGACACAGGTCTAATTTCAGCAGAGTATTTGCATTTTAGAAATACAGCATTAAGGAATAATTTAACATGCTTTTCTACTTTGTAAACCATGGAATTTAAACTACAACAGAGGTTTTCTTCTGTTACCTCTTGAATATACTTTTACTTTATGTTGAAGTCAAGAGGATGTCTGCATGAGGGCTGAGCACTAAAAGTTTTGTAATATATGCTGGTGGAAAGATTTATATTCTCAAGTGAATAAAGAACCTGGAGATCAAACTGAAATCTGTGGAATTATAGGAGAAATTTTTAGGAAAACTGGATGTCGCCAAACACTTGAAAAGCAAACAATCTCAGATTGTTTCTTTGACCTAGTTTGTCCTTGGATATTTAGACACAAATGCCCTTCCCAAAGTCTGCATGAGGCAAAATCAAATTGAGTGGGGACAGATTGAGCAGCCAGAAGTATGAAATTTGCTCTGAGATAAAGTACCCTCATGGGAGCGCTCCTCCCTTGGACTCTGGACACTCTAAGTTTACCTGGTAATGCCAGCTGACTGAAACAGTCCCTGGGTATTTCTTGTAGAGGCTTCCCTTGTTGCTGGAGATCTCTCTTGTGGCTTAGGATCTCAATTTAGGCTTCATTAAGTGCCCTGACAGAAGAAGGATGAGAGCTGATCCATGCTTTGATCAATGCTGATCAATGTTGGCATTAATCCACAGGCACTTCTAACAAAAAAGTTCTATTTTCTCTGACGCTGTTCTGACTCATTACAGTTAATGGCCTTTCCTGAGAAATGCAGCAGTGGTTATTAAGAAATGAGGCGAGGACTCAGGAATGAACCAGAGGGGAGCTGGCTGACTGTGCTTTGAAACTTCTCTAGTATTTACGTAGTTACACATCTATGCAACCCGTCTTCTGCTCTGAGTGAATTTATTTTTAAAAACTCTCCTGACTCAGCTGCTTCTCTGTCCTTCAGCACAGAGCTGAAGGGATGTTCTGGCCTCACTCTGCAGCAGATCACATAGTGATTGGATTAGCCCCATGGCAGACCAAGGGCTTGAACTTGTACTCTTACAGCCTGGAAAAGAGGAGATTGAGAGGAGACCTCATTACTGTCTGCAACCCCCTTGTGAGGAGAAGAGAAGGGGCAGGCACTGATCTCTGCTCTGTGAGAAGAGCAAATAGTCACTGGACTCAAGGGAATGGTGGCCTGAAGCTGTGTCAGGGGAGGTTTGGGTTAGATATTAGTAGAAGGTTCTTCACCGAGATGGTGTTTGGGCACTGGAACATGAAGTGGTCACAGCACCAAGCCTTGACAGAGACAAGCAGCACTTGGTCATTGCTCTCAGGTGCATGGTGTGACACTTGGGGACAGTGCTGTGCAGGGCAGGGAGCTGGACTCGATGATCCTTGTGAGTCCCTTCCAGCTCAACACTTTCTGGGATTCTGTGATCTGTACTTGTACTTTCCTCAAAGTTGGAGCCAGAGGCACTGGAGAAACTGAGAAATCGCTATGATAACTATGTCCCACTGGAGGGCTCCCCAACACTTACAGTAATCCTCTTCAGTGGTTATCTCAGTTCTAGGGCCGTCTCTTCCCTGCAGTGCAGTGCAGTGCATTGCAGAGCTGCTCCCCTGGAGCAGAAGAAATGGGTTTAGAGATGGGTGGAGGTGTGTGTGTGTGTGCACAAGACTCACTCCTGCACTCCTCTGTGGGTATTTTTAATCACTGACCTCAGTATTGCTATCAAGAAACTGATGTGCTAAATCACTCAGAATTTATTATTACTCATATTTTGAATTTTGTGTTGATTCCTCAGTGAGGTTGACTAAATATCTTCACTGCCTCTGAACTGATAGCAACTTGAGAATGATAATGGCAATTATTCTGGAATTATTCCCTTTACTGTACTTCAGTTTTCAATAGAAGCCTTCAGTACAATCTAACAACTTAGAAGTACTCTAAAGGGAAAGTGGTTACACTTGAAGTTGACTGCTTTGCTCTTTCTCAATTGTATTGCTTTTAATTTCATTTAAAGCTAAAATAAAATCATTGTTCAATTTAATTAATGAACAGTTTTTAATTTTCTGTTGAGATTTCATGTGGTTGTTGAGTCTTGAGGAGTCAAGTGCTTTAGAAGGATACTCTTAACTAGAAAGCTTAAGTGATCTCACAGGAAAGTGTATGAAAGGTGAGTTAGTGTCTGTTTTGTGTGTAGCAATGCAATAGCTTTCTACAGTTCTCCATTTCATCTGAAATGAGTAGATGAGGCAGGAAGTTTTGGGAAAAAATCAATAATTATAAATGAACTTTTGTGACTATTTAACAGCTGCTGTTAAAAGTGTTAATTATAGGAAATTTAATTTCTTTACAAATACATTATTTTCAGACTGGATTTAATACTGCCTTACCTCAAAATTTAGCTAGTGTGCCCAGTTGCTTTTGAATTAATTATTTTCCTTTTTCCTGCATCAGTTGCCCAGTGTTTCAAAAGTCTCAAATTTTAAGTTGGTTATAAATATTCACTTCTTCAAGAAGGTCCCTAGGTCATCTTCAATCTTGTCTTTTAGAGATCACCCGAACCTTTTCTTACTGACTGTTAGATGATGGACAAGGACTTCTGGGGCTGTTGACTCTAAATCATGATTCTTTCCTGTAGAAGTTCCCTACTATGGTTTGCCTGTATGTATCCAGAATAAAGCTTTCTAATGCATCTTTCTAATCACAGTGACAATTTCTTCTAAGCCATCTTGCTGGTACATCTTGCTTCTTCCTCCATAAAACAACTTTGTGTAGTCTTTTCCTTTCCCCAGCCCTGCAAACGTTGAGGTTTATTCTGGGATTTAAAAAGAATTACTCTTTTTAAGATATATGTGTATTATTTGAGAGGGTTTTCAAATCATAATTAAAAACATCTCCATTTACACGAAGAATTGTTCATCTGTGAGTAAAATTATTATTGGTGAAACTCCCCTATTCAACCAAGTTCTTAACCAAGGGATATTGTGCTAGTTCATGTGTATGAATTTTTCTTCATCTTTCTTAATGATCTACTGATATTATTTACTTCCAATTTGTTCTGATGAAGGAAAATATGCACAGCAAAGTACAGTAAAGTTGGAGCACTTTTTTGATTTAGATATCCTATGTGATTTGTAATTTCTGTTTTATCTTAGTAGTCCACTTGAATGCAACAGCTCATGTTGACTGTTTACAGTTGGAGAAAAATACCTGGGTTGTGTGGGAACTCTGTTAATATTTTTACGTTGCAATAAATGTACCAAGATTCTTTTCCATTAGAGACACTGTGGTGTCAGTGAAGTGCAACATACAAAACAATATTAAATAGACTGTGCAGTTTACAGTTTCTAAACTGCACAAAATGTTAGGTCCATAAATATATTTCAAAAGGCACACCAGAAAATATTTTAAAATAACTGCAAATTCTTCAGTGATGTACACACATAAATGAAGGAATTTTTCTAAGGCAATTATAGTGTTTCCTGCTGCTCTGCCAAAAGTATTAGCATCATACATGAGACCTCCCAGTGTTTGCAGATCTCTGCAGTAACTGGAGATTTAAGGTTTAGAACTTGGTGTGGGGAAAAGACGTTGTAAATAATGGCCCAGGTTTCAAATCTAACAGGATGAGTGTGGTGCTCTAATACTGCTGCCCTTGTTCCAGGATCATTTGCCACTCTCTATCAAAACTTTGAAATGGCTTGTCTTTATGAGTACTGCAGAAATGTACTGTAATCAAAATATTCAGGTGAATGCTTCTTAATGTGCTTGCTGACTAAAGACATGTACTTTTCAGAGCTTAAACTATTCTATGTATCCCCCCAAGAGCTGATGGTGTCACTTAATTTACAGAGCAAAGTGGGGGATGTCTTTCAATGTTAGAAACTACCCTGGCATCATCTTTTTGTTTTCTCTAAAAGGATGGATTTGTTGCCTGTTCTCTCTGAACATCTCATGATACCATTCTTTAGAGGGACAGTAGGGCATCTTTGGGATCACGCAGCCAGTGACCACACAGCTGGAAACTGGCATTCCTTACTCCCAGCCCTATGTTACATTATTTTTCATCCTGGCAGGCATACCATGTATATACACAACTAAAGAAATCCTGGTAAGGTATTTAAATCCAAATATCTGTGACTTTTATATACAACATACATTTCTCTGAAATTAAGAAGGTATTCAGAAATGTGCATTATTTTATAAAGCTGTTTGTTCTTCATATGTCTAAATTTCTCATTTTTTATTTTTGGATAAAATTGATTCAAATGTTGATTATGTCAAGAAACATTTCTTCATTTTCTAGTTAAGATTCAGATGATGAGAAAATTGGAAGAGTTTCTCTGCAAAAGTGAAAATATGAATTTTCTTTGAAATTTTCTTCAATCGTTATTAAAAATTAAGCAAAACATACATCTGTGTTTATCCGTAGTTTATTAGTCATCTTTAAATGAGAGAGTTAATTAAAAAACATTAGAGAATTATTATCTTAAGATCTACCTAGAGAGAATGCTTGAATCACGCCTCTTTTGTATGGAGTTGCTTCATGGGTTCTTCTGGTTTCATTCATAATGAGTTATGACATGTGAAACAAAGTGTGACCCTATCTGAAGCTTGTGGGTATTTGGATCTCTTTTTACATCTTGGTTCTGTTGATTTTACCTGAAGAAGGTTTTTGCTTCTTCAGAGGACACAGAAACAGATACTTAGATGAGTTCAAAGTGTACTGAATTCAGCCTATGTGTGCAGACAGAATCTGACCATGTGGATACAGATGTCAAAGTACTCTTGCTCCTACCCTGTAATTCTGAGCTGAGGATGAAGGAAAATTACTGTGATGGATGAATGATCATGTTTCTCTGACTAGATTTTGTCTTGCTCACCAACATTTTAGCTCTTAATAGGTTCTGATATTGTAAAAAAAAAAATAATCTTTTTCCTATCAGTTTCATTTTATAGGAAAATGTGGTTACATCTCCATTTATTTTTTGGTGTTGTTAAAACAGAGAGTTGGTCCAACTGTGACTCTATCAGCTGTAAACAATTCTCTTTGCCTTTGGCCAAATTTTAGTCTACTAATGTTTTCACTTTGCCTGGAGTGAGTCACAGTGACAAATAAATCCCTGAAAATAAGAACATATAATGGAAAACTGACAAGACCCTTAACAATAGCAGAGCCATGGGCTTTGGTATAAACAACATAATAACAGAGTGGATTTGATTGTCATCCTGAAATTTCATTCTTTTGTTGCATTTCTTGTCCAATTGCCTGCATGACTATTTCACAGCAATACTTCCTGGCATATTCCAAAAGATATGGTTATTCATTGGCAGGCTCCTGCCATAGCCCAGCAATAAAATGTACATTGGAATGGTAACTGCTCTTTCCTTTAAAACAGAGTAAATATAGAAAACCAAAGCTGGCTATGGGATAAAGTAGTAGTTAAATCAAGCCTAAACAACTAATTCTCTGTGATATGCTGGGATTTTGAGGCTTGTCAGCATGAGGGCTGTGAGAATGCCTAACTGTGTGCTAATGAGTCACAGTGTGAAGCTTAAAGAAAAACACAAACCCCTTTCTCCTCTTCAGCTCAATGTCTCATTTGAAAGGAAAAGATGCTGGAAGAGATGTGTGTGGTACAACTCAAAGACAGTCCCCAAACAGGCATCTGAGATTCTCTCTTATGGCAGGTTGACCTTGACTGGACACCAGGCACTCACCAACTCATTCTGTCATTCCTCTCCTCAGCCGGACAGGAGCAGAAAATAAAATTTAAACAAACCTTGGTTAAGACAAAGGCAGTTTACTAAAACGAAATCAAAGGTCTTGCCCATGCAAGCAAACAAAAAACCCAAAGATTTTATTCTCTACTTCCAGTTGGCAGGTGATGTCTGGCCACTTCCCAGGAAGCAGGTCTTTGGCATGTGTAGTGGTTTTGCCAGAGGGAAAATATAATAAGTGATAAATGAATAACAAATAATGAATGGCCCCTGCTTCCTCCTCTTTTCTCTTAGCTTTTAAGGCTGAGCAGACACCATGTTTTACGGAATATCGTTTATTCAGTTTGGGTCAGCTGCCTTGTGTTGCCTCCCAGGATCTTGCCCACCCTTAGCCTGCTGATGAGTGGAATGTTAGGAGAGTGGAATGTTAGGGAGATATCACTGATTTTGTGCCCACCCTGCTCAGCAGCAACCAAAGCACTTATGTGTGTTATCAACACCTTTTCAGCTACCAATGCAGAGCACAACCCTGTGAGGGTTGCTGTGGGGAAAATGAACTTGTCTCAACCAGACCAAACACACTCTTCAACACTCCTAAGAAGGTTTACAGAAAAAACCAAAGATGTAGAAGAGAGAGAAGTTGTTATTCATTAAGCTGATGACTTCTGGTCTATGAAAAACCTTTATTTTTCTACTTCTTTCTCTCCAGACTAAGTGCTTTGACTCTGGCTTTTCTTTTTAAATGTTTTTAGTAATTCCATGTCTATTGCCTTTCTCCTAGTTGAAATGTGTTAATTAAAGCACTCAGGAAAAGTCCATTGCTATGTAATTAGCTCATGACTATTAAGTTCGGTGTGCCTATGGAACAGCATGGACGTTCCTATTGCCCTTCAAAAGAAAGTAGATCTCTGTTTTGCCCCAGCCCTAAATAAGGATAGCAATGCTGAATAAAGATACAAGGTTTTACTCATGGGCCCCACTTTAGGTATTATACCCAACCAAGCATCCAGGAGTAATTCAGAAAAAATTTGACTGACAAGCTTGTAGGGTAAACTTCAGGTAAACTTCTTCTGGTGCTTTGTGCTACTACTGCAATACAGCCACAAAAGGCAGTTTGAAACCTATAGTGATAACATAATCCCCAACTTTTGTTTATATGCCATAGGCTAAATGATTACATTTTGTTACTAATAATTAATGAATTTTTGAGTCCTTTTTGTGATGTGCGGAGGGAAAACCTCAGTTCCCTGCAGATAGGGATGGGAGAAAATTCCTAGACTGGATTATTTCCATTAATTCTTTCCTTTATTCATGTTCTCAAAGTTACTGTGCTAATAAATTGGAAAGATTAAGATTTCAGACTTGAGGAGATTCAGTAGAGAATATATAACTAGAGAGAAATACACAAAATGTAGATTTATTAATACAATTTCCTGTTTTCGATAACATGCTCTCATACTTCATCTGTCCTTGACTGAGTAAGATACAAAAAAAGCCCCATCTGCAGTTGTTGTGAGGTTACAATTCAATAGATAATCCAATTATATGCCTTTCTGAAGCTAGGTCAGGATCACACACAGAACTGTATTGATTAATTTTAATGCTAGCACTGTCATGCCAGCAGAAGGGCAAAATACCAGTCGGCTACCACAGAGCAGGTGGGTTGCCATGTGATGTATTGCAGTGCTGTGAAGAAACCTCAGGCAGCTTCAGTGGTTGCTGAGTTATGTAGCAACTTAATCACCACTTTAACTTGTTGACACTGTGGTTACCTTTTCTCTGTACTGGTGCCTTGCATTGCTGTGCCTTTTATTGAAGAGTTCTGATGAATATCATGATTTGCTCGTGTTGGGAGAGTCTCAAAGGTTCAGAAGCAGTGAAAAACCTCAATCCTTTATGCTAAAGATGGAGTGAAATTTCAGCCTTGAGGTGCAAGCTTGTAATCCACTAATCTTCTGCCTGATATGAAAGGGTGCGGGTTATTTGACCAGTGCCTAAATTTCAAAAATGCCCTGAAATGTCTTATTCTTAGTTTTCATGATGGTGCCTGCCACTTGCCAAAGAGGAGTAGATTCCAGACACTTAACTTTCTTCTTATGTTTCCCTTTTTAAAAAGTTGCAGAACAGAAGCTGGAGGTGTTAATGATGTGAGAGCATTCACAGTTAACCTGCAAATCCCTCCTGCATTTGATAGGAATCATATCTGCATCTCCCACAAACTGCCTTAGCTATTAGGCAGTAGTCCATCGGAACAGACAGTATTTCCTCTCCTACTGTTGAAGGCTTGCTGATGTGTAGGAAAAAACATCAGGGCTCTTCTAATCTATCTGTCTGTTCCTCTCACTTCAACCTCCCACCTCAAATCACATCTCCTCTTTTTCCTTCTAATGCTTTTTGTCACTCGGTTTTGTGCTCTACCCTCCAAATGACACCGTGCACTTCAGAACATTATGTGAACAGAGTGCCAAGGAAAGAACCATGGTTGGAAGCAGTGATTCTGAAGCTGTAATTCTGGGAGTATCAAAGGTCTCTAAAGGCTTTTCTGAACTGATGTGAACAAGATGTCTTAAGAATTGGAAAAGAATAAAAAGTAGTGACTGAGGATGCGAGGAAGGAACTGTGATTTTCTCTGATTAAGATGTCTGTAGAATGAAATGTTGGCAGATTTGCTGTGCTGAAATAAAAGATTTGTTCCCTTATGCCTTCTCTTCTGGAGTTACAGGGTCATGGTGTACATTGCTAGAAGCTATCATCTGTGGTCTAACAAAGAACGCAGCTCCTCCATGGTTGATATCATCTACCCACAGTATCTGGAAAAGAATATTAAAACAATGAATGTTCCAGATAAGTGTTGTTAGCTGCCTATGGAAATGGCAGTGCTATGTACTGATATATTGCAGATCCATAGAAAACTACAGTATATTAACACTCTTTGTGGCAATGAAAGTGATTTAGCAGTTTTTTTCTGGGAAACAATTAGGGTTTTATTGTTTTAATAGTTAAGGACTCACTTTTAACTTTGAGAAGTTTGCTCGTAACTGAGCTTCATGGAATTCCTGATAGATTCTTTCAATAAGGGAAGATGAAATTACAGATTATATGAACCACGGAGAACCTTGTGTGCATACACACACAGAAATTTGTACGTGTGCGTATATGTGTGTGTATATATCTATATACACCCAGAGAAGTGTGTATTTTATAAATATCTCTCTATGTATCTGTATTTATACATATATTCATACACACACGCTCTTACATATACAAATGTGTGTTTTCCTCTTTCATATTATGGTCAGAGTTGTGCTGAAAGAATATTTTGCAAATATTTCAATGAGATAAATTTAAATTCGTTGACATTGAAGCTGAAAGAATTTAAAACAAAAATGAGAACATATTTACTATCTGAGAAGCGACGTTGCTTTGATAATGTTAGAGACTTGACTTTTTCACATCAAAATAAAGAGATATTTTAACATTTACTGTACATATAAGCAATACAGTATTTGATAGGTTATGTCTGCGGACTGTATGTGAAGTGTTTTGATTTAATCTTTAAATTCTGTTATGAAATAGTTTTCCTTAATGTTGAATTTTAGTAATTAAAATTCTTATTCCCTCTTACTACTTTTTCTACCTATAGTAGATTGTGAAAGATCTTTTGGAATTGTAAGCTATTCAGGATTGAGAACCTAGTATATATTTGATGAATTTCATGTGATGGACCTGAAGAATGAGTTCCTAGGAGAACTCAGATGATGGAATAAAGAACCTTTAATACTCTCTTTAATATTATGCATTATGACCTGTGCTCAGGAAAGTAATTTTTTAGGAAAAGGAAAAAAAAAAGAAAAAAGAAAACTAGAGATTGAGCACTAATTTCTGCTCATTATGCATCTCTTGCTTTCCATTCAAAACCAAATGGCCTCATTTTCTAGAGTGTCCAGCATGAATGGTTCATCAGGCTGTGGCTGTGAAATTCCACTCTGCCTGGTTGTTTTGCAGCATGAAGTTGGGTTATTACCTGTCTAATGTATTCAATCTCATGGGTTAAGGAAAGAGAAAGACGAGGGCTATAAGTTAATCACTGCAATCTCCTCTAGAGAAATAACCTGAGAAGTGTTGGGCTCTGCTACATGTCTGAAAACAGAAACAAATCTATGTGCGGAGATTAAAGGTGAGCGGGTTCAAAAACCCGCAGCTGTTTGCCAGAGAAAGTCCTGATTACAGCAAAGGGGATCCAGGTAAAGACCTTTTGTTACCCTCTGCTGTGGCTGTCAACTGTCTATCGTATCATAACTTGAAGGTAATCACTTAGAGTCTCAAAGATTAAAGTAAAAATCTTACATCAAAATCCAGCAGCTTTACTGAGAAATCAGAACTCTTAGGCACTGAATTCACTCGAACCAGACTGCAGTAGTCTTTATTGTCTGCCTGCAGGTTCAGACTAGCCTTGTTTTTTAAGGCAAATAAAGTTCTATTTGGGAAGACCTCTTTCTGGCAGAAAATCTTGTTCTTGTCCATTCCACCATTTGGATGTAAAGAAGTAGCTCCAGGTAAAACAATCAATTACTCATCTGCTTCAGTTTGGTTTTACTAAACTGTTTAGTTCAGTTTAGTTTAGTTTTTAGCTTAGTTTAGATTATTTTACATAATGTTCATAAGAGAAGGCATAATGATTATTCCAGATTCTCAAGATAAAATATACAAAATGGTAGGAAGAATATGATCTACTACAGACAGTTTATCTGCCAATTTTTCTCTGGCTAATGCAAATCTTTAAACCTCATGGTTGTGTGGCAAAACATCTGAACGTAGCCCTCAGTGGGTAAATTGTTTACCACTTTACATTAGATATTTTAATACATGTATTGGAGCCACTGTCTCATGTATCTCAGAAGGACCAGTAACATTCATTTAATTATTTATGTGTAGACATATCAAAGCTTTTTTAACTTGCTGATACTGGTTACTATGTTATGTTAGGCTTCAGTTTGTTGATTTTTGTTTTTGTTTTTGGGTTCTTTTGGGTTTTTTTTGGGTTGGGGTTTTTTAAATAATTGAATGTATGTCACCTGCACAATGGGAATTTATTTAAGAATTAGGAAATATTGTCCTTTAGAATTTTGTGCAACAGGGCTAATAGGACTCATAATGGAATGCAGATGGAAGAGCATTTTGGTATTTATGTAAAACTTATTATGGATATTTTAAGGGAATTGTTGCAATGTGTGAGGCTTACATATGGATTGGGGAGGACTGCTGTGGGGAAAAGAGAAGAAGGGTTTAAAGGACCCCATTGAGTGTATTCAATTTGCTTGTCAATGGAGCTGTCTGACAGAACCTTGTGCTTAATTAACACAGCTTTCCATATCATGGTTATATGATATATATGATACATAACCTATATCATAGGTTATGTAACCTGTTTTTACTGTCTGTGTGAATGATCTCTCCATCCTAAGTGTGCATGTGTGTGAACATGAATGAATCTAAAACTGGACTAGCCAGTGAGTAGGAAAAGAGATCTCAGTGCCACCAGCTGAAGTGAAACCATGAACCTCCAAGGGCCCACAGGTTTGTGCGTCCACAGCTGGGGAGACCAGAGGATTAGGGACTAGATACTGGATAGATTGAGTTTCTAGGCCAGCTACTGGAGGGATCAATATTGCACATGCACATATAACAGATGTGTTTAAGCGCATGTATGGTCACCCGGGGTCTTCTAGCCTTCATCCTTGATCAGCTGGAGAGGAGGAACAGGGTTCAGGCTGCCTGTTTGCGTTAGTGTCATGTGTTCCCTGCCTGCGCTGATCTGTGTGGTGTGTGAGAGTAAGGATTTATCTCTATCTGTTTGCTGCATAAGATGCTTTTATGCTTACTGGGAATGACTGCTGAACTTCGCTGCTGGCTGGAGATGGGCACATAGAGTGCAGCAAGTTTGCAGCTATCAGGCTGTGGGGTTTGGCAGTTTCTAAGAGAGAACTCCAGTCTGAGCTAGCAAAACCCTTTTTTAATTAAAAAAAAAAAAAAAAGCTTATGTGCTAGGATCTATTACTGCCAAACAGGATTAAACCTCCTGCTTGTAGATGGTGGTTTGTTCATATATCCACTAACATTTCTCTCTAATCCTTAGAGACTTTACTTAAGACTGCCTCACAAGCTATTTTCATAGAATAAGCAGACTTTGAAAAGAGCTGACAAGCAGAAGAATCACAAGTCGTAAACCATAAAGAATAGGAGGACTTATTTTAAGCTACCTTTTTTTTTTAAACAGTAGAAAAAGCAATACTTCTGCTTCTTTATGTTTGATATTATAGCAGTGATCACTTTGCTCTTAAAAATTATTACTGCAGCTGAGGAAATGACTAGCACAGGTTCATTTTTTTGGGAGGGTTTTGGAGGTGGGATGGGAGTCTGCATGCTAAACTCTAGGACCTAATTTACGTGTTTCCTAGGGCTAGAGACAGTTCATGTTCCCATGAAACTGAAAAAAGTTAAATTGCTTTTTGTTTTGAAGTACAGTTGTACTTCTCTTGCTCTACCTTCACCCAGACATTGACATTACTGGGCCCAGAGAGATGGCACATGTTCCAAGGACTGCTGAAGACAACGCCTCTTCTCAACTTAGTAGCAGATTAGTCTGGCTCCTGTAGAGAGGTAAAAGAACCTTGCTGTGTTCACAATGCAGAGGATTCTACTAGCTGTGCCTTTTTGTTTAATGTGGTGCTGTAGAAATTCACTGTAGATTATATGAACTTGTATAATTTTAAAGCTCTTCTAAATCTTACCTACAGTGCTTCAACTCACAGTATGTGTGTACTCATTCGATGTGGTGCTCTCTGGGTTATCTAACCAATGGATCTAGTTTATTAAGCAAAAAAGAAAATGAACCAGGAAAAATATGGTGTTAAAGAAAGCTTTGCTAGATGATACAGAGCAAAAGGAGAACAGCCTTAGCATGGCCTGGAGCCCCTGGTCCTGCTCTCTTCTCAGCACTTCTGTGCCCAGCCCTTTCAAATGCCTTGCCTTGGTCCCCTACAGAATGCCATTGTTGTGTGCCTTGGTTTTTCCTTTTGGCTGATTCTTTGGGACCTACCCAGAGGAACATGCCTTTTCCCTTTTGCACAATCACAGGTCTGAAGGCAACATGCTTTCCAAATGAAATCTCTCTTTGTAGGACTAATTACCTTGCATGAGAAGTCAAAAACATAGTTTCTCAATTTCTCATTCCTGCAGCATACTGGTTCCCACCACTTCAAAGAATAGAAATGTTTATAATGGTTCATGTAAATGTGACAGGTCCTGGGCCAACACAGCCCACCACTTGCTGAAAGTTGGTTAGGCTGTCAAGTGTGATACCATGCTCTGAGCTTCCCAGTCTGTGTACTTTAACTCTGCTGAGTGTTTCCTCTTCCTTCAACCTTGCATTTGTCTAGTCACAGTTTTCTTGCCTAACATCTTCCTGCCCATAAAATTATTAACTAAGAAGTCATGATCTTCTTTTCATTAATCTCCCAGTTTCTCTTCTATCAGGCTCACAATAATATTTTTTTTCTTTTTAATTTTTTGGCACTGATCTAATTCTTTCCCCTCCACTGCCTCCTATAGTTTTCTTAATTTTGTAGTCAAATCAGATGGTTTCCTAGATCATTGAACTTTTCTGCTTTGAGGAGAAACTGGTTGCCTCTGATACTAGAGGTAGACCAGACTCTTTGGTCTTATTTTTTTCTCACCCAGGTAATTCCATAAAGCATCCCTTCAGCAGCTTCCAAGCTGAAAGGGTCAAGGTTTCCATGTGGATGGATAATGTAAGGTCTGTTTGGTCTTAGAAACTCTCTTAAAGTTTTCTCAGTGCTTATAGAGTATTTCATTATTTTAAACATTGAAATTGAAATCACAGCACATAGAAAATTTTAACTGGAATTGTTCTATTTGTTGAAGTAGTAAGTAGCTAAATCCCACATTTTTGTAATAGAAAATGTTGCAAAACTGAATCTTCTGATCTCTTACAGTCTTGCAGGAGCTGTAATTCCATATTTGTTTAATTCTCAGCTGGATTCAAAATTCTAGACTGAAGTAAGTTCTCTGAGGGGCAGGTAACTATTACTCAGCTAAAGTGTCAAGGGAAGACAGGTTGTAACAAACAGGAAAAAAATAAAAACTGAAAAAAATCCAAATCACTGACAGTTGCTGCAAAGGACATCTGTCTTTGAATGGGGGAAAAAGTTGCTAATTTGAGACACAAGCTTACTGTGATCATTTAGGTAATTACATTAAATTACAGTTAATGTAAGTAATTATAGTTATTTAGTTATGACATAATTCAGCACAGTTAGACACAGCCATGAGACGTGTTTGCTGTCTTGCCCACAGAGAGGGAATACACTCACACAAAGTGTTGTCTGCATCTTGTGTGAGCCACTGCATCCAAATCTGGCGCAGTGCTATTCACACAGCTAGGAAGCTCATGGAATGACAAGTGATAGAAATACGAAAAGGAAGTTATGTGCCTTGCCTTCTAGCCAATGAAGGTCTGTCCTGGAAATACTTTCTCTCACATTATATCTGATGGTATTTAAAATTCCTATGTGCTACTCTGCTTTTTCTTCTTTCCTCCAAACTATTATGCCACAGCATAATATTTCCCCTTATCAGGATATTTTTTCTAATACTCATTCAATGTTTTAATTTTCAATAACATAATTATATGGCTTTTTTTTCCTAATTATAGCTGCTGTTTTTCTTATCTGACTAAACCAGAGAGGATTATTTTCTTCTTATTTCTGTGATGTGATGCCTCAGTCAGAATTGCATTGCCTTTTTTGTTTCCCTGCCATATTATATAGTAATCTAATTTATTCCCAATTAAAAGATTCGTGACTCTTTTGGGATCAGTGCCTTTCAGGTGCTTGTCACCCAGAGGCTAATAGTTGAATTATTTTTCCCACATGTATTAAAATCTAACCCTGTAGAGAGACTTTCATAACTGCTTGTTTTTATTCTTTGTGAGTATTCTTATTGGAGCAGATAGGCCTACTCAGAGTGCATAAGAACATACTTGTGATATCAGACTTTTATTAAAATTAATCTTGATTAAAAGTAAAAATGGTGTCATAATATCAGTTTCTTAGTATCTTAATGCTTTGATGAACAGGTGTTCATATTTCGTCTTAGTTAAATATGTTATATCAAGAATTTCTGAATAACACCAAAATGAATTGTTTATTATGTATTGCTTTAGCCTAAGAATGTTTTATGTCTCTCAAGGCATTTTTATTTTCTTGAAATGAGAATGTAAATTTAGAGTTCTAACTAAAATTCTGCTTGTGTTTTTTAAGGAAGTTAAAATAATTTTTTTCCTCTTCATGCATTATTTAAAGCAGCCAGATGCTTTGAGTATTCTGGTTGCCTTTGGAAGGAAACTAACATTTCTAATTTAGGTTTATAATTTAAAATGAAATATCTAGGTCTTTCATAGTTAGTGTACTTTATTGCTTTCTGTCTGATTAAACACATTAGACTGAATTATCATTATAACTCCCCAGTTTGGGTCTCTCTAATGTTCTAGACTACTTTGTTGAGATATATTGTCTTCATTGTCTCTAAGAACTGTCATTTCTCAGCAGCTTGGGAAAGTTTAGTATTTTGGCCCCATTTCTTTTTAAATTCTTTTCTTGCTAAAACCTTTTGGTATGCACTGGCTCTTTCACAGTTATTGGATTCAATATCTGTGGCCCATGTTACACAACAGAATTGAATCTGTTCTAGCAATGGTGACCCTCTTCTCTAAATCTCAGAGTTTATGTAAAATTGGTTTATAAAGAAGTGTGTCTGCTCAAATCCTGATTCACCCATTCATCCTTGCTTTGCAAATCTCTAAAATGTATGTATAGTAGAATGTTTGCTGAATAGACAAAGAAGAAAGGATTTACTTATGTTTTGTTGTGCTGCTTTATAAGAAAATCTAGAATAGCTGAAGGTTAACAAATAAGGGAATCTTGGGAATTTTGCTAGTTCTTTGGAGTGTCTCAGCTTTTACTTCTTGAAACACTTTGGATGACAAGGTGAAGAATATGACAACAGGAAATTGAACAAGTTAGGTAGCAGTGTAAGAGATACAGATTTAATCTCTTTCTTCTGACCTGTTTGCTGGATTTTTCATTCTACCAACTCTGCCTATGGAAGGAAACACATTTTTCATCTTCTGTTCTCTTTGGAATACCTCAATCAAGTGAGATTTCTCTTTCAAACATTCTTGTTTTTCTACCCATGCCTATGTGGGTTCACTCTAGGGAGACTCAGCATTTGGTATTTTCCAGAATATTCTTTCAACTTCCAAATGTCCATGTCAGATGGAGTCACGGATGTCTCTGCATTTAATAGCTCTTGGTGATTTTTTTCCCATTATGTCGTCTTGTTAGTTTTCAGCCTACCTAGATTTTTGGCATTGGTGACCCTAAGTAGCAGCAAAGTCTTCACCATGGGGTAAAACAGAGAAGATAAAGGAAGGTCGTTTATTTCTTCTAACACCTCCAGTTTAAGCAAGCTCTTCTCTTTCTTGAAAAAACTCTTAGTTTCCTCTCTAGGGTGCTAGTACCTCATCTTTTGGTACAATATTAACATTCAGTTCTATTGCCATAGTCTTTACTAGAAACACACCCACACTGTCACACATCACTTCCTCAAGAACTACTCACACAGAACTTGCCATGCTTTGGTGCCCAGAATTCAAATTCAATCAGATCTGTCTGTCCAAATTTTTTCATATCAGATTGAAAACCTTGGTCTATCAGCTGCTGGATGAATTCTCCTGAATTCAGGGCAGCTGAAGGAGAAATGAGAAAGCTGCTGGCCCTCTTAGAGACCAGATTATGTCACTATAAATTCAAATACCATCACTTCCTTCCCAGTTCATAACTGTCTCAGTGAACAGGCAAACTGAAAGTGGAATTTGCTTTTTATTATTCCAAAAATAGCTATATATGGATGTTTTAGGTCCTGCTCGCTTGGGCAGAGCTGCCCAATTTTAGGCACTTAGCCTAGAACTGTTGTCACTGGCCTCTCCTTGGTGTTTCAAGCAGAGTTAGTTAATCTGCTCAAAGAACCTCTTCTATTTAGACTTCTCTTTCAAATTATTCTGTAGAAGCTTGCCTTTTCCTACTGACTTTAAAGAGAGAGTGAGGAAACTGAAAAACTAACTTGAACATTAAAATCTGTTCAGTAAAATCAGGCATAAATAAGTGTAGGCAAAGGAGGACATGAGATGTTGAGCATGGCAGAGTATGGGGAGCTTTCAAATGCATTATTTATCTGATCTAGGTTGCTAGTTATGGGGTGTAAGTCTAGTTGTAAAGTAATGACTAAAGCTGGCTCTGAGATTTTTGTGTCTTAGCTCATGACATGATGTCTGAAGTCCTTCATCTTTTCTGCTGTGCAGTCCAGAAGGGATCTATCTTCTTAGCATACATTTGAAATATTTTAATCATGTATAACTTTGTTCTCTGCTCCCAGCAAAACATCATGTGCTCTTCTTTACTGCACTTGTAGATAAAAACTTCTTTGAAAGCAGAGCCCTCCTTGTTTGCTGCTGTCATACTTTGATATTCTAATCTCAATTCTTCCTCCTTTAGCCTTTTAATAATTCATTATAATGTAATTTATAGGTGGTAGCAAAAAAGTGAGATCATAGCACAATGACAATTTAGAAAGTTAATTACTATTCATTCACTGTACATTAAGTCTACTGAAAGAGCAGTATACTGGATTGATTGTTCTCTCTTAATCTGCATAGGAGAAAAAGTTTAAGCAAGTACATTTGAGCCTTGTTCTGACTTTCAGCATCATAGCATAAATTAACTGTACCACGTGATGCTGTAGATGGTATATGTACTATTTTTATTGACACAGTTTTTTGCTCTTTAGCATTAGTTTTCTTATTGCCCTTTAAAATCACTGGGCAATTGGTATGAAAAAAGTAAAACACTCAAGCACACAGAGAGACATTTTTAATGGGATGTGTTTTTTTCCAAGGACAAGCTGATCAAAGCCACTGAGAAAGAAAACTTTGAAATTAGGTGCATACCTCAAACCAAGAAGGCAATAATTCTGCAGTTGCCTGGTGATGTTGGCAGGAGAAGGCATGGAGCTTATTTCTTTCTTAATTATATCTTTTCTCTAAATAGCTAAAAACTTGATATTGTTCATCTGTGAGTGTCTCAATGAAAAAGCTCTCCTGTCAAGGGAGAGGATAGCTGGTAAATAGAGAAGAACTGCAGTGTAATTTTGTGATATAAGAAAATGTAGTACCTAAAAAATATGACTCAAAAGCTAACAGCAGAAAGATAAGCATTATTTCAGTTTTTTTTATAAAGTTATGCAAACCATTATTTTTGTGTTTATAAGGCCTCTGCACCTTTTACTTTTTGCTGTACTATTGCTATTTGGTGCTTCTGGTCACTGCTATAGCCAGCTGAAAAGCTGCCTGATGGAAAAGACCTGGGGGTGCTGGTTCACAGCCAGGTGAACATGAGCCAGCATGTGACAGGAAAGCCAGCGGCATCTTGGCCTGTATTAGCAATAGTGTGGCCAGCAGGATCAGGGCAGTGATTGCCCCTCTCTGCTGGTCACTGGTGATGCTGCTCTTGAGTCCTGTGTCTAGATCAGCCCACTGCAGGGACACTGAGGTGTTGGAGGGAGTCCTGAGAAGGGCAATGAAACTGATGAAGGGTTTGGAGCACAAGTCTTATCAGGAGTGACTGAGGGAGCTGGGGATGGTTAGCCTGGAGAAAAGGAGCTCAGGGGAGATCACATTTGTTTTGGGCAGAAAATGTGGCATGCTTGTTTTGTGTAAAGGTACACAGAAAGAGAGTGTCCACTCCTTCAAGGATCTAGTTAAGGACTTTTTCAGTGAATAAAAAGGGATAGAAAGAAAAAGAGAAAGTTAGCTACTGGGACCAGTGGGGTCTCATCATTAGGTACTGTAATGAACGTGGGACTTCGAATTCTCCCCACTGGGATGGGAATGGTGTGTGTGTCCTGAGAACCAGATATAGGGATACAGGCATGAGAGAGGTGAGTGGGGGACTCAGTGCCAGCAGCTGGATCAGGACTGCAGGCTACAGCCTTTGTGCTGAGTGTCATCTCCTGGCGCTGTCTGTACCTGCCCCAAACAGTGTGTCTGGGATGTGTGTGTGCATTTCCCCATAAAACCCATGGAGCAGCTGGAAAGCAGAGGGGCCTTGGGTCTGGGCAGAGGTATCAGCTAAATGGAGGGTCTCTGCTGGTATCTGGGAGGTCCTGCCATTGTCAGGGGCCCAGGGGACAAGTGTGTGAGTTCTGTGTGTGTGCCGTGAGCCCCCAGTGACACCAGCCCCTGAGCCAGGGACCCACGGGATGGGTAAGGAGGGCCAGGATCTCGACAGGGCTGTTGGCCAGGCAGAGGGGCCATGCTGGTGCTCAGGCATCTGGCAGTGTGTCTGTGCTTGTGAACTGGGCAGTGTGGGGTGTGTGCTGCACTTGTGACCTTCTGCCTCTGCCTGCTCAGCAGAGGAGGGGACGTGTCCCTGTGTGCCCGTGTCTGGTGTGAGTCCTGAGTGTGGGGGCTGTGCCTCGTCTGTGGCTCTGTGTGTGCCCATCTCTGTTTGTGTCCTCTGTCTTGATTTTATGTGCTCAGCTTCACTCGTGGCTGAACCTACAAAGGGGGACTGCAGAAGACACAATTTTTAGCTTGGCAAGATCCCAAGTCTCTGGGATGCTGGGCTGGGCTCCAGCAGCCAGACAGGAGGGGTCTTGAGCCAGGGTGGCTGGAGGAGGTGACCACTCTTAACTTCCCTTAACACTACAAGGCTTGTGTTTGTACAGGCTAAGCCAAATCTATTGAGCGCAGATCAGCAGAACCTGTATGGAGACACTTGTATTTCCTCCCCCTCTTACTTCAAGTTTTGAGCAGGAGGAAAACTAAGGTGGTCTTTCTCAGGCAGATCTCCACTTCTGGGTTGAGCAGCAACAAAGATAGGAGCTGAGGTTTGGGCCAAGTTTGTTTCTGTCTGAACACTATGATCTTCTGCTTTACATAGGGCCCTCCAGACAACCTCCAGAAGGAAGAGTGCTCTTGTTTTCCAATAGAGATTACTTAAAAACTGTCTGGAATTACTATTCATGAGCTTCATCTCTGGGGTGGTCAGCTGATAGTGTGATCTGATTTGTTGGCCAGCAGCATTGACAGTAAACATCTGGGAAAATGCTTTGTGGGCTGGTCTTGGTCTGCTATCCACACTTCTGTCACCCCTGCTCTGCTACCTTAGGATTAGGAGCTCATATTCAGTAGAGTAACTCAACTCATATATAGTTGAGTATGTCTCAAGTGAGACTATCATGAGGAATGGAACTGTCAAAACATTTTCTTTAAAAATTAAGTTTCTTTTTCATCTTTGAACATCCAATTGCTGCTAGAAAGACATTTCTGCTCTCTTGCCTTATGTACATGTAGTAGTTTTGGCACAGCAAACTTTAGAACACCATATATTTTTCCAAGAAGCTGCATGAAGAACTAAGTTTTCTTTTTTAATTTTTTTTTTTCATAAAATTAATTACCATCTCCTTAAACTGCTTTTTATCCAGCACCTGAGTGAGAACATGCTGCAGCTGGAAATCTGAAAAAGGTCATTTAGCTGAAACATTTGTTGATAGTTGTTTGGGGATATTTTTGTGATACTTAATACTCAATATCTAACAAATAAGATGCAACCTTATCATATGAATCTGCCAGAAGTGAAAGTCCATAGAGAAATAAGAAACAGAGTTGTAGTAAGTGAATCATCTCTTTGTCAGACAGTAAATTAATTGTTAAAATCTTTTACAGACTGCTGGAGGTGTCTAGCACCTGTATCCTTCAGGATGTTTCAAGGAAACTCATTTCTTCAAAACAGCCCTTATAATTGCCCCTTAACTCAAAGATACTTAGAGCATGCTAAATTGTTCTAAAAAGAAAAAAAGAACAGGAGGTAAAGGAAAAAAGAAAGGAAAGAAAAAAGGAGAAATATTATAGGAGAGCAAGCAACTTTGAAGTCTTTGGCTTTCTTTCAAGAAGAGATTAAACTTTCATCAAAGAATTAACACATTGATGGGGCACTCTGTACAGCTGAAGCATAAAGAATATATTAATAGTACAACAATTTGTGATCTGCACAAATAAGGCAACAACATTTTTGCATTTTCTCCTGTGTTGGCAGAGAATGTTGCATGAATTGCTTCATTAGTATGCATTGTTGAGTGAACTGATTCCCTTGTGTAGCTGTAGACTGTCACTGGCAGCCACAGGAGGTCTAGAAAATTATACAAGTATGGGTCACAAAATGATTTTTAATTAAATGTGGCAAAACCCAAGAAATCTAAGTTTTTTAGGTAAGTAATATCATTCTATTGATAATGCAATGGCGCTTCAAATTTCAAAATATTTTGCCTAGAAATTAATGTTTTCAATCTGCTGAAATATCTATTAAAGCAATGTAGATATATTTAGTTCTTTCTGAACTTTCATATTTAGAGGTTCCTTTTCTTGCAAACAAAAAAGCCTTTGATTTCACAATATTTGTGATACTTCTCTATGAACTTTCTTGAGAACTGCATGTCCTGTGCCTGCCCATGTCTATTTATTCTGCTTCTAAAGTTGTCCTTCCTGAGTTAGTCTTTTGATGCATTCCTGTGGCAGTTGCTTTTGAGAATTTGTTAACAAATATAAATATGAGTCATCTAGAAAAGAACAAGAATCCATATGGCATATAAAATTTTGAGTAACAATTCTTCCAGGCATATTTTAGCACTTTATGCTGATATGATGTGCTGACTGTTACTTCTAATCAGTATTTCAGAACTTTTCTAACCTAAGCCAGGGTGAAGTTCATGTTTAAACCCCTGCCCTTAGGACTTTTGTTCAGGTATGTATATATAATTATATGTGTGTGTGTGTGTATATATATATATATGTATATACCTACATGTAAGTATGTGCATATATATATATATTATATATATATACACACACACACATATATATGTGTATCTGTGTATCTTTAGTGAAGGGAAAGATTTTTAAAGGACTGCCTTATTCCTATTCAAATTCACTATGAACTTTTCTTTTGTCATTATATTTCAGCAGGAGAAGGCATAAGGTCTCAGGCTGACTTTGCAATTTAAAATTAATCACGTACTTTTAAGAGCTGAGGTATAATCATACATCTGATTTTTCTTCTTTCATCACATTGATTTTCCAGATAGAAATTGATTATGTAAATCAAGTACTTCAGCTTATTGGTTCATATCAGTATTTTTATTTAATTTCTCCTTGCAGCATTTAAAGGAACATTTTATGAATCTGCAGTGAAAACTGTACCTTCATCACCCTTAATTTTCCACACAATCAGCGTTGCTGAAATACAGTAATGCACCACTTCCTATGACTAATTTTTGCATGGAAATGTGTCCTACTGTGGTCATGCATCTACACTCTTAGACAGATACAACCAATGTCAAGAATTCCACTAGACCGTGCTCTGTCAATTGGTATCTGTCAATCTGTCAGCTGAAGCTTGAAACATGACTGAATGTGCTCTGTGATGTGGATCTGTAAAACACATTAGCAATAGTTTACATTCAGTATTTGCAGCATTCTCAGTCATTACAGTGTGTGTTGTTGAACGCATATTAAGAATAATGTGTTATGCTCAGCTAACTTTTAACATACTGGTTGACATTCCCTCCACTCCAAAAAACTTTCTAAAAGCTGCTGCCTTTTCTTTCTTTGACACGATATAAAATACAAAATGCCACAACCTATCTTCACAAAATGTTACAGGTTTGATTTAGGGTCTCAAAAGCTACACACACTCTGTGTTTCTCAGGAGGTTTGTAAAGAGTACCCAGCCTTTAGGAGGAGGTTGTCACTTTAATTTATTGCTATCTAAAGACTGACTGCATGGTAGTTTATGCAAATTGTGTCGGCTTCAGTCCTGCTCCCAGGGGACAGATACCTGCATCATAAAACTGCCTCAGCAGTAGTTACTGTGCATGTTTGATGAACTTCTTGCATGTACAGAGTGTAGAAAAGCAATATTCTGTGAGCAGTTCTAAAAGCGAGGCTTCAACACCCTCCTGGAAGTGGTTCCCTCAAAATGGATTTGAGACACATTTAAGAAAAAACATGGGAAGCGTTCATTTCCCTGTACTTGTCTGACACCTTTCAGGGGTGGGTAGTCATTTTGTTTTCTGCAGCTGACAATCCACACTTTTAAGTACATCTATTTTGATATGGAATAAGAAGACACTGACAAGGTGCTTGAGTGCTTGGATGCTCATTGTCCATGCTTCCCAACCCCTCACCCTTCAGTGACTCCCTTGGCCACCTTTGTCTGGGTCGAATCTGCTTTTGGGAAGGTGGGGACCTGGGCTAGCCCTGAGCAGAAGGCATATGATCTCTCTGTTACAAACATCTGTGTGACCAGAAATCAAGCTGTAGTGATTAAAAACAAAGAGCCACTGGCACTTCAATGACACTCCTCTAAATGCACCTTTCCTATTTCTCTGTAATCTTTTGCAGAGGCTGCAGCTGCTTTTTGCATGGGTACCGTATTCTAAGCTCCCCAGAGGTTCTAAGATCCCTCAGTCCTCTTAGTGCCAATAAATATGATCATCAACCAGTCTCATAGGATGAAAATATAACAGCAGCTGCCTAATGCTTTGGAGATTTCTTCCCCTTCTCTGCCACCATGCACTTTAGGTCACTAGAGAGCTGGGAGTAAGCTTGACTTCTCTATCCAGTGCTCACAGATTTTGATGTGTTGCTTTAACTCTGAAATTTTCACTGTTCTGCTCGTCTAATTTTAATTTTTCAATTTCCAGCCTCCTGTCATTTGTTTATTTCTGGGCTCTGTTAGTCTAGTTTTCATTCCACCATGGAATTCCACCCCACTGTACGGTTTTTCTGGTGGGCTTAAACATGTCTTGTAGCAGCTTTTTGTCTACATTAAGTCCTCATAATTTCTAGGCAGGTTACAGTTGTTATTAATAAGGGATTTTTTCTGTTGTACCATTTTGATCATCAAATAATCACAGAATTACCGCATCATTGAGAGTTTGGGGTTGAAACATGTTGTAACCCAATACCCTACTGCTTTAAGAATGGTACATCCCTTAACCCTGTAACCCCTGCAAGACCAATGGATTGACCCCTGCGATGGGATTGGCCTGAAGCCAAGGCTGACCCCTCCCCTTTCCTGACCCATAGAAAAACCTGTGCCCAGGTTTGGAACTTCCTCTTTTTATCCTCCTCTCCCGCTCTACTCACATGGAAGCGTAAGAATAAAACAGGATATCAACCCTGGGAGAAAGAGCCTCTAATATCTCTTCTGTTCTACATGAAACAGCATCCCAGGCCAGCTCTGCAGGATATTTGAGGTACAGGGCCAGGCCCCCAGGGTGCTGTTTCAGTTGACGCCCGGCCCGTGGACCTTTTTTAATTAAAATCCACGTGAGAGGCTGTGACCCTTGAAGGGTTAAGAAGCCGACGGGAAACCCAACTACCCTGTGGGCGAAACTTGCTTTCTAGCAGGTCTAGCTTAAGGGGACGGAATCGGTAAATCATCCAACCCAAGGGTGATCGGTTTCAGGAGCAGATTACAAAGTACAGTTTTTCAGCTCCTTGGTACTTTGCAGAGATTGGTAAGTATAAATTTTTCTCCGTGGGGAGGGGGATTTTGAGGTGCTTTCTCTGTAACATCGAGGTGCGGGGTGCTGGGCTGCACAGCGTCCTCCCTGGGGGTTTGGAGCTGTATGCAGGCAGAGACGCTGGTGGGGGTAGCAAGGCCGCCTTGAAACAGTTTCTGCCGTGTGTACAGTATCACGCCTGACAGCTGATTTCAAAGAGAGGCGCCGTTTTTGCTGCAGCCTGTGATTCTCTGTGGGGGGAGGTGCCAGCTTTGCCGGCAGCTAGCAGCCTTCTCTTACTGTGTTTTAACTGTGCTTTGTAGTGAGATATTAGAGTAAATTGCTGTGAAAAATATGGGTACACAGCAATCCACTTTGCAACAGAGCGTGGCTTCACAAATTAGAGAACTTTTAAAGATTGCAAATGTGATTGTTACTAACAGAGAACTAGATAGGTTTGCTAGGTGGCTGTCTGTAGAAAGATCTGATCTTAATTTGGCAGATATGAATTCGGTTTTATTTTGGAATGAAATTGGAGATTTATTAACTTTAAAAGTCGAAAATGGGGATAAAAAAGCCTTAATGTTCATCCCAATATTTTTGCAAATTAGAAAACTGTAACTTCAAACAGAAAATAACAGCCAGCCACAGCAAACTGCTTCAGAGGCAACCAGTTCTTGTATCTGTCCCTCTGCATGTGTTATTCCCTCTTCACCTAAGAAATCTGACTCCTCTGTCTCTCTAACTCATGCTGACAGCCACGTGTCTTTTACTACTGAGGCTGAAAGCAGACCCCAACATGGCTCCAGCCACATGGCATTAAACTCTTCTTCCTCCCATAATACTCCTTCTCCCCTGCTGACACCCTCAAACCCCTCCCCAAACTCATCCTCGCCTCTGGGTATTCAGGACTGTTCTTTATCTGACCGAGTTTCGAAATCCCCTCCCCCAAGCTATCAGGCTAGCACAGAGGGGGGTGGGGGTGGGGGTACTGGTTCTACAGGTTTTACACAACCTCCCTCTGAGATAAGGGCCTCGGCACCGCCCATCGCTCAGGACACTGTCTCTGTGGAGGCACATAATCAACAGATAACACAGCCCAGAGCAGAGGGAGGAATAGAGCCCATCCCTAAAACCCTGGATCTGGAAACCCAGATACCGTCTGTGGCTCCTGTCATTTATATGGGTAGGAAAAATGGCAGGAGGACATATCAGCCACTGACATACCAAGATAAAAAGGAAATTTGTAAGGTTCAAAGAGAATTTGGCAGACACAGTGAAATGTTTAAAGGATTTTTAAGAGCAACATTTAGTTCTAATGAGATGGTACCCAATGATATTAAGGATTTATTCAGATGTTTACTTTCAGCTTCGGAATTCGAATTGTGGGAAAGCATTTGGAAAAGATCTTTAAGAGTACTTTAGCAGGAACTACAACAAAGCCCAGAAAGTGCAAAAGATGAGGATGATAATGATATTACACAGGAACTTCTCTCAGGTGATGGGGAGTACCAAAGCCCTGATAAACAAGCACGTTTATTAACTAAATTTGTTTTGGATAAGATCTCTCTAGCAGCAGAAAAAGCTTTCCATCAATTACCTACTGCTGAAGTTACAGGTAGTTATGTTAATATTAAACAGTTTCCTTCAGAAAGTTTCTTGCAGTTTCTGGATCGCCTCCGTGCACAGGTGGAGAGACAAGTCTCGGACCCAAAGGTGCAGGCAGAGCTACTAAAGGAGATGGCTCAGAAAAACGCTAATGAAGCATGTCGCAGGGTCATACTTAGTCTTCCCCTCGACCCACCACCTAGCTTAGCACAGATGATAGAAGCCTGCACCAGAAAAGCAGAACTGTTCAGTGCACCAGAGAGGAATCCAGGACCAGCACAATCAAGATCTGCAGCAGCTATGACACCAGGACCAAGGAAGCAACCGGTACCACCACAGCAGCTGCAGCACATCACCTGCTTCCAGTACAAGAAAACAGGACACTATGCAAGGGATTGCCCACACAGCCAGAAACAGAAGAAGACCAACAAACGAAAAAACTAGGTGTACAGCGCGTACCCGCCATAAATACCATAACGCGCAAAGATATAAATACTGCGGGTTCCACACGGGAAAAAAACCTCTCTCTTTAAAACTAAGGGGGAGGACGGGACAAATGGTGTGGGGATTAATGATAGCATAAATGTTAAATATTCAATTGGCAAGGGTTGGACGCCTTTTGGTCGTCTCAATCTTAAGACCACTAAAGGTGTTTGTTTTATGTCAACAGAGTGGACAGCGATTACAGTGGATCTGTCTAGCACTTCACTGGACCTGACGCTGTTGCATTTGGAACTGCGCTGTGAGTATTTAGTTATGGGGGACACAGCACACACACCCTTGGAGATGGAATTACTTCCATTATCCAAGAAGGAAAATGTCTCAGGTTTCGTTCTCTTAGCATGCTGCTCACAACCACCTTATTACCTGAATGAGGGGCAAATCCTGGCCCAGGCCATCCCTATTCCAAAGGAAATCACAGCAGAAGGAAAATCACCTGAAGTCTATTGGGCAGAGATGGTGGGTGAGGAAAAACCCTCTGTGGCATGCAATCTGACCCATGGTTCAGACCATCTCCATGTGGAGGGGGTGCTGGACACAGGGGCAGATGTGACGATCATACCCGAAAGTATGTGGCCGTCACAATGGGAATTACAACCCGTGGCAGGCAAAATCCAAGGTATAGGAGGAATCAAATTGGCAAAAATATCAAAAAGCATCGTGCAAATTGAGGGGCCGGATGGAAAAATAGCTAGTGTCCGTCCCTTTGTTACAGACTGTAAGTGCCCCCTGTGGGGAAGAGATACCATGTCTCAGTGGGGAATGAAAATGGTAATCCCCAAAAATTCTCAGGATTTTTTAAAGGTGACCACTGAGGAGCGCCCTGCCCACAAATTGACATGGTTAGATGATTCTCCAATCTGGACAGCTCAGTGGTCGATGAGTAAAGAAAAACTCAAGGTGCTGGAGGAGCTTGTAGCAGAACAATTGGCAAGAGGACACATAGAAAAAACTACAAGTCCTTGGAATTCCCCGGTATTTGTAATTAAGAAACCAGGGAAGGACAAATGGAGATTGTTACATGATCTCCAGGAAATAAACAAAATTTTAGCAGACATGGGGTCACTTCAACCAGGGATGCCCTCTCCAACGATGCTCCCTCAAAATTGGAAATTGGCAGTTTTAGATATTAAGGACTGTTTCTTTCAAATCCCTTTACACCCAGCAGATGCTCCACGGTTTGCCTTCTCTGTTCCTACCATCAACAGAGAAGCCCCAGTGAAGCGCTACCACTGGAAAGTGCTCCCTCAAGGGATGAAGTGTAGTCCTTTCATATGCCAGTGGTATGTGGCCTCATTGCTGTCTCCAGTGCGTGGTCAGAGAAAGGAAGCTATCATCCTACATTATGTAGATGACTTGCTTGTGTGTGCCCCCGATGACTTTATACTCCAACACACGCTTGACCTAGTGGTTAAGGTTTTAACCTCTGCTGGATTTCAATTGCAGGAGGATAAAGTCCAAAGGATGCCACCTTGGAAGTACCTGGGCCTGGAAATCACTGCAAGGACCATTGTTCCTCAGAAATTGGACATTAATTGTAATCCAAAGACCTTAGCAGATCTCCATTCCTTGTGTGGGTCTTTGAATTGGGTTAGACCCTGGCTAGGCCTCACTAATGAGGACCTAGAGCCCCTTTTCAATTTATTGAAGGGGGAGAGAGAGCTGATTTCTCCCAGGGAACTGACCCCAGAGGCAAAAACTGCAATCGAAAAGGTACAGAAAGCTCTAGCAGAAAGGCAGGCTCATCGCTACAAGCCTGAACTGCCTTTCAAATTCATAATTCTGGGAAAACTACCACACTTACACGGTTTGATATTCCAGTGGATCGAGGGGCAGAGAGATTCGCTCTTAATCATAGAGTGGGTCTTCCTCTCCCACCAAAGATCCAAAACCATCACTAAGCCACAAGAACTCATAGCTCAGCTGATTCGTAAGGCAAGGATGAGACTGTATGAGCTGGCAGGTTGTGACTTCACATGCATTCACCTTCCAGTCAAACTCTCTGAGGAAGGAAGGAACTCTCCTGAGAGGCTGACAAAGGAGATGTTCGAGCACTTGCTCCAGAGCAATGCCAGTCTCCAGTTGTCTCTGGACAGCTACAGTGGACAAATATCAGTCCATGCCCCATCTCACAAGCTGTTCAATGAGGAATTCCACCTCATTCCTCGTGAGAAGAGGAGTCGGAGACCACTCAAAGCTCTCACAGTGTTCACAGACGCTTCTGGGGCTTCCCACAAGTCGGTGATGACTTGGAGAAATCCTCAGACTCAGCATTGGGAAGCTGATGTTGAGTTTGTGGAGGGTTCGCCTCAGGTAGCTGAACTGGCTGCAGTGGTAAGAGCTTTTGAGAAGTTCTCAGAGCCAATCAACTTGGTAACAGACTCAGCTTACATAGCAGGGGTAGTGTCCAGGGCGGAGCAGGCAGTAATCAAAGAGGTTGACAATGAGCAACTTTTCAGGTTGCTGTCAAAATTAATCTACCTAATTTCTCATAGAGAACATCCGTTTTATGTGATGCATGTGAGGTCACACACCGATTTGCCAGGTGAGATCGCAGAAGGGAATCGTCAGGCAGACTCCCTTGCCACCCCAGCAGAACAAGCACGCCTCCCAGACATTTTCCAACAGGCAAAGCTGAGCCACCAGCAGTACCATCAGAATGTGCCAGGTCTGATCCGTCAGTTCAAGCTAGCACGGAGTCAGGCTCGAGCCATTGTGGCCACCTGTCCCAGCTGCCAGCTCCAGGCCATGCCATCGCTAGGTGCAGGGGTTAACCCCCGAGGCCTTGGCAGCTGTGAGGTGTGGCAGACAGACATCACACACATTCCCAGTTTTGGTCGCCTCAAATATGTTCATGTAAGCATAGACACATATTCAGGTGCTGTTTATGCCTCTGCCCATGCAGGAGAAAGAGCTGTGCATGCCAAACAACACCTAGTGCAAGCTTTCTCAGTATTGGGGATCCCTAAGGAAATCAAAACAGATAATGGCCCAGCGTATGTGTCCAAGGAATTCCTGGAATTTGTCCAGCAGTGGGGAGTGGAACATAAGACAGGCATCCCCCACTCCCCCACAGACCAAGCTGTGATTGAGCGTGCACATCAGACACTCAAGCATGTTCTGGCTAGACAGAGTAGTTCAACTGTGTGGATGTCTCCACAGCAGAAGCTGTGTAAAGCCCTGTTCACTATCAATTTCTTGAACTGTTCATTTGAAAACATGAATCCTCCTGTGGTTCGTCATTTTAACAGTGGCAAACAGTTCAAGCTGTCTGAGCATCCACCAGTTTTGATTAGGGATCCAGAAACCTGGGAAACCAAAGGTCCCTATGAGCTTGTTACCTGGGGACGTGGTTATGCGTGCGTATCCACTCCCTCAGGCCCTCGGTGGATTCCCCAGAAATGGGTGAAGCCTTATGTCCCTAAACAGCCAGCTCCAGCTGAAGAGGAAGAGAAACAAGTCGCAGTTGCTTCGAAAAGAAGACGCCGCCGGAGAGGAGAGAGAACTGACACAGAAGACGACCTCCCGGCAGACTCAGAGACTTTTAACATGTTTTAAAATGTTTGTTTTCTTTTTAGAGAATACCTCCCTTCCACTCAACTCGTGATGAACCCCATCCAAGTTGTCATCCTGTTAACACTGAACAATCAGGCAGCTGCATGGATCGTCCCTCAGCTGCGTCAAAACGTCTGGGTGACCCTGGCAAAGACACTCCAAGAGGAAAACATATGCCTGTCCTCGGCAGCAGCAGAAAATCCTATGTCCACCTGCCTGGTGGGAGTTCCCTTGAAAGCTGGAGAATATTCATCCAGCTTTGCAATGGAGATGCACAATGAAATTCCCGGGATACACACAATTTCAGTATACAAAACTAATAGGCAGCAAACAGAAGAGAACCCTATGGAGGAACTGCTGCCCAATTTGCCAAAAGCAGCTCAGGAGCCTCAGGAATTAGAGCTGTTAGGTTCCTATCCGGCACAATACTGCATTCAGCTTGTAATTTATCCAAAACCTTCTGACACCAAAGAATTCTACAATGTAATACAATATAGAGAGGAATTCACAGCCAAAAAGTGGTGCGGGGTTTTGAGTCACCTTGCAGCAAACTCCCCATCTCTCACAAGTCCCAAAAGCCTCCCTAAGGGGTTGTTCTTGATTTGTGGAGATCGGGCATGGGCAGGAATTCCCTCTAAGCTTTTAGGAGGACCATGTACCTTTGGGCGGTTGTCCCTGTTGGTACCCAATGAAACCTTAATTAAAGGTTGGACTCATAAAAACAAATCAGTAAATAAAATCCAAAAGAGAAGTGCGGACAATGTGGACAAAGATTGTGACTCTGAAATTTTCCATTGGGCCAAATCCAAAAGAGTTACTGTATCGCTATTTCTTCCATGGGCAGCAGCAGCCAAGGCTCTGGGTGAATTGGGCCACCTAGAGTGTTGGGTAGTCAAACAGGCAAATTTGACATCCACTGCCATCAGCTCCCTCCTAGAAGACGAACAAATTACCAGGCAGGCCACACTCCAAAATTGTGCTGCCATAGATTTTCTCCTGCTGCTACATGGACATGAGTGCCAGGAATTTGAAGGACTTTACTGTATGAACCTGACCTCGAAAGCTCCTAACGTCCATGCTGCCCTCCGAGACATGAAAACCTTGATCGGACAAGTGAAGCAAGAATCTGAAGACTGGTTCAACGAACTGTTCAAGGGCTGGGGATTCATGGGGTGGTGGACTTCAATAGTCAAAACTATTTTTTTACTCTTTGTTATTCTTTTCCTTGTAATACTGGCATTTGGAATCCTTCGTCACTTGGTTCTCAAGGCCATTAGTGGTCTCATGCCTTCTGTTGCCATGGTAAATCACATAGAGATGAAAACCCTGAAACAATCTAAAGCCCCTACTAACCCCAAGTGGTGGGAAAGATCTTAAGTTGTCTCCAGAATAACCTTCTCTCTTCTTTTAAACAAAAAAAGGGTGAGATGTTGTAACCCAATACCCTACTGCTTTAAGAATGGTACATCCCTTAACCTGTAACCCCTGCAAGACCAATGGATTGACCCCTGCGATGGGATTGGCCTGAAGCCAAGGCTGACCCCGCCCCTTTCCTGATCCCTAGAAAAACCTGAGCCCACGTGTGGACTTCCTCTTTTTATCCTCCTCTCCCGCTCTCCTCACATGGAAGCCTAAGAATAAAACAGGATATCAACCCTGGGATAAAGAACCTCTAATATCTCGACCGTTCTACATGAAACAGCATCCCAGGCCAGCTCTGCAGGGTATTTGGGAGCAGGCGAGGCACAGGGTGCTGTTTCAGAAACAAACCTTAAAAACACATCTAGTTCCAGTCCCCAGCCATGGAGCAGGTCTCCTCCCACTAGACCAGGTTGCTCGAAGTCCATCCAACATTACTTTGAATATTTCCAGGAATGAGGAATCCACAACTTCCCTGGGCAACCTATTCCAGTGTTTCACTACCCTCACAGTAAAGGATTTCTTTCTACTGTTTAATATAAATCTATCCCCTTTCAGTTTAAATCCTTTCCTCCTTTCATTAAATGTATTTGTAGAAATATCCTGCTCCCTTGTAGCTCCTTGAGGTAGTGGAAGGAGCTGTATGGTTTTCTCAGGGTCTTCTCACTTCCAAGCTGAGTAACCCCAGCTCTTTCAGCCTGTCTTCATAGGAGACATGTTCCAGTCCTCTGGTTATCTTTGCAGCCCTCCTCTTGGACCCAACGAGTTCATGTCCTTCTTTTGTTGGTGGCTCCAGAGTCCAGATTTCTTGCATCATCATGGTCTATTTGTAACTTTTTGTTGTATAGCTCTACCTTAGATCCAGAAATTAGACATTCCTGTTATGTCTCCAAAAGGGACAGACCTACTTAGGTCTTGAGGACACTTAACACGATTTCTTTTCCTTGATAGGACTTGGAGGTTCTATCTTATTTTGGAAAGCAAAAAAATGTAATCAATCTATCCTATTACAGTCTAGTGATTTCCTCACTCATCCCAGAAATGAGAGAGCTGACTTTTGTTGCTGTGGCTGTCTGAAGAGCCCCCTCACTGGAATAGTTCCTTTCTGCAGGTTTTATGCTCAGTTGCAAGGGGACTTTTCCCCACTTTGTGCTTGATTGGTCTAATTAGGCAAAATAGCGTCCTTGCTTAAGGATTTCCCTGACCTGCAGGACTCCATCTTAATGCTCTGGTTTATATAAAGGTCATTGTGTACTACTTGCTAAATTGTAGTTTAAAATCCAGTGTTCTTTGAAGCACGTTAACTAAACAATCGGAAGACTCCAGTTCGTGGTGACATAGGTGATTGGTTTCGTGTTACGAATCTTCTCCAATTAAATCAACCATGACCAAAGATTGACTACCAAAGTGTGAGTTTTTAGTTTGGTAAATTATCCTCTGAATGAGAAATAGGGATTAATATTGAGTAGCAATGTCCAAAAAGCTGTAGCAGTTGATTATTTTGAAATACATGGTGAATAACCATAACCAGTGAAAGTGTGTGTAGTATTTGTGAACTGTCTTTGACTACTATTTAGTTCAGGGTTATAGCACTGATTTTAAAAAAAGACCATACTCTTATTTTGAACCAACTTAATTTCTACCCTCCAGTCCTAAGGAAAGCAACAATTAATAGCATACATAATTAAAGAAAAATAGCGTTTGGAGTGGTAAGCAGATGGTGGTTGTGGTAACTCTGGTTCTGGATATAATTTATAACACTTCTCTGGCCTCAAGATGAGAAGTGTCCTGTGAAGTCTCTATGGAAATGAGTTGATTACTCTCTTCCTAATTTATTAACTGCAAGAAAAAGATGTTGGAATCTTTGGGGGATCAGTTTGAGATTCAGTAATTAAAGAAATACTTATGTATGCTGTATAGAATTTCACTAGGGCATTGAATCAAGTTAGATCCTGCAGAAAAAAATGTCTGTAAACATATAAAGTGGAGTTTCTTCCTGTGACACTGGAACTGTGTTGTTTCCACTTCTCTTAGTCTTCTAACAGTGATGAGCCATCATCTGTCATGCTGTTCTTGATGTCTACCCAGTGCTCCTCAGTTTTCAATAAAAATGAATGTACAGCTAACCTGAGAGGTGCCTATCAGACTCTAATACTTTTTTTTTTGTTTTGTTTACATGAATTTATTGATATTGGCCTTGGGTCTTTTTCCTGCCTCAGCAGATAGATTGACCATTTGAACACATTCACTCCAAAAATGACCTAATCACCTGGAAAATCTTGAGGCGCAATCACTGCTGTAAGTGGCGTGGGGGGGACAATGGAAAGAGCTCTGCAAGTCCCATGAAAAATGGCAACAAGCCTTGAGAAATACAATATTTTAAAGAAGTTAGAAGTAATGCATTGTCAACAACACAGCTTTATGTAGGAGACTTTCTAAATTTAGCAGGGTAGAGGTGAAATAAGCATGCTCAGGCTTGCAGGAACTTTTGTGTTTATCACTTTGCTACAAGAAAGCATCACATACTTTCTTAAACTTTTTTTTTGTTGTGGGGGGTAACTATATCCCCTCATTTAATGGAGTCACAGAATGACTGAGGTCAGAAGGGGCTTCTGTAAGTCATCTGATTCAACCCATCTGCTCAAGCAGGGCTGCCTAGCACCAGCAGCCCAGGACCATGTCCTCTCTAATGATGGAGACTCCCCGACCTCTGTGGGCAATCTGTTGGAGTGCCTGCCTGTTGCCTTCTCTGAGTTTACTATCTGTAATAACACAACCTGCCTTTCTTTTCCTGCTTGCTGCACTGCACTCTCATTAAGCTATTTCTACTGGAATTTTTAAAAAACTGTCCAAAATCAGACAGTAGTTGGGAGATATCTATGAATATGTGACTTGTAATGACACAGGGAAACTACAGCAGTGAGAGATGATGCATATGAGGACAGATAAAAGTTGAATGTACAGTGTTTACATTTTTGTGGTACTTCTGAGAAATGTCATACCTGACTCTTATTTGGCAATTTCTAAACCACTAGCTCCTTTCTTTGTCTAGTTAGGAGCATATCCTTTCAGTTAACTTCCTTTTTTTTTTTTTTCTCCCACCATTTCTATTCATTATGGTCCACTGCAGTTTGCAGTTTTTAGGAAAGTTCTGTTATTTCTCCCACTGTGGTATTATCAGAGGTTTATTTGTAAAGTCTCTTGCCACATTTTCAATTAAGTAACACCACTTCAGAGTTATCTTAACACTGAGTGCTGGTGGAATTCGATGCACGTACCTTTATGTCCTTAGCTTTTAATTAACAGCCCATTTCAAATTGTTTTGCCTTTCTTACAGGTGAATTGTATTATGGCTTGTTGAGTCAATTATTAAGAGGTTCTGGATTATTAAACTCTTCTTGTTTCTCACTTTATGAGATGTTGGATTTTGTGGCTGGGAGGGCAAATGACTGATGATTTTAACTCAGTATAAATCATAACATCATATAAGTTACTACATATATCCAATATGTTATCTTTTCTGGTTATGTCATTTCCCTGTAAAACATTTTCGTTATCTCATAAGTGTTCAATTTTTTTTTTTCTGACATTGTAAGTTAGCTACCTTTAAGAGCTATATTGATCCATTATGCTAACTAGTTTGAACAAGTCACACTAACCTTAACTATATTGTAATTTTCTTGTGCAGGGTTGATCCATTAGCAGTCTTAGGAGCTCTGTAAACCCTATCCTTAACCTAGATCCATGAAGTGACTTTTTTATGTTTTGAGCAATAGAAAATAATCCCTCCTACAAAACATATGTAAGGAAAAGAAAAAGGTAATCAATTTGTTTTTATACATGCCTCCTAAATGAAGTCAGGTTCTATCTACCTTCTTTATGTCAGTGGATCTCTGCACGTACCATTGTCAGCACTGTGGCACTGTGTTATCAATAGTTATGATTCCCTGTCATAATTAACATTGTTGTAACAACACAGTAACTTCTTCTACACAAAATTTGATAGATTACTAAGAAAAGATATTTTTTCTTCAGACAACTTGCTTTGCCAAAAGAGATTAGTTGGCTTATAAACCTTGTTGAAGCTATAAATATAATATTACTGTATGACTCTGAACTGCATGTTTTCTTAATGAGCAACCAATGTTATTCTTTCACCAAATGCCTCTCTGGAAGTCGCTGTCATCGCTCTTTCCTGTGGCTAGTCTATTGAACTGGAAAAAAGAGAAAGAAAAATGTTAAAAAGATGAAGAGTCTGAAGAATTTTTTATTTTGTAGAATGTTCACAGATGTTATTCCTTTCCTTTCATATAACTGTCTGTAGGCACTGGAGATACGATGCATTCATCCAAACAATAATTGCACTTGGTAGTGCCAAAATTTAAATGGTACCAAATGTATACATGTGAAGAGTGAGAAATGTGAGTTTGTGAGCTATATAGTAGGGTGATAAGGTTTGAATTTGTAACAAGATGCTAGAAAAGCAGAAATCTCCTTCCTGACTCAGTCTGATATGTAGTCAGAGGGGCACTAGCAGGGGTAGGAGCTGCAATGTTACTGAGTAGTAAAAAGATGAAAGAGGAAGGAGGAGCTATGCCTAGGAAAAATCTTACATGAAGATTTTTATTTCAATTATTTAAGTTAGCCATAAGACAAAACACAGGAATTCTGTGAAGTTTTGGTTAGTTTCTATATCAAAACCAGGGTTAAAGTAACATCTGCTTAGACATACACAGTAAGTGTGTAGCTTAGCAGGAAAGTAGTTTATATTTTTGGCCTAAAGCATGTAAAAACAATCAAACACATCAACATGGAATTCAGGAGTGCCTATGGACTAATAATTGAAGATCCACTTGCACAGGAATTTGCAGAATGCATTCATAGTCCAATGGGCAGATGAGCAATAAACAGCCCAGCACCTCACTGCACCCTTCAGGATATTAAGTTTATTTTTAAAACTTCCATTCAGTACACGAGCAAATTCTTCATACTATTCTCTTAGTCATTAAAAAAAAAAAAAAGTTACTGAAACTTATCTGACCTTAATAAATGCATGGATGCATTACATACATGGACCATTTCTTTTTGCCATCTTTCTCATCAACTCACAGAGAAACAAAACTCTGTATGGTGAGTACAGTACTAAAACATGGGCATCTAATGATAATATTGGGGCAATTCTGTTGAATAAACAAATGGGGTCATCTCCATGCTAGAAGGGTAGCACTTACCCACTAATTAAGAGTTTCCATACAGAGGTACCTGCAGAAATATCAGAGGCTTTTGGCTAAAACTGGGAGAAAATCTATGGAAAATGTTAACTTAATCTGGAAACAAATTGCCAGATTTACGTTGGAAGTTTCTGCTTTGAGTAGGATTATCTATGTACTCAACTATCCATGTCCCAGAGGATTTCTCAGAATTTTCCAGCTGTCTGTAGCTTGCATAACTGCCAGCTGCTGCAGAGATCAAAGGTTGGAAAGGAAGGACAAAAAGTAGATGTGTCGTGCTAGACTTTGTGGTTCTCAAATGCACAGCGATGCATCAGTAGATGTTTATAATTTCTTGGAGATGCACCAACTAATTAATGTCTGAGCACCTACATTTTAGAATAAATAAGTACTTCCTAAAACTAATATAATTTATATATGAATTCATATATCACAGAATAGATTATATAAAGTTTTTTTTTTTTAAATCTTAAAAATGGAAACTCTCAGAAACTTTAGATATTTTTTACAATATTGCAAATGCCTAAATTATGTTTTTTTTTCACACAATACAACCTAGGTAATTTATGAAGGTGAAAGATCTGTATAAACCATATCTTTTAAAGTGTAGAAAAATTATTTGTCCTGCTTAACCTGGTGTTCCCATAGACAATGGGGAAGAAATCTGCAGCAATGAAAGACTTCATAGTGCAGTGGGTTTTTCAAAGAGTAAAGCTGATGTTAATGTAAGTACTTACGAGGTTCATGAAATGCATTTTGAGACTCTCTTGCTCTATTGTAACTTGATCTTCTGGCACATCTGCTGCAGACCTGATGTATCCAAATGTAATTGAGTCAAGGTCTGACAAAAATGGATATTGAAGGAGTCAAAAAAATTGCTACAAGTAGTTCTTTATAACTAGTCTACCAGAAACAAATGGATGTACCTGATTCTATGGCTTTGTGGTGAAGTATTTTGGAAAGGCACAATTTAAATGCAAAAGGATTATGTAATAGTAAGGTATGTGCACTTTGAAGGGGGAGGTTTGCAGAGGTATTATTAAAATGCAGACCACACAAACAAGGTTTTTTGAGATGTTTTTGCATGAAGTTGAGTGTTTGCATGGTCAAGTAATGTTTTTTAAAATCAATTGGTGCACCTCAAGGTAGAGATGCTTTTGTGCAGAAGTTCTTCACCCAATGACCTATTTTTTCCATTCTGAATAAAACATGTTGCCTCGCTGTATGAATCTTACCCAGTTCATTACAGCTAGAACAGCTTTAAGCCAAGGAAATATCCATAAAGAGCTGCATTAGCAATACATCTTATAAGTGTTGACTTTCCTTTTTGCTTCCAAGAGATACATGCTGAGAAGAGTATCAGGTTAAACTAGATCTTTGAGTATATTCACAAATTCAGGGGTCTGATATTTGAAACAATTTTTATTGTTTGCGTACTCATCTGTGTTTCTGACCATCATTTAATAAAAATCAAAACCCAAACAACTGAAAAAGAGGTGCCGTCAAGTTTTTTGCTGTGTTTGCTACCAATTGTATGTGTGGAGTTTTTCTCATGTTATGATCACATTTCCTTCAGGAAAACAAGTACCGGTCACTATCCTTCACTGGTGAAGGATGTGACTGATTCTATTATTTCGTTCTACCTGGATAGCTGAGGGGAAGGTTTTGATTGAATATAAATTAGTCACTGGGTTTGTTACAATCACTCTGCTAATTTCTGTCTTACCAGGAAAAAAACCTCTGATGTATTTAGATATCAAAGGGCAGGGACAGAAAAGATTATAATACTGACTTTAAGGGATGGGTAATAATCAGTTTCAATCTAATATATGATGGACAGCTCTGTTACTACAAATACAGTGTCCCCCTTTGCTACCAGTTAGTCTGCTGGCTATTTTAAGCTTGAACATTGCAAACCATTGCTTTTGTTGTAGGGGCTGTTTCACCAAACACGTCTCAATATTGTAGATGTATGGAACTGTTATTCTGCTACTTTTACACTGAAGACTTTTGAGGGAGGAAGAGGAGGTGAGGAAGGAATCAGATTTTTCAGGAAATACAGGTGAGTGTTCTGTAAAATAAGTTACTACTGAAATACCCTCTAAACAAAAAAAATCACTCTTTCCTCTTGAGCAAATTTCACAGAAGAAAAGAAAATCACTTGAAATGGCACATTTAAATTCTGTAATCAAATGGGAAACAATCTGATCAGATGCTTTCTTGAAAGTGTGTTGTAACCCACTGTTTACATAAAAACTGGGGATGGAGCAACCCTGCTTGTTAGGTCATGTCACATTGTTCTAAAAAGACTTTATGAAACCATAGCTCTCAAAAGAAATTTGTTTTGAAGCATACATATTTTGGCATCACAGTTGATCGGATTTTTCATCATGTTTGGAGATTGTTATCTTGCTTTTTAAAATCGTGTACTGTACTAATGTTCCCTCTATTTTTTTCTCTACAAAATCTTTGTCTCATCCCTCAGTGCATTTTTAACTGTTAACAGGACAATAAGCTCCTTATGTTCTCAGACAGATAATCAGGAACCACAGAGTTATGCATCAATCAAATATGCCAATTATACATGCATTTTCCTGGTGACATTTCATCCTTGCTTATAGTTGGGAATAAAAGGAAGAGGATAAGTATAGTTCATTTTGTCCTTAGTCTTTCTCCAACAGAAATGGGTCTGAAAAGCTTTTGTTGACAACTACTGCCAGCTGCTCAGTGAGGAAAATAATAGGAATTTTGAAATATTTAATTATCAAAGGCTTTTGTTGACTAGATTCAACACCTGGTTTATAGAGATTTTCCAAGACAACATCTCTGAGAAGAGCTCTTTGGCTCTGGCTTTCTCACTTCAACCTGAACAATTCTGCCTCCAGAGCCTCGTGTGTCCTTCCTTCTGTTTCTGGAATGTGTATATCACTTGCCTCCTTGTAACTGCAATTCAGCTGCTGTTGTAGGTCTGTATTGCCCTACATCACTTTGCTATCTCCTTTATGCCAGTGATCACAGTCAACAGAGTCCTCTGCTTTATTACAGTGATTCAGAAGTTTCATACTTGTATGGCTTTCCTGAATTAGATGCCCTGTGGGACAAAGTTCCTGATCTGAAGAGTTTAGATATGAAGATGGTGGATGTGTTATGAAATACCTGAGCTAGAGAGCAGGAAAGATCTCAACTGGGTAGATACAATGCAAACAAAAGATAAAGGGAGGGAAGCTGCAGTGGAAGAATGTACAACCAGGGTACACTCTCATCTGCCAAGCCTTTTCTTTTCCAGTTGTACATTTGCAACATATCTGTAGGCTTTTTTATTCAAGTCAACCTCAAGCCCACACCTGCACTTTTTGTATTTAGGCAGTATGTTGATAAAATAAGATATTATGCACTACTATTCAGTAATTTATTTATAGCTCATCTGATCAGAGGGCTATTAGGCTTTTGTTATTTCAAAGTTATAAAAAATAATTCATGAAAAAAGTCTAAAATAAGATTTTAGGCCAATTTAGGTGAAAAAGTTTGAGTGCTTTTGGTACAAATTGGTTTTGTGTAAAAATATCAAATTTTAACTCAGAGATTGATTTTTTTCCCCTCTAAAGAGCTAAAAACATTAAAATCTATTACTTACGTGCACTGACATTCAGTATTAATTTTATGTATTAATTTTATATTGCTTTCTTCATGGAAAAACTAACATCCATTTGTTGATCAAAGATGCACAGTCAGCACAAGGTGCATGGCTGCTGATTAAATAACTGCTGGGTGCTGACAGTAGCTACTGCTACCTGACAGTCACTTAAGGGCAGTTTGCTTGCTGCACTGGTAGACCAGCATTGCTTAGTGTAATGACACTTGCTTTCAGCCCAGAAATTTTTGAAAATTATGAAGAATCACCCTCTTCCTCCATGACTTTCCCCCAGATTTGATATTAAAATCTAAGTTGCACATTTATTCCAGCACACCTAGGCATCTTTGTTAGATAGGCTGAGGAGGAGGAAGGGAGGAAGTGATTCAGAGGTAGAGCTTCAGAAGGCATTCAAGTCTTATGTGTGAGTTGTTTCCTTCAGATGCTTTCTGTCCTCCATGGATCAAAGAGGTTGTGTCCATGTTATCTGGAATGGTTACAGCTCATACTTCATGTGCTTCATGAAGTGAAGTGGGGATAAAGGTTGTTTTTGAGCCTGTGAACCAGAAGGCTCAGGACACAGGTGTTGTGGCAGCATGTCTGCACTGTGTCTTTCTGTGCAACACCTGCATGGCCAAGGCAGCTCCAAGCGCAGGTTAAGACAACTCGCTTTCCAGCTAGGCTGCTGGTTCAGCCACAGCCCTGCACTGCTCTGTTTTCCCATTTTCCACTTCTTGGAGAGCTTTCCTAGGAGCCTGGTACTCCTGTTGGCACATAGTCCATGCTGCCGTAGTGACCTTACAGAGGATTTCTCTCTCACCACCAGAAAGTCAGCTGTGAAAGGTAACTCCTTTTTCTCCTTGACTAAATCCATCTGTACTCAAACACTTTATGGCAGTTTACATTGCTTGTCTCAGTGGCAGCTTGACCTCTCCATGACAACATCCATTTGGCTTAATGCTCTCTTGTGATACGGAGCCTTGATAAAAAACTTCAAAACACTCATTGCATGCTTAGCCAAAAAGCATCCTCACTCACAAAGATGTTTTTCAATGTTTTTGTTTGGTTTTTATTCTTTATGTAGTGGTCATAAGCAGAGAACAGAATGGTTAGTACAAATTAAAAAATCTACAGAAATTCTGGGTAACTGGTTTGCTCAAATCCTTGTTTTAATTGAGCTTGTAAATGTTCAAATGCAGTTTTAAGCCTTTGGAGATAAGGCTGTACCTGATGCAAGCAAATGATTCTTCTGAGGTTTAGGAAGAGAATAGCTCTAGGATACTTCTATTAATGTCACTCCGAAGGGCCATTTTATACCAGAGATTGATGTTTGGTCCAACTTTATACAAGTTAGGTGAAGTACCATATATTCAGGTTTCCATGGCAGATCTGGACTCTCTTTTGGTACCTCAAAAGACCTCTTTAGATGAGGTTTCCTCTCCCAATTTGAAAGACACAATTTTCTTAAAATGGACTCACTTCAGTGAATGGATTTACTTCTGATACTTCATTTTTTAAATGGAGATGACTTCTTTTTTTCAGGAGACATATTTATGCCCTCAAAGAGTACTATTTCAATGTTTGCACGTATCTTTTGTATATTTCATTGCTTCTGTTGGTCAAGAGGAATGATAAACTCTGCATCTCTCATAATATGTATTGATCTTCCAGGAGATGATTTAAACACCTATCGATACTCTTCTGGACTCCATATAAGAAAAAATGCTGTATTTTTCCTCCATTTACAAGTCTTATTGTGGCATAAAATGCTATCACAATTATTTTCATTCTATTTAACAACATTTCAAAAAATCTATTTAAACAGCTAATTCTAATCTAATTAGTTAATCTAATATTAATTTCTAATTAATAGAAAATTACTGCACTGGATTTAGGTTATTTTAGTTGTGGTGTTAACTTCCTTGTTAATGTCCAAGTTCTCTTTTGTTTTGTGCACTTTCCCTATAGCTTATGGGCTTTCCAACAGTAGAACTCAATCCGTCTCTCTGGTACTGATGGTCCAATGAAGAGACCACAATAAATTGTTGATAAAATTTTCTTTTCTGTGACTGGAGTGTCAATTATGATTGACTATGATCTAAATTTTCAATGTAATGATGATCCCTTTTACTGTTTTAAACACCTAACCTTTAATTAGCTCCCAGTTTTCTTTGCTATTTATTCAAAAATCGTGCCTGGATCACTGCATTCATAACTGCATTATGTAAATAGTGTAAACAGCCAAAACAGCTAAGGACTCCTGACCTTCAGCTCTACTCCAGCAGCTCCACGGATACTTAGTTTCCTTCATTGTTCTCTTCAGGATATTGTTCACTTGGATAGGTTTTCACTGTTTTGGAATCTTTTTTAACATAATTGATTAAAGTGCCTCTAGAAATTGAATTTCCCATGTGGACTTTTTAAAGCCTTTGGAACTTGATAAGCTTTTGTAACAAAAGAAGAAATGTTTCATATGGCTTGAAATCCTCCTTGCATAAAGGAGTATTTCATCAGCCACAGTCTGCTCTGCTGAGCTCTGCTGGCACACTGACACCTGAATCCCATAGTCTAACTAGCTTTTTTTTGTCCTTGCCTCAGGGCAAGAGATTCAAGAAAGTTGTTTTGTTGTTCAGCAAGGAAGATACTGCTGAGCCAATGAAGCAAAATAGCATAAAAGTCCCTCTCTTCTTGGAGAGAACTTTGCATAAACGCTAAAGGGTTTGCCACTCTTTGTTTGTGGGGCTCTTTGGAAATAGTTGTTTAAAAAAACTTAAAATAATTAGGAAATCTTTAAGAATCTAAGTTGGTATGAAAAAGTGGGGGGAGACAAAGGAGTGTTAAACACATCTCAAGTTTATTTGAAAGTAAAATTCAGGAAAAAAATAAACTTAAACTTCAAGCTCCAGGGCAAAAAAAGCTGCAGTCTTCTGGGGTTTTGTGTTTCCAGAAACAGTGACAAGCAACAGGTAACGATGAAAGCAAAAGTGTATGGAATGAGAGCATTTTCCACTTTGAAATGTGCCCATTTCTGTGTCTGATCTGCAACCATGAAGTGGAAGGTGTGCATATTTTAAGGCAGCAGGAAGGAATTGTAATTATGTCCTTGCAAGGTCTGTGAACATTATGTTTTCTCTCTCCCCTGGAGTTAGATTTTCTTAAACACTCTCAACTGCTATAGCAAAACTCAATCAAAGAAAAGTCTCCCCTCTCCTTTCTTTAAGACCTGAGACAAGAGAGGAAAAGAAATTGAAAAGTCACTGGTGCAGGTTTATCTCATGTTTCTTTTATTTCAGTAACGTAAGACACACTTGATGATTCTCTAAAATCAGGCTTACCATCCAAAGACTGAGAAGCAATGACAGAGCTGTGTGATGTACAAGTATCACTGATGGATTAACTGGGATCCAAACATATTTTGACCAGTATAAGAAGAGAAACCATAACTTAGGACAGAATGATAAGTTTGAGACTTTTGAAAATTTTCTTAATGTACTTCCACATCTTATACACTACATAGACTTGAATAAGCTCAATACACGATAGGCAGTCACATGGCTGCATGTAGGTTATCACCGCTTGCCAAGAAACACAGCTCTGTCGGTATTAGCCAGTGTGACAGCTGGCTTAGAACACATTTCAGTGCTTGGAGTGTCATGAATAGAGCCATCCATCCATGGAGGACCTGGGAGTGCTGATTGACAGCCAGGTGAACATGAGCCAGCTGTGCCCAGGTGGCCAAGAGGGTCAGTGGCATCCTGCCATATGTCAGCGGTACTGCAGCCAGCAGCACCAGGGCAGTGATCTTCTCATCCCTCTGTACTCTGAAACATTCCCCCACCCTATGTGGCACTGGAGAACCTGCACCTCAAGTCCTCTGTCCAGTTTTTGGCCCTTCACTACCAGAAATGCATCAAGGTGCTGGAGTGTGTTCAGAGAAGGGCAACAGAGGTGGTGAAGGGTCTGGAGCACAAATCCCATGAGGAGCTGCTAAGGGAGCTGAGGGTGTTTAGCCCAAAGGAAAGGAAGCTCACGGGAGATCATGTCATTCTATGGAAGGAAGTAGGTCTCTTTTTCCAACAAGTGACAGGATGATTCTTTACTGTGAGGAGCATGAGACACTGAAGCAGGTTGCCTGAGAAGTTGTGGACCCCTGGAAGTGTCCAAGGCCAGATTGGGTGGGGCTTTGAACAAGGGGAAGATGTCCCTGCATAGGACAGGGGAGTTAGAATTAGATGATCTTTAATGTTCTTTCCAGTCCAAGTCATTCTATGTGTATATGATTATACAACAAGAGGAAATGTCCTCAGGTTGTGCCAGAGGAGATTTAGATCAGATATTAGAAAAAAATTTCTTTGCCAAAAGTGCTATCAAATATTTGAACAGGCTGCCCAGTGAAGTGGTTGAGTCACCGTCTCTGGTGGTATTAAAAGTTGTGTAGACATGGCACTCAGGGTCATGGTTTAGTGATGAACTTGGCAATGGTAGGTTTACATTTGAGCTCAATGATTTTAAGAATCTTTTCTATATAAATGATTGTATGGTTCTTTATGTATGATCATGGATTTATTCACATTTATTGCATACCTGAGATATCAGGAAAAGTTGGAGTGAGTTTTTGTTGCTGATATTTTTCCACCTGCAATAATGAATAGAACTTGGGTTTATTGTCAAGAAGAAAGGGAGCAATATTCCAGTGGTGTACTGAGGAAAAGGACAACAAAACATGCAGGTGCTCCTCTGTTCAATTCATTGAAAGATTGTCAAAGGCTTGGGAAAGGCACTTATTTAAGCTGTCAGCAGAGAGTTTTAGAAGGTTTTCCTGCTTTAGAAGGATGCCTGCATGCCCACACATGAGGGAGAGGGAAAGATCCAGACTAAATATTCACACAGGTATTTGTCTCACCCATTTTGAGATAGAGCTCTTCAAGCTGGTGGCTAAATTGATTCAAATGCTTCATGATGTCAACTTGAGTCTTCATACAGCTGAGTAGTCTTTGCTGTAAGGATTGTAGTGTTGAGAAGTAGACAAGCATGTTTCCTTTGGGCAACTGGCTTCAAATTTTTGTTTTCTAATAATTCAAATCCATTTGTATATTTTATAAAAAAACAAACATAAAACAAAAACAAACAAACAAAACCCCAAACAAAAAACCAAAACCAAATCCAACAAAAATCCCCCAAAAAACTTCAGGGCATAAGCTCAATTTGTTTTAGACAACCCATCCTTGCCTGACCCTGAAATCTACACAAAGCATAACCCAAAACAAAAGCAAGTAGGGTAAATGTTGAAGGCAGGGAGTGCCTTTTTCAGGACAGATGGTATTCAGAGGCATCGTGTTAAGAAGCTCAGGAGAGGATTCAGAGGATAATTTCTCACTAGGCAGCAGGCACACTCAAAGCACAGCAGCCCTATACTTTTCCTATGTTTTAACACAGAGAACAAAAGTAGTTCTTCAGCTCATAGGTCTCACCTTATTGACAATCATTTTAACTGAAACAGACAAAAATGCCTGTTCTGAGAACCAGAGTGGATGCTTCAGGATACTCTAGTTTCTGTTGCTATGATTTAAATGCATGCTTCATGCCATGATTCCACTTCTTTTCACTTGCTATTGTTTTTACCCACTCTGTACAAATTCTTGCGCAGAAAGAGCAGTCAATTATATCCTTGCTCATGAAGCTTCAAAAAGTAAAATCTGTTTTTTCTAGAGCTCATAGTATAGGGAGATGAGAAAAAATAAAAATCATGCACAATATTTTTGTACACAGAATAAATATAAACTGAGAGAAAAATGCACATAAGCCAAAAGAAAAGCATCAACTGTGTTCAGGGAGTGTCTAAATACAGTGCAGAAGAATATTTTCTGCCTGGTCATGCAAGCAGTATGACACTGTATGATGAAGTTCATTCTCCTGGTCTTTCCACCATTCAGCAGCAGTGTATTGTTTCGATGCTTCAGTCAGTGCATTACTCAGCTTTCTTGCAAGAAATGGATTTCATATTTTGTGCATGTTTTGTATATTGCCTTATATAGCCTTCAGTTTGCTTTTGTAAAACTAAATTGTCTCGCCTTTAAGTTCATGTGCCTATTCTATTCTGATAGCAGTGAGTTGCCACCTTACCAGATTTTGTCTCAGGGCATGACTTAACTTTCACCAAACCTTACTTTCATGAACTTTCCCCTGGTGAGAGACATCCCAAGGTGTAAATCAGGACAGTGCTCGCATATCACCAGCCAACTTTAAAAACTACTATCTGGTTTTTTTTTGTTTTTTTTTTTTTCCACAGAGTGAAAGAATAATCCTGTGTAAGCCTGGCAGCTTGAAGCCTGAGGGGAATTGTTGATTTTTTCCTGATCTCCAGCTAGAAGTCTGTGGGAGCTTTCAAGTTCTGCTAGGAAGACAGGCCAAAATGGTCCTATGGGCACTCTGAAAAAAGTTTGATTTATGAGCCTTGAAACATCTGGGGGTGTTTATCTTAAAGTCAATTAGTTTAAAAGTTGGAGAAATTGTGAAATTTATTATTATGCTGGAGAAACCAACCAATTGCTAGCCAGGTATAGTGATAGAAAACAGATACCTTAACTTGATGGCACAGCTTTTGGTTCATAGGTCAGAAATTTTAGGCGAGGAAAGCTTCATAAATTTTTTTCTGAAAGGAAAGGAAAAATTTGCTTGTGACCTCCCTTTACTCCCTTCCTGCTGTTAAGATATAAAAAATTATGAAGGTGGGCAACTAGTTTGATTCATATCCACTGCTGGTGGGGAGACTGGTCATGAGAAGGAGGAGCACAGGAAACATTTGGTTTCAGTGCTGGCAACCAGCCTGGGCAGGGATGTGCTAATCACACATACAGGTGATGTATGACACCCCGGTCCGTGGGCAGTGGCAGGTAACCCAACATGTGATTGAATTGAGCAGACCTGAGCAGGACCTTTTAACCTGATAACGTGAGCCCCAAATATATTGTTTTTCATGTCATTAACACAGTGTCATTTCGGCTTATGAGAGCTGGAGATTCAGCAGAGGTTCATGGTTCGTTGCTAGATCAGTTACAGCCAAAGGAAAAGTGCTTATTTGGGAGTATTCCCCTGTATTCTGGAAGGTAATTTACTTTTCAGATAATATTCATATTGTTCCAACGGTAACATTATCATACTTTCTCTTTTCCTCCTCCTCAAGAAAATCTATTTATTTAAATATTTTGTTAGTTTGTTTTAGATTATATTTTTGCTAAGTACAAAATGCTGTTTAATGGGTGGTCAGACAATGTAGTTGCTGTCTTTGGCTTCTTGTGCAGGGATTAGAGCACTAGTTCTAGAAAACCAGGAAAACTATTCTGTCTGTAAGTGCATGGCAGAAAAGTTGTACTTCTAAGATATATTTACTTTGTGAAAGAATAAAAAAAAAAAAAATAAACCACAAACCCCAAAACAAACAAAAAAACCACCAAAATAAAAGGCATAGTACAGTAATTTCACGACCATAAGGCGCACCAGACTTTAAGGCGCACCCCCCGGGAGTCGGCAAATTTTGCAACTTTGTAGATCATATAAGGCGCACCGGACTATAAGGTGCATTTTTTTTTGCAGCGAGGAGCTGCGCGGCGCGCAACAAAGTAACGAATTAGTAACAGAATCGCGCCATCACGGGTTTACTGGCATGTGCTCAAATTGGAAACATTTTAACAGATTGGTGTGGCCTTTAAATGCAGCCCCAGGTTCCCTCCCCATGCGCAGGCGGGCCCCGGCGTTCCTGCATGCTGCTGACACCGGCTGGTGCGGCTTGGGACTGCCCACGGTTTGGGACAGCTGGGGACTGCCCACGGCCGCCGGATGGGAGCTGGGAGAGAGCCGGGAGAGAGCCGACAGAGAGTGGGGACACAGCTGGGACAGAGTGGGGAGAAAGCGGAGGCAGACAGCCGGCAGAGAACGGGGACACAGCTGGGACCAGCTGGGAGCTGCAGCCGCGGGGAGGGACCCGGACTGCCTGTGGGGAGGGACTGCTCGCTGGCAGCTGGGTGCAGGCCATGTCGAACTCACTCTTGCCATTAACAACCACCCTCAGTAACGCCTTCACCCACGGGTAGGCAAGAAGCTTTTCTCTGGTTTGTTGTGGTCAGAAACGTGGGTCCCAGCTTCCCCCTGGGATTGTTTGGGCATGGAGATTTAGACAAATCCCGCATTTTTGACCACGATAAACCAATCCGAGAAAAGCTTCTTGCCTACACGGGGGCTGAATGCGGTACTGAGGGTGAGTGTTAATGGTGAGCATGAGTTCAGCATGGCTCCACAGAGGAGACTAGCTTACGAGACAGATTTTAAATTAAAAGCAATCAACCATGCAAAACAACATGGAAATAGAGATATGGAGACAGCAAGAGGATGACCTACGTCTTGCAAAGAAGATGAAGAAAAGTTTTCGTGGGCATAAAGCAAGATGACCACAACTAGAAGACAGACTGGAGCGATGGATTTCCGAACAAAGAGCAGCTGGCAGAAGCTTCTCAACTGTCGCCATTTGGATACAAGCAAAAGCCATTGCGAATGAAATGGGTATGCAGGACTTTAAAGTAGGGCCATCTTGGTGCTTTCGTTTCATTAAAAGATGGCAACTTTCCATCCGTACCAGAACAACTGTTTGTCAGAGGCTGCCAGCGGATTACAAGGAAAAGGTAGCCATGTTCTGGAGTTATTGCAAAAGCAAGATCGCTGAAAACAATACACAAGCCAAACACATCATCAATATGGACAAAGTCCCCCTCACTTTTGATATGCCGCTGACCCAAACTGTCGAGAGAACCGGAACACCCACAGTACCAGTTCACACCACAGGGAACGAAAAGTCATAGTTTACTGTAGTTCTCGGTGTTTCGTTGGATGGGCAGAAATTATCCCCAATGGTAATTTTTAAAAGAAAAACGTTCCCTAAAGACAAATTTCCAGATGAAATAGTTGTTGCCATGAATCCAAAAGGGTGGATGGATGAACAGGTGATGAAGACTTGGCTAACGAAAGTTTATACTCGTAGACCGGAGAGGTTCTTTAGTCTCAAATTGCCAGGATTGCTGATTTTCAATTCCATGTGTGCCCACAAAACTGATAGCGTGAAAGCCCTAGTGAAACAGATGAACTCGGAGCTGGATGTAATACTGGGTGGTTTAACCAAAGAAGTGCAACCACTGGACATAAGCGTTATTCGTTCTTTTAAGGCTAAACTGCGACTTCTGTGGGAACACTGGATGGTAGAAAGCGAGCATTCCTACACAACCACCGTCAGGCTGCGCCTGGCAAGTTATGCCACTGTGTACCAGTGGATACTGGATGCCTGGAGTAAAGTAACACCCGCTACTATCATCCGAGGATTCGCAAGGGCTGACATCATTCCAGGATTTAATACCAGCGACGACATGAAGAGTGCTGAAGCTGACGACTCTGAGGATGAAGATACTGGCGATATGGGTTCGGGTTTGCTGGATGCCACCACCGCCCAATTGATGATTTCTGATATGGAGGACAAAGACTTCGAAGTTTCGAAGGTTTCACTGAAGATGAATAGAGGCAACTAAAAAGTGACCCTGTTTAAAGATTAATTTGTTTAAAAATAAAGCTTTTTGAAAGTTTCATAGAAGTGAGTGATTTTTCTCTGTATTTTGTTAGTGTTTTGATTCTTTTAGGCTGCGTTTAAAGGCTACTCCGATATGTTGCAAAGGTTCGCAAATTCCACACCTTTCCTGTAAACCCGCGTGTTGGGGGTTGGGGGAGGTTTTTTTTCTCTTTCCCTTGGTGTAGAAATTTTTTCACATTACCCTGGATGGACAACTCCATTACCCTTTTAATTGCTCAAGATAAAAGGAAGGGGTGGATGGTGGATGGTTGTGGGTTGTTTTGTCATTCTGGGGGACTCTTTCACCAACTCAAATGCAGAGGAGAGAGGTTTCTTCTCTGCGGAGGGATCTGCCCTGCACTGCAACACTCGTGAAGCATCCTAAGTTCTGAGATCAGCACTGACACCCGGGGATGCAAGTGCTGAGGGGAGTTTTTTTGGGAAGTTTTTTTCCCTTCACTCTTCTCTAACCTGGGACGACAGCCCTGGTGGTGCCATCTCACTTCACTGCTCCAGTGACTGCAACATCTGAGGGGACAACCGGGTCCCTTCGTGTAATGAAATGCCCTTTGTTATGTAATCCTGGTAATTAGGTGCTTACAGATGCGTGCAATACTCGTTAGCACGTCCTCCTGTTGAGTAAATGAAGAGCAGTTCCCAGGAGACTACAGAGACAGAACAATACCAGAGGACATGCTGAGAAGGGCGACCACACCAGATCCCAGTCGCGGGCGAGCAGCCCCGAACCATGGCAATCCCAAACCATGGGCAGTCCAGGTCCCTCCCCACGACTGCAGCTCCTGGCTGTGTCCTAGCTGTGTCCCGACTGTGTCCTGGCTCTCTGCCGGCTGTGTCTCCCGACTCCGTCCTGGCACGTCCCAGCTCTCTCCCTGCCCGGCGGCCGCAGCTCCCAGCACATCCCAGCTCTCTCCCCATGGCCGTGGCTTCTGCGAGTCCCGACTCTCTCCCTGCGGCCGCAGCTCCCACGGGTCCCAGCTCAGCTCGCAGCTCGCACTTCCGGGGTGGCAAATGTCGCAACTTTGTACATCATATAAGGTGCACCAGACTATAAGGCGCACTTCTGGGTTCAGGGAGAAATTTTAGTCAAAAGGGTGCACCTTATAGTCATGAAATTACTATAATATGGGGTTCATCTAATCTTGAGTGTTACCTATTTTTTGTAATTAAAATAAGCGATAGATTCTAGCCAGTAGGTGAAAAATTCAGTTATTGCAGGTAAGAAGCTGATGACATGCACATTTCAATTCAATTAAATTCAGTTCTATTTTAGTATTTTTATGAGAAAGTTGTACTTCATTAGGAGGAGGTAAAAAATATGCTGCATTACAAGATTTTTTCCTTGCGAATCTCTTAGAGATGTGTTCGTGTATCCAGAGGAGTTTTTAGCTGATATGTTCAAAACTGCTGATACAAAATATAATCAACATTTCTAGGAAAAGAAGAATGAAATAGAAGTTTTACTGCCTTCTTTTCCAATAGAAAGAATCTGTCATACATATATTATCTTTTTGTTTAGCTGATGGCTTTTAAGATCTGTTTTCTAAACAAGCAAGTATTGTATGTGCTGATTTACTTTATAGTTTTGTAGTCATTCCTGTTTTAGAAATGTGTGGTTTTTTCCCCCTTTCCCCAATGAATCTTCACATCTTTTAAAATGTCACTCACGATCAAAATCAATTCACATGTCTCCACCATTCTCCCCTCTGTATTGTATACCACCAATCTAATTACCAACAATGTGTTACATGAAGATCTTATGATATTTTCCCTGGAAGGTGCTATTTTCAGTTTCCATTATTTTATTACTAAACTTTCTAAGAAATAAGGTTCACTCTTGGGGGTAGGCATGCATGTTAATTGTATAAATATGATGGCTGATTAATTTTTTTTTTAAATAGTATATATATTTTTTATTTTAATTCTGAAATATTTGATACTATCGATATTTTCTGAAGTCATAAGTAGAAACCAGGGTTCATTATTTTAGTTCTCATAGAATTACTTATTTTAAAGCTACTCTGAATTTAACTTTATTTTCAAGGTTGGTCCTCCAGAATCTATGTAACAACTTTCAAATAGTTAAAATTTTGAACTATTTTCTAAGACTGTTCCACATTTTAAAAGTTGGGACATAGCATGACATAGCATTTCAGAGAAATGAGCAAACTTTTCACTTCTGTTCCACTTCACTGTATTTCTGTGGAAACCTGCATTTAATGTGCAACTGCCTGCCTTCAGGGGGACTCTAAGTTAAGCAGGATGCTGGTTTAGGATTTAGATAATTCAATGTTGTGATGGTGAGAATAATGGAGGTGAATAACTTCAGTAGCCGCCAATCTTTCTCTAGAATTTTGGGCTGAAGACTAGAGCACTTAGATAAGGTTGTTAAGCATTTTCCTTAAAATCCCATGGAAGATACTGCAGTAGGTACAGTTAGCAAGAACTGAACTATAGATAGTAACATCTGTGGAAGAAAGAGTTTCATTATCTTAAATAATGGAGTTCAGAGGAAGAAAAATAAAGGCATTCCCCCTTGTTATTTTAAATCCTCTAAGCGTCAGGATCAAAAATAGGAGATACATGTCTCTGTGGTATGAACGAAAAAAAAAAAATTACAAATATGAGATTTTTTTAATACACACAAGGTTCTTGACATTAATTTGTCACTGCAAAAATTTTTCAGCTACAGTACTTGTCTTCTGTAACTGGAAGGCTTGACTGACTTGTTCACGAATGTGAAGGATTTGAGAAAAAAAACCCTAAGTAGAAACAAAGGTGAAGCTTTTTTTTTTTTTCTTTAAGTCAAAAAGGATATGACAGACAGGTAGAAAGTGATTTATAGCAGCTGACACATGGAATTGTTAGTCCTGCTTTTATTCTGTAGGTCTTTTTGCCTCTAGTGTTAACCCTATGTCTATCAGTAGTTTTAATCTGTTGTCCCAACATAAAAGCGAGAATCCAAAGTAACATCAAAAATTGATGTGATTTATCATAGCACAGAGATCTCTACAGGGATGACTGGTGAAAGGCTGTCATTCTGTGACACTCTCAGAAAGATTCTTTTCAAAGTCAGAGGAATTGCAAGGGTCACTTCTGCAAAATCAGTGTTACTCAGTAAAAACTGTAGAAGCTTCTCTCACTTGCTGAAGGTTTTCACTTGCATGGTGACAAAATTCCAGGTGGAAACTGACATTGTCAGACATAAGCTATTAAGAAGCACTGAAGTGCACATTTGTATAAAGATCTAGACAGACAATTTTGTGAATTTGGCCTTAAAGAAATAACACTGAAAGAGTCCACCATTATTTAAAGACAAATTTTTCAAAAATGCTTAAAAGTGAGTCCTAAACAGGTCTGTCTCCTTTGTATAATGAGACTTTGTTGTAGGCAGATGTACCTGTACCTATGATTCCTATTCAACTATATTTAGTGGAAAGAATGCTTAGTTCTCACTCCCACACAAAATCTAAAATAGTTCCTTTTAAAATCAGGTAGCAACCATCAGCAAATTTTGGTATGAGTGGGTCATTTTTCAAATATTTTAAATTCTAAATGAATTTAATTATTTGAAAAGTTTAAGAAGATTGTCAGCGAGAAAATATTGTCTCTGCACCTCTACAGCAATATTGGGGGTTTTGGAGGGCTTGTTATTTGTTTTTTGCCCTCAGAAATTGTTCTTTTGTAGGAATGTAAAATGTACTTGGTGAGTATACTCTGTAGACATAGGTGGAAATGTTACAGCCATGATATGATCGCTGAGGTTTCAAGTTTTTTGTAAATCATGAATTAATCTAGATAAGGCTTTTTCTCTAGCACATGGGCAGAGGATATGTCTGTTCTGCTTGTCTTTAAGATGAATCATAATATGAATATACCTGTCTGTTCCCTATTGCTTAAACGATCTCTTATAACAGATTATACTGTTTAGATAGCAAAGGTTAGCTGAGATAAATCTCTCTGCAAACGGTTGGAGAGAATAGTCAGCAGATAATGAATTCTTCCCTAGTGTAACATTTGTAAAATTAAAGACTTATAGCCTATAGTTTTTAAGAAAAAGTGGAAAAATATGATAAAAAGCAATGATACTGGTCTTGAGGTTTTTTTGTTGGTAACCTAGAGAAATTTTATTAAAGGAAATTAGTGAGGGAAATTAATGATGTTCCTGTGTTGCTTAAGGCCTGCTTTAGTTGCCATGGGGTGCTGCCCTCAGAAATACATGGATAAAAGGACTTTTTTTGATGTAGTGTCCTTTTTATAGGGATATTGTCTCAGTGTCTAGGCAGTCCAATCACTGTTGTCCATTTACTATACACTCTGCCTCAAAGAATTTGAACATCAGTGAGGTACAAAAGCCTTCTTTAAGTGGCTCTTAGGTGACCACGAGGCATTATGACTGTGCTGATTTTCATACAGAAGTTCCATGGGTGAAGTAAGTTCCAAGAATATAGTATGAATTAACAATAAGTTGTGTTGGTCTTGCTAGAAAAGGAAGTAGGTGACATTATGGCATGTATCTTTGTCGTTCACTGAAGAAAGGACTCAGATTCTGTCATTCTGACATTCCTATCATCAGTATTTCAAAATGGCCTTGCAGTCTCTCATATCTGGGGATTCTCTGTCCATGGGAGGTGGCAGACTGTGGGCTTTCAAGATCATCTCCAAAGCTTCACCCAATCATAGGGGTCCTGATTCAGTAGCAGTAATAGAGCAGCAATAGCAAATTGCACCCTAAATCATATTGTCACAGTAACTTCTAGGTTGGAAAGAAACTTTAAGATCATCATGTCCAGCTGTTAATCTTAGTCTTCCACTAAATTGTATCCCTAAGTATCACATGTACACATCTTTTCAATGTCTCCATGGATGGTGACCATCGACGTCAGTCTGTCACAATGCTTGACAACTCTTTTAGAGGAGAAATTTTTCCCAACATCCAATCTAACCCCACCTTGATGCAACTGGAGGCCCTTTCCTTTCCTTTCCTTTCCTTTCCTTTCCTTTCCTTTCCTTTCCTTTCCTTTCCTTTCCTTTCCTTTCCTTTCCTTTCCTTTCCTTTCCTTTCCTTTCCTTTCCTTTCCTTTCCTTTCCTTTCCTTTCCTTTCCTTTCCTTTCCTTTCCTTTCCTTTCCTTTCCTTTCCTTTCCTTTCCTTTCCTTTCCTTTCCTTTCCTTTCCTTTCCTTTCCTTTCCTTTCCTTTCCTTTCCTTTCCTTTCCTTTCCTTTCCTTTCCTTTCCTTTCCTTTCCTTTCCTTTCCTTTCCTTTCCTTTCCTTTCCTTTCCTTTCCTTTCCTTTCCTTTCCTTTCCTTTCCTTTCCTTTCCTTTCCTTTCCTTTCCTTTCCTTTCCTTCCCTTCCCTTCCCTTCCCTTCCCTTCCCTTCCCTTCCCTTCCCTTCCCTTCCCTTCCCTTCCCTTCCCTTCCCTTCCCTTCCCTTCCCTTCCCTTCCCTTCCCTTCCCTTCCCTTCCCTTCCCTTCCCTTCCCTTCCCTTCCCTTCCCTTCCCTTCCCTTCCCTTCCCTTCCCTTCCCTTCCCTTCCCTTCCCTTCCCTTCCCTTCCCTTCCCTTCCCTTCCCTTCCCTTCCCTTCCCTTCCCTTCCCTTCCCTTCCCTTCCCTTCCCTTCCCTTCCCTTCCCTTCCCTTCCCTTCCCTCCCCTCTCCTCCCCTCCCCTCCCCTCCCCTCCCCTCCCCTTCCCCTTCCCCTTCCCCTTCCCCTTCCCCTTCCCCTTCCCCTTCCCCTGTCTGAGGTTACAATACAGAGTCTGATAAAAGGTATTTATTCTATCACCATCCGTTGAGGGTGGTAGCAGTGATGCTTATCTCAAAGATATTCTGCTAATGGGCCATCCATTGAAACCAGGCAGGGCATTGTTCTTTATCTTTTCACAACCCATCCTTCCTCCAGCCAGTCATTTTCTGCTAATGGCCCACTGAGTCCCACTGTGGGACTGAAAATTACTGCATCCCATTGGAAGTTGCTCCAGCCAGGGGGAAGAGCCCAACATTTCTTACCAAAATAAAAACAGAGGTTTTGGGACACTAAGGGAGCCCCTTCTCCACTGGACTCCAGAGGGAAGCTGGATTTCTCCACATCACTGCTGGACCTCCAGAAGGAAACTGCACCTTCTGCAGGAGCTCTGCTTCAACTGAGCCACATCTGTCACTACAAAAGGACTACAGCCACCATTTAATGGGACTGCTACCAACACCCTGCCTGACGGGGTATCAGGTTGTACTCTGACTTTGTCAGGGCTTGGGGTTTGTTTCTTTGTAGTCCTGTATTTCTATTTTAATTTCCCTAGTAAAGAACTGTTATTCCTAATTCCCATATCTTTGCCTGAGAGCCGCTTGATTTAAAAATTATAGTAATTTGAAGGGAGGGGATTTACATTCTCCATTTTCAAACAGAGGCTCCTGTCTTTCTTAGCAGACACCTGTCCTCCAAACTAGGACACTTTGCCTTTCCTTATTGCTTGTTTATTGGGAGAAGAGACTACCCCTCACATTGGTACATCCTCCTTTCAGGTAACTGTAGAGAATGATAATGTCATCCCTGAACCTCCTTTTCTCCAGGTTGAACAACCCCAGCTCCCCCAGCTGTTCCTCACAGGACTCACTCTCTAGATCTTTCAAAGCTTTGTTGCCCTTGCTGGGCTTCCTCCAGAACCTCAATATCCTTGTAGTGAGGAGCCCAGAACTGGACACAGGATTCAAGTGTGATCTCATCAGTGCCCAGTATAGAGGGAAAATTACTGCCTTTGTCCTGCTGGCCACACTATTTCTGATACAGGTCAGGACACCTCCATTTTTTTGTTAATATATTTATAGATATATATAGAAACAATTTTTATTGTCAGTAGCCAGATTAAGTTCTAACCGGTCTTTGTCGTCTAGCTTTCTCCCTGCATAAATTCACATCTCTCTGGTCCTCCATGGTTTCCCTTTCTTACTGAGGTGATAGACTCTAATTTTTTCCCTGAGTTCCAGCCAAAGGTCTCTGTTCACCCAGGCCAGTCTTCCCCTCTGGCTCATCATTCAGGGGGACCACCTGCTCCCGTGTCTTTAAGATTTCCCTCTTGAAAACTATCCAGCCTTCTTCAGCCCCTTTGATCTTCAGGACCTCATCCCAAGGGATTCTCTGTCAGGCTCCTAAACAGGCCAAAGTCTCCTCTGCATGTTCAAGGTGGTAGTTTTGATATGCTTCCTCTTCTCCAAGAACTGAGAACTCCATCTGTTTAATGATCATTCTCTCCAAAATGGCCTGCAATGATTGCATCATCCACCTGCCCTTCTCCTTACAAAGAGCAGGAAACACGTCTCAAATCCTCTGAATGCCCATCAAGTAGTTTTTTCACTGAGAACACAAAGATTCTCCAACTATGACTTAACCAAGATCTTGTCATTTTGACTGTAATTTTAAGGATTTGAACATGGATAATTTGGTGTTTTTGTAACAGGGTGATTTTTTACCATAGTATTGAAATTTCCTAGCCAACACATTTGGTTGCATTCTGAAAAAACTTCTGTCTTTGTTAGAATTAGGAACACAAATTAAAAAGCCCTTACTAGTGAGTGTGCAAGATAAAAGAATTGTCCAAGCCAGTGTAGCAAACAATCAAACCTCTGAGATAAACTCTGGCAAAAAACCAAAACCAGGCAGTTTTGTATAAGGCATTTGAACAGCAAATGCTCTGATCTGTGGTGGGTTTTTTTTTTTTAAATTTTTTTTGTGTTCTGTTTTTTGTTCATTTTTTTTTTCTTTTTGTCTCTTTAAAAAAGAAAAGTTTAAAAAATAATAGTTTTTCAGGACAATTGGGTTACCAACCTGTAATAATAATTTATTTTTTTTCAAAGCATTAAGGCCAAGCTATTTGCATTCATTTATGATGAAGAGAAAATAGGATTTGTCAACAAGTCATAAAAGCAACAACAAATTAGTCTGTCATCACATAATACACAAAATTAAGCCCTGCTGTAACAACTTATGCTTAGATAATACAGAGAAAACAATGCATGAGAAGAACTAAATTGTATGGAATGCTAGCAATAAGAATTTTGATATTAGAATGAGAGTAAACTATTAAAAGGCATATAAAAGAGAGTTTTGAATGTACTAAGTGACATTATGTCAAAAGAACGATCTGTAAGACAAAACTGAATGAAAGAGCTGAGATGTTTACTAAGTATCAACAAAAATGAAAAGCATCCTAAAGAAAGAAGCAATGCAATTTGAGAAGGCAGCTGTGATTAAATGAAAATAAACAAGCTGGAACAAGGAGGAAAGGTCTTTCTATAAATTGCTTTACTTTGGGAATATGTCCTGATCAAATGAGATGGTTACATAAGACAGTCAAAAGGCACCATTACCCGCAGACTGCTCAGCTACCATATAATCAAAGTGAGTTAAAGGAATCTTTTTGATAACACTGGCATTAAAAGATATAATCAGATTCAGCTTTTAATGTCTTTAATAGAACCACAAATAATATGAGGTGAAATGTACTCAGTAAGATAATCATGTTGCTCATCATGTCTGAGGCTTGTTCTGTCGTATTGCTTTTAAACAACCTGTTTATTTCATTTAATATTTATAAAGAAATATCATTCAATGAGAATATTCTGATTTATCCTTCATGCAGCTGATAGAAAAGAGGGTATTAAGTCAGTCTTTCATCTCACAGTTCTATTTTCATCTTTTTTTTTTGCTAACATGTCAGTGAACAAACTAATAAACAAACCAAAATTCAAATGCAGCTCAAATCCATCATAACATGCCTTAGCAAGCTGTCATTTGCTTCCGCTAAGCATACAAAGCACTGCATCGGACTAGTCTGTGCTTACAGTCTCTAGAAGAAAATGAAAGTTAAAAAAAAAAACCCCTCATTGCAAGGTTTCATCTTTCTTTTGAGTCAATTCTGAGAGATGCATCTATAGCAATTAGCAATGAAGCATAAAATAATTGCAAGAATTTCACTGAAATTACCTTTGCAAATAGATTCAAAGTTGAAGATCTTGAAACTGAAACATAACAGTCTTTTGAGTGAATTGGTGCAAATAATGTGTTAATGGGAGGTCTTAGGAGATAAATGACTATCAAGAAAAGTGTTTGATAAGTAATTTATTTTCAAAGAAATTCTTTGCAATCAAAGAATTAGTCTGATTGGAATCAAACAAAGATTCTTCCCTTTTTTTTTACTAAAATGTAAAGGTTAATAGATTTCAGGTAGAATGCATATATTTTTTTAAATTCTTATGTTGTTATATTCTGGATGTATTTTAAAACAATGTAAAGTAAGCGTTGTCTACTTTAATTAGCTCATTACCAAACTACAGGTTCATTTTCTGTATTGGCTATGATTTCCTTTGACATAAATGGGAACCCAATTCCTAGCTTATATGTTGGTATATGTGTTTAGACAGTGAAATGTAGGTGAACTGTATCCTGTCTTTCCATCATACACAGTTAAGTCTACTAGTATGAACAGCATCCCTTTCCTACTTATGGGTGGAATTAATTACTCTGTGGAGGTTTCTCTATTTACTTCTATGGCAAGATGTTAAATGAGATCTCTCAAAAAGTGACTATCAGACTAGAAATTCCCCCGTCAGGATGATATTGGCTCCTGGCTACATGTAATTACCATTGACACAATTTCATGCCACACATGGGAGGAAGTGAACACAGGCCTTTGCAGAATATTCCAAAAAGCAAGAATAAAAGCTTTTATCTGAACAGTGGGCCCAGGCATCAAGAAGCAAGGAAAGATCTTGAACTTAGGTCTTGCATATACTGGATGAATACTTTAGTTCTTGGGTAACTGTGTAAAAAACTGGGATAACCTTGCCAGTATCTTTTAATATATAAACTAGGGACTTTTTTCAGTGAAACCAACTTCCCTCCCCAAAAATTTCTTTATGATCAAGCAGAATGTTTTTGATTTAAACAAATTTAATTATTTTAAAAAATTGTATTTGTTAAAAATATTGCAATACTAAATGAGAATAAACTCCCTATTGGCTCATTTTTCCTTTATGTGATCAAAATTTTGCAGAAGGTAACCTGCCACTCAAATCTTCTGTATTTTAGTAATTTTGAAAAGGATTCCACTATGCATCAGCAAAATATTTAATGAATTCAGCTCACCAAAAAGCATTGCCATTAAATTTTTGCATGATTTTTATTAATCTGATCCTACTGCACATGAACAGATTGATCAGAACTGATGTGAAATGATGTCTGCTTGAAAAGTTGTGAAAATTTGCATAGGCAGAAAATAATTAGCAAAGCTGGTGCTAAAATGAACCTCTTACTTTGAATAAATTCTCAAAAACCAATTTTTGCCTCATATACTGATGACAATTTGCAAGCAGTCACCCCTTTTATTACACTCAGTTGCTTGCTCAAAGAAAATACCATGGTATGAATTGCTAACATCACTTCCCACAGCAGCTATGATCTCCTTGGGGTTCTTTTGGCCAAGTACCAAAGTAGGTCTGCCTGTGACATTTTGTTTGATAACATCATAAAGTGGTAAGGCCATGGAATGTATACATAGCAGTATACACTAATAAAGTGTTTATCCTTTAATGTCTCCCAGATGCTTGCCTATAGCTTTTTCCAGAAGTAAAGAGATTGTGTTGGTTGGATGTGATCTTGTGTTTATATTGTCTGCTGGGTCTACATGATAAGTCACATTCTTTCCTCCTTTGTTTTTGTAGAATCAGTAAAGCAAGCACTGCCTTAAAGGTCTATTCCTCTATGTGTAACAAATGCCAGGTCCATTAAATATCTAGGATCAAATGGTAATAAAACCAGAGTAGAGAAGAACCTCATTGAGGGAAAAGCAGTCAATAATTTCTGTGTTACATGAAATTGCAGAATTGTGTGAGACTCATAATGTTTAACTCCAGGGAGTTTTGGAGTTATTAGAATGAACAGAAAAGTTCCCAAGTTTAGGAGAACATTCAAGATACAATACGTTTATTCTGTCATTTAGTCAGAAAGGGCACGACGCTTGGGATTCTTTATTACTTACCTTTTGACACTGCTGTTTATGGTAATTGAGACAGATGCAGACGGCAAGTGTTGTGACATCCTTTGTACTTACAGTTTGTACAGCTGTAAATCACCAGCAGAATCTGCGAGTGCTGCAGGGTGGTAGAAAAATGAAACCCTGGCTTTTAACCAATTAGGAGTATCTGTTCATGTAAGGCTGAAAATCAATTAAAAAAAAAAAAATAAAGAAAAGAAGCAATTGAAATACTCTTAGTAAAGTCAGTAAAATTAAAATATAGTGTTAAAATTTTCCACTGTTTACTCTCCTGGCTTTGGTTGGCATAGAGTTAAGTGCCTTGAGAGTAGTTGGTATGGAGATATGTTATGGATCTGTGACCAAAACAGTGTCAGTATCACAGGGATGTTTCAGTTACTGCTGAGCAGCCTCCAGGCCTTTTCTCTTTCTCACCCCACCTCAGCAGTGAGGAGGCTGGGTGTGCACAAGAAGATGGGAGACGACACAGCCAGGACAGGTGACTCCCTAGTGACCAAAGGGAAATTCCAGACCATATGACATCATGTTCAGCATATAGAGCTGGGGGTAGAAGAAGGGAGGTGGAGACATTTGGAGTGATGGCATTTGTCTTCCCAAATCACCGTTACACAATGGAGCCCTGCTTTCCTGGGGATGGATGAACACCTGTCTGCTCATGCAGAGTAGTGAATTAATTCCTTGTTTAGTTCGTGCAAAAAACAGAAGCTTTGCTTTACCTATTGAACTGTCTTTATCTTAAACCAATGAGTTCTTTTGCTTTTCTCATTTTCTCTCTCATTTTAATGCACGAGGAGTAGGTGAACAGTTGTGGGGTGCTTAGTTGCCAGTTGGAGTTAAACCAAAACACTTTGTCATGAGATACCAGGTAATATTTTTTGAAAATATTTAAATGCTTTTCAAGCCCAAGTACTCTTTCAACTGCAATACAGACATTTAGACCCAGACTATTTACGCTTGTCAAAGCACTTCACAGTGTATGCAATTTATTCTGTGTCTGTTATAGCAGCATCTGCCAGCACAGTGATCATCATCAAGGATGTGATCTTTGGTTGACAGCAAAAATTTCCATTGTACAAACAGTCGTACCATCAAAACTGAACTTTTGCTGAATTAGCTAATTTCACTTGAAAAGACTGGAAGACAAAATGTTAGTGTAGGCACTGATTTATCAGGATGCCAGCAAATACCTTCAGATCTGAATTTTTCCTAGTCCAAAAATAGTTTTAAATGTGTGTGTCCCTATTTTACAGAAGAGCAAAACTGCAAAGGCTCACTATGCAAGACCCAGGACAGGGTTGTGGGTCTTCAAGTTTACCTGTGGAATGCCTAAGTGCTAGGGACATGATCCTCCAGGGTCCCACATCCCATATTAACACACCTCCCTGTGGACACTCTCTGAAACCCTTCGGAAGAGTCACTAAACACCAAGTACAGGGACAATCCCCAAATGCCGTCTGCTGCATATCCAAATAACAATGCAAGAACATAATTTTGGCTACTGAAGAGCCACAGGTAAACGAGGATGATGCAAAGCTCATAATTTGTATTTAAAACTCCACCTTTTTGGAGCAGCAGAAGCAGTAGCATTCTGATTCACTAACAAACACATATAATGATAACAAATATCAGTTTCATTTGTCTGTAGTACCTGAGGGGGTCACATCAGCTGTTTCTACCTGTCACATGGGAGGCAATAGATACTTTCCACCTGTTGCCCTATAGCTGTGCAAAACATCATGACCCTGTGTTGAAGAATATAGCAACAATCCAATGGTCAGGATTGCCAGCTACAGGCCAGAAAGAAGCATCATGAGTTATATTTTCAGTGCCTCAGATTAAGACTTTTCAAGAAGATATGCCATAGTCATATGCAAACCTTTTGTTCAGTTTTGAAAAGAAGAAGATCAAATATAATCACCATTAATATGCAGACAGTCAGTTTAAATGACCTAACAGGTCCCTTTTGGCCTTTATTTCTGTGGTTCTATATGCCAAAGCATTAATATTAACTGGAAATTATCAAGCAGAGTGAATGAGTTCTGTACGATTTACTTTACATTGGCCTAGATAAAATTAAATAGAGGTGAAACAGATTTAAATATATGAAGAACTAAAAACAGTAAACAATCTAATATTTGCATTATTACTGTGTTCTCCTCAAAACACTTGGTGTCAACTTATTTTAAAAGATATTTAATATTTTAGGAGAACACTGCCTTAACAGTAATAAAAAAAGAGAATATTTTCTGTACAATTATGATTGACTGAGTTTTTTAGAGTCCTGTACAATCATAGAATGGTTTGGGTTAGAAGGGACCTAAAAGGTCATCTAGTTCCAGGCCCCCTGCCATGGTGAGGGTGCATCTTCCACTAGTTCAGGTTGTTCAAAGCCCAATCCAACCTGGCCTTGAACACTTGCAGGGATGGGGCATCCATGAGTTCTCTGGATGGCTCCCATGGCTCACCACCCTCACAGTAAAAAATTTTCTCCTAATATCTAATCTCAACCTACTCTCTTTCAGTTCCTCCTTATCCTGTCGCTACATTCCCTTGTCCAGATTCCCTCTCCAGCTCTCTTGAAAGCCTGTTTTAGGTACTGGAAGTCTACTCTAAGCTCTCACCAGAGTGAGTTCTCTTCTCCACGCTGGTCAAACCCACTTTCTCAGCCTGTCTTCAGAGGAGACCTGCTCCACACCCCTGATCATCTTGGTGCCCCTCCTCTGGTCTCATTCCAAAAGGTCAATGTCCTTCCTTTTCTGAGGACCCTGGAGCTGAATGCAGCATTGAAGGTGGGAGCCTCCTGAGAGCAAGTACAGTAATTTCACAAATACAAGTCGCACCAATTTGACTAAGATTTTGCTCCTAAACCGGAAATGCGACTAATACTCAGGAGCGGCTAATATGTGAATAATTTTCTGACATTTACAACCTCAAAAGTGCCAGCCAGAGTGCTGAGCCGAGCTGCTGCAAAGTCGGCATTTTGCGATTGTTACAAATTGCTACTCTGTTGCACCGTGGGTGGAGCCTGGCTGCCTGCAGGCAGCACGGGGGGCGGGGAGAGAGGAGGGAGAGCTCTTTTCTTCCCTCCTCTGCCGCAGCCCGGAGAAAAGCTGGGGGGGCCCGCGCTACCATTGCGGCGGCCCGGGGAGGCGGCGGGGGCCCCGCGCCGCCATTGCCGCGGCCCGGGGAGGAGGGGGGGGACCTGGACCACCACTGCCGTGGCTCTGGGAGGCGGCAGGGGGCTCCGTCCCCGCCCGCCGCCACCGCCGCAGGAGTGGGGGGGGCTCTGTCCCTGCCTGCCACCACAGGGCAGCGCCAGGCCGTGGTGACCGAGCCCAGTGGCAGCGGTGGCCGGCCCCCAGTGGTCCCGCTGAGCGGCAGCGCCGGGCTGGGCTACCTGGCCCCGTCGGCAGCCCCTAGCGGCCGAGCCTGCACAACCCGAGCCGAGCCAGTAAACCCTGCCCTGCCGCCGTTCTGTTACTATTTGGCAACTTCGTTGCACGCGGATCCTCGCTGCGAACGACAGAGCGGCTTATACTCGGGTGCGGCTTTTTTATGGACAAAGAACGAAATATTTGCCAACACCCAGAGATGCGGCTTATACTCAGTGCGGCTTGTATTCGTGAATTTACTGTAATATCTTTTATGCCTAATCTGGAGAGGGGAGACACATGAATCAAGTGATTAACTTTTTGATGTGTATGCTGAGTCCAATAGAAGAGATGTGTTTTAATAATGCTTGTTTGCGGGATATGGGCAGTCCTTTAAATGGATCAGGATTGGTAACCACAGATAATATATTGGTTTAAAAAAATTACATACATGCAGCTTTTTTTTGTCATTATTATTCAAGACTGTGCTTAAACCAATGACCTTGTGTTCAAAAGTCACTACTATTAAGATCTCCCAAATGGTCACTAGCAATGAGATGGTTGACTTCTTGTATTAAAACTAGTAAGATCTTCTCAGCCTGGGTAGGAATGGGATTTCAGTAGGTGGATATAACACTGTCAAGTTGGTTTACTTCTTGTTTTCCTTCAAAGACACAGCTCTGCCAATAATCTCCACAGCACACAAGTTAATTCAGTCATGAATTCCAGGCAGCAAACCGAGCAGTAGAAATCTGGATATGGAAGAAAGGGTAGTTTGTTGTGGGGGATTGCATTATACAAAGAGCCTTGATATGAGCCAGTTCCCAAACTTGTCCTAGTAACCAAGATTCTATCTGTGCCATCAGTAACAAGGTCAGTATAGATGGACTTCAGGCAGCTAAAAATTCACTCAAAGGGGAATATGTTAACTATATTTAGGCACTGTAGCTGTAATCAGATCTATGATGAAACTGAGTGTAAGACAGAACAATCACATTCATTTAATTTATAAAAATAAAAAATGGCCTTGAACTTCAAATATTTTAAGGTCAGAAGTCACTTTTTGATATCCTGGTTATTATAGGTCGTAGGACTTTCATGAATTAATTAGCATTGACTTCTATGAGACTAAGACCTTTACTGTTTTTGTTTTCCCTGTTACATATAACTGCTGAAATCACCAGATCAGAAAGAAATTTAAGATATTTTTCAGTTCATTCACTTCGAACTTTTCAATGTTATTTGCAGTCCACTGCATCAATGTCATATGCTCCTATACAGGGAGCTCATATGCCCTTTCTCATCTGGGCTCTTGCAAGAGCATAATTCTTATTAGCTCCAGGTAACTATGTGAAAATAAAAATGATAGCAAACTGGTATTTCACAGAGAAAGGGAGGGGGATGAAGAAGAATGAGATAGATCTGGAATGGCATAAGCGTGTTTTCTCTTATCTCTGGATCAGTTTGCAGACAAATGGGATAAGCAGGTGAGAAAGAAAACATCCTTATCTGTTTTAAAATGTCATTGCAATGGACATTTCTGGATTGCTTTAAAAAATTATTCTTTTTTCACATTTTTAAAGGAAACTGAAATCATCAGTATGTGAAAGTGGAAGGAATCTTTTATCCAAATAATTCAAGAGCAGAAACCTTTGTGACAATATATAAATATAGAGATCTATGTGGTAGTTCTTCCCATGCATATTCCCTTTGCCTATGCAGACCTGTAAATATAGGGAAATCTGTATCTGAACAAGTTACAGTTGCATTTACTGACTACTACTGAATTTGTGGTTTTGTTTTGTTTTGGTTTGGTTTTTTTGGGTTTGTTTGTTTGTTTGTTTGTTTGTTTTGTAAACAGATGTAAAGTTTGGAATCCACAGCAACTTTTGTCAAGTGATTTAATATTTTAAATATATACTGTATGAAAGCATTAATCTTTTATTTATTTTGAATTATCTTCTTGATCATTAAACATGATGATCTAGTTCTTATACTGGACCTTTTTTTAATTGGATATGACTGAGCTAGTGATAATTTTTCTCCACAGTAGCATGTATGTTGCTGTGAATTCATAATCTAAACAGAGTTGATAACACAGTGATGATTTAGCTACTGCTGACCAGTTCTTGCAGGGTCAAGGTCTTTTCTGCCTCTCACCCCATCCCAGCAGTGAGGAGGCTGGGTGTGCACAAGAAAATGTGAAAGGACACAGCTGGGACAGCTGATCCCAGCTGACCAAAGGGATATTCCATACATATGGCATCATGCTCAGTGATAAATGCTCAGTGACAAAAGCTTGGGAAAGAATGAGTTCATGGCTATGGAGTTTGTTTTCTCAAGTAACTGTTAAGTGTGCAGAGATTCTGCTTTCCTGAAGATGGCTGAACACCTGTTTGTAGGTGAATTCTTATTTTGTGTGTGCAGCTTTGCTTCACTCATTAAACTATCTTTATCTTGGTCCAGGCTATCTCAGCTTTTGCTGCTCAGATTTTCTTCCTCATCCCACTGGAGGTAGTGGTGCGTGAGTGACCCAGTGGATGCTCAGCTGCTGACAGGGGCAACCTTCCACAACTCTGACAAAATTTTCAACTTTCTTCATGAATTTTCTAGAGTTACTATATTCCTTTCTGAGATGTTGAAATAACTTTTTTGTAATGTGTTATCTCTTCCTTTCCTTATAGTTTTTGTAATTTTGCTTTCCTGTGTGGTAGCTATAGCTAATCTAATTTTCTTAGATTATCCATTGTGGTGCAGAGATAGTTTTTTTCTCCTCTGTGGTAACTAACTAGTTCAGAACTCATTGCGCTTCGTGCAGTTTAAGATTGATTTTCCCCCATGGGCATGATTTTGCATTTATTAAGACAGAATTTCATCTGCTAATTGCAGTATACTTTTAAACCCCCTGTAAAGAGCCAGTGGGCCAAATAGCACCTACAGGGTACTCTTGAGAGATACTGTTCTATACCAATCAAGATGATAAAAAGAAAAAAGAGAAAAAAAAGCTCCAGGAATTTGAACTAGATTTTCCAGAAAGCTATGGCAAGGATCTTTTTGTGCATAATTTTTCTCTTGGAAAAAAATATGTTACAGTGATTTATACTGACAAAAGAGAGTGATCCACTTTATCTTCAAATTATGGGAATATTATCTCAAGTTATTAAAAAAGAAGGTTGGTATTAGACAATCCTTTTTCTACTTTAGTAGTCTAAAAATGAGCAGATAATCTTCTCACATTAATGAGCAATATTACATGTCTTTCACTTGAGACATATGGTCACTTTGAGCTATACTTTTCTGACTGCCGTAGGAGCGGGGGAAGCTTCGTCCCTGCCTGCCACCGCGGGGCAGCGCCAACCCGGGGTGACCGAGCCCAGTGGCAGCGATGGCCGACCCCGAGCGGTAGCACCGGGCTGGGCCACCTGGCCCCGTCAGCGGCCCCTAGCGGGTCGAGCCTGCACAACCTTAGCTCAGCCAGTAAACCTCACCCTCCCGCTGTTCTGTTACTAATTGCACGCGGGTCCTCGCTGCAAACGACAGAGCGGCTTATATTCGTGTGCGGCTTATTTATGGACAAAAACCGAAATATTTGCCAACACCCAGAGATGCGGCTTATGCTCAGTGCGGCTTGTATTCGTGAATTTACTGTAAATATAATGGTATTTGCTGAGGAGACTGCATATTGTTCCTAGGACAATGGCCTAGGAATCTTTCAGATTTAATTTCCTGCTTTTGTTCAAAAGCAAAAGGTCAAAGCAGTTGCACTAGAAGAGGATAAAATGTGCATGGAGTAAGTTTTTAGAGTAGAATATCAGGGGTAGTTATTTTTCCTGTTTCTTTATCAAATGTTTTATTTTTTACTAATCTGTGCCTACTGACACCATTTCAGGTCCCAGAAGTGTTGCTGTTTTGTCAAACAACAAGAAACTCAACAGCCGAAGGGGAGGCGTAAGATGTGGGCTCAAAAATAGCGCTTATTCACAGATCTTCACATTCTCTTCCCAAATGCATATCTTTAGCCCAAATTTTTTTCCTGCTTCTCACAATGCATTAAGTGTTTAAAAACATTGTATTGGATAGGCTCACCCTGTAAAAAGAATCAAAGACATAAAAAGACAAAGACATCAAAGACATGAACGTGGCAAAATACAATTTGATCACATGTGTAGTGGGAGTGCACTTATCTTTGTGCACTTTCTAAGTAAAAAGCATTAAATGTGCATTTGGTGCCATGACTGTCTGCCATGCATGATGAATTGTGGTGGCTTTTCTGTCATGTTTCCTCCATTTAGCTTCCCTACCAAAATCCTGTCTGCAACCAGACACTGCTGGATTAGCCTGAAGTACTCAATACAAGGTGAACATCAAAGATGGAGAAAAAGAAGCAGTTATACTGCATAGGCTGGCAATACTCAGCTGGTGGCAACCTGCTGGGATAGTTTTAAACTTGTTGCCAAAATTGCTTCCAGGCTTTGCTGTCATCCACATTTGTGACTTGGCCCAGGAACAGAGTCAGGATGCTGTGAAGTTTGTCTTTGATGCCCGTTATCAACAGTGCCCACTGCAATGCAGACACAGCTGAAAGTGGGGTCCGGCAGCTTTTGCACATCTAGGCAAATCCCTGATCAGCTTTCCGGATTATATCTTTCTGGCCTCTCCCTGATGGAACTATGCCTGCCTGACACTTGCCTTTCTCTCTACACTGCAGCTTTCAAGGAGACCTTTTCCTCTGTGATTAACCAAAACAAAACAGCTATGGGATTTGGAACGAATTATGTTTTCAGTTGGTGCATTTCCCCCCCACCAGGAGTGGCACATGCAGTTACATGATGCTCAGAGCTGATGACAGACAAGGTGACAGCTCTCACAAAGGTCACTTTTGAGAAAACTTCTGTTAGCCTCCTCAGCAACTCCAAGCTGCTGAGTTGCCTTCATTAAGATCTGTTGACTGTGAGTTTGCTGTGCCCTCTTTCTAGTGTTGTTTTTTTTTGTTTTTTTTTTTTTTAATGGGGGAGAGTATTACCCTTTCCTAGTTAGATTTATGCTCCAAAACTTGAAAATTAAGGGCTTTAGCTTCAAATTGCTTGGCTACTGAACTACAGTGAAAGCTCTTATCAAGGACACAAAACATGTCTAACCATATCTCATTCAATTCTTCATAATACTGCTTCACTTGGTTTATACTTAAGTTCTAGTAGGAAAATCCAGACTTGATGCCACTTTTTCTCCTAAATTAAATCCTCAGGAAGCTGCAGGTTAGCTATGTTCAGCTATGAACCAGACAATGACACCACAATTAGCTCTTTTGCAGGCTGTAAATTGAAGACATACGTTCATTATGTGACCTTGCTCTCATTGCTTCATTTCTTATCAGAGAACAGAGGAATTTTTTACAAGTGTGTCTGTGCCATTTGGTATTTGTGATTGGCAGGCTATAGGTGGTCAGGTTTGAGCTATTTATCCTAAACTCTCATAAACAATGTAAAGAAATAAATACAATTATTCTCATGCTAGAATGTCTCTCAAAAACAGATCAAGGGAATTGTGCTATAAAGAATACTAAGAGAGCCTACAGTGAATCTCTCATCTGTTGACATCTAAGCAGCATAAACTTAAAATTGAAGTGATTGCAACTCTGATCTATTGCTTAAATGTTGACTAGATTCCATATGGTAATATTTTTATGTAGGAGAGAGCCAACAAATTGGAGTTTGGTTCTTGTTAGAAAAAATTAATGAGAGAAGAAAAAATTAGGGTTCAGTTCTAGGTTCAGACTCCGGTCTATAAGGTCTCTGCAGTGAGCTACATATTTTACAGTTAAGGGGGATCGAATTAATAAAGGTAGTGCAGCTGAAGCAGCTTTTCATCTGGGCAGATGATCAGGTTTAGGCTGATCTCTGAGAGTGCTCTTTTCACTGGCCATAATGAAAGCTTGGGCACCACAGAAATAAATAACAGTGATATTTCATCCAGTGATTCAATCTTAGAGGGTGGATGAATGACTGTGCCTTCCACATTTTTACTCATGGTCAGGCTTAGAATTGAGAACACGGGCATGTGCTTTTATCTGTTGTTGGCTTAGTAAATAATGTCACACTCATGCTGGGTCAAATGTGTTATAACCAATTTAGCATTTGAATGCTTGGGAGGTATAAGGACTACACCATATGTTTTTTCTTTGTGTGATATATATATATCACTCTAGGAACAGTTATTCTTTGACATAGGAATTTATATGATTTTCTTTGACTCTTTGGAATGGTCAACTATGATGCAGTTTAGGCAAAATTGCTGTGTGAGAGTTAAAAATATTGGATAATGTAGATATATTATGGGGAATTGATGGATGTAAGGGAAACAATATTAGTTCCCAGCTGGAGACCTTCAAAATTTTTTTCAATAAATGCACATCAGTGAGAAAGGAAAAAACTTGTGCTGGGAGAACATTTATTGTTATTTCCACTATACTGTTGGTTCAGGAATTGCAATAGCTCATACTAACTCTCCATAGAAGAGCTACATGGTTCATAAGTGCACAACCTTTGTGAATTTATAACTCAGTCAAGATCTAGTGATCTTTACAGTTTCAGGGCTGGCTGGCCTTAGAAATATATCAAAGCTTACATCTTATGGAGTTCAGAATAGCGTCTGAAATGTGCATTTGGATTCTAAAATTTCTAAGCTTGAATTTGTATTTTTTCACATATTCACCTGCATATGGAACCTGGGACCTGATTGAGGCCTGGAAAAGCTTGAGAAGTCTTGCAGTTGGATCAGTCAAACACTGGTATCAGTACAGGTTGAGGGATGAATGGACTGAGAGAAGCTCTGCTGAGGACTTGGTGGTACCAGTGGATGAAAGAGGGCATGAACTGGCAATGTGTTTTTGCAACCCAAAAAGCCAATAGGAAGAAGTGTGGCCAGTAGGTCAACAGAGCTGATTCTGGCCATCTACAGTGCTCTGTTGAGACCCAACCTGGAATTCTGCACCCAACTCGGATCCCTGGCACAGAAAGGACATCAACTTTTTGGAGTGAGTCCAAAGGAGGGCCACAAAAATTGTCAGAAGGATGGATTATATGGTCCTCTGCTATGAGACCAGGCTAAGACAGTTGGGATTGTTCAGCCTGGAGAAGAGAAGGCTTTGAGAAGACCTTTTTGTGGCTTTTCAGTACTTGGAGAGTGCTTATGAGAAAGATGGGGACAAGTCTTTTATTGGGGACTCTAGTAATATGACAAATGATAATGGTTTTAAATTAATAGAGAGTAGATTTGGACTAGCTGTAAGGAATCATTTTTTTAGGGTGAGGGTGATGAGACACTGGAACAAGTTGCTCAGAGATGTGATAAATGTCCCATCCCTGGAAATATTCAAGGTCAGATTGGATGGAGCTCTCAGTAACCTGATCCAGTTGTCCCTGCTTATTGCAGGTTGTTAGTCTAGATGATCTTTAAATGTCCTTTCCAACCAAAACTATTCTATGTTTCTATAGCTGCATATTGCACCTGAACTATTTTCCACGTCTCTCTATGCTTCTTAAAATTGTGTATCTCCTTACATGAAGTTTGTCTGCTTAACCATTTTCTTCCAAAGCCCATGATCTAGGTCATGCTAATGGGTACATAGCACAAAGTCATCAATATCCGTGGATATATTCATACCTGGGGATAAAATCATGCCTGTGCCATGGAGGGTCTATTGATTCAAACTCATACTTACTGGTCCATATTTCTACAACCAGATTGGAAAGCTAGTGTTACTGTGTTATTTAGATGCCACTTCCAGTTTAAGGATTTGCGAGAAATTACACCTGAATCTTGAGTCTTGTGAGAAGTGCAAAGGAGAGATAACTCAGAGAGGCCTGAGAGTTTTGGTCATGTGTAAGGTGAGGTAATATACTTTGGGTCTTTTCCTCTAACTGTTTTTTTGTTTTGTTTTGGTTTTTTTTTGTTTTTGTTTTTTTTTTGTGTGTTTTTTTTTCCTCCCTTAAGATCTTGTTTTGGAGGCAGCTAAATTCTTCTTGGATTTTATTTATACAGATATGAAAGTCTGGCAATGATGGCAGTGTACAGTAAATTAATGTTCTCATTTATCAATTTTGATGTTTAATTTCTAACTATGGTACTAAAATTAAGCTGAATTATCCCCTTAAACTTGCTTAAAACCCCATTGCTTTTTAAATAGCACTGAAATTGTACTTCAGAAAGATCTGTTTTCAGATTATGAGCTCTACACCAGACAATGTTGTTTTCAGTTCAAAGCTCTATGTCTAGAAATACCCAGCTCTTTGGTGAGTTTGGGTGGTAATTTGTTTTCTAAGGCAAGTGCAAATCTGCACCTGAGGAGGAGGGGAATAGAATTGTTTTGTAGAAAAAAATCTGAGGGTCCCAATGGGGAGAAAGTTCAAGATAAATCAGTGCTGTGCATTTGCAGCAAAGAGGGACAACCTCATACCGGGCAACAAGAGTGTAGGCAGCAGGTCAAGGCAAGTGATTATTGCCGTGTATTCAACACTTGCAAAACTGCATTTCATTCCAGTTTTGAGCTTTCCAATACAAAAAAAACCCATTGGCATATTGAGATCACCAAGCCAGAGAGGGGACCTGAGCACCTGGATCATAAGGAGGGACTGTGAGGGCTGAGTGTATTCAGCCTTGAGAAGGGCAAGTCATGAGGAGACCTTACTGTTGCCTGTAACTTCCTCATAGCAGGGAGCAGAGTATAGGGCAAGCTCTTCTCAGAGATGTTCAGTAGGGTCACTGGACACCAGCTGGAATACTGAAAAATATTATTAGAGAGAAGGAAAATTTATTATTGTGGGAAATGTGAAATACTGGAGCAGGCTGTGCAGAGGGGTTGTGGATTCTCCATCTATGGAGATACTCAAATCCTCACTGAATATGGCCATTTGCCACCTGCTTAATTTGCCTTGCTTTGAGCAGGAGTGGGATGGCCCCCAGAAATCCCTTCCCTAAAGCATACTTTATGGTTTTGTAATTCAATCAGGTGGGAATATAAAAATGCAGAGGAAGTACAGTAATTTCACGAATACAAACCGCAGCAATTTGACCAAAATTTTGGTGGAAACCCGGAAGTGCGGCTTATACTCGGGGGCGGCTAATATGTGAATAATTTTCTGACATTTACAACCCCAGACGTGCCAGCCAGGGCACTGAGCCAAGCAGCTGCCAGTAAAAGCCGGCATTTCGCGATTGTTACAAAGTGTTACTCTGTTGCCCTGGCTCCCTGCAGGCAGCACGGGGGGCGGGGAGAGAGGCAGGAGAGCTCTCTTCTTCCCTCCTCTGCCGCAGCCCAGGGGAGAGACAGGGGGACCCCGCGCCGCCATTGCCGCGGCTCGGGGAGGAGGGGGGGGAGCCTGCACCGCCATTGCCGCGGCTCGGAGAGGAGGGGGGGGGCTCTGCCCACCGCCCTCCACCGCCGTGGCGGGAGCAGGGGGTGCTCCGTGCCCGGCCGGAGCCGCGGCGGGACCGGGGCTGGGGCGAGCGAACCCAGAGGCGGTGGCCCGCCCCGAGTGGCAGGGCCAGGCTGGGCCACCTGGCCCTGTCAGCAGCCCCTAGCGGGCCGAGCCTGCACAGCCTTAGTTGAGCCAGTAAACCCCCCGCCATGCCACGGTTCTGTTAGTATTTGGCAACTTTGTTGCACACAAGTCCTCGCTGCGAACGACAGAGTGGCTTATATTCAGGTGCGGCTTATTTATGGACAAAGAACGAAATATTTGCCAACACCCAGAGATGCGGCTTATACTCAGTGCGGCTTGTATTCGTGAATTTACTGTATATTCTAAAACTTGTGCTGAACTGAGGAAAACAAATGTTTTATTTGAATGAATTCTATGTTTGTTCCTTGGTTATATAAACCATTTAACCTGTACACAGTGGAGAAATTGGTAGGTGTTATCTTAGCCATGTTAACTTATTGAATTGATTACCCAGTGGGTATGGCCACACAGTTCATGCTGTGTGGTGCAGGGTCATGGGTTGCATGAAGGGGTATCCAAAGCATCCGAAAGGTCAGACCTACATGCAAGATACAGGACAGCTAATCAGCAATTACAAGTTGCTGCAGGTCAACATCTTGTATGTCTGTGTGTTCAGCCTATAGTGAGTACACCAGCGAATGAATGAATGGACTAAAAGTACCCACTATTTGTGGGAGATGTGTTTCTACAGACAGTGGCAGTAAATTAGCTTCTGACTAGCTGAAATGGCAAATCATCACCTTCATATCCCCACCTAGTCTCTTTTTCCTCATTTTCTTCCTGTTTTGTTTTTGTTGCCCCTACGGTTCTCTAGTATTTTTCTGCTATAGTTATTTTTTGTTTATTTGTTTATTTGTCTGTTTGTTTTGTGAGCTTTTTTATTTGCTTCCAGTTCTCTATTAAATCTCAAAATTCTTTCAGGTGTTTGTCTTTATTTTCCAGTGGTTCTTCAGATAATCTGCTACCTAAATTATCACTCTTTATTTGGTTTTTCTCTTGCTTAATCTGATTCTGTGTTCTTTAGGGTAGATATTGGATGAAATATGTTGAATATTATTGAATTTATTAAAAGAAAAAACCTTGTTCAAGGTATTTAAGCATGCGTTTATCAAGTACCATGCAAATGCATAACAATAGCTGTGATTAATAATAATAATATTACTGTTGTCATGGTTAATAATAAGTGTGATCAATACCAATATAAATATAATTTGTCATTAGTGCAGTTGTTCAATGAAGATGGTTTTGATAATAATAAACACTGTCACCAAATATTCTTCTTGATTATAGAGAAGACATCCTAGTAATTTGCCTTGTTCATAATTTACCTGATGTAGGTAAAATATTAGATGGTTCAGTAATTATTAATGTACTTCAAGCTACTCTGTTATTGAGAGGAATAATTACTGCTTGCTTCCATTTGTCACTCATTTTTTAGTGCAGCATGGACATGAACGTATAAGAATGTACATATTGAAGAGGGAATCACTGAACCCTTGAGATTTTATTTTCTAGCGTTTTAATGGCTTAGCTCTGTAAGGTATATTTTTTAAAATTATGCAATTTTTTCTTTAAGAAATCCACAGTCACAAAAGTGAAGGCCCTGACTATGATCTAAAAGGCGGTAAATGACTACATTAATTTTTTAATGTTGAAAATAGTTGGAGCGGGAAATGTGTTAAAGAAAAGCCTTACACACTGTTCGTGTTACTTTCCTCAGAGTATCAGTTCATGCCTAGCATGGCAAGCAGGCTTCTGTGCTAGATAGACTTTTGATCTGACTATGGAGCAGCTTGTATGAGCATGGGGAGCATGAGATCCCTTTGGGTGGACACCCCAGAAATCAGCCAACAGCTGTACATGAGTGGGACATAATGGGAGGGACGGTGGAAAATACCCTAATTCAGAATAGCTCTTGGGCTCATTGTTGAGTTTTCCTTCTGGTGGAATGGAGCAATGATTATGAACATTTTAAAGAAGAAGTAGATTAAGCCTCTACCTCCTTCAGCTGAAGTGTGTATTCTTGGCACTGTTTTTAAAATGAGGTGGTGACCCACAATGTTTTCAGTTTGGCGCTAATTGCAAATCTGTGTAGGGCATTTCTTATCTGCCTGACTAGGTTGGAGGAAAATGAAATCTTTGAATCCTCCTAAAGTACAGGCCTCCAAACACTGTTCAGCAGCTCAGTTGAACCCAGACATTTATAACAAATAAAACTTTGCACACCTGGGAAGCATTAATATCAACCAGCCAAGATCTAGCCAGGAATAGAACCTTGAATTCTACTTTTGTCTCATGAGTCTCTTTTTCACCACTTGTCTCAAGAGTTGTGGCTCAACCACTGACGTTATTAATTACAGGGAGTTACTTAATTAATAAAACCAGACTAGATATATTTTATAACGTATTAAACCAAAATTGCTTTCACATTCTCCCTTATAAAATATTTGATAATAATTAAAATAAACCCCAGCAAATTAAAAAATCAATGAAATTTAATGTATTTTTTCAAGAATTCTACCAAGTTTTTCAAGTTACTGTTTCATAATGTTTGGTTTGTTTTGAAGCCCTAGCTTCATATTTAATGCATATTACAGTGTAAAGTTGTTTCAATTAGAGTAAACAAATACATCACTTTCTTTTTTTTAATAGAAAAGGTTAAAATTTATTTTGAAATTCTTAGCGAAGGACCTAAATGATCCTGTGGGAGAGGAATTCAAAAATTTGAAAGCAGAGCTCCACTCCAAAGACAAGTTGAAGCCAAATATCTGGGACATCACTGAATTGTGGATTAGCAGAACAAAGAAGGTTTTTCTTTTTCTCTGAGATTGCCTTCCTTTGTGTTCTTCAAAAAACAAACCAAAAAACCCCTCCAAAAATCCCAAATCCTTTTGTAAGTCTTTGGAACTTTTATGTTCGGACAAGAAAAAAGGAGGCGTATGCATCCAGAGACTTGACAATGATGGACAGTAACTGGTAGTTGCAATCAAACATTAATTAGATAATCACTCTGCTTTATTTTGAATGTTTGTGCCATCCCAGAAATCTCAATGTGCTATGGTAATTAGATAGACTTCCTGCATAAATTAGGCTATGTTAAGACAGTTTGTGTGGATAACAATTTCTTCATAGACTTGATTCATGATCACTTCCATTTCAATTAATTTATTTTTATATAAGTGATAGGAAAGTCATTCAACTGCACCCCCATATTGTGGACCTGGGGGCCTTATGTTAAAGTGTTTTTCAATAACAGAGGTAAGTTAATACTGGGCAGACTGAATTTACATAATAAGTGGCATTTTTATGTACATGTGCAAAAAGGATTCATTTTTTATTGTAATATGACTCACAAACGTTCCCAAAGGGAAGAAATCTGTTATTGCCTTGTATGCTCATTCTTATACATGGTAATCATTGCATGAACAAACATATGCACCAAAAAAATCCTGTCTCTTGGATTATAAACAGTAATTATCTCTGCTTAATATATCTGTCACACTGTTGGTAACCATCCGATGGGGAATGCTTGTGCTACTTTGCATTCATTCAGGCTTTCAGTAATTTTTGAATACTTAAGAAAATTCAGTAAAGCTCAGCTGTGCCTGAAATATTAGAGAGTACTACAAAATCTGCTTGAATATATCAATCAATACCGTGTCAGAGATTTGCAATTTATGCACTGCAAATGGATAGATCAAGTGCACCTCCAAACCCAAACAGGTCATAACTTGTACTCTGCTCTACCAGAAATTGTTTGGCATTTACCTGTTTGTTTTCCCACTGTAATAAATATCATACAATAAGGATAATTATTTTTAATTCTAGGATGACTTATCATGAACTTGTTACTGCAAACTTGAAGAGAGGTACAAGACAGAGCATCTCTGGTGGTTTGCGAAGCTGTTTAGGGACAAGTTCCACTGACATCCAGAGAATCTCCAAAATGACGTGTCAGGAAGTGGGCAGCAGCAGGCATTAAGGTTAAGATTCCCAGAGGAATTTTTAGCAAAGCCTAGCTTTTAGGTATATTGCATCTCTGCCTGAGGAGTTCTCAGGAATTAGATACATGAGTATGGGAGCCTTATTTTTACCAATGAGACACTTACAGATTAACTACAGGAAAGCAGAGAAGAAATGCTGGTGGTAGAAATAATTGTTCTTATTTCCAAGTAACTAAAAACCTTTTCTGAGACTGAGGTGCCCATCTTCAACTGGGACTTCAATCTCTTTTAGTGGGGCTAGAGACTTGTACCAAGATATGATCATAAAATTTCCCTGGGATGAGTATCTCTCCTTTTTTTTTCATGAGTTCTGTGGTTACAGTGCACACTAGGCAGGGCAAGAATTTGTTGGATACCTGTCACTATATAAGTAGTTCTCAGAGTGTTTCAGATGAAGACTTTGATCATCTGATGAATAGCATTGTCAAAAGCCTTCAGCACAGCTTGTTAACTGGTCCAGGACCTTGAAGATCTACCAATTCTTTGAGAATGCAAATACCTCTGGGGACGTGAGAAAGGACTACTGTGCCTGTGCCAGAATGGGAAAAATATCGGGCACATTAGCCATAGAAAGACTTCTATAGATGGAAAATGTAGACAGTTCACAAATCTGTGGGCATTTGGGGGTTTTTGTTACTGCTCCTTTTAGCCTATCTATTTTTTCTGACATGCTGAGCTCAGTAAGACTATAGAAGTCTATAGGAAGGGAGACAAAGTTATTAATCTTTAGATAGTCCTTATGTTCAGAACGCATTTGGGAGGAAAAAAAGGCAAGAAAAATTCATAAAAATATTCTGCTCAGATTTACTAATTCCATATGTCTGAAAGTGTCTGGTTCACAATGTGCACACCTAGGAACTGTGATGTACTGAACCTTAGAGTGCAGTCTCACTACATCAGAAAAAAACTTAAAGCCAACTTCTCAGTTTCAATTACTGATTTTCACTGTCTTTAAAAAAATCAGAGATTCTCTATATTTAAGTGCAAAACTGGGAATCTTTCTTATAAGTCGTTCCATTTCTTGCAAACTTTTGAAAAGGTTGAAACTGGTGGGTTTCTGTGCTGTGTATGTGAAATAGACATCTTGGCAAATATGAGTTCACTGCTTTCCACAGTGTGAAAAGTGCATGCTAAAGCTCCTAGCCTCAGAATTTTTATTCTTAATGATGTTATATACTACCATCAATAGAAAGAGGGAAAAACTTCAAATGCTTGTACTGTACCGGTTTCCAGTATTCAAAAAGACTAGAGGCATTTGAAATAGTTGTTTATTGAGTTGTTTATCTTATTTTGTTGTTTATCTTATTCTCAAGGGTTTAGACATTCAATATATGATGTGGGTAGCTCTATATGAGTTACTTGGGTGTCAGAGAATAGTCCTGGACCTTTACCTCCATAGGCAAAAGCCTCAGGGAACAAAGTTGCTTAATATTCAGAGGTTTAACAGAGAAATCTGGGAGAAGAGACAATGCACTGGATCTCTTTTCCATTTGCCCAGCTGTTAGGGAGTCTCCCTGTTCAGTAAGAGATCCACTAGCTGTCATGTCAGTTCACACTTTGTTCCCTTACAGCTTAATTATTCTTGCTATATTGTATGTAAAACAGTTGGATTAGAGAAAATTCCCGTGGCGAAGAGCTGAGTTGAAGCTGCAGGTTAACAAAAGCCTTTTCTTCTTACATTATCTTTTAATCTGTTGTATAAATGTCACAAGCAGGATCCCCTTTAATTAACAGGAAGACAGGTGATGTGATACACTATTGTTCAGCTAGCAGCAGGAGTAGCAGATATTGATTGATTAGAGTATAACTCTCATCATGGAGGCCCAGCATGAGATCTATAACAGAAGGACAGGGGAGCAAAGACATTGGGTCCTTTGATGAGATGTGACAAAAATGCCAATAGTGAAAGAAGCCAAAACTGGTATTCTTGCCTATTGCTGCGACTTCTGTAATATTTCACTAAACACAATAATTAATTATGAGTTTAAATGTTTTTGCTTTTGACAGAAGCAAGTACTCTAAATGTTTCTTGGCTTTATTCAGAGTGAAACTGACTGACAAAGTCAGAAACTGCTTCTGCATGAGCATTGATTTTACACTCAGAAGACTCATCAGCAACACTCCAACACTGTACAGGCAGGTTAGTCTCTGTCTCAAATATCCTACTTGTAGGTTCCACTGCAGCTGCTTTTGCTTTCATGATAATATAAACAGCAAATTTTACTGTCTTGCTATATTTAAAACCAGATGGTTGGCCCACTTAACCCCAGGCAAACATAGCAATTCCTCCTTTTTCAGATTTTAGTATTCGTTTGCTGACTGAAGCACCAGGGTTTAGAATCATTGCTGCTACACAGCACCACATTTCCTGTACAAGCTCTTTTATGTCTTGTGCACTTATATATTATATCATAGAAGCATATCCTTTCCAATGCTAACCAGAAAATATTAATTGTAACCTAAAATACATGCATGAAACATTTTAAAAGAAAAAAAGCTCTGTGGCAGAAAAAATAATTCCATGTTTGCAAGTGTTATTTGGAATTATCAGCAGAAGCAGACTGAAAAAATAATGACATTACCTTTTGAATCAGAAATTACCAATTATGATCAGTTCTGTTGTGTTTAGTAGTGGAACAATTCCAGACTGTTTGTTTATAAGATGGTAAGTATTTGCAGCTCTTTTTTCATCCTCATTGACCTCGTCTCTTATTTTTTCTGCCAAGGGAGTTACAGTATTCAGTATGACATAGAAATTATATATGATGCTCACTTTGAGGCTAATGCTAGCTCACAGTGAAATATCTGCTGGTCAGAACTTTTCATAGAGAACTATTCATATCCAAGTTCTGTTATGAGATCCCTATCTTTCATTGCAGTCTTCTGATAATCTCTGTAGTACAAAATCCATCTGGTTTCTGTGTAAATATCAAAAAGCAATTGCGTGGACTTCAACTTCTATTCCATATGATATAATAGTTTTAATTAAAATTGTCTCTCATTCTGAGGCTTTGAAAATGTTTATTTTTCCTGACCAGTGAGTTCTCTATTCTTTCCGTGGTACTTACAAGTTCCCGTTTTTGTCTGTTTTTACTTTTTCATTGAGGATCCTATGAGATCTTTCAGTGCCACCCACCTTTCTAGCCAAAGGCAACAATCAGCAGCTCAGAGCTGCTTCATAGTAATTGACAGTAGAGTTTTCAAAACTAGAGGACTATTACTGCTAATAGAGAAAGTCAGCAAAACCCAAACTCTGTAAAATATAGAGTGGAATACTGTTTCAAGTCTAGTAAAAAAAGCCAAGAACACCCCAAAAAGACAAAAACCCTCAACAAACCAACATACCAACATACCAACCAACCAACCAAAAAAACTTCCCACAAAAAATACTAAGTAGTGGCTTCTGCACAGGAAACATAAACCTAATGAAATATGGTCCAGTTACTGCTGTAACCTGAGAATTACCACGATTGCTCCCAGTTGTGAATAAGGGTAGCAAACTTCATAAAAACTCTTTGTCAGCTAGTCACATTGTATTAGGGCTGGAACAGCCTATCTGACTGGATTGACCTTCAACAAACTAAAACATAAGCCTTTAAAAAAATTCAATCACTCCATAGAAGTGAAGAAGTGATAAGTACAGTCCCTAACAAACTGAGCTCTCTTAGTGAATATGTGCTCAGTCACTGACTACACTCCATATACACTACATTTACACTTTGAAAATACTCAAAATCCTGTTATAGGAAAAGAAAAACACCTTATATTTAAACTAATTTATCATTAGCATCCAAACAGTTTCATCAGCGAATTATTATTAGTCCAGCTATTAAAAATAAAAAAAGGAGAAAGGTGTTAAAAATTGTGCACACACTTCCCCTTTTCATAGAAACATAGATTCACACATGATTATAGAATCACAGCATGGCTGAGTTAGTAAAGCACCCCTGAAGAGCACGTAGTCTAATTGCCTTGCTCAAAGCAGACTGAGATAGGATGGTCAGAGCCAGGTCCCACTGGGTTTTGGGTTTTCTCCAAGGATGGAGACAGCAACCTCCCTGTGTGTCCCTTATGGTGAAGAATTTTTTCTTATGTTTAATTGCAATTTTCTGTATTTCAATTCATGCCTGTTGTCTTTTATCTTTTCCATGAGCACCGGTGAGAAGGTTTTGTCTCTGTCTTCTTTACTGCCTTTAAGAGGTATTTGTACACATGAATGGGATTCTCCTGAGTCTTTGCCAGGCTGAACAGTCCCAGGTTTCTCTGCCTTTCCTGGCAGAACAAATGCTCCAGGAGCTCCATCATCTTCATGCTCCCTTGACAAACTCAGTCCTGTCTCCTGGTCCATGTGTCTCTTATACTGAGGAGCCCAGAATTGGACCCAGCAGTTCAAATATGGTTCCAGTAGGAAGTATTTTGTTGTTCTTTGCTTATTGGATTTTATGCTGGTGGTGTGGTTACTCTTCCAACATTCTTCTAGATTCTAAGCTGAATGATTAACAGTAATTTCACGAATACAAGCCGCACCAATTTGACTAAGATTTTGCTCCTAAACCGGAAATGCGGCTAATAATCAGGAGCGGCTAATATGTGAATAATTTTCTGACATTTACAACCTCAGAAGTGCCTGCCAGAGTGCCGAGCCGAGCAGCTGCAAAGCCGGCATTTTGCGATTGTTACAAATTGTTACTCTGTTGCACCGCGGGTGGAGCCTGGCTGCCTGCAGGCAGCACGGGGGGTGGGGAGAGAGGAGGGAGAGGTCTTTCCTTCCCTCCTCTGCCGCAGCCCGGGGAAGAGACGGGGGGGCCCCGCGCCGCCATTACCACGGCCCGGGGAGGAGGGGAGGGACCCGGGCTGCCACTGCCGCGGCTCTGGGAGGCGGCGGGGGGCTCTGTCCCTGCCTGCCACCACAGGGCAGCGCCAGGCCGTGGTGACCGATCCCAGTGGCCCCGCCGAGCGGCAGCGCCGGGCTGGGCTACCTGGCCCCGTCAGCAGCCCCTAGCGGGCCAAGCCTGCACAGCCTTAGCCGAGCCAGTAAACCCCGCCCTGCCGCTGTTCTGTTACTATTTGGCAACTTTGTTGCACGTGGGTCCTCGCTGCGAACGACAGAGCGGCTTATACTCGGGTGCGGCTTATTTATGGACAAAAAACGAAATATTTGCCAACACCCAGAGATGCGGCTTATACTCAGTGCGGCTTGTATTCGTGGATTTAGTGTAATTCTGTATGTGTATGGAGTGTACGGTCTGCTGTCAAAATTCTGAACCCATTGTTGGGAGAAGTATTGTAATGATAGTTTTTTTCTTCTGTACTCTAGGAACCATTTGGAATCTTATTTATTTACTTGCTAATGAGTGCTACACCTTGCTTTTTTGTCTCTTTTCTGCAAAGTCCAATTATATCTGAACTTATTTTGCATGGAGTTTTTATCTATGCTGTTTTTTTTCTTATTTTTTACCCCTAAAACTGCTTTTACTAAGCTTCGTGTCTGCAAGCTGATTTTAACCTTCCAGTTTCTAGACTTCCAGTGCCTGCCTGTGTCCATTTTCTTGTCATCCTGGTCTCATAATGCCTTTAGAAGGGTGCTCCTATCTCAAGGTCTTTGCTGCATACCAGGCCCATATTCTACTACACTCCCTCATTATCTCAGTGACATGAATGTTTCACTTTGCAGGAACAACTACCTGTTAATTACCTGTCTTTATAAAATTATTCTTACACCATACAGAGATCAGTAAAAGGAAAATTAATTAGGTTTATCTGCTTGTTCATTAGGAAAAGAAAAGCTACATTTCAATAAACTAGAGCAAAGCAACAGACTAGTCAAAATTATTTCAAGCAAGGCAAGCTAGACAAATTCAGTCCTAAGGAGCAGCAAACCCACTTTAAAGCCTGTCTTTTTAATGCTGCTAGCAGTACCAATACTATAGAAGGATACAGAGGGTATTTCTGGATCTTGGGGAAAGTTATAAAGGATGAAAAAAGAATCTGAAAGGTTGGGAAAGGTATATAAGTTCATGATTTTTCTCCAGTCTCGAACCAAAGTTTTCTGTGTGTTCTGAAGTGTTGTCTTGCTGAGAGTGTGAAGAAATTGTTGCTGTGACATTTAGCGAGCAAGCATCCATAGCTGAAAGCTCAAACTTAATTTCTTTTCTTTTCAGTCAGAACTTGAAGGACTGAAAAATCAACAAGACTCGATTAATCAAATTGGCAATGTCAGAAAAGACTTAGGCATTGTATTTGATGTATGTATGAGTCATGAGCAGCAAAATGTACATACAGTTGCAGAAAATGTACAAAAGCTGATGTTTTGAAAGTAATACAGCCTAAAGGAGCTATCTCAACAGGGCCTTTGTCAAATAACTGTTTTCTTCAGTGAATTAATTACTCAGCTAAGTATGCCAACATACTTATGGGAGAAGTCCTTTGTGCATCTGTTCAGCACACTCAGTGGAAAACTTAATAGAAACATCTCCAGAAGCAATTCAAGATTCATATATATGCTTCAACAGTGCTAGAGGAAGATAAAAGTATCTTGGCCATGCAGGTAAAGGAAATTAAACCTAACAACTCTTGGCTCCACTCTCTTGCAATCCACAAAATTCTTGCCATTAAGTTCATACTTGGAAACCAGAAGTAAGGATGGATAAAAGGTGTGGGCTTCCACAAGGCCATCAGAGATTTTTTTACTTACTGGCATTTCTTCATGGTTAGGCTATGATTTCTTCTTTTGTGAGCAACTTTTCTTTGCAATCAGCTGATAAGCCTGTCAGCAGAGGAGGCCTAACGAGGTTCTTTGAACTAGGCTGTAGGCTTCTCTAATGACTACCATTTGTTCTTAGCTAGTGATCCTTTCAAAAATTCATTTTCTGTGCTGCACCTAATCTACCTTCTTGACAGCTCCAAGCACCTAAATGAGCAGAATTTTCTCTCCTGAGGCTGAAACAGAACCTTTGTTAACATGTAACCTGATAAAAGCATTCATCAGAAAACTTAAAGGGGATTACTTCCTAGGCATATAGAAAAAGTAGTAATCTTGTATAAAATCTTATTGACAAAACCCAAAAACAGGGCCTGAAAATGTTATGGATCTGATATTCAGTAGCAGATTTTTTTTTCCTGATGGAATGGGAAAGAATTTATTATCTGTTGATTTACCTGTGCTTCTGTTGGCTGCAGTATTTTCATGGGTCATTTCAAAGTGAATAGCAAATTTCTCCTAAGACTGTGGTTTCTGGGTTGTTTTTTATTTCCCAGAAGCTCAGAAATCTTCCCTCTCTCTGAAAAAGAAGTCAAATTTATCTATAAAAGCTTTGGCAATTCTTATATTACCTTTTTCTGAATCAGGCTTCTTTTACATCACAGAGCTGAAGAAATGAACTTGTCAATATTTTTGGTTGGAAGTGACTATAGATTAAGTAATAGTGAAGATTCATCTCTGTGTAGAATATATTTTACTGTCTGGCAAGATTTAACCATCACCATATTCTTACCATATTTTGAAGTGTTTTTCCATCAAATTTTATTTCGACTCCCAAAAGGCTATATTACATTTTATTGTTATTTCCAGTATTGTAAGAATACCAAGAGAATTTCAACAAACGTTCTCTTCTCTGCAAATAGAAACTTCAATTAAAAAAACCTTGAGAACTCTTGTTCTACTATGGTTACAGCCAGCCTTGTCTTCTGCTAGGTTAATCTAGCATTTAGAGTGCAACCTCTCAGTCTGTACAAGTGCCCAGAAAGAAAATCTGACAAGGAATGAAACTTCAGACTCTGGCACAGTTGTACTGAGTACCTCTTCTATTCTGCCAGACCAGTTTAGCTATCTTGCTTTTTCTTCTGTGCACTCTGAGAAGCCTAAATCTAATTAAACAACAGACAAAAATTAGACATGCAATTGATCTGTGAGAGGAGAAAGGGGAATAAATTAGCATTGAAAACTTTAAACTAAAAGCAACTTCAATGTATTTGTCAGATTGGCATTTGAGGAAATCTGTTTGTTTTTTGGAAGCTATTTTTACATTTTGCCAAGAGAAAATCCACCATTTTCCCCCACCACACCTTTTCCTTTCAAAAGCAGAACTCAAATGATCTTGACATTGAGAGCTCCTGAATGCTTCAGCATTTATTCTACAGAAGAACAAAAGCATTCCTAACATCCCATTTTCTTGTTCCTAGTCTTGTACCTAATATTCTTCCACAAGAAACATATCCTTGTCAAGACCTTTTTTATTCAGCTACATTTTATGCAGTTTCTCTTCATGAAGTACCACCTGGCCTCTTAAAATTGACTTTGGCAGAGCACTTTAAATATTCTGATAAGGTGTATCTAACCCATTAAAAGGCCAAGTCTGCATTTAATGATTCTTACTGAGAAAGGGAGAATGAGATTAGAAGGAGCTTGAACTACCTTTCATATTATCACATTGTCATATTCAAAATATATTTATTATCAATCTTATTATGAGTGTAGTCTGCAGCATTATCTTTACAGATTGTGCAAACAGGCATAGAGTGCATTTCATGGTCTATTTTTAAAGGGGTTTTTATTTCTTATCTGCTTACTGAGTATTTGCTCTGACTCAAAGCACATTAACATGCAAATAAGGATATAAATCTTGAGGAGAAGGAAACGCAACAGAACCTTGGCTGTAAATGAACAAAGTTCAATAATTAATCAAAAATATAATATTACTCAATATTTGGTGCATCACATCTGCTTCTAATCTCTTTAATCTCAGCACGTCCAGTGTCTCCAGAGCTTTTATTTGACTCGCTGATGACGTCATCAGAGGTGTCATGGGATGCAGCTAGGCAGTACAAATGAACACTGGGTAGGGATGCTGTTAGGGCTGTGGTAAATCACACTTTTCAAAATGTTTGATAATATGCCCTTGTAGTGTCATAATCTCAGTGTCAAACATTCTCAATTTTTCAAAGCTATGGGGAATGATAGATTGCCTCTGCCTTTCTTGTATCTTTTAGAATAGGATCTCTTTAGACCTTGCAGGCTTTCTTCAGATTCTTATGAACAGCAGGATCTTTTAATTCCCCCAGTAAGTTACATGGTCACTAGTCTAACATAACTTTTAAAATTTCACATTTATTTTTCAGGAATTCCAGGGATTCCTAATTCATTTAGAGGTAGATGCAGAGCACAAATAAATTACCATTTATATGTAGGTAACATATAAAAGAATATTTTCTGTCTTTGAAAGAAAAAAAAGTTATATTCTGAGATAGGTTATGCAAAAATTGGCTGGAAAATGAGGTAAAAGGCCATTATTCTGTCTCTCTAAGGAAAGGAAAATGCAAGGCATCTGCTGCAACCATAAGAATGTCATATTAACGAGGCTGAATTATATATACAGTTGGTGAATCATGTTGGAAAATGGTGCAGTCTGTTATTGAGGATCATGGGGGCACTGGCCTTTGGAACCAAAGGGAAAAGCAGTTCTGAGGATACTGAGCTATAGTGCACAGACTATTTTGATTTGGGGAATTTCCCTTAACACCTCTATTCACTTCATCTTCTGAAGAATCTCCTGTAAAATTTTTCCTGAGAATTTTTATAATGTCTCACTGTAGGCCATATTTTAGAGTATATGATTTTACTTTGAATCCATCTCTCTCGTTTTTTTTTTCTTCTGATGAAGTTGCAAAACCAGAAACTAAAGTTGATACAGAGACAAAATGGTAAGTGTTAGCAGATTGAGACTCTAAATGTCTCCATTTAGAAGAAGGAAAATGCTATTTTTTCTGGTGGTAATCTATACTTTAACATGCTACAGGAAGATGAAAAGACTCTAATTAGATACCCTTGTGAGTACAGAAAGAGAGTGAGTTGTTACTAAGGAGGCTGTCAAGATGTAGAATACTTGCAGTGATGTCCATGGTGGGATGAAATATCAAAATATATAGATAGGTGCATAGAGAAGAGTAGGAGACCCTTGTGGTCCTATAGTTAAGGTTTCCACTGTAAACATTAAATTATTTCTGCAAATTTTCTCTACTGTTAATCAGAGAATAGAAGTATATGCTCTAATTATCCAACATGATCTACAGATTTTGATTAGGTTCATGAAATATGCATGAAATTTCATGAAATAAATTTTGAAGAGAATGGGATAGCATTCTTCAGACTGTATGTCACACTTCAAAAACACTTTTGATGGCTGAGTATTTGCTATTCATTTTTGGTATGGATAAGCTCTCGATCTGCTCACCAGGCTTTTGAATTCTCTGTACGTGTGTCCCACTATACTTTCCATAGTTTCCAGCCTAACTGGCTTGTGTCTTCTGCAGGATATTTCTGTGGTGTAGTCTCTCTATCTGCTGTTTCTTCATAGAAATGAGAACTGAAGATCTATCTGTCTTAGACTCTACAGATTTTCTAACAAAGAACAGACTTGTCTTCTGGGTTTAAAGGCACTGACACTATTGGGGTTATATGGGTTTCTGGAAGAATAGAGATTTGCATTAGTAGTTTAGAGAATAAAGTAATGGCATAAAACTGTGTCAGGAGAGGTTTATGTTGGCTATCAGGAGAAGGTTCTTCACCCAGAGGATGGTTAGGCACTGGAACAGGCTCCCCAGGGAAGTGGTCACAGTACCAATCTGAGTTCAAGGAGTGCTTGGAAAACGCTCTCAGGCACATGGTGTGACACTTGGGGCTGTCCTGTAAGGGGTCTGGAGTTGGACTTCAATGGGCCTTTCCAACTCAGAACAATAACTCTTCCATAGAAAATTTTAAAATAGCAAAATATCTCTAATCTTCAAAATAAAGTGGATGATTTATCTTGAAGTAATAATTTTATTTATATCTTCAAAGGATCACACAATTTTTGGGTTTGGAAGTGATCTCTGGAGATCATCCAAGGCAGGGTCACTTAGAGCAGGTTACACAGGAGCATATACAGGTGGATTTCGAATAGCTCCAGAGAGGAAGACTCTGTGACCTCCTTGGGCAGCCTGTTCCAGTGCTCTGCCACCCTCAGTGTAAAGAAGTACTTCCTCATTTTGAGGTGGAACTTCCTGTGGTTTAGTTTATGGCATTTGCTCCTCATTATGTTGCAACAGCCTTTGAGATATTAATGTACTGATGAGATCCTTTCTCAGTCTTCTCTAGATTAAACAGGCCTAACTCTCACAGTCTCTTCTCATAAAAGATTCTCCAGGCCCCTTATCATCTTTTTGGTGTCTGCTGGACCCTCTGCAGTAGCTCCTTGCCTTTCATGTGCTGAGCAGCCCAGAACTGGACACAGCACTCTGGATGTGGTCTCACTAGAGCCAAGCAGAGGGGGGCTATCAGCTCCCTCTACCTGCTGGCCACAGTCCCCTCGAGGCACCCCAGGATGCCACAGCCCTCCTGCCACAGCAGCTCTGCCAGCTCATGGTCAACTTGCCATCCCCCAACGCTCCCCGGTCCTTCCCAGCAGAGCTGCCCTTCTCTAGGTCAGCCCCCAGCCTGTGCTGTTATTCCTCCCAGGTGCAGGACCCTACCCTTGCCCTTCCCGAACCTCACTGGATTTCTCTCTGCCCAACTCTCCAGCCTGTCAAGGTCCCACTGAATGCCAGCACAGCCTTCAGCTGTGTCAGTCACTCCCCCAGTTTCACATCATCAACAAACTTGCTGAGAGCACATTCTAGCCATTCATCCAGAGCATTGATCAAGTTGAAAGAGGCTGGACTCAGTACTGATCCCTGGGGAATGCCACTGACTCCAGGCCTCCAACTGGATTCTACTCTGCTGATCACGACCCTCTGAGCTCTGCCACTCAGCCAGTTCTGGATCCTACTCAGTGTCCATTTACGTAATCCACATTTCCTGAGCTTACCTAAGAGGATATTATGGGAAACCTTGCTTCAGCCTTGCTGAAGTCGAGGTAGACAAGGTCCACTGCTCTCCTCTCATTGCCCTGTCCTGCCATGTCATCATAGAAGGTTATTAGATGGGTCAAACAGGATTTTGCCTTGGTGAATCCATGCTGCCTATTTCTTATGACCTTTACTTCTGTCTTAGCTAGTGTCAGTGTGGGAATTCAAGATGAGCCTCTACAATTAAGCACCAGAAACTCAGACAGAAATTACTACAAGGACATAATTTTCAAGAATGTTAAATTTAGCTGCAATTGGAGATTGTGATGATGGAAAGTTCAATTTGCAGTACAGCTAAATCCACATTGAAAATTAAGAAAGTAGTATGAAAACCAAAGCAAAAAATGAATTATTTTGGTATTGGTTTCCCCTCCTCTGTGCGGTGTTTTATATTTTGTTTTTTTAAATTTCTAGGTGTCCTTTCTTGCTTCCCTACGCACTGAATAAGTAGTGATGACTTGTATTATCTGGCTCATCACACAGAATGAAAAAAAACCCCAACAAAATAAAAAACATGGCTGAAGTACTATTTTGGTCTTTACTGCTTGTGACATAATGAGTAACTTGGTTGAAATGAAATGCTTTCATTAGAATGCTTTACAGTCCTAGGATCTTCCACTTCATTATCTTATGTAAGACACACTGAGACCAAATAAGTGTTATGAGACCAAATAAATGTGATGTGATGTGTGCACTACTTTATTCTGAAACGAAGACTTAACATCCTCTTATTATTGTTGCTAGTACTACTTATTGAGTGATTTTATCAGGAAAAGAATTTTTTAAAGAGAGGAATTTAGCTTCCTTTATTTCCTGTTGGCCTGTAAGAGAGGGTCACCTTTCCTTAGGACAGTATGCTAAAATGGATCAGGAGTTTTGTGAACAACCAAATAGCTCTTGAAGGCATCAAGTCAAATGGGAAGCTCAGTCTAACAGATCAGGTTCTGAACAGTCATGATTTTAAGAGTGTGGATCTAATGAGGAGTACAACAATAACATCCCTTAATTAAATGGACTGTTTCTGAAAATTAGAGGTCAGACATTAAAAGTAAATGGCTTCCAGTTATGCATGTGTAATTTGCATACCTATTTCTTTTACCCAGTACAATTTTATGTCCTCCCTAGTGGAGGAATCATTAAACACTTCTTTTTGTTTTGATTTGGGTTTTTTTTTGTTTTTAAATTTAAAAATATTTTCTCTCTGTGTATATTGATATATTTAGAGTTTATTTTTCATTAATTTTAGAAAATCTGAAGTAAATCAGGGTGTCATTTTCATATGGATTAGAAAATAATAATGCAGTCATAGAATGGTATTTTCTCTTCATGGAGATATTAGAGGAAAAGAATTAGAAAGAAGATTCTTTCATTAAGGCAATTGTAGCATTTCTAATGCAAACCCACTTATCTTCCCTGCCCTTGCCATCGTTGACATAACCTCTGTGTTGAATGGAGGCATATGTGGTTGCAGGAGTATGGTGCAGTTCAGGAAGCTAGTTGAAAAATAAGTGTAAACAGAGAAAAATAATACATGCAGGCAACACTTCCATTAGTATATAATATCATCTTTTGAGATGTTTTCAGCCTTTGCCCTGTGCTTAATTTGTCTTGGCAAAGGTAATAAGCTTTAATAAAGCTGATGTAGCTTGAATTGCTGACAGGCTTTCAGCATGCAAATTTTTAGGATTTGAAGAATAGCTTATGTGTCTGTTTTCTCTGACTGTGTCAATTGGTCTAATTAAAGAAGTTCTTCCTTCTTATAAACCTGGTTGTATGTTTATCCTTAAAGACAATTGCCATAACATTACTAGATTGTTTCTCTAGAATGATAAAAAATTCCTTCAAATATTCCAGGTTTTGATGGGTATTGTGCTGATCTTCCAAGAGATGTTGTGTCTTCAAACTGTAGATTCAGTTTGGTAAGCCCAAGGTGTCCCACTATTGCCTACAACTATTGAATAGGAATATGGATTGCAATCCATTTTCAGTTTCTCTTTTATAGATATCAAATATCTTGTACTTAAGCGATTGAACATCCAAATTTTTTGGGCCATAATATTTCACAATGACACTGTGAAATTGTTTCTCTGACTGTTACCAAGTTCTTATACACATATGAATAAATTTATTGTACAAAATAATTTTTAAAAATCTTATCATTTTATTCAATTTTTGAAAGGAAGCATATTGTACAAAGAGAGAGTATATGGCCTTGGCAAATAATACCAACCTGGGAATAAATGGGTTTGAAGAAATAAAACAGAAAGAGGGATCATTAGGAAACCAGCAAGCTGTTAAAAGAACAGTCAGCCAGACACTGTCATAAAGATTTGAAATGCTGCAGCATCTTCTTTTATGGCAGTTCTCATTCAGAAAGGTCATGATGGTATGGAGAATGAAGGGTTGTCTTTTTTGATCTCTAGCTATTTAAAATAGTGTAAACAAATAAATCCAAGGAATTGGAAAATATTTATCAGCGTTCAGACACTTTGCAAGACTTTAGTTGAGATACTGAAGTGCTATGTGTATCATAGGAAGTGATGATGTCAGTAGCTATTAACCATATCCTCTGGATTTTAACACCTCAGAGAACTGTTAGCAAAAATTCCACGCAGTAACTTCCCAAGAAAAATCCTAAGGTCCTGAGTTCTCTAAATATAACAATGATTGATCATGCATTTAACAGTACTGATTTGTCTAAGTATCTCATCTGTTGAGAATTCTGCCATCTGCCTGTAAAGACGTGGTAGCCAAAACTTTTGCAAAACTACCTGCAGAGAGGAAATTTTTTAAGGCTCTCTTCCTTCTCCCTCATTTACCTCTGATGCCAGCCATCCTTTATCTGGGCAAATTTCAAAATGATTCAGAGTGTGGAATTACTATATTCTTTTTAATTTATAAGGATGATGCTATCCTCCACAATTACGTTCTTGAAACATTTTGAACTAGGGAATATCTAAACTTCTATGAAGCTCAAGCAACCATGTTAAGCTTAACAAGTATATGTTGCTACAGTGAGTATAACAGGAAAAAAATAGTCTGAGCTACGTATTTCATAACTAGGTTCAAGCATTTATTATAAATCAGGTTTGAAAAGATGGCAGAATGTAGAGGTGTTTGTCTGCATTTTGTTGTAAGAGATGGTTATTATCAACAAGGTATGTATGATAAAAAAGATCAGCTAAAAGTATTATCTTGAAGAAGTAGAAATCACGCCTATAAGTCTGTATCCAAAATACACACTACATTGTTCAGATTTAATGCATTTTTTTAAAAGAAGAAAAATGCCAAATAGATTTTTAATAGTGAGGTTTTAAATTTAATTTCTATTGATACCAAAATTGCTGTGGCGACCTGACCATAGGTGGCCACCAGCTGCCCACCAAGCCACTCTACCACTCTCCCTCCATCAACAAAATGAAGGAGAAAATACAGCAAAAGATTGTGGATTGAAATAAGGGAGTTTGTTCAGTTATTAATCTCACTGACACATCTAGGGGAAATTATATTTCTCCAGCATTGATCCTTCCCATGGACTACAGTTCTTCACAAACTGCCCCAGTGCAGATCTCTTCCATGGGGTGCATTCCTTCAGGAACGAGCTGCTCCAGCATGATCCCCCCACAGTTCCTCAGGTCCTACCAGTAAATCTTCTCCAGCATGGGCTCCTCTCTCCATGGATCCATAGTCCTGCCAGGAGCCTGCTCCAGTGTGGGCCCTCCATAGTGTGCACCTGCTCTGGTGGGGTCTCCTCCACAGGCTGCAGGAAGATCTCTGATCCCCTATGGACCTCCATGGGCTGAAGGGGAATCTCTAGTCTGGTGCCTGGAGCACCTCCTGCCCCTCCTTCTCCACTGAGCTGGGTGTCTGCTGGGCTGTTTCCATCACATATTCTCATCCTTTCTGTCTCGTATTTGCTCTTGCTTAGGATTCCCCCTGTTTATCAACTCTGTTATCCCAGTGATGCTACTGCTGTGGCTCATGGACTTGGTCTACCTTGGACCCAGCTGGCATTGACTCTGTTGGACATCTGGAATTCTGAGAGCTTCTCAGAGAAACCACACCTGCAGCACCTCCCTCCCCACCTTGTCTGCCATTTTTCAGAGTTTATCTATGCTTAAAGTCTATTCTTTCATAAAATAGAGTGAACTAACATTTGTGATATAACTCCTCATTTCAGTAGACAGGATTATGCTGTTATACATAGAAGACGGTTTAAAATTAGAAACAAGCACATAAACTCACATAAACAGAACTCCTTTTTTTTTTTCTTCATGCAAATGCCTCTAATAACAAGAGAAGTCAGAAAAAGAAAATTTCAGAGAGCCTGTGACATATAGGTTATTTTTTTAGAAGAAAATAATTTTGAAGTAACATCCAGCTGCTAGGAAAAATAGTTAAAATTTTCAAAAAAACATTTTATATTAGCAAAATATTAATACCATGTAATGATGATTTTATTTAGTGAATTTTGCAATATCCAAAGAAGAAGAACCCAGTTAAATATAGATTTTGGTGTTCTCATTACCTGGGAATTTGAGAGGGCTTATTAACAAAACAAAGCAGTAAGAGGGAAGCATAAGAAATAGCTTGTTACTGGATAGGATTGGGAGAGAGTGGTGTGTTATAACAAATCTGGTCCATATTTAGTTCAGCAATGACAGTCTCTCTTTGAGATGACCTCACCTCCCTTCCACTGAATGTCTTAGCAGTCTTTTCACTTATACTCATCTGTACTATCCTGAATACAAAAACACTATAATTTTTTTTTGAGGAGTACTGCTTGTATTTTCTTATATTGTTAGCTTAGTGTCATCATACAATCATGATGACAGGGGAACTATGTTCTGAAGAACTTAGAAATTGAGTGTTTGTATTTATATTGAATTTTATCAAGCAGAGGGTTTTTTTATATGGCCAAGGTATGTGATAATAACCTGTTCTGACTAGTGTTTTATGCTCCCTCAGGAAGACTATTATTTATCCACCATTTACCTCCTGTTTCTTTTCCTGTAGAGTATAATGCTGCTGAATGCAAGATTTCAATGGAAATTGGTGGAGATGTGGGCTAGTATTTTTCTTTCTCATGTGCTCTTGGAGATGACTGAACAGAAATCCACTAAGAATCACTACCTATGCACTTGCATGGTTTTAACTTGGTCAAAATTTGGCACAATGTTTTTGCTTATTCCACACCACTTCCTTCTTGTTTTCTTACTGTATGTCACTATAATGTATTTCTGTGACTTGCATTCATGTATCAGAAATCTACTCTATTTCACTGAAATCAATAGCAACTCTCCTAAAAATGTAAAACTGAGATGGCAATGAGTCTACTAAAAAAGAAAAAGGTTATTTCTCATGACTGTGCAGCTGTGTTCAGCCACTCTTGTAGGCCAGCCCAGTGAGGATGAGCCCACCCACCTGCTTCCTTCATGCCTACCCTGCTGTACTGGATTTGTGTGGACAGGTTTTGGTAGTGAGGGTCAGGATGCTACAGAGGTAGAGTCTTTGAGAAGCTGCCAGAAACTAACCACAGAAAATGCCAGCCAGGTCCAAGATGAACCCACCACTTGATGAGCCAAACAGAGATGATGGTGATGTCTCTGTGATGACATGTTTAGGAAGGAAAAAATGTATTGCACAGAGGTAATTGCACTCAGAGAAGAGTGGAGTGAGAAAATGTGAAAGGAGCAACTCTGTAGACACCCAGGTCAGTGGAGAAGCAGGGGAGGAGGTGCTCCAGGCACGGGAGCTGAAATTCCCCTGTAGCCTGTAGTGAAGGCTCTGCCCCTGGAGCTCATGGAGGTCAATGAGGGTGCAGGGACGTGTAGATATAAGGAGAGAGGAGTTCATGCTAGAACAGGTTTCCTGGTAGGACTTGGGACCTTGTGGGGGCCCATGCTGGAACAGGTTGTTCTTGATGGACTGTACCCTGTGGAAAGGCACCCATGCTGAAGCAGCTTGGGAAGCATTGTAGCCTGTGGGGAGGACTCACACCGGAAAATTTAATGGAGAATTGTCTCCCGTGAGACGGACCCTGTGTTGAATCAGTGGAAGGACTTCTCTCCTTGAGCAGTGGCAAACCCAAGGTACAGTGAACTGACCATAAAGCCCATTGCCAAAGAGGAGGAAGAAGGTAGAGACCAGGAAGGAGCAAGGGGTGGGGGGGTAGGTGTTTTTAATATTTGTTTTACTTCTCATTATCCTGCTGTGATTTTCATTGGTAATAAGTTCCATTAATATTGGTAATATCCATTAATATCAATGTTTTGATGGTAATTGGTTTGTGATCTCTCCCTGTCCTTGGCTTGTGACCCTTTGTTACGTTTTCTCTCCCCTGACCGCTTGTAGGGAGGAGTGGTAGAGCACAAATAGAGGGGATTTGGTGGGTACCTGGCACCTGCAATACTCCTGTGTTGCTCACAGGCATGGAGTAATCTTGGACATAAGACATGGGCTATGGAACCTGTAACATCTTGCAGCAAAAAGCCTTTCAGGAGCAGTGCCACTGTATCTGTTTTCCTCAGGGCTGTTGCAGGACTTATATTCTTAGCCACCTTCATTAAAAGAGGTCAGTGATTTACACTTATCATGCTTCAAAGCCTCACTGATGACTGTGGCTGATTTATGCAGTAATTGTGAACACCAGTGTTACATGATGGTTAAATGTTTTGGAACTTCAGCCTCTGTCTCCAGGGCAAGATTATAGTGTGTTCACAGCAAACAGTGCTGACATTCATTGAGTAGGATACCTGTACCATCCTATCAGCTAACTATCCCAGTTGTCTGGATGATCAGAATATTGATATGAAGCTCAACTACTCTTTCTTACAAGTTTTAAATGTATTTTCGGCTAATTCAATAGCTGTTAGTTCTGCCTATAAGATAAAGGTGTCATTAAGTCTCCATAACATGGAGGACACTTTTAAAATCTGTTCAGAGACACACTACAATTTCCAGCCCTGTGAGGCTGGATGTAGTTCAAATATAAGGAAAGCTGTCAACATGTACATCTAGTGGGTCATCTGGTGCTGTCCGCCAGAGATTCTCTAAAGATTTGCACTTCCTCCTGAATTTGTGAGAACTGTCCAGGGATTTTTCTCCTGCATGTATGTACAAAGCTGCCACAACAGAGTGAGAATGCAGCCCATGTGAGTATGCAATTAGTGCCTGTTATAGAAATGAAAGCACAGTAAGAGTCTCACTGTATTTGTTACCAGGTTTGGAGAGAAAAAGAATTCTCAATGCTAAAATTTATGTGTTTGCATATAAGAATTCTGGTGGTTTTTTTGTTGGGGTTTTTTTGTTTGTTTGTTTGTTTTTTGGGTTTTTTTTTCCCCCACAATAACTTGCATAGAAAAATCAGATGGACAGCTAAGATTAAAACTTGCAAGTAATGAAATCTGAAGAATTCTTAACGTGATTCATCAAGAATTATATTTATGGTTTGTAGGCACTTTTAAATAACTCATTCTCTGCACCTCATGTATTTGTTCTACAGGCAACTAAGGAAAGCTGCATTAAAAAGACTTAATGATGATTTTTGCTTTAATGTGTTTCTCCTTGTAGACACAAATTAGTCTAAATTCTGTAAATAAGCAATCCAATAAGCTTTGGGAAGATTCCAAGTACTAACACAGTTGAGAAATTTTATTGAAAAATAAGAATTCAAAATTACTATAAAATAATGCCTTTTTTATTATTTTGGGGATGAAGAAACTGATACAGAAAAAAAGGAAAACTTTTCTGTTCTGTTTTGAAGTGCTCTGCTAGGCTCAAAACACATGTTTGGAGATTTTGAAATGTCCAGATCTGGTCCTTCAGCTTCTATTCTTCCTGGTGCAGAGATGAGAGAAATCTAACTCTTCCATTTCTTTTGGTAAGAGCTTGCCTGAAACAATTCTGAAGTAGAAACAACTTCAGAATCAGATGCTGGGATGGGAAACAGAGATGAGAAAGAGGGAGAATTTGGATAAAGTGCTAGGAGTAAATAGGCAGGCAGAGGGGAGAATGGAAACAATCAAGCTGTATCAGCTGAATCTCCCTGAAGGCAGACAACCCCTGATGGGCCAATTACTCCATCACAGCAGCAGGAGACAGACATTTTCTGTGGATCCTAGGCTAGTAATACTTTAATGTTGCTGAAACTTGTTGTCAGGTGGCTGCACATAGCACAGCTGTGTTCAGAGATACAATTTCTGTCTAACAGTGATTGAAAACCACTCATCCATGGAAGATGTGGTACAGAAGCAGACCAGGCAAGACTTCTTTGACAAGCAAAGTAGTCTGCAACAGATGAGCAAATTCTGATTCCTATATTTGCTGAGAGGCTGAGGGGAGAGAGGAATGCTATGCATGTAGGAGTAAATGAATGAGCTCAGGGCCCCTGCATCTAGTTATGAGACCAAATGCATTTAAAAGGCACGACACATTGTCATAACCACACAGCCAATGTCACACCAAAGTGGGGTGGCTGCACCTAAACCAAACTAAAACGGAGTAGTCCTTGTCTTCAGCTGTCCTTGAGTTGTGTCTGACACCATCTGGGAAAGGGGTAGGTGCTGTGGCCAGGACCCACCCTCTTGAGAGCAGAGGAGCAACAAGCTAGGCAATACAGATGGCTTCGGTGTATGCTCAGTCTGTCTGTGCCTGAGCTATTTCTTGATACACTCACACAGAGATTAGCAGTGAGTTTCACGACTGCTGGGATCTTTTCTCCTCAGTGATGGTATCAGATGTGTATTGTCTGTGCCTTGATTATATGCCCTGAACTATAGAATTGCCATCCAAAGCGTATTTAAGTTAAATGCAGGGAGTACTCTCCCGTTCATGATCAAACATGCACAACAGAAAACTTATCATGCTACACAACCTGTTATACTTATGTTACTTGCAACCTTTATTAAAAGTGAAAAAAACACTTATATACAGGATGCACATAAATATCAGCATATTTATTTATAGCTATTTTGTTTAGTGAAGGGAGCATTTTGTCTAACTGAAATGGAACTCCCATGCAATCTTAGACAAAGACGTGGAGCTTTTGAAACGAATATGTCTCCTGGCCCATATATCTACATTGTTGATTCATAGACCCAGTTGCAATGTCTAGAATGCAGTTCAGAAACCTCTGGTTAGTTGAAGAAGTTCATGTATTTATTTTACAAAGTAGTAGAACTGAATATTTGTAAATGTTTAAATATTTGGTGTGCAATACTTGATGGTAACTTTTCAGTGTGCTATGATAAAGCACTTGTTAATTGCTGCCTTTCAAACTATTTAGTTAGAAAGCAAATTTTCATGAGCAATGGAGGCTCAATGGCCAGACAATGACATTATTTCAACAGGATCTCAGAAATGAGTAACATATATCACAGAATTTTCTAAAACACAGAACACAATGAAGAGAAACTTCCTTCTTCTTGTCCCTTTTTGTGTGCCCTTCTTTGTTCACAAAGAAAGCTTCTCTTTTGACCTGATGTGGAAAGTTCTAGGAACATTCTTTTGAAAAAGTAGTTTTTTTACAGATAATTTAGAGTGGTTTTGGAGAATCCATGGAAATAATTTTTGTTGGAAAATAGTTTGTTTAAAATATTTTAGTTGCTTCATAAATATTTAGCAATAGAAGAGCTTCTAGGGTATGTTTATTTGTAATTGTAGTTTAACAGGCCACTTTTGTAAATAGTTGGATGGTTAATTTATAAATAGTCACCTGATAATAGTTTTCGTTTCTAAAATAAGAAATCTTGGTTGAGACTGTTTATTTAAATTTTGGTATAACTAATTGTACAGTAACATAAAACAGTTTAGCTGAAAAAAAGAATTGCTACTTCTCCAAAAATGGTTGAGAAGAGGAATTTGTCCTTTGTATGTTAAATGTAAACTTTTTCAACAGTAAAAAGGGAGCACATTTGCAACTATGAAACTGAACTATAATTACATACCCAAGGCTTTTCTCAGGAATGAATAGAACAAAACAAATTGCAATTCTGAACAGTAAATACCATGTGACAAGTCACAGCTTGTATATAAATTGTATATTAAGAACCAGAAGGTGGTATTAGCTCTAATCCATCAAGATCAGAGCCACCTGCACCTCCCTCTTGACTCCTTCCTTGCTTCATTAGCTACACAGCAGCCCAGTTTTGAAGGCACAGCACCATCTCTCCCCTTTAGTCTGTGGTTATGGCTATCCTCTTCCCACAAGGAAGTTGGTCTTACAGTACTTGTGCCGATAACCCTAGCTAGTGAGTAAAATGTAGATGATGGTGATTTTACTAATCACTTGTTTTCAAACAGTGTCTATGCTCAGAATAGTGCATCCATCTTTTTGGTTCCTTATATATTTTATTTTGTTCCTATTCATACCCAACATGTTTTATTCACAGAAGAACAGAGGTAACCGCCTAGAGAGATCTGGTTTACCTCTTGAAGGACTCAGCTTCCTGCACAGGATAACCTACTTATTTGGTCTGAGCTGTCTTTCCCAGGTTTCAAAGGCTGTGTCTAAATGATGTGGCAGAAGAGTTCTCCCTGACTGTCATGTCAAGCTGCATAACACAGTCGTGCCACAAGTCTTGTGGGACAAGACTTGGTTATATTCCCTTTTAGTCAACTCATTGAAGAAAATCAGGCACATAGACAAGGCAGGAGCAGTGGTAAGCTCTGTTATGTCCTGATAACTGCACTCCTCCATCTCCTTAGGTGTAATCAATGTCACTACTTTCTAGGAACCTTAGAATGCTAATCTCAGAAGTGGAAGCTCCAGAACTAGTTAAATATCTTCTGTGTCACAGAATTTAGGGTATCTTCAAACTATTAAACTTCAATTTCATGATTTTCATTGCCTTTTCTCTGTTACCAGTAATTTGTTTTGCACGAGTCTATATACTGGATGTGGCCCTTGCATAGCAATCCAAATGTATTAAGGGACAGCAAGACAGTACAAACTGGTACTTATGTTAATATCATGCACTCTGGTACAGTTTATACTGAGTATTTTTAGGGAAAAACCACCAACCATTTGGCAAAACTAAAATAACTGCACTGTCAATGGATATGGTGAATACCTCAGAGATATCCAGCAGTGCCTCCTCTGCCATGCAATCAAAGTGCTCCGCAGGCAAAGCGTGGTTCTCTGAGGTGATCCCTCTATGTCAGTTTTGTGGGCAGTCTGTCAGCAAGGAAGCACAGTGTTGCTAATCAAAACCAGACTTGGCATTCAATACAAGGTTCACCATTTCCACAGCAGCCAAAACATTTTTTTCTTTCTTTTTTTTTTTTTTTTCTTTCATAGCACTGAACCAAGCTCTTGATTGGATCAGTGTAGCATGATTTAACTATAAGCCACCTAATCTTTTTTTCCCTCCCTTTTAGTGGGCTTGAGATATAACAGTGCCATTAACTGGAAACAGTAAAGGAGAGAAAACCTTTTAGGGCACAAATGAAAAGTGATGCAGTGCAATAATAAACCTGTCTTTTCATGTCTGTATCCAGAAGCACAATACTTTGCTAGGATTTAATTTTTGTTTCATTGCTTAAATATGCATTGTCAGTGCTTACATAATGTTTTTAACTTTTTATTTTCACAACGGGGATTTCATGCTCTCTGTATAATTGAAATGTATAAAATTACTATGAAATCTTACTGAAGCATATGCTGAATTTAATATGCATAATATTTTAATTTTTCTACTGAGAAAGAAAAACACATAGTAGTGTTACTATGAAACTTAGATTTCATACAACCCTGCATAATTTATGCTATCTATCCCTGATTTGTGGAAGATTCTCAATATTCTTATTTATTATATGAACTATGAAAAACTTTGCAGTAAATCTTGGCATTCATCTTAGGTGTTATCATGGTTTGCCTTACTTGCAAATAGGAAGCACCATTTTTGACTTTCAGACCCAGCATCCCTGATTTGTGAGTGAACATGCTCTTGTTCTTGCATACCCAATGCTATAGCCCAGATCATGTATTTCCTGGGTAGAAATCTCAATGTCTGTTCACATATGGGTGTAACTCACTCCATAACTTGGTTATGACTATGCTCAGATGCTGTCAGCTCCTTTTTTTTGTGCATGGCTGCTGCGTCTGCAGTCCTTTCAGGATGCTGCATCTTCTGTTCATTGTGTTCCAGGAAGGACAGCAGATTTCAGAGGGGAGATGAGGACAGTGATAGATAGCATCAGGAGGATTAGCTGCAAGGTATGGCACGTCTAAACAGTTTGAAATACAAGCAGCAGGAAAGTGCTGGGAAGAAAATGATGGGGATAACAATGAATGGAAGAAAACATCAATTTTATTATTTGTGGAAGAGGTTGATGTCATGGTTTAGGAATGGTCTTCCTCAATTTAGCAATTCCACTAAAAAGAAAACCACAAACTGTTCCCCTCCCTGCTCTGGTGGGAGACACAAAAGCCAGAGATTATGATTTAATGGAAAAACCATTGAGATAAGAAGCTGAACAGTAGCAGTAACAATACTGGTAACAACAGCATAGAAAAGAGAGAATAATTTCCATGCAGAACCAAGCTGAGGTAATGGACAATGGCAGATGGACCCTACATGCCTGTGCTTTCCCCCCTGACTGCAAGCCATGGTAATCTCCTTCTCAGACAGAGAAATCCCTTACTTCCTCACCCTAGAGATGTCATGAGGTGAATAACAACCTGGACATGCCCACATGGCTGCAAACCCACCCCTTGTGGCTACTGTGAAAAAGTTATCTCTGTCCTGCCTAAAACAAGGACAGTTGGGAAGCATTAGAAGGTAACATGGAAAACTAGCTGAAGGAAAATATTAAGAAATTATGTGTGAAAATGAGAAACTGTATATCTCATGAATCACTGAGGTTCTGCTGCAAGACATTTTGAAGTTAATGAATGTGATTTAACTGGGTCTGTAATGACAAAATCCACAATACAAATAAGTATTTTGTTGGACCTTTATACTTGGTTCTAGATGGATGGAAAATAAGAAACCATGTATACTAAAATTTGATAGAATTTCTGGTAAGTCTTGAGATATGAGAAGAAAATACGAAGGTTTTTAGGAAGTGCATTTGTTTTGTGATGAATTTCAATCAATGAAAATGAATGGTAAAATAAGTTTTACTTAGAAGAGAAATCAGAAATATGAAGTAATTTTAGATACAAAAGGCCAGAGGGTGAAGTTTTATCTAATTACCTTTGATTTAAGGGCAGGAAAATTTACCCGAATAAACAAAAATTCTTTTTTATAGTTCTGATTCTGGTTTTATATAATTTATGTTTCAGTTGTGCACATTGTTTCCAAATAAATTAGGCTATTTAACTTGGAGATTGCAGACATTTAAGTCATGATTTATTTAGATTGTCCTATGCATACATAATAAATTTTACATCTTTATTGTGCTAAGATGAGAGCTAGGCTGTGCACTGTGGGCTTTATTTTAATGAAGTTCAATGGCAGAGTTTGGAAAGCATTCAGATCACTGGGGAAAAAGAAGTCATAAAGTAAAAGCAAGCAAGCTCTCACAGAAGTTTCATTTATAAATAGATATGTATGACTGATTCCTCTTAAGTTTATCTATTTTTGCTAACTTCGCATTATGCGGCCCTTTGGTAAGATCAGTAAGAAAATAAGAATAAGAAGTAATACTTTATCTATAGATAGATAGATAGATAGATAGATAGATTTTTTTTTTTTAAATCAGGAGGGCAACATCTAGTTTTGTAGTGACAACTGATAGGACTATATGTATGTCATTTTCAATGCACTTTTTGAACTGTTGCTATATAATTGTCAGAAGTATGACATTTATCCCTAGATGATTGAGAACAACAAATATATAGGATCACCATTGTCCCTGTAGCTTTAACTTTTTTTTTTTTAAGCAAAGTCGTAATAGACACATTTATTGCTTTGTCTCAATGTACTCACATCAAGTCTTACATATTTTTATTGATTAAGAGTTTTAAATCTAATCCCCAGGTCCCCCCCAAAGAGGTCTTGCAGGACAGATTGAATGACCATATGCTTTTCCTGCAGACAAAAACAATTCTTCCACCTTTGAGTAGGCACCAGGCAGTATTGGAATTGTATAATGAAAAAAATGATTGAAAATATTTAAAGAAACACTCTTTTTACTGGAAGCCAAACCTTCATTGGAAATGGATCTTTTATTTGGCACATGTCCATTTCAAGAAAGGAAGAGGTTGAAGAAACAGTTTTAACTTTTTGTTCTTGTTTTGCTAACATGGAGTGTTTTGTTTTGGAATCTATGCTTTTCATTTATTTAATTTTGGTTAGTGTATCACACGATGTATGTTTTTTCATATCCATTTTTGCACTAAAAATGGAAATTTTCAATGAGTTTTTCTAGAATTTTTTTACAAAGACTCCTTTGTTTTCTAATTTCCCAACAGTTTGCAAATACTTTCTTTTCTTTAATACATTAGAATTTTTTCCTTCAGATAATTTAAAGAAATTCTCAGCACACAGAATTTTTCTGCCTTAACTACCAGGCTGTATACAATTTTAATGAAGATGAATTTTTTTATGGCACTTGTACCTTGGAATCTTGGCTTGTTTGCTATTTATTGTCAGTGTACCTGGATAATTGACTTTTTTTCCCATACTAGACAGTAGCAGTACAGGCAGACTACTTGCATACATATATATATATATATATATATATATATATATGTATGTATATATGCACATCTATGCATACTCACTACTCTGACAGTCTTATATCTGTGTGTATTTGTTTTTGTGTTTATTTTCACAGGTTTTTTTTTGCAGCCAAATACCATAATCTGGTCTTGGGTTAAATTAAATACATATTGACTACTTCTTTATGTTATTCTCTTTCTAACAAGAATTCAATGACAAGGCTTCAGTTATGGTATTATGACAATATATTTTTTGTTTTGTTAAGGTAAGAGTTTAGTATAAACAGAAGATCAGACATCATAAAGTTGATAAAAATCAGATAATAATTTGGTACAAAGATCAGTGGTTCAGCGTCTTCTTTTGAAATGTTTTTTGCATTTCTGCAAAACATATTTACTTTTGTCTAGGTCTCTGGCATGTATTCATAATTGTGAGATACTGTCCTGATTTCAACTGGGATGGAGTTAATTTTTTTCCTAGTAGCTGATGCAGTGCTGTGTTTTGGGTTAAGTATGAGGGTATTGTTGATAATGAACAGGCCCAGCTCTCTCAACCTTTCCTCATAAGAGAGATGCTCCACCGAAGGTGTGCCATCCTTCAGGGATTGAATGTGGTGGACAGAGCATAGGTGAGAACAGAAGGATGCTTTGACAGCCATTGGGATGACCAGTAGTGCACCAACTCTGGAATGCATCCAGGGGCTCCAGTCTGAAGTTAAAGGAGGGTGGTCAAGAGACAAAGCTGTGGTGTAGATCAGGGCCAGAGGCAGTGCTGGAAAGCAGAGCTGTTGGGGGGCTTCTGGAGCACAAACTAACAGCACTGGAAGTGGCTGGGAGGGGATGATAAGTCTGTGAATGACCCCAGGATCCTAACACTGTTATGGATAGATCCTGAGTTCTTGTTCCAAGGACAGTGTGCTCTGGAGCTATATCTCAAGCTCAGTGTGTGAGGCTCAGCTTCCATAACTGGAATCTGCATGTAAAATAAAGGACTAGATTTGCAGGTAGAAAGATGAGATATGATCTGTTATCAGATAATGAAATCTAAAGCTATCTTAACATTTGCATTTATAAGATTTCACACCAGGTATTCCATAGTCTCCTGTGGGACAAAAAACTATTGAATCCTGGCAAAGGGTGCTACCATTGATTTTATTAAGATTAATCTGAAACTTAAAACTTCTCTGTCTCATAACTTTCTTATAGAAAGTTGAAGCTATTAATTTTGTTCTTAATCTTTAGCATCTATCTTCAGCTGTCTATTTTCAGATAATTGTAGGTATCCAGGTAGCTATCTAACAGAATTTTTTGGTTTCAAATATATGTATTTAAACTGCTTTCCTCTGTATGGATTTATACATCTGACATTCTTGTATCCATTCCTAATGGATATATTTTTCTATAGTGTACCCTTTCAATTTATTTTTTGTTTACTTCTTTGGAAAAAAAATGTAATTCTATGCATTCTTGTCTGAGGCATGTGAGAATAGTTCCTATGCTACAAATATAACTGAGGCTTTAGCTGAATTCTCTTGAATCTTTTTTAATTCTTCTCCTAAATAAATTTTCCACCAGGATAATCTACAAAATTGCAGAAGAACACTCTCAAATCAAAACAGACAAGGCAAATGGAAAAATGATTTTCAGTAACAGTAGCTGAACATATGTTATATTATGAAATATGATGAAATGGTGTGCATTTTTAAAGAAAGCTGCATTACATTCTTTTATATTCTTCCACTGCACTTTATCACTGTCACTTTTAAAGTAGGAATCACTCTCTGGTGGTTCTGATCCAAGTATCGTGATTTGTTTGTGTTTGCTATAAGCTAGCCCTCAGCTATCAAACTAATGGGCCTAAGTGTATATTTGAGTACCTAAATCATCACGCCTAAATGCAGATTTCTTCCTTTAAGCACACTATATGAGAAATGGTTTCCTTAAAATATATTTATGAAATCCAGACTCTGGGATTATAATATGTTTCAGTTTTACTGAAACTTTTTTTAATGCTGTCTTTTGGGTGTACATCTCTCACATACACTTTGTTGTGCGTGAATATGATTTGAAAGTTGTGCATAATGATGCTCTTGAGAGGCCAGAATGTTTATTATTCATGGCTATTACAACTGGTTCATGTATAACAAAGTTTTGCACTTGCTTGATAGCTAAGGGTTGTAGCTTTTGCATTTAATGAGAGCTGAGTACAGTGGTTTTTCAGTCTGTTGTTCTATACAAAAAAGTATTCATAAGTCAATGCTAAAGAGATGAGATACTTTCTTTTTCACTTTTTCTTTTGTTTTGAACATCATAGTACTGGGTACACACAATTGGAAATGTATTTTGCCTGGGTTGTCAGTAGTTATACAATAAAGAACAGTCTGGAGAGCTGGCTTCTCCTGCTTTTACAGTTTAATGATGCCACATCAGATCTGCAAAATGCTCTCTGTTTTTCATAAGGCAGAGACAGATGTCCAAGTTAGGATCCCTTGCAGTCTGGACAGTCTTCCGTTGTTAGAGAAGTCTAACAATTCTCTAGACTTGTTAGAATCTAACATAGAGAAGGAACATGTGCAGAGTCCTGAATTTCTACTAGGTGGTAGAACATTTTGACTCTTACATTGTGTTAATCCTAGGATGAGCAAACTCTAGCAATGTGAGACAAGAATAGAAAGCAAGTTGCGTGTTGTTACAGAATAGATTTTGAAGGGGGTCTCTTTGGGACTTTGGTTTGATACACTTGACCGAGTGGCACAAACACTGACCAAAGACATTCCTGTGTTTGTTCTCAGTCTGTCTCAGTGTTTCATTGGGGCATTCCACCCTTAAGGGGAAGGGAGCACATGAGATTTATAGGTGCTCGTGATGGAATGATGAAAGTCATAGGGTCCACAAAAATTTACAAAGTTTTATTAGAAAATAGCATACTTTACACAGAAATTGGTATGTTTGTCCCTGATCTCTTCATATAAGCAAGAGGCAGGGGATTTGAACAGAGAGGTAGGGTGAAAAAGAAGAGAGAGGGAGATGGATTGAAAAGGGAGAAAGAAAGGAAGAGTGAAAAAGAGAGCAACAATCCTGGCTCCAGTATCAATCCAGCTGAGACTTTAAGGGTCTTGTGGGTGCCAGTTGGGCTCTGCGAGGGTACCTTTTTATAGATAAGTTTTCTGCACCCTGGAGATATATTTCTCACTTTCCATGCAAATTAGTTGTCATGCATAGTCTGTTCTTTTAGACCTTTATTAAAATGGGTCAGAGGGTTTTGTGGATGTTTGGTGGTCTTGGTCATCCCTTGTAGTCCATGCCCACTTCCTGACCTGTGCTTGCACTGTACTGTGCTTATCTCCAGGAGCCAGAACAAAGTCATCTGTCCCAAGAAAGTGCTGCCCCCCTTCCTCAGTTACATATTGTTCTTTCTCACATCACACTATTATCAACAACCCTTGGCTGGCTCTGCAACTATAGGTGTTTGAGGCATTCAAAATAGCCCCTTATCTTCTAGGCTGCTACAACCTCCAGCACCTTTCCTAGGTAGGAATCCTTCCCTTTCACAGAGTACTTAACTGCTAGACTGATTGCAAGCCATTTACAACACTTTGCTTGTTGACCAGCAAGGGAGTTCTGAGCCTCTCACTACCCTTCACATTTATCAGTGGGGCAGTTAATTACTGAGTACCTACTTTTCAACCACTTGCTGAAGCAATAGTAGCCGTGTGACTTTCATAGGTGGTAGAGTTATATTTTTACTAATAAGCAGTAGATAGGATAGAGTCAGGGAAAAAAGAAATAATGCATGTACTTTGCAGTGTGCCACTTTTGTTTTTTTCTCCCAGGAAATCAGGGTTTTTTGTTTTCAGACAGTTTTTCCTTTGTCACTCATGCTAAAAAATGCTCATGTTAAGCAAGAAAGAAAGGGAGGCCTTGCACAGATTAAGGCACGTCATTCACTTTAGCAATTCTGCTTTTGTTTTGCAGCACAGGAGATTACTTTATCTTGGAAAATCAAAATGAAAGTTCAGCATAGACAGTGAGGAATACAATAGGAATACTGTAAAGGCTGGAGAGATTGTTTAGTTTGATTAACTTTGAGAAATATCCCAGTCTTTAATAAATGTGGCTTAAATGTGGGAATCATTATTAATGGTGAACAGCAATGTGAAGTTATGGCTTCAATGCATCTCTAAACATGCACAGAAAAGAAGGATCTATTGGTAGCTGCAGACCATGGTTGAGTGAGTTATATACATGGACCATATTACAACATCTTTGAAATCCTGTCTTTTCTGCCCAAGACTGACTATTAACTACACACCAAGAGACTTAGAATCATGTTAATTTTTTTTTAATGAAGAATAAATATTCATGTTCTAACATATTATAAAGAAAATAAATTGAGAAAAGGATATTGGCAACGATAGAAACACAACAGTTAATATTTTTGTAATTTTGCTTTATTAAATAATTTTATCTTTTTAAAATTATGGTGCTCAGAAAATCCAAGATCTGCATAATTATCTCATCAACAAGATCTAATATTTAGCTCCCTTTGTCCTTGTGTGAACACAAATGGTGATTTTAGGATTCTGTATGAAGTTTTTAAAAAGTCATTCAACTGTATTCTTCTATGTTAAGTGATTATATTCACTCACTATAACTACAGAAAAAAATCTTATTACAGTTACAGAGATGTGTTGGCTTCTGTGTTACTAATCTAATTTGCTTATTCAGTCCTTTATTGGTTAAGATAAGAAACCTTGTAATGGCAGAGTAATTTAAGTGGTTCCATTAGTCTCTTTTGAAGGAACCATTGATTTTTAATGCTCTTACTTCCTAAGCTCATTGTGCCAAGGTTTTATTTACCGTTAGCTTCCAATCCTTGCATGTTAATGTATTCATTAACCTCTGGAATCCCGTAAGAGTCTGTTTTAACAAAAGGGATGAACAAAACAAACTGTTTGGCTTGGATTTTACATGCTCCATGCAAAGCTGAATTCAGAAACATTTGTATTTCTGAAATTAAAGAGCCTCTGTGTTTCAGGAACATTGATACAAGGAGAAAGATGAATTTTGCCATCTATTTTCCAGCCCTTCCCATTTCTTTGGCCTGGTTATCCACCAGAGCTGTTCAGAGATATTCTTTTTTTTTAACCTCAGTGCATTAATAATAACAATTCATAGTCTGGCATGCATCCAGACAGAGGGTTCAAAGAAGATTGGTTAAGAAGTAAATGTAGCCCTCCTTCAATCATTGCATTATTTTCAAGACTGTACAATTGCCATGTAAGAGGGAAAGGTATGGAATTAATAACTGCTTTAGACAGCTGCATTCCTTGCTCAAATCCTGCCACATAGAAGACATTTGTTTCATTCTGCACACCGACAGAGAAACTGCTTTCTGTTCAAATGGCAATGGATGAGGATGATTTGAGAACTGTGGAAGAAAATACAGATTCCCTCCACAGGTCTCTCAGTCCTTGTGCTCTGGAAGTGAATTATATATATTCTGATGTAGAAAAGGAGTAATTTTTGCCAAGCCCCGAACACGAAGGAAGAGATAACATAGCTCTGACCAGACAACCTGAAAGGGGGCAGAATGTATATGTCTGCAATCTTCATGTTCTTTGAAAATTAAAGTCTTTTCTGCAATGGTGATATAAATGTCCATCTGATATTAGGGCTAATCACATGTCTATTTTTTATAAGTATTTGTCATCCTTTTGACTGTAATAAATTAGTTAAATTTCCTTCTTTGAAATTCTAATTTGAAAATACTCAGCCTTAAACTGTAAACAATATGTTTGTCTGGGAAGTAAGAGAATGGAACATCATCACTGCATCAGCTTTTGCATGTCCTGGCATAAAATGTCTCTGGCTTAAAATGGACCAATGACCTTTAGAAGTGAAGATCAAAAGTTTGCTGTCATGGAGCATGATGAAAGTATGCAAACATGGCCTTTCTTGAGTCTGTATCTGGTATTATAAACTTTTTGTTGTTGGCTGGTCTCTGGCTGCATTTCAGTGGAAGGCATTGACAGAATTGGGCCTTGATCTTTATTTAAAAGTTTTTGGTGGCCTGGGTAAGTGCGGCTTATAATCAGGTGTGGTTTATGTATGGACAAAGAACAAAAAGTTGCTGTTTTAGTTTGGAGGACAGGTGTCTGCTGAGAAAGGCAGGAGCTTCTCTTTGAAATGGAGAATGTAAACCCCCTCCCTCCAAATTATTAAAATTTTGAAATCAAGGGGCTTTCAGGCAAAGATATGGGAATTAGGAATAACAGTTCTTTTCTAGGGAAATTAAAATAGAAATACAGTACTGCAAAGAAACAAACTCCAAACCCTGACAAAGTCAGAGTACAACCTGACACCCCGTCAGGCAGGGTGTTGGTAGCAGTCCCATTAAATGGTGGCTGCATCCTCCTACAGTGACAGATGTGATTCAGTTGGAGCAGTGCTCCTGTACAAGGTGCAGTTTCCCTCTGGAGGTCCACTGGTGATGTGGAGAAATCCAGTTTTCCTCTGGAGTCCAGTGGAGAAAGGGGCTCCCTTAGTGTCCCAAAACCTCTGTTTTATCTTGGTAAGAAATGTTGGGCTCTTCCCCCTGGCTGGAGCAACTTCCAATGGGATGCAGTAATTTTATCAGTCACACAGTGGGACTCAATGGGCCATCAGCAGAAAATGACTCGTTGGAGGAAGGATGGGTTGTGGAAAGATAAAGAACAATGCCCTGCCTGGTTTCAATAGATGGCCCATTAGCAGAATATATCCCACGGAGATAAGGATCACTGCTGCCACCCTCAACAGATGGTGATAGAACAGATACCTTTTATCACACTCTGTATTGTAACCTGCGGCTTAATATCAGGTGCGGCTTATAATCGTAAAATTACTGTAATTGTATTGTAACTATTTTAGATAAAGCTATAGAATCTAGTTCTCAGCTGCCATCATTTGTCTGTCATAAAAGTTAGGAACTGGAATTGCTTGCTTCACACTTTAGAATGAAAATGGAACAAATTAACATACTGAATTCATGATATACATACATGAAATACATGATGAATTTAGTGACATGTTATGTTTTGGTAGATGTGGGTGCACTCAGCAGATTAGTCTCTTCAGGTGGTGTCTGAACCTCAAATTTGCATGTTTGTAAGACAGTTACTGTGGTGGTCATCTTATCCAAGATGGGAGCTCCTAGTACATGTATAAAGCTTTCAATGCTTAAACAATCATACAAGCAAGAATCCTAGGTGATACAGAATCTTATCCCAATACTGCATTATGTTAGATAAGCCATAGCCTGAGTGACTGTTTCTCTTCATTCCCTGGAAAGAGAAGAAAGAGATTTAGACAGACATACCTTTCTGAAAGGCAGGATACATCCCATTCCAGGTATCCAGAAACTGTGTTTCTGGATCTTGCTCCTGATCATGTCAATTTACAGTCCTGGTGCTGAAAGATATTTAAATTGTAATAAGTGCCAACTGGAGGCAGAAATTTGGAACTAGGTACTACAGTCATGTTGTCCAAATGACATTTGTTGGATTTATTGGAGACATTCTTCATCCTCACAGAGCAGCTGGGCAAAATGGAAAGAATTCATTTACTCAATACATAGACAAAACATGACCAAACAACTCAACATCTGGAATCAAAAAAGGTGTGTGCGCAGTCAGGGTGTAATGTAGTTTTTGTATGAATGACAGAATTGTCAAAATCTAATTTAAGTAGCATAAAATGTGAGTGCACTAAATCAGCTTACAGTAGTTTCACGAATACAAGCCGCACGGATTATAAGCCGCACCCCCGGTGCCTCGACAATGTTGCTGTCTTTGTCAATAGATAAGCCGCACCCCGAATATTAGCCGCACTTTCGTTCGTCGCGAGAATCCGTGCGCAGCTTTCACAAATTGCCCAATTAGTAACAGGATCGCGGCATAGCGGGCTTTACTGGCTCGGGGCGGGGCCAGGCAGGCTCGGCCCGCTCATGGTTGCTGACGGGGCCGGCTGGGTGGTGCTGCAGCCGCCGCCAGGCACTGCCGCCGCTGGCAGGCACGCCGGCCGCGTCGCCGCTGCGTTAACGTAGTCGCCCTGCCGCCGGGCCAGGCACTGCCGCCGCTGGCAGGCACGCCGGCCGCGTCGCCGCTGCGTTAACGTAGTCGCCCTGCCGGCGGGCCAGGCACTGCCGCCGCTGCCAGGCTCGCCGGCCGCCCCCTCCCATCTGCACCGCCGCCGCGTTTCCTCGCCCTGGCCGGCACTGCAGGCCCCCGCACCGCCGGGCTCCCCCACGCTGCTGGCCCCGATTCTGCTGGGCTTCCCCCGCTGCCAGGCAGCCCCACCCGCCGGCCTTCCTGCTTCTGCCAGGCTCCCCTGCACTGCTAGCCCCAGTTCTCCCGGGCTCCCCCGCCCTGCTGGCCCGGGCTCTGCCACCCCCCCTGCCCCGCCCTGCTGGCTCAGGCTCTGCCGCCCGCCCCCCACACTGCTGGCCCCGCCTCTGCCAGGCTTTCCCACCTCTGCCGGGGCCGGCCGGGCTCCAGCTTGGCTTGGGGCTGCCGCGGGCTCTCACTTCCGTGTTGGCAGCTTTTAGAATTTTGTTAATAGATTAGCCGCCCCGGAATATTAGCCGCACTTCCGAGTTTCCACCAAAAATTTGGTCAAATTGGTGCGGCTTGTATTCGTGAAATTACTGTAATTTAAAATGAGTCTTGCGAAAAAATGAATCCTTTAGTTTGAGTGATATCTTTTTTTCTTTAAATGAATTAATGGACATGAGTATACCACTGGCTGATAGCTACAAGCTTCTATTTACTGATCTGTGGTGCATGCCTGTTTCTCCTTAAATTAAGTGATCATTATTACGTTGCTCTTCAGGAAGCTTTAAATCATGCTCACAAATTGCCCATCATTCAGTGCTGCCTGATTCTTATTGCAATCTCTGGATTACTACAAAAACCCTTCACCAAGAGCAAAGAGAATTAGAAAAGGGTTAAGTTCTAAATGATCTAAAGGAAATCAGTGCCTGTTAGCCATGGCCTCTTCTTTCTCAGCAATAAAATCCTAGCTTCTGACTCTGCAGATGGTACTGACTGGCTTAACAGTCTCTTAACTAATTTGTGTTGAATAGGTGTCTGGGTGGACCAAATTGATATTAACTCCTTTCTTTCCCTTCAATGAAAGAATAACTTTTGCAATTCAATCTTTCATGACTGTTCACAAAGTATGTAGAATTTCAACTATTTTCGATTGAATCATTTATTGCTGTTCAAAAGGCTCTATCATGGTGTAAATTGTCATGTTTCTGCTGTTTTGTTTTTATCATGTTCTGAGGATTTATTTGACAGCTTTAAAATCTAGTGCCAAATTAAGGTGATTTATTTCAATACACACATGAGCTTCACAGTTCATGAACTTGTGATTATTCTTTCCAACTTTTCAAAATTACCATTCCTTGAAAATTACTAAACTGCATAATATCTAATAAAATTTATGTAACAACAGAAAACATAATCATCTGGATTCATGATGTCTTGCTGTTTGTGCCAAATTTGCTCACTGCAGGAAGTCACAAAGCCATGAGGTGAAAAATACTTTGAAATACTCTAAAACTCTGAGGGGTATTTTCAGAAAGCTCAGATTAAACAGAAAATGTGGTATGATTTCTTGGTGTAATGACAGATAGATTTTCAAGGGTTTTTTTTGTTTGTTTGTTTTTTTGGTTTTTTAATTAGATTTGCTATAGTATTAGGCACCAGTGCTCTGAGGTATGGGTATGGGGAATGATCTTGTCAGAAGATGATCCTCGGGACTATTGGATCAGCCATAATCATTACTGGAAACTCTGTATTATGCTTTAAGAAAGGCACTCCAGTGTGTTCTGAACTAGCACAAGATTGGATAATAGTAACTGACTTCAGACTGCTCAGTATTTTTGCATCAAACCAATGATGATGTGGAGATAAAATGAGCTAAACCTCTTTTTATTTCTTTTTTAATTGTAATTAGCATTTCTATATCTGAAAAACATTATTCTAGGAAGTTAAATGAATTTGATAATAAGAGTATGAAAACCAAATCTTAGATTTTGGATACACATTCCACAACGTTCTTCTTATATTTAGCATTACAGGAATTTTACTTACAGTAATTTCACGAATACAAGCCGCACCAATTTGACTAAGATTTTGCTCCTAAACCGGAAATGCGGCTAATAATCAGGAGCGGCTAATACAACCTCAGAAGTGCCTGCCAGAGTGCTGAGCCGAGCAGCTGCAAAGTCGGCATTTTGCGATTGTTACAAATCGCTACTTTGTTGCACCGCGGGTGGAGCCTGGCTCCCTGTAGGCAGCACGGGGGGCGGGGAGAGAGGCGGGAGAGCTCTCTTTCCTCCTCTGCCACAGCCCAGGGGAGAGACGGGGGGGGCCCGGCGCTGCCATTGCTGCGGCCCGGGGAGGAGAGGGGGGACCCGGGCCGCCCCTACCGCGGCCCGGGGAGGAGAGGGGGGACCCGGGCCGCCCCTACCGCGGCCCGGGGAGGAGAGGGGGGACCCGGGCCGCCCCTACCGCGGCCCGGGGACGGGGGGGGAAGCCCGCGCCGCCATTGCTGCGGCCCGGGGAGGGGGGGGGAAGCTGGCGCCGCCATTGCTGCGGCCCGGGGAGGGGGGGGGAAGCCGGTGCCGCCATTGCTGCGGCCCAGGGAGGGGGGGGAAGTGCCCGCCGCCATTGCTGCGGCCCGGGGAGCCGACGGGAGCCCCGCGCAGCCATTGCCGTGGCCCGGGGAGGGGGGGGAAGCACGCGCAGCCATTGCTGCGGCTCGGGGAGCCGACAGGAGCCCCGCGCAAGCCATTGCTGCGGCCCGGGGAGCCGACAGGAGCCCCGCGCAGCCATTGCCGCGGCTCGGGGAGCCGACGGGGTGCTTTGTCCCCGCCCGCCGCCGCCCCGGCAGGAGCGGGGAAACTCCGTCCCTGCCCGCCGCCGGCACCACGGGCGCGGGAAAGCTCCCTCCCCGCCCGCCGCCGCTGCCGTAGGAGCAGGGGAAGCTCCGTCCCTGCCTGCCACCGCAGGGCAGCACCGACCCGGGGTGACCGAGCCCAGTGGCAGTGGCGGCCGGCCCCGAGCGGCAGCACCGTGCTGGACCACCTGGCCCCGTCAGCGGCCCCTAGCGGGCCGAGCCTGCACAGCCTTAGCTCAGCCAGTAAACCCCGCCCTGCCGCGGTTCTGTTACTAATTGCACGCGGGTCCTCGCTGCGAACGACAGAGCGGCTTATATTCGTGTGCGGCTTATCTATGGACAAAAACCAAAATATTTGCCAACACCCAGAGATGCGGCTTATAGTCAGTGCGGCTTGTATTCGTGAATTTACTGTACATTTTTCATTGTTCATTGCTTAGAGGTAAGCAGATATTTGGCTTTCAGAAGTACAAAGTTACTCAACTGATGAACATCATCATGCAGTAGAATTAATTAGGAAACAAGCTGGAAATATTTTTAATTCTGGTTCTGTAGTAAACATTGGGAACAAGAAGAGGAATTATACAGATTAAAAAATTCAAACCAGCAAACCCACTGTTTCTTTATCTTTCACTGGAAAACATCAAGATAAAAAATGTAGTAGTATATGTTTCATTTTATTTTTAAAATATAGATATTTATAAGTAAATTAGACCCAATGCTTAATCTTCAATACACATTTTAGTGTTGAAAAGCAGGCACCACAGCTCCTATTTTAAATATTTAAGTAAAAATACTATGGCAAAAGGTATGCAAGGAAATTCTGCCAGCAGGTCTTTCATGTCTTGGTAGCCGCATCCAAGTCAGTAACAACAGAACAAGAACACTTCATCTTCTCATTTCTGTGAACTCAGTTACAGAGGAGCAAATATGTCACAGGTCACTGCATGGTCATGGCACTTGTCCAAAGTACAGGTCTAAAAGTCATAACCCCAATTTATCAACAGCATGATCTCTGGCTGATATGTCACAAAGTCAGTATGATGACAAGAAAATCAATAAAATTCTAGAGGGAAGTTGTAGTGCTGCACCATGTGATGATCAAGCTCTGCTATTTGTTGAAATGACTCTTCAGGGCAGTAGAACTCAGGCAGAGCAAGAAACTTTCCAGCACAGACACTTTGCTAGAGGAAATCAGACCTATTTACTCAAGGCTATAGTAAATTAACAATATGGCTAGAAATGTGGAGTTTTTTTGTATGTCTATGTGCATGAAAACATTATATTCAATACCTCTCGAGCAAATTTATGACATTATACTAGGCAAGAAATGTATGATACCTTGTAACATATCTGCCTCATTCCACTTTATCTACTGCATTTTTTCCAGCCTGGATAAACATAATTGCATCCTCCCAAGGAGTCTGTGGGCTAGAATGGTATTATGCTGACATGTTGGAAATGATTAATGACTATGAGGATGGAGAAACAGTGCTAAAATGGATACAGACTCAGTCCAATTAGGAAAAATATAAATAAATAAAATTTGGTATATCAGGGTGCATCTAATTTTCCACCTAGTTATTATGAGTGACCATCAAAAATTCACACAAAATATGTGTACAACAATTCTTAGAGTTTCTATGTCTTTCTTTTTTGTGCCTTACAAAACAAATGAGTTTATTTATAAACTCATATAATTTTCACCAAGATAATAGAAGGTACATCAAGACACCCAGCCTTGCCCATCTTTGAGAAGGTATGTCAGTCATAGAACCACAGAATACACTGAGTTGGAAGGGACCCATAAGGATCATTGAGTACAACTCTTGGCCATTCACAGGAACATCCCAAGAATCACACCCTGTGCCCAAGAGCATTGTTCAAACACCTCTTAAGCTCTGTCAGACTTAGTGCTGTGACCACTTTACTGAGGAGCTTGATCCAGTGTCCAAACACCCTCTGGATGAAGAATCTTTTTCTAATATCCAACCTAAACTTCCCCCGACTCAGCTTCAGGCCATTCCCTGGGGTACTGTCACTGTTCACAAGAGCAAAGAGATCAGTACCTGCCCCTCCTCTTCCCCTCACAAAGAAGCTGCAGACTGCAGTGAGGGTTCCCTTCATTCTCCTCTTCTTCAAGGTATACATACCAAGACACTTAAGCTGTTTCTCATGTGTCTTCCAGACCCTTCACTATCATTCAGGCTGAGCTTTCATGGAGATAAAAGGCGAAGAACTGCACAACTTTTAATTTTCAAAATTGTTTCTTCTAGAAAAAGATGTTTTCTGGGTTTCCCAGGCACACAGATGCACTCCATTGTATTGACAATATTAATCTAAGCTTCAGTTTACAGTTCAGTTGTACATGTGAGGTGGAGTGACTATTTCTTCTGCTACTTCAGTTACTTATGTAAGTCTGTACATTTTAGAAAACCAAATATATTTTCACAAATATTTTGCAAAAAACAAAGTGATTTAAAAATTGTGATTTATACCACAATAGGTATAATAAGCGATAAGATAGTGATTGCAAAGTAAAACTTTCCTTTCTTAGGCTCATATCATGAACAGGAGGCAAAGAGCTTTGTTCAGCCTTGCGTCAGATTAAAGTTTCTGTCATTCATGAACAAGTGGCATTTAAAATCCTTTGGCATCTAAATCACAGTGTGCTAATGTTATTTTTTCTCAGGGCATTAGTACTTTGTTCTCAATATCCTGGATCAAAAGCCCAACTAAGGTTGTGTGAAGTCTCTTATAGGTCTTCAGATCCACATGCCTGAAATTTGCAAATATCCTTAGTTAAGGGCAGCAAGAACTGTGATCAAAGCTGAAAACTTCTTTGTGCTCTACATGATGGCAAGGCATAGTTATATGGTAATTAGAATTGTTGTAGACATGTTTTACAGTGCTTCCAGACGTCGTCTGATATTTAACTCACAATATATGTCCTTGTAAGTCTTAATTAAATGCCTTCCAGTTTCTAAATTTAAACAGTCACCTATCATGTCTCAGTAGCTGTCTCTCTGTGCATGAAAACCCCCCGCCTTCGTGTTAACATGGAACACGTACTACCAATGAATTTAATACAAAGCTCACCTTCACAGGAATTGGCAATACTGGAAAACTGGAGTTATTCTGTCAGCATATTATTCTCTGTAAGGAAAGGCTGGTGATTGCCTCCCTTCTCTCCCCTGCATACTGCCCAGAATTTTTATGCTCCTACCAATTATCTTGAACATTCTTGACGCTTTGAACAATTAATACCAGGCACAATTTCAGATAGTAGATGTTGGCCAAGATAGTGCAGTCATGATATTTAGGACCTGTAGTTGCCTGAATATATCAGTATAAAAGGCAATTAAAACATAAATCATGAAATGCACTCATTGTTAAAAGTTTAATTCTCCATAAAATGTATTTATCAGCATTTTTTTATAGTGAGTACATCACAAATTGGGCATGGAGATAGGAAAAATGAACTTGACAAGGTGAGGATTTTGAAAAAATGTGAAGAAGGTAATAAGCAGAAAGGTTGGGAGTGAAAAATTATTAATTTAAATCACAGAATCATAGAATATGCTGAGCTGGAAAGGACCCTACCAGGGTAATTGAAGTCCAAATCCTGGCCCTGCAAATGACCACCTCAAGAATCACACCATGCTCCTGAGGGCATTGTTCAAACGTTTCTTAAACTCTGGCAGACTCAGTGTCATGACTGCTTCCTTGGGGAGCCTGTTTCAGTGCTCAGCCAACCTCTGGGTGAAGAACTTTTTTCTTATATCCAACCTAAATCTCCCCTGACACAGCTTCATACAAATTTGGAGAGTAAAGTATCTGAAAGCTTCTATTTTTATCACTGTATCTACAACAATTAAAAAACAGATGTCATGTAAAAAGGTAACAAATATTAGTCTTGAATGTAAATTCTTAACATGTGTAAGCAGCAGCCCACTGTCTTCAGTCATGTCACAGCTATAATAATTACATATTATTATCATCTTTCTCCAGAAAACATTTTATGATTTCAGTGGAAGTGACTCCAAACTGTAGTTTGCTCTTCTGCATGTTACTTAATGATTTATTCTCATAGGTGGTGATAAGGAGCATCTGATTGAGTTCTGTTTCCACCCACTTTTACAAATGCTGGTATAATCTTAATTGGGTGTGGTTTAATTTTCAGTGAGCCTAATTAATTTCTTTTTAAACAATCAGTGTGCACATCATGCAATTGTTAGAGCAAGATAATGTGTAACCTGAACTCTTCAATATCAAATTTATTTTGCAGTGTTAGAATTGACTAATGTTTGCACAGATTCTCTGCTACCATGCCCAAGCTTGGCAGTCCTCCAGCCATCACTTGCTTATATTGTGCATGAGTCAATGGCAGATTTCTGTGTGACTTCTTTATTTTTCAGGTTTATATGGACTGTGTACAAGTTGCATATTTCAATACTATATGACAGCCAGATTTGGACCATATGTTTTTATGCTTCTTTTATCATTGGCATTGATCCGCACCCTTACATTGTTAAAATATACTACCATTTCTTGTGCCTCCGCCTAACCTTCTTAGAGACGGTTTTTTAGTCGACTGGATGTCTTTGCTTATCAAATTAAAACATGTTTATTATCAATGGAATTAGGATCATAATAATTCATAAAAATAGGGGAGATATCTGGAAGATCTGGCAGTGGGAAAAAATCTGGTATGATATACAAACTTAATCTATTTATACTGTCTGCTCATGTTAAGGAAAACTGACATTAGTTTCTTTCCTTGACAGAAGTCTTGAGTTGTGGATCAAAATATCTTTTTTTTTTTTTTTTTTTTTTTAAATGGGGAGAGCAATGAGAGAACAAACACCTTAGCCCTACCTAGGACTCTCAGTAAGTAAGTAAGAGAAAACAGTTGTAGGGCACCCATGTTAGTACTGGCATACAGTGGTCTGTGCAGTGACTATACATGTTCTGTGAGAAAATTTCAATGCAGGCAACGCAGTGCCCTGGCAGAAGGTGACAGGAAGGTTCTGGGAGGGAGCAGTGGCCAAGGAACATTCCCAACTTGTTGGTTTAAGATGCAGATGTGTAGTTAGGTGAGGCAAAATGTTTTAGCTGAATGAACACATGACACGCTGGGATAGTTGACATTAAGAGCAGTTTCTGCTTTGTTGTATTTGCTGATAGAGGCACAGCAATTTGGTTCATTCTCCTACCTCAAGACAAATTTGTGACAAGGAGGATATTGTATTAGTGATGTGCACTATCTGGCAAAAGTTTGAAGCAACTGAGAAGATGGTGATATGGGCATCAGGTATCTTTTTGTGAAATATTATGATGAATTTCAAAGACATTCAGAAATATTATTCAGAAGATGGTTGGGTATCATTGTTTTACGCAGCAGCAGGAGCAGACTCAAGTTTTTTCCTTCAAATTCTATACTTGAAACATGGACAGGACCAAAGGGATTAGTTCCAAAGCATATTACCTTTGGGAATTTTATGTTATCTGCCTGGAACTACATTTAACTTCTTCCAAAACATTTATTTATCTTTATAATTTTTATACTGTCCCCTTTTTACTATTGTTTGAAACCTTCTCCCTTATCATATGTAATAGCAACTTACTATAAACATAATTAAATTTGTTACTGTAAAAAGAAAACACAATCCAAATTTTCTTCAAAAATCATCATAATTGATGCTATGGATAAAATTATAGAAAATTACAGAATTTTTGACACACATTTCACAGGTATTTATACAATATCCTACCATAACATTTAATCACGACATTGTGTCTGGAATTTTTTTCTGGTACAAGTACAGCTAGTATTGCAGCTGCAGATCAACTCTTTTGGAGGAACATTTCACAACTTATAATTGCAAATAGATGAAGAGATACCAAGGCATAGATGAAGATTTACAGAGATACTAAAATACAGAGGAGCAACTAATAGAGAATATTTAAAACCCCTAGAGCACTAATTGAGAAAAAAATCTATTAATTTTACCTTGAGGATTTCATAAGATTTAAAATGACCCCTAAGCACAGCTAATCTCAGTTCTGGTTACAATTTTTTTCTAGGTTTTTTTAACTTGAGCTTAAATATTCAGCTATAGTTTCTAATATTCTGAGTGTGTTCTCTGTGAGGGGAGACTAAAAAAATGTCTTGTTGAGTCCAGAAAAAAAAAAGTCTCAGCGTGACCTAATAACTTTTCCCCAATCAACCAACCATTTCCCATGAACCAGCTGAGTGTGTACTTCCAAGCACTTCCTAAAAGCAGTGCACAGAACTTGTATGCATATTTTGAACAATTTCAAATGGTACATAAAAGGCTCATGGCAGCATAGTTCCAGCATGTGATATAAGTAAATAAATATCTTACTCTTTCTACACTATTTTAATACTGGGAAGGAAGAAAAGCTGAATATGTTACACCAAAACTTAGGGTGACATTTACCATCTTTGATGCAAAATGTGTAGGGCATAATAACTTCTTGTTACTTTTTCATCACCACAGGTCTGAAATCGTAACTGGTCTTGAACTCCGAGATAAGTGTGCTATTCCTTTTCCAACCGCTGTGACTAGGTAGCTAGGGGAAGCAAACACAATTGGTTTTTTTAACTCCTAGGAGTTTCAAAGGACATGAGTAAGGTGTCTCTGGAATGGAGTTTCTGTGGGCTTAGAAGAGCAAGAATAAAGAGCTGATTCAGCAGAGCTGAAGACATTATAAAAGTGCCAAGGACAAATGACATGTGTTGAAGATTGCTTTATATGAAAACAGTTGTAGCTGTCTCCTTTCTGTCTACCTCTGAAAGGTAACTCAGGCAGCCTATCACTCTGGGTAAATATTACACATTGTATCTCATATTCACCTCAAATCTGACAGTGTGAAAATTGCTTCACAACCAAGAGCTACATTTTTCTAAGGTGCATCATACCACAAGTTACTATAAAGCGTCCATATAGAAAACCTGAAATACATGTAGTAGTGATTTATGTGGCATGTAGTTATAACAAAACTAGTAATAGGTGTGGAAAATTAAATGCACAAAAGAGACATTCTTCCACTCTCCCTAGGAAATTCTATATCTGGATGCAAGTTGAATTTCCAGATGTGTATATACACCTTCTGACAGTGTGTCTGGTTATGACAGTGATGAATTTACACTGTCTATTTTTTGTATTTAAAATACCATCTAAAATACCCGAGAAGATTAAAATGTTTGTCAATTTCAGATTTGTTTTCAGAAATAGATACCATATTAAAAACAAACAAACAAATAAACAAACAAACAAACAAACAACAACACAACCCAAAACCAAAACAACCCAGAAAAACGCTTGCTTAGAAAATACTCAATAAGTATTTAACATAAATATTTTGGAAATATCATAGTTTTTATAAGAAACTTTGTTAGTATTTTGGAAAGACTCATTAAATTGTTGATGATATATTTTTTCTTCAAGCATAAGGGTGTTCAGGAAATGTCATAGCAATGCTCATAAGATATTTCCTGAAACACTCATGAGAAATCTCTCTGGAATTGTTATGTAATATTTATGATATTTTCATGAAGTATTTAGCAATGTATAAAGAAAAAAGCACACTGAGCTTCAACTACAGTGGAATACCACATGATATAAAACATCCATTAATGGAAAATTCCAGAAGATTCATTCATGAGCTCATAGAGTAACTGAGATTGGAAGGGACCTCTGGAGGTCATCTAGAGCAACACTTCTGCTCAAACAGTGGACAGAACCAAGTTCATATGATTTTGGAATATTACCAAGGTTGGAGACTCAGCAACCTTCCCAGGCATTATGTGCCAGAAATCATCACCCTCAGAGAGAAGAAGTGTTTCTTGATGTTCAGAGTGAGCTTTCTGTGACCATTGCCTCTGGTCCTGTCACAGGACACTGCTGAGAAGAGTCTATTCCATCCTTCTCACACTGTCCTTGTGGTTATTTATGTGAACTGAGATCTTCCCAATGAGCCTTCCCTCCTCTAGGCTAAACATTCCCATCCCTCTGTCTTTCCTCATAGAAGAAATGCTCTGGACCCTTGATCTTTTTTTGTTGCTCTTCACTGGACTGTCTCCAGTATGTCCATGTGCCTCTTTTTCTGGGAAACCCATAAGAGGACACTCTATTTCAGGTGTGGCCTCATCAGTGCTGAATAAAGGGGAAGAATCACCTCCCTCCACCTGCTGTCAATACTCTACCTAAGGCAGCTCAAGACAACCTGTGCTGCAAGGGCATGATTCTGGCTCTGTCCAAATTACTGTCCACCAGTAACTCCGGGTTATTCAACTTCAACTTCCTGGCCCATCCTTCCTAACAATCTCGTATCCTTCCATTACAGCACTCTGGTCATGCAAACCAGCACAGATCTTAAAGATGGAAGCAGTTTGTTGACAACTATTTGTGAAATTTCTTACAAATATCTATATTAATGAATATCTATATCTATAATATAATATACCTATAATATAATATACCTATAATATATGAAATATATTTTAAAATATAATGCAAGGGAAAGTCATAGTCAATGAATAATGTTCAAGTTTAAAATTGTTCAAATACCCCTAGCACTCAGAATACTGGGCACCTCTGAGTCAGTGCCTTTGGCATCTGTCTTTTGAAGAAAGAGAAGGTTTTTTCACTCCTTACTTCAACTTTAGAACCTCCCCTACTCTGCATCCCAGCAGGGTTCATAGGGAAACTTTTTTTTTGCTTTGGGTATTCTGGGTTATTTGGTGTACAGTCATGGCACAAAGCCAATAACATTCAGCAAGAGGCAGTGGCAGATCCCCCTTAGTCTCCCAAATGCACCCTTTACAATGATGCCAGTTAAGGCAAGAGATAACCAGTTTCTGTAATCCAGGAGGAAATCCATGAAGTTTAACCAGAATTAGCACCGTAGAGGGCAATTCATCCCACTTGGTATCTATTTTAGTCTGGGATGTTATTCCTTATAGAGGGAAGATAAGTGGTAAGTGCTCTATGGAGCTAAAGACAGAGTAAATGAATCGTAACTAATGACTAACTAATGTCTAATTAAAGACTTTGCAGGTCTAGTAAGAAGATCTGGATTATCCAGAATTACAAGGGCATTTCAACAGCACTAAAATCCATAATGTCTGCAAACAAATATACTTCTAAAATTAAATAGAAATTGTGTCAGTTGGCATCTTGAATTCTTTCACAATAAACTTTAAAAGACAGTGATGATATTGCCTGTGCAGACAACCAACTTTTGAATGAGGAGGGGCAGTAGAAATAAGGACGTGGGTTCTGTCTCTTGTCCTGTTCAATGTGGGACTAAAAAATCACAGCCTCTGAGAATTTTTAAACTTCAAAAACTATGCAGACAATCAGAATTGCAGAAGGTATTAGTTACTGCTGAGGAGTTTTGGCGGTTTATATCTGAAGTTTACAATGATGTTCATAGTGGTGAGTGATGGCCACAGTTTATAAATAGAGATTTTATGCTGACCTGCAGTTCTGAAATGACATCTGCACAGAGCGCCAGAAAAATGTTATTTTTTTCCCTTGATATTCTCATACATTGCCACAGAACAACCATTTCCTCCTAGAAATGAGCCCATTAAAAGTTTTGAACTGAAGCAATAGTTATGTGTTCAAATTATTAGAAAAAGAGTTGATATCACATCAGTACTTTTGGGGTGGAATATTTTATCCAGCACCAGGAGTGCTAAAGCTTCATTTACTTCTGGGGTTGAATCACAGCCTTATGCATAGATCCAACTTCAAAAGCTGTTGATCTATATATCACTTCACATTTTCTTGTGTGCTGTTACCAGACAACTGCTTGTCCAAAGTGACACTAACTCACCTTAAGAGAGGAAATACTTCTTCACTAGTCTCAATTTCCTTACTGGAAGATAGAAATAAGGATCTATATCAGAAAGTACTGAAAAGGATGTACAGTGGAGCAGAAAGGATAGAATACTTAAAATTTAACACTTGAAAATTTAAGCATTCAGTTTGCCACTAGACGACTGTGGTCCATTAAATACACATAGTGAAAGGTAGAATTCCTCTGAGAAATATGTACATTGCCAGTGCAAATATCAATATCAAAACAGTTTATTTTTGTTAGTTCCACAGGAAACTACTCAGGATCACTGATTCACCTCATTTTAACTTAGACAGGATTAAAAGTATCATAAGGATTGTGTACTAAAAGAGCCCATTCAATTTCATTGTCCAGGAAGAAACAAGTCGGGTGTTTACCTTAGATGCAGACATCCAGATAACTGATATCTGAACCTCAGTATAATGTCCCCAAAACACCTGTATAGAATATTGTGGAAAGGTCTATACAGTGCTAAACCTGCACTGAGCAATCTAGCAGTAGCCATGACTGTGGAACACTTGTTCCATTATGACTAGGGTACCACAACTTAGCACAAAATGTTCTCTATGTGTTGACAAATTGGAGAATGAATCAAAAGGATAGACCCTATTGAGACTGTCAGCCCATACAGTGAATTTCCTGCACAGATTTTCATCTACTTTAAGAATAACATTTGTCCTTGTAACTCTTGTGAGAGATGGAGAAGAATTATTCCTACTTGCAAAAATGGAGATTAAAGACAATTAGAATTCAGAAGTCTAAAGTTTTGTCTTAAATGACTAGATTGCCTTTTTACTTCTGATATATGGGAAAATACGCTGGAAAAAAAATCTGAGAGGTTACAGTTCTGTATTTGCACTAAACATGGACCATCAGTTCTCCTCAGTGGTACAGAACATTTTAAATCTTAGGGACAGGGCTATAACAAAACAATACAAACAAAGCGGGTGTTAAGATAGCAGCATTCATAACTTTACTCTGTGGAGCTATTAAACAGAGGCAGACTGGCAATCAAGATCTTGATTCAGCTTTATGTCTATGAAAGGTTGGCTTAATGCTGTAATAAAAGGGTCTTAAGTTGCTTTTGAAACGGTTGATAGCTGCTGTCACGAGAATATGGCACAGCTGGGAGTAGAACATGCAGTGTTAACCAGAGGTCTTCCCTCTTGTGAGGATCCTTTTATGATAAAAGCATTGGACTGAAAAATCAAAGATTTATTTCTTGTTTCTATACCTGTTATGACCTCTGGAGGCCACTTATTCTGTCTGCACCTTATCCTTTTTTTTTTCCTGGAATTCTGCACAACAGTATATAGTTTCTTATACTGCATTCACATCCAAGTGCCTCTCAGTGCCAGGTTAAACAATGTGATAATGCTAGTCTTGTGTTTATTCTTGCCTATCCTAATAAGGAAGAAATATGCGTAATACAGTATTTCAACCTGTAGATGCAAAACTGATCTTGAGGTCATTACTTAGAAGAGCTCCAATTATCCTGAGATATAATTAGGGCCAGAAACAAATCCATGATCATAAGGTCAGGGAGCATCAGCTGGGTTATGTTTACACTTCATAATAATGCAGCATATTTGCCTTTTAGACAATTAGAAGGTTTCATTCCCTAACACTGACTTCGTTGGATTGCCCTTGCCCGGAAATTTAATACATAGGAGATGAGCACAACGCCAGGGAATGACTTTGGAAAAGGTTAGATAGTGGTTCTATCTACTGCTCAAATTCATCCACTAGCCTTCTTTCATTAAGACAGAGCTCAAATATTTGTGCTCACAGTTATAGAGTACTTTCATGATAAAGAAGAATGATGGAGATAGAATCACTGTAGGAAGCTATGTCAAAAGATCCTGCATTGTCTATCTAATATTAAACAAATGTGGATGTCCAGAAATTAGTATAGGAATAGAAAAAAAATGTGTCTTTTCCTGAGAAAACTTTCTCAGCATAGTCTTACAGTCTTTAGAAACTTGAAGCAGAAGAAATTTCTGAACAATAAAAGCTGGTATATTTGAAGAATATAACTACTTATGAAAATTTTTCCCATGAACTTGTACAGTCCCCACTTTAACTTAAAAATCCATTTACATTGTCTTGTGGTAGGAAGTTCTACAGATTACTTACACTGTATGTAAAGATCCATATTATTTTGAAGGTCACACCTAGTTTTTTTGTAGCCTGTGGTGCTTTCATTAAAAGAATAACGAGTAGTCAATCCCTACTTAGCTGTTTGCCCCACTCATGGCTTTATTGACTCCAATTATAACCATTATAATTATAATAATTTCTTCCTCACAATTTTTTAAATGCTGAAACTCCCAGTGTGTGTTCACAAAGCATTTAGAAGCACTGAACTTGTTTATTAATGCAATGAGGATGCAGTGGTAACTTCAGGGCAGATCTGATGGACTGAAGCACCTATGTCTGTTGAGAATACCAAGCCACAGAGAGTGTCATTCTTTCAGAAATGTCCTTGGCACTGCCTGTCTGAGCAGTGATAAATAAATGAATCCAGATAATTTTCCATCAAGATAGGTCATAGCCTTGTATCATGTAACAGAAGAGATACCGCCAAGTTGAATATAGACTGTAGAAATATAGCTGAGCTGGTTGGGTTCAGCTCAAGGTACAGCTGAATCTTATCCAACAGCTCCATTCTAGAGGCAACTCTCTCCCAGCACTCTAATATTGCAATTATAATAATCAGATGTACTGAAGATTAAGTTTCACTGTGCATCTTCTGCATATAATTGGCACTTTACTTTGTATCAGTGGTTGAAATTGGACTGTGCTGCACTTACGTTTCACTAAATGCTTGTTCATCTAGATCAGAAAAACAGATAAGAGAGCACTGTGATCTTCTGCATAGCCATGCACATGTTTCCATCCAGCAGAAACCATAACAGGGTAAGAGATATAGCCAGGCTGCAAATTTGCAGTGTGGGGAATCCTGCAGTGTTGGGGCAGCCATAATTACCTGTCTGTAGGCTGGGAAGGAATGGGAAGATATTTATATATCCATATAAAAATCTATCTGCTTCTATATCTATATTTAAGAATTAATAAAACAATTGAACTGAGGTTATGTTTCTAAAATATGCTCATGTTGTCTAGCAATTGCATAATGGAGACAGGTCCATGATGTATTTTAAAAATTTCACTTAGAATTCAAGCCTCTAGAGTAAAGACTAAAATTCATTGTCTCCTGAGATCATACTGTTCCTCTGCATTGAAGGGGCTACAATAGTTATATACTTGATAATGAAACCAAAGGACCTAAAAGAACTTGGAAATCATATTTCTAGTCAGTCCAAGAGAATGTCTATCAGACTGGCGAGGAAATATGATTGCAGCTTTCTTCTTGCTGCATGTTTCTTAATATGGATACATGTTCAGTCACAAGGGCTGATAAATTTGAGGTTTTTCATTTTAAGGGAGGAAATATGGCAGAAAGTGCAGCTTCAATCTTTTCAGTTGTTTTCTTAGTCAGTGTTGTTAAACCAATTAATTTTTTTGCACACGTGTAATAGTTAACGAATCCGTGTGAGTAAGTCTGTCCTAACAGACAATATGGTTCAAAAGTGTTTCAGGGAATTGCAGAGTTTTTAAAAAGAGAACTCTCTGAGTATTTGAGAGACAATTTTGGATAGCTGAGAACTTTTATGACGGTTGCTCTCACCCATGGATTTAGGAAAATGTGTAATGTAGTATAATGCTAGCAAGAGCTATTATTTCATCAATACCTTTTACAGTTTTTATATGTGGATTTGCTGAAGAAACTTCTGTGTAATTCATAGGAATAAACTGCAAATGGCCTGAGATTGCCTGGAAAAAGACATGAGAGTATCTATAATTGTAAAGTCTCTGTGGTAGCTTTGCCTTCACTGAAAAGTAATTAAAAGTTCTTAAAGGATGAAAATAAGTTGAGAAAAGCTGTGTGCATCTCAGGCTGCAATTTCAGAATCTTGAGAGGGTGCTATTAAAGTCTCTATCATGAGAAATTCAGTAATAGCTGTAGACTGTGATATAACTTTAATTCTCAGAAATAAAAAAAATGGCGAATTTAAGATGGTTTTATCTTGGTACAGTCTGCATTGTAGTTTTCAAGCTTTGCATTATAATCTGCAGCATTGTCAAATTCAGTAAGTAATGTTATTATGATGATGGTGAGGTTTATATACTAACATTAAATCAAACATTAAAAAACAATGAAGCTGTAATATTTGGAATAATGAATGCATAACCAAGAACAGAATGAGTCTGCCTTTTAGACAGTCTTTTTTTCCTTTAAACATCACTTACATGTGCAAAATTCTTTTTCCAAAACTCTGTTGGATAACATATTTGACATATTATCAGGTTTCTTGAGATAGAAAATTCAACACAATACTACAATTTTCATTTCTTCAGGAGGTGTAGTGCATTAATTGGTTTTGTCCAGAAGAAAATAAATTAAAGGTTGTATCTTTTATTGTTTCAATAAACAACAAATCATATACAATGTCTCAAGAGTGAAACAAAAAGGGGAATATTTCCCAAAAGATATTATATGATCAAAAGTAATTAACAATATACTTGTCAATATGCTTGAACCTGGGTCTTTTTTTTGGAGTATAACAATCTTTTATTTACTGAAGACATTACAGTAAATTCACGAATACAAGCCGCATGGAGTATAAGCCGCATATCTGTTGTGTTGGCAACATTGATGTCTTTGTCAATAGAAAAGCCACACCCAGAATATTAGCCGCACTTTAGTTCGCCGCGAACTTTCACAAAGTTGTCATTTAGTAACACAATCGCGGGATCGCCGGGGCTTACTGGCTTACTGCCGACCTCGGAAACATTGTTTCCAAGTGAAAAAAGACACACCCTTTATTTACAAGCCGAAAAAGAAAGGAACAATAGTGTGGTCATTTTGCGAGCATTCCCAATGGATCCGCGTTGCCTTTAAACAGCCGCTCAGCCACGCGGGCAGGCAGCTGAGTTCCGAGCGGAGCCACATCTCCGTGCTGGCACAGGAGTGGCCGCTGTAGCCCTCACAGCCCCGCAGGGCGAGCGGCCACTGTGGCCCTCGCAGCCCCGGGGGCGAGTGGCCGCTGTAGCCATCTCCCTGTGGGCTGAGCGGCTCCCCCAGCCCTCTCCCTGCGAACCGATCACCCGCTTCATCCCTCTCCCTGCGGGGCGAGAGGCTCCCCCAGCCCTCTCCCTGCGAACCCAGCCAGCCCCGCAGCTGCACAAGACTGAAAACACTTTAAAAAGTACAGAGAAATATCACACACTTTTATCGAACTGCCGAGGTAACTTGCCGAGGTAACTCACCCCGATAACAACCCCCGCCCCTCAGTAACGCCGCCATCCACAGGTAGGCAATAAGCTGTTCTCATGGATTTCAAACTGTTTCGGCTCGGGACTGGACTGGTATGATACTAGGTAAGGGCAGATATCACATTTTTGTTCATAAATTAGCCGCACCCAAATATTAGCCGCACTTCCGGGTTTCCACCAAAATTTTTGTCTAATTGCTGCGGCTTGTATTCGTGAAATTACTGTATATAAAGATTTGAATTTCTGTTTACATTTTCATGTTGCTTAAAAAAGGAATCCAGATGCTGCTCACTGTAGAACACAATCTTTTGGTGCTATCTTTCACCTTAAAATCTATTGAAGCACCAGAGTTACATCCTGAGGACAGTCTTCCAAACTTTAGTGAATCTCAGTCAGGAAAGGCTTTAAGTGAATGCCTAAAGAGTTTCCTGAAAAGTTATTTTTTCCTCAGTTGAGACAAAACTATTTTGCAATCACTTTCTGGACAATCTTTATGATATTTTGATGCAGTGAGTAATAGTTAATGAAACTGTGTCAGACTTCATGTGAGTTAAAGCCAGATTTTCAAATTGCACTATTTCTATTAAGTGCTTAACATAAATTACTAGCTTTTCAAAATATCTCGTTTTTTGAGATCACTTGTTCATACAATGAGAGTAAAGGGCAACACTGAAGAAGTGGTCCCAAATCATCAGACTCTGGTGCTAAAAGTTAGTTGATTTATACCATATTCAATGAGGAACATTGCTGGGAAAAGACAGTTTAGAAGAAACTAAGACCTTTTCCTCCTGGATAGTGTAGGAAGTGTAAGTGACCCACTCCAAGTAAGCAAGTAAGTGTGGATGAGATTGTCCAAGGTTTTTGCATCCTCTACCCTTCAGTAGTATCCCAGAATGCTTCGAACCTTCAGCTGTCATTACCTGTCCTACTGATAATGTGCTATTTGTGCAACAAAGTCACATCTTCCTGTTTTCAGAAAAAAACCCTTTGTTGGCTGCAGCACAACCCTCAAACTGTTTAAAACACTTGAACTGAGAAAAACACCCAGTCTCCCTCTTCCTCGTAGAGTTTTGTCCTGTGGTAGCCAGAGTGCAGTACAGAGCAAGGAGACCCCAAACTGAAACCTATGAGGTCTTGACACAGCCAATCTGATGGGGCAAGCCATGAGGGGAGTGGACACAAGCCTGTGTAGCCCCTCTTGACCAGGGACCCCATATGGGACATATTAATCAGCCTATCTGTAGCTTTTATAAATGTTTGTGTTGAAGGTGATGCAATACAATTTCTTTCTGGTTCAGGACAAAATCAGATATATATTACATTTGAGTATTGTATGTAATGCTGAAATTTTTGTGGAATTAAAGGAATTATTGTGAAATTTTGAATATCTTTCTACTGGACTTGATAAACTATTTTGGTAATAATAATCCTTTTCTTTGCAATCAATATATTTGGATATATTTTTAGGGGGAACTTAGTTTGTTGGGAAGTTGTTCTCATAGGAACACAAGTCTGCCAGATACTCCTCTCTCTGCTACCACTGCAACAGCTGAAGGTCCTTTCTTACCTAGAAAAGTCACCAAAACACAGCCAATCCTAACATGGCTTTTCTGTGAACTTCTATTCCCCGATAACAAACTAATCTGTTACTGTAAATTACCAAAGACTAAATTAAAAATAATGATGGAAGAAAACTCATTAATGATAATATTTTAATGATCCAGTACCTTTTATAGTAATAAAATCATTAAACATTTTATCTCCTATAATAGTGCTTTACACATGGAATACCTATAAGCTAGTATAGTTTTTGAAAAATTTGGGAGAAGTAGTTAAAGAAATATAATATACTGCTAAAGTATTTTTTTTAATAAAATGGAAACATTTTATTCAGGCGATTCTAACAACTTAACAGTATAACAGGGGATCTCTACAGAAATTTAGCAATGGTTCAGTGTTTTTCTTTAATTTTTTCCCCCAGTTTATTATTTCTATGCAATGAGCACATTCCCACATTCTTTGCATGAATCTGATGTCAATTAGGTGAATATCTTGTCATTCGTACAGAAAATGTTAGTACTTTTCACAGGAAATTTGGCATACTTCAGACTGATTATTTTTTGGAAGAGAAAGAAATCTTTTTCTTGCCTTAAGTAAATGATGTGAAGTGTCTACTGCATTACATGAACTGAATATTAAGTATCTTATTTATGTAATGTTATTTATACAGTAACAGCTGATTATGGAAAATATAATCTGAAGGTTTTTTCAGAAGACTTATTGCTATCACACTTTTTTATTAACTTTGCTGGTTTAAATAAAGACCATATACAAGAATTCATTGTAAATAAAATAAAAGTAAATAAAGAAGTATTTCTGTTTCTGTATACTAAAATGAATTTTTTAGTCTTTCTTCTTTCATCACTATTAGTTCATAATCTGTCTAATTTAATATAAATTTATGGGGGAAAAAATTGCAGAGGTTTTAGAGACCATTGCATTCCTCAGAGAGTAATTTTCCTATAGCACATATTCACTACTGATCAGATTTCCACATCATATATCCTTTGAAAGCAGTGAAATAAATAGAGTCCAAGATCTGGCTTATTCATGAAGTCATGCAATAAAACCCTGTGAAAGACAGACAGAATATAATATTCTTGAAGACAGAACCTGAGGGCTAGAATTTACAGAGAAATAAGTCCATTGATGGAAGTCCCATTTCAGTCTAAAGGAAGAGATTGTTTCAACTTGAAGGTGACACCTGTAATGGGCTAAACCTTAGTTCAGTGTTTATTTAGAATGAATATTGGTCCTTTTCATTTTAAGAATTATATTATGTTGGCACTTAGGCATACTTCTTATTTGTTGATGTGCAATAGCTTTTCTTTTAACATATGAGTAGGTGTACAGTTCCAAAATTTAAATCTTGCTTCATTTGGGGTTAGAGAGTCAGTGTTCAGGCCAGTCTCTTCGCTGCTTGCCATGATACAAATATCTAGAGAGAAAAAAAAAATAAAAAAAAAAAATCACCATTTAGTGCTAAATGCTGAGCATTTTGCTGCTCAATGACTATCATCACTGTATAATAACATCTGACAAATAGGCTATTACCATCAGAGGGGAGGCTTTTAAATCAGGCCTTAACTACTTTTATTAAAGGCTTGGAAGGTAATCACTGAAATTATATTTTTTTTCTTGGGTGTTTATGCTTCTGTCTAGAGTCTTTAGAGATTTACCAGTTACAATCTATCTACTACCTGTTGTGAAACACTGGTAAGGAGATAATACAAGCAATTAGAAAAACATTGCTCACTCCTGAAGTGTTATTACCTTAAATTAAGGTTTCCAAAGGGAATACACAATAGTGTTTCAGTGACATTTTTTTCCCCTATGTTTTCCCGAAGATATCTTTTGTTTCTTACATATTCTATCTAATCAGTAACTCACAGGTGGCTGCAGAATAGTGTCAATGCATTAAATATACTCCCTTAGGAGTAAGTAACATTAAATCTCAAATCCAGAAAAAAACAAGGTCAGTCTATGATCCCTTTATACATTATGTCAAAACAAAGTACTTAAAACCCCTCTAGGTTAGTTTTAATCTTACGCATCTTAAATATTTCTAAATCTCTAATCTCTAGACATGCCACAAGGTTACACAAGTAATAGTGAGAATTACAGAGGTGAATCTTAGCATACTGATGTAAACCCACATATCTCCCACTGATCATGCTGTGCTGTATGTATTTTCCCAACTTGGGACCCTCTGTGATGGTCCCACCTGTTCATTCCAGTCTTTGACTCACTGAAAGCTTCTCATATGGGGAGGCAAAACACAGGCTCTTATAAGGTGGTGTTACAACGTGAATCCCATCACTTTGCCCTTGCCAAGAGCTGTTCTGCTGTTTTGCCTCTAATCTTTGCCAATATAAAGTGATCCTGAACTTTTCCAGATTGTTGTTAGTCTGAGAATACTACCAGTATTCTGGTAGTACTACTACACATACTACCGGTACCCTTCCTGTTGGGTGAGTGTCCAGGCCTGCTGGGAAGGTTGATCAGTGGATTCCTGCCCTGTTTTCAGAAGGTGTACACTATGAAGCACCTCTACCTTGGACAGTGAGCTCTGGAGCTGAAGCTAGTAACACGCCCAAGGGTGTTCCCTCACAGAAAGGCTGGATATATCTACGTTGTACAAGATTTGCTTTTGCATCTCCCCTGAGCTAGGAGTACAGAATTTAGGACTAAAACTCCCACTTTTTATGTGTGTATTATTTGTTTTAAATTCAGAGTACCACAGCACACTAAAATGATGCACTTTTTAATGTGAAAATGAATGTACCTGATGGTATTTGAGGACATAAAGCTTTGCTAGCATGTTGTTGCAAGACCATGTCAGAGGACAATAAAACTTGTCTTCTGCAGTATTCTATCCACACCAAAAAGGAGACCAAGGTTCAAGGGTAAATTTGCTTGAAAAGTTATTTCTAAGTGTAGAGGTACCCTTCACTTGTTTTTTAATAAGTTTATGCCTAAGTAGATTATAGCTCAGGAAAGCTAAAGAATTGGGTTCATGAAGGTAGTAAATGCTTCATGTATTTTTCTTGTCTCCCTCTTTCCACAGTCTGCAAAAAATATCTGCGAAGTAAATAGATAATGCAACTTCTTTTCTTCTGCTAAAAGGATAGGTGATTTTTACACACAAATATTGAGAAATTCTGCCCAGAAATGAGAATATTTTTGGGTTTATAAGTACAGTAATTTCACAAATACAAGCCGCACCAATTTGACCAAAATTTTGGTGGAAACCCGGAAGTGCGGCCAATATTCCGGGGCGGCTAATACATTAACAAAATTCTAAAAGCTGCCAACACGGAAGTGAGAGCCCGTGGCAGCCCCAAGCCAAGTTGGAGCCCGGCCGGCCCCGGCAGAGGTAGGAAAGCCTGGCAGAGGCGGGGCCAGCAGTGCAGGGGGCGGGTGGCTGAGCCTGGGCCAGCAGGGCGGGGCAGGGAGGGCGGCAGAGCCTGGGCCAGCATGGCGGGGGAGTCGGCAGAAGCAGGGCTGGCAGTGCACGGGAGCCACACTGCATAGGAGAGGACAGTTGAAGCAGGAAGCCCGGCGGCGCGGGGCTGCCCGGCGGCGGGGAAAAGCCCCGTAGAAGCAGGGCTGGCAGTGCACGGGAGCCACATTGCATAGGAGAGGATAGTAGAAGCAGGAAGCCCGGCGGCGCGGGGCTGCCCGGCGGCGGGGAAAAGCCCCGTAGAAGCAGGGCTGGCAGTGCACGGGAGCCACACTGCATAGGAGAGGACAGTTGAAGCAGGAAGCCCGGCGGCGCGGGGCTGCCCGGCGGCGGGGAAAAGCCCCGTAGAAGCAGGGCTGGCAGTGCACGGGAGCCCAGGGGAACCGGGGCTAGCAGCATGGGGGAGCCCGGCGGTGCGGCGGCCAGCAGTGCCGGCCAGGGCGAGCCAACATGGCAGCGGCGGTGCAGACGGGAGCGGGTAGCCAGGGAGTCTGGCAGCGGCGGCAGCAGCAGCACCGCCCGGCCGGCCCAGCCAAGCCGTAGCGCCGAGCTGGGCCATCCACCCCTATCGGCAACCATGAGCGGGCCGAGCCTGCCTGGCCCCGCCCCGAGCCAGTAAACCCCGCTATGCCGCGATCCTGTTACTAATTGGCCAATTTGTGAAAGCTGCGCACGGATTCTCGCTACGAACGAAAGTGCGGCTAATATTCGGGGTGCGGCTTATCTATTGACAAAGACAGCAACATTGTCGAGGCACCGGGGGTGCGGCTTATAATCCGTGCGGCTTGTATTCGTGAAACTACTGTAACTCATCTCTTGGAACATGAGTTGGAGAAAAAGTGAGTACTGTTTATACTCAGCCCTACAAAACATATAGGATCACTGTATCATAAAACCATTTTATTCAGAAGAGACTTAAAGGATCATCTAGTTTCAACTTCCCTGCTCTTGACAGGGACACCTTCCACTAAACCAGGTTTCTCATAACTCCATCCAGTCTGGCCTTGAGCACTTCCAGGGATAAGAAATCAACAACTTCTCTGGCCAACCTGTTCCAGGACCTCATTTCACAGTAAAGAATTTCTTCTTAATGTGCCATTTATATCTACCCTTTTTCAGCTTAACAGCAAGCCTACTATACTCAGAATGAGCTGCAGAGGAAAAAAAAGAATAAAAAAGTAACAGTAACAGGAACTATATATATTCAGACCACTTTTGGGCTTATTTTTTTCTGACTGTGTTTTGTTTTATGTACTACTTTCCTAGGAACTTATCTTATGGCTTGTCTTACAGCTTAAAACAACAATATTTATCATTTTTCAGGCAAGTAAAAATGCGCTTCTTGTTTTCCCCTTAATGTGTTTATTTTTTTAAGAAACTGCTGTTTTTACACATGGTATTGTGGCTCAATTACAACAAAAAATACCCATTAATACCAGAAGAGTGAGAGGATTTTTAGATTTTAAAGGATAGAAATTAGTTTTCAAAATCAGGTGTCATGGTCAGCTCAAAGTTCTCAAGCACATTCTTTCATCGGTTTTGGTAAGACAAATATGGAAAAATTTATGGCCACCAGAAGCTGTAAAATGATGTACAAATCAATATCATAGATCATAAAAATGGTAACTCTTTACTTTCACTGTTGTACAGTTTTCTTTGAAAAAAAAATGAAAAAATAAAAGTACAGTAATTTCACTATTATAAGCCGCACCTGATTATAAGTCATACGTTACAATACAGGGTGTGATAAATGGTATCTATTCTATCACCATCTGTTAAGGGTGGGGGGCAGTGATCCTTATCTCAACGGCAGGTATTCTGCTAATGGGCCATCCATTGAAACCAGGCGGGGCATTGTTCTTTATCTTTTTACAACCCATCCTTCCTCCAGCCAGTCATTTTCTGCTAATGGCCCATTGAGTCCCACTGTGGGACTGATAAAATTACTGCATCCCATTAGAAGTTGCTCCAGCCAGGGGGAAGAACCCAACATTTCTTACCAAGACAAAAACAGGTTTTGGGACACTAAGGGAACCCCTTTCTCCACTGGACTCCAGAGGAAAACCGGATTTCTCCACATCACCGCTGGACCTCTGGAGGGAAACTACACCTTCTACAGGAGCACTGCTCCAACTGAATCACATCTGTCACTGCAGGAGGATGCAGCCACCATTTAATAGGACTGCTACCAACACCCTGCCTGACAGGGTGTCAGGTTGTACTCTGACTTTGTCAGGGTTTGGAGTTTGTTCCTTTGTAGTACTGTATTTCTATTTTAATTTCCCTAGTAAAGAACTGTTATTCCTAATTCCCCTATCTTTGCCTGAAAGCCCCTTGATTTCAAAATTATAATAATTTGGAGGGAGGGGGTTTACATTCTCCATTTCAAAGAGAAGTTCCTGCCTTTCTCAGCAGACACCTGTTCTCCAAACTAAAACAGCAACTTTTCGTTCTTTGTCAATATATAAGCTGCACCTGATTATAAGCCGCACTTCCGGGTTCAGACCAAAATATTAGTCAAAATGGTGTGGCTTATAATCGTGAAATTACTGTATTTATTTAAATTACAGTAAATTCACGAATACAAGCCACACTGAATATAAGCCGCATCTCTGGGTGTTGGCAAATATTTCGTTCTTTGTCCATAAATAAGCCGCACCTGAATATAAGCCACTCTGTAGTTCGCAGCGAGGATCCGCGTGCAACAAAGTTGGCAAATACTAACAGAACTGCGGCATGGCGGGGTTTACTGGCTCAGCTCGGGCTGTGCAGGCTCGGTCCTCTAGGGGCTGCTGATGGGGCCAGGTGGCCCAGCTCGGTGGTGCCGCTCGGGGCTCGCCACCGCCTCTGGGTTCGCTCGCCCTGACCCCGCTCCCTCCGCGGCGCCGGCCGGGCACGGAGCACCCCCTGCTCCCGCCACGGCGGCGGAGGGTGGGGGCAGAGCCCCCCCCCCTCCTCCCCGAGCCGCGGCAATGGCTGTGCGGGGTCCCCCCGTCTCTCCCCTGGGCTGCAGCAGAGGAGGGAAGAAGAGAGCTCTCCTGCCTCTCTCCCCGCCCCCCATGCTGCCTGCAGGGAGCCAGGGCAACAGAGTAACACTTTGCAACAATCGCGAAATGCCGGCTTTTACTGGTAGGTGCTTGGCTCGGCGCCCTGGCTGGCACGTCTGGGGTTGTAAATGTCAGAAAATTATTCACATATTAGCCGCCCCCGAGTATTAGCCGTACTTCCGGGTTTCCACCAAAATTTTTGTCAAATTGCTGCGGCTTGTATTTGTGAAATTACTGTAATAGACTTCTATTAAGTCTGAAGGAAAATAGAAGCAATAGCTGCTTTGCAGTCAGTTAATGGACTTTGCTGAGGAGAAAAGTGGCACTTACTCCCTTTGAACACTTGCTTTATTGATATATTCAGTGCCTAAGTGGGTAAACCAACAAGGAAATTTAATGTCTAGGGACTAATTCATACCGTTTGCTACCCTTGTAGAGATGATAGCTCCTTAAGGAAGCCTGTGGATGATACTTGTCACATTAATATCCTGCCAAATCTATTTCACAACCTATGCAGTTGAAATGTACATGAGTTGAGTTGATGAGAAATGCAAAAGAATGAATCACAAAGAGTTCTGTTAGTAAAGGATTAAGAGAAATTTGCCATTTGGATTGTACATATGTAGAAAGCCTCTTTGCAGTCATGCAGGACTTAACTGGAACGCTGACATCATAAACTCAGGTCAGCTTCACCAGGTGCTTTAGGATGGAAAGTTGTATCTAAATTGTCTTTTGCTTTATATTTATTTTTCTTTTATTACCAAAGCAGGATGCTTCAAGGGTATAGGCTGGCATTGGTCCAAAAAAGGTACATTTTTGTATATGTACATTTGGAAGCAGATTGTAGAACTGATGGAATAGTCTTACATTTAATCTGTATTTTGAAAGTGAAATAAAGAAATGTCAAATAACAGTGGACATTTAAGCTAAAATTCTGCAGTTGTCAACTAATCAGAGACACTTATCAGTGACAGTCCCAGAGTACTATCTAGCAAGCAGTAATTTAATTACATATATCGGTATGCTTATGTAAAACATCACCTTATAGTCCGATCTGGTTTTTTTCTAAATGTGGAAGTAGAAGGCTGATAAGAGAAAGTTATAGACATAATATGTCCATGCCTTTACTTACAACTGAATTTTTAAGTACTACACCGGCTCTTAGCTAAACAATTTCTATTACAGAAGGCAAATGAAAGCATATTTCCTACTTTCAAACTGCATGTCTAAAAATTTTTGAAATATTTTTGAAATACACCCACAAATTTGGTGAATACATTACTGTACTGACCTACTGGTTTGGAATTCCAAGATAGAGAAAATGTTTTAACTAAATGTTCAGAGGCTGGAATGACTGCTAAAGCAATTCTGTTCATTTTGTAAAGCAATGACCCAGAGGAAGAGATGTGTATTAGAGATAAAATTTCCTAAAAACCAGAGTAGCCATTGACAGAAAAAGTACAATACAAAATTACTCTGATAGACTGATCACCTGGACAGAAAAATTCAGTTAATTATTGAGAAATTTTCCTAAAGGTGGAGAAAATTTCATACAAAAACAAGAAAAGAGAACATAATTTGAATGAATGAATACAACAGAATTCTGAGAAGTGTCTGAGAACAATGGGTAGAAAGAATAAACAAATATTTTAATTTTCTTTTCCTGTACAGAATCATATTCAAAGTCACATGTGATGTACTGAGAATAAGATCCACAAACTTGACTGGTGCCTTGGGAATCTTACTGACTGTTCTGACTTCGTCTTGCAGTTGGCTTCTCCATTCTGTACCAGCTGTGTGTCTTGTCAGGATTCAGTCACTGTACTTAGTTTCTTGATTTGAGTGTCTAGGGTCCCAGTGACTTGTAAATCTAGTGGACATCAATGTATTGCACTCTGATGTAGCCTCTCTTGGTGTTCCTTCAATTTTTTCCATGAGGGTTGCTGAATTCCATCCTTCACACATGATAATTTTGTTATTTCTATTCTGATTCTCTGTACTGTTGAGTTGCTGTTGATGATACGACCTCATAGCACAGAGGGAAATGAAGAAGGTGGACACCCTTAGTCCAAGAAAATCCCATCATAGTCACAAAAATGGGCTCTAAAGCAGGCTTCAAAGAAGTGTGGGCAACAGAGGATATCCTTCTAGCGGAGCCCAGAGCTAGCCAGAAGGGAGTGCCACTGTATTAGAAAAAAAATTGTTAGGCACTTTTGGTTTTGAGTGGTGACTAGATGCCTGTGGGATCATGAAGTAATTCAGGCTGGAAGGGACCCCAGGATAATATCTGTCTTCTTGCTGAAAGTATGGAGAGTATCAAGGTTGAATTAGATTGCTCAGGGCTGATCTAGCCTTCAAAGTATCCAAGGAGAGAGATCACAGAGTATCATTGGGCAAAATCTTTCAAGGCTTTGTTGTCTTTGTAAGAAGGTTATTCCAAAGCAAGGTAGTTAGATACCACTTGTTGAGTTTTGTGGAAACAAGTTTCAGATTTTTCTAGTTAGAAGACATATGGCTTCATGCAGAAATAGATGATCCTATAAAGTAGCAGAGTGATTTCTGTGAGTGATGCAAATCACTGCTTTCACAGGGAGTTCAGGAGGCTCTGATCACATTACAGTAAACTCTTGCTCCTATGAAGAATTCTAGTCATGTCAGTGGAGCTGTTGCATGGACATCTTAGGCCGGCAGCAGCATCTCAATATTAGGCCCATAAAAATAATCTGAATTAAATTTCATTAACTCAACATACAAATTTTAGCTCTATGAGGGAAAAAAGAAGAGTAATTGTGATTCAGGGAAAAGTAGTAGAGTTAGTTTTTCAGCACATGTTGAGGTAGGTCTCAGGACTGCATGATGCTATGCCAAGCTATATCCTCAGAAGAATTGCTCTGCTTAAGAGAAAGCTGGAAGATGCTGATCCCAAAGACAAACAAAATCATGATCTGAAATGAGATTTAAACTGGTAAGGGGAGTAAGAGGATCTGTTGCATGGATATGGCTGCATTAAATGATGCAGAAATTTACATGTTATTTTATGTCAGTGCCAGGAATAGTCACACTGAATAATGCCATTAACACTGGCAGAATGTTACATCTGTTTTCATAATTAGAGACCATGTGGTTAATTTTACCTTCCTACTTTCACAGAACAGTGAGCCTGAGTAATTTTGTGGGTTATATGGATTCATAACATGTTAAAAAGTCAATAGCACTTGTGGTTGATGAGCTGCAAATTCACATACACCTGTCATTGTGTGTCAGGAAGCCCAGCTCCCAAGTCACTATTTCATAGCTTTCTATGTAGGAAGGGATTTGTCTGTCTTTAGATATCAAGAATGAAACATCTGTGCCTGGGGCAGTCACACAATAAACATCTTCAAAAGGTGAGTCATTCTAAGCTTTACACTTTAATAACCATCTCTGGGGGAGATGAGTTTTCTTCTACCAGTGCCTATTACTGTTTGTTAGAGGAGAAAGAATTTTTCTTTTTTCTGTTCTATAATTAGATTTCTAATTTGGATTAGGAAATATAATTTCTACCAAAATGTTTTATCATTTTTTATCACTTTTACTTTACTGCATTTCATGTAACCATTTCTAGCTTTTCAAAGGTGTTCTGCATTTCTTGTCCTGACAGACAGAGGGTCTTGCCAAGTTTCTTTATAGAAACTCATGGATTCAACACAAGATAACCTGGATGCTAAAATGAATACAGAAATATGGAAGCCTAAGAAGAAAAAACCGTGTATATAACAAATTATACCTAATGGTGTTAAGATCCTTGAAGAGATTGCTTAAGCCCTGTGCCTAGCTAGGCCAGAGAATCTAAATTATTACTGTTCTGCAAAAGAAACTGTAAGAATTATTCAATTCTGCAATTAACAAATTACTACCCACCACCAAAGTTTGTAAACAAACATAAAGAACAGATAAGAAAAAAAGCTGAATTTCAGCTAAAGTGTACCAAATTTTTTGGGGTTTGTTTTATTTTTTCTGGCCTTTTTTATGCTTTTAATGGAGGCCTCATTTGTAGCTTTGTCAGCTCACAGCTATAAAGTAGGAAAGCCAGCACTGAAGAATCTTAAATGAGAGTTAGTTGTAGAAAATATTCCCCAGTCAACAAGGAGGGTTGGTCTGTGTCAGTTGGATTTCACTCCTGACTCAAAATGTCATTAATATTGACGTGCTGGAACTGATGCTGTGTCTATAAAGCCTCACATACTGCAGTATTTCCTACAGCAAGAGGTGGACAATATGCTTCTGTGGTCTTCAAGGACTCCCCAGGGCTCAGATGAAGCCCTGACTCTGTTTCTTCTCTCCTGTTATTTGACTGGCCTATTGCCTGACCATCTGCAGAACTCTGAATTTATGCCACTATCTAATTTGCTTCTCTGAGGTGAGCTTTAAGGAGCAGGCAGCATGGTGAATCTAGCCTTGCTGCATAAAGTCTTGAGATCTGTTGTTCAAATAGGGCAGCCCTAATCTAGCAAGCCAAATTAAATCCTACCCTGTATTAACTCACAGGCTGTGTGGCAAATAAATACCATGGAAGGAAAAGTGCTTTTAAGAGCCTTCTTGCATTCTGATAATGGAACAGAAGGAAACAGCTGTGGCTGTTATAGCTGTGGTTGTCTGATAACAGAGGGAAGAAAACGTTTGCAGGTGAATGGAAATGGTTTAGTTCAACCAGGTGAAAAAACAGATAGGAAAAATTAAATTCATAGGCATACAAGATCTCCTAAAGTAAATATATATTCTGGGGACTTACATTTGAAAGAAAAACCAACTCCTTACTGTTTCAAGGTATTTGTTTACAAAGGAAAGAAAACCCTTCAGGTCAGTGATAACTGTGGGCATCAGAAATGTGTTTTAAGTTGTATCTTAGGAGACACTACCTGATATGTTTTAGCTATCAATAAAATTTATATAAATTTGTTCCACATTACTTCCCTTTTGAAAACATAATATATTTCAGAAAAATATTTATGGCTTTATCCCTCACACAAAGAGTGGTTGCTCTATAATTCTCTGTCCCCATCTCTGCTCTAACTATATTACAAAGACTCTTGGAATAAAGTGAATATTTATCCTCACTTGTACACTCTTCCTTTGTATGTGGCTGCCTCCAGAATACTATTTTGACAATACAGCTATGTTATCAGGAAGATATATGGGCAGTTAAATATGACACTTGACATTTACATGCCTCTTTTCTTTCTTAGATCTCAAAGAGAACTATGAAAAAGTTTAAACATTCATCAATTCATACAGGGAAGAAAGTAAGATACAGTCAAAGGCAGAACTGAGAACAGAACCAATCCTTCTTATCTTTAGACAGGAGCTTGTCATTTTAGACCAATTATATTATCTAGTTTGGGTTTTATGGTGAAAAAAACTCATATATCGGAGACTCCAGTATGCAATGTGGGAAAATGCATGTAATCACACCATTCATTAAGGGTTTCTTCCTTGCAGAAATAGCCCACCTAAAACCTTTTTTTTGCTATATACAGTCTGCTTAGAGTTTTTGCTCAGCGTTCTTCCTGAATAAACAAGAAAGGAGGTTATTTTCATGTCTTGGCTTCCCACTGAATTGCTGGTAGCAGACAGAAACCTTTCAGAATGAAAAGAAATTGCTGAGAAATACACGAAGGAACTTCATATCTCCTAGGCTAATTCTATGACCTCTGGCTGTAGATGTGAACATGTTTATGAGTAAAGATGTGATTTATGCTTTAAAATAAGGAAAGGTGATAAAGATTAATTAGATCATCCAGTCCATTTGATCAATATGTAAGCTGCAGTGGCAATTATTTGATGGAGAACAAAATCATATTAAAATGATAAGAACACAATTAACAAGGAATGGAGAAGAAACCAAACAGCAGAAAAAAGTAATCCTTGAACCGTGAATAAAAAAAAAAGGTTCATTGTAAGACAGAGGTTCCAGATTTTATTTTGGGAGCTTAAATAGCAAAGAGTGCTGTAGAATTACCTCAGAAACAGCAGTTCCACAAGCACTTAACCATGCTTAGGATCAGGAGCAGATAGTCAGGAGACTGCATATTAAATTCTTTCTTGACATGAAATCACATATTGATTTATTTATTGACATGAGTAGAGCTACTGCAGGTCACATAAAGGTTTCCAGTTATTTACATTGGTGTCTTCTGTTTTCATAGACCTGTTTCATCATCTGTGGAGTGAGACTGATGCATGGCTCTTTCAGGTAGCATTATGAGATTTGTAAAAGAAATGCAAAGTTCAATTTCTTGTGGTGTTTTTACAAATTTGTTTGGGCACTGCTCAGAAATATTTCCCTTTGGGGGAAAAAAGGCAACCCCCCTCCTCCCAAACACCTGAAAATTAATTTTAAAATAACTTGTGTATAAAGAAGAAAGTATTAAATAGAGTATCTGGTTTTTAAAGCAAACCTGAAATGAAAAGCACATGGGATTTGAATCCAAATCCATGCCCCCAAATTTCTGAGCATTATAAAACACAACTAACAATTTTCTTTCTTCATTCTGTGCTGTTTAAAGTGAGTTGCATTTCAAGCAGACTTAATTGGTGCAACTTAAGCAATTAATATAAAGTATTTGAACACAATAATCTGGATTTTGCTCATTACTGAACAAAAGAAAGGTGGTGAGAAACACTCTTCTTTTTATTCCAGCGTTAAAGTCTTCCTTATTTTAGAATTCTCAGAATAACAACAAATCCCAACACCAGACATCTAACAGACTATGGCTTTCTCATAGCAACTAGAAAAATCTAGTGTAGCATTGGGAAAACAAGTTTACCCTTTCAAATTACTGCTATGCATTCCTGTATAATGGTTGCCTGACTGTAAAAGTTCCTCCTGGGCAGAGTGCCCTCGAATACCTATTAGAGCTCTGCCTTTTAAAGACAAGACAGAGTGGTTTGTGTTGCTGTGTAAGCTGAAAATTCTGGTTCTTAGGTACATTACTTGACAGCTCACTGTGTGAAGCTATTACTAATTAAACAGCTTTGTTTTACGAAGTTTGTGAACTTCAAAAAAAGTTTAGAAAACAGTGTTTACACTTAATGCAAACAATCCAAGGTTAGAGTCGAAATACTTACTTATTAATGAAGCTTTGGGTTTTCAGTGCCTTTTAGTTCCATTTTGTTCCCTACTTGATTATGTGTGTGTATTTAAGATTCTTTTTCTTTTCCTTTTTTTTCATTTCCATTACAAATGTTACAAATTCTCAACACAAAATTAGCAATCTCTGTAAGGTGTTTTTCTCTTAATAGATGATGTTGATGCTGTGTGACATGAGTTAACATCATTTCAATAATAAATTAAAGTGCAAAAAATGCCTTTAAAGGAAGATGACTGAGCCACTTTGATGGAATCTTTCAGTAAAAAATTATAAAGAAAACACAGGGAAGACAAAAAGCCAGGGAAAAACTGAATGAGAAACAGCAGAGGAAAATGGACGTGTTAGAAGAAAAAAGAGACACATTTAGTGCAGCCATCATAAAGAACTCCGAGCAGAAGCCCATTTTTGCAAGTCTAGTGATGTATTTTGTAGCCCTTCATTTGTGGGGAGAAGAGATATAAAGCAGGATGAGGGGGCAGGCAGTTTCATGAGTACCTGCTGATCTAATGAGCTTTATTAACATTTTAGCATTTTAGCATATATTATGGAGGTCAATGGGAATTGATAAAAGAGAAACGCAGAGGTAAGTATTGTTTCCACACTAAACAAGCAAATTGGCATTGCATTTGCTTTTAATTTTTTTATAGTTATGGAAGAAACCTTGGAAGTTGTTTTTTTCCTCTTGAAAAATGGATTTATGGCTTAGAAACCACTTTTTCAATACATTTTATTGCACCTAGATAGCCTTTTCTCCTGGTCTCAGAGGCAGGAATCTGAGAACACTATTAACTTTAATAGGAAGTACCAGACTCATTTATATAATACTCATTTATATGAGTATATTTATATATCTATGAGTACCTCTAGATCAGTGTTCATTCAGAGGTCCTCAGTCACATACATAAGCTGGACTGTACTCTTCAGTAGCTATTGTTTGCTTTTCCAATTTCAGTGAAGGTTTATGCATTGATCATTTCCTTAATGTTTTATTTTACTTATTCAGTTTTTCCTACCTTACACACATAGTCACAGAATAACCCATATCAACGCTGCTCCCTCAAAAACCTCATTACTGTGTTTGCAAACTGAAGAATTTTTTCCTTTGTATGTAAGTGCACAATATTTTTTTTTCCTCTACTGTAACAAAAGTAGCCTTGATGAGTAAATATCAAGAATGAGTTCTTCAATTTGCAACTATTTCTCCTATCTGAAAATTTGTGCAAGCCACCCTGTGTTACACTAGTCTAAATGTGCTTTAAGTGTAATAACTGCAGCTTTGTATGAATTTCACGATTATAAGCCGCACCAATTTGACTAAAATTTTGCTCCCACCCCGGAACTGCAGCTTACACTCAGGACCGGCTAATATGTGAAACATTTTCTGAAATTTCCAACCCCAGAAGTGCCAGCCAGGGTGCCGAGCCGAGCACCTACCAGTAAAACTTAGGATTTCATGATTGTTACAAATTGATTACTCTGCGCGGCAGGTGGGGCTGGCTCAGTGCCAGCAGCGTGGGAGGGGAGGGAGGCAGGAGGCTCCCTCCTTCAGGCAGCGCAGCCCAGGGGAGAGACGGGGTGCCCTGTGCTGCCATCCCCGCTGCCTGTGAGGGAAGTGGGGAGCTCCCGCTTCCGCCTGCTGCGGCAGGAGCAGGCAGGCTCTGCCCCTGCCTGCCACCGCGGGAGCGGGGGGGCTCCTTCCCCTCCTGCCGCCGCTGCTGTGGGTGCCGGCGGGCTCCGTCCCCGCCTGCCACCACAGGGCAGTGCCGGGCCAGGGCGAGTGAGCCCGGCAGCAGCGGCGGCCGGCCCCGAGCGGCCCCGTCCAGCTGGGTCACCCGGCCCCATCAGCAGCCCCGAGCGGGCCAAGCCTGCACAGCCGGAGCTGAGCCAGTAAACCCCATGATCCCGTGATTCTGTTACTATTTGGCAATTTTGTTGCATGCAGGTCCTTGCTGCAAATGACAGAGCGGCTTATACTCAGGTGCAGTTTATGTGTGGACAAAGAACGAAATGTTGTTGACACCCGGAGATGCGGTTTATAGTCCGTGCAGTTTGTAATAATGAAATTACTGTATTTTCCACAGATTTTGGGTGAAGCTTTAACTTAGACAAAATGAAGTCAACACAGAAAGTTTTGCCAGTTCTTCAGGTCACTATCTGCATTTTAGCCTTAGTAGAAAGAAGGAGGAGAAATCCAGTCAAGTGGCCTATGACACTCTACTGGAGTCAGATATTGCATTGCTTGTCTCCTGTTGCTACTAGAAATACACATCTTGAACCACAAAAGCTGAGGCACGTTTCCTCTAGGGCTTGGAAGAAGAACTGAAAAGTTAATGAAAATGTTTGCCTGAGTTGCACACAAACTCAGTAAGCAGGTCGTGTGTTTTGAAGATGTGCTTAACAGCAGTAACTTTCTTACAGACGCTCTGAAGGGTAACGTTTGCCTCCCACACCCTTTGAAGCATGAGTTAGTCACTTTGTCAATCAGCTCAGCACAACAAAGCACAGTGAAGGGCCATTGTCATTCAGGCTCTCCACACAGGTGCAGGGCATGATTTGATGGCTTTCAGTAGCCACAGGTGAAGTTAGCTGCAGAGGCAGAGGGCCTTGTAGAATTCCACTTTATCGTTATTCTCTAAAATACGGTAGATAATTTCCAAAGAAAATATGCCAGTGTGGCTGTAATGCTGTTGATAACTTGTCTTTCATCTGTGAAATTGCTTTTACACTTGGTACCTGCCTTGAACATAAGCACTGCAGCTTTGCTACTCTGCTGGATTCATTTGAAAGATACCCTGCTGCTGTAGCCTGGAAGAGCTACTGTTGAATTTTAAAGGGTGTTTTGGACTAATGCAATGATCACTGAGGGCAGGCATCAGAGACACGATATTTGCATAACAGCTTTTAGAAATAGTAGTAGAAAGCAAAATGTTGTAAAAGTCTGGATAAAGGGAACTTTCTTAGCATCAACCTATTCTAAGCACCTTTCAGTGTTCAGCTAGCTCTTCTCCACTGTCTGTTCTAATGATACCTATCCTGATTACAATATTTTTAATAGAAACATGCTCAGATAATAACTCTAAAGTAGGTATGCATCCCACTTAAATTTATTTACAGAGAAGTAGGTGGCAAAACAAGAATTCAGATCTCTGCCTGCTGGGTTCATGCTTACTGCTTGAAGTAAAAATGGAGCTCTCTCATCTGAAGCCAGAAAATATGCTTTCAGATTTATCCACTCTTGTTTTTTATACTATTTTCGAGTAAAGTTTATCTTTAAAGAACCATGGAAACTTAATTCAGAGGGACACTTACTGCAGCCTTCAAAGTATACTACAAGGTCTAATTGATCAATGTAATTTCCAAGGTGTGAGTGCAGATTAAGGAGAAAAGATAAAAGACAGCATGATGATTTTAACTACAATATGGGCATTACCATGTTTACATGTTTCAGTTAGAGCTGAAAAAAATTTGCCTCCTTATTATCTTAAATTGAAAAAGGTATACATTTTAAGTGTAATGGCTATTTTTCTCTTATTTACCACCATTTATATTGGGGAAAAATTGGATTTTAAACATGTTTCTTACCTCTTTAATTGATCTTAAGAAGCTGAGGTTCTGGTACTTTGTTTTTCTTGCAGGTCATGAGCTAAAATGTTTTTTGCAGATTATGAAATAAAAAATATCTGAGCTATGCTAGTTCTTTGTTTGTGTGTCCCCAAGTTGCCAGCAAAACTCCCTGAAGCATTCTCAGATGCCTGAAAAGGGAGGCTGGGATGTGGCGGGGAGAAGACAGGGAGGCATGGCGAGCAGTAAGATGATATTTATGTGAACCATAGCCTTGTGGAGCAGACATCCTTTCAAAAAAATTATCTCTTTGCCCAGATAATTAGTCTGAGTTTGAAACAGCAGGAAAAAATAGTACATGCCTGGTTTGCATCTGCCTGTTCACTTTACTCATGCAATGATTTAGAGACATGAGACACTCGTTTTGTCTTTCTGGTTACCTGAAAATCAACTCATTATAGTTTAAGGAGGGGCAGCAGTTCCATGGCTGTGCACATTTGCTTGCAGCAGTGATCTTTCTGTTTGGACATGTAAGGGTATGGATATGTGAATCCAGTACCATTCTTAACCATTTGAGCAGCGTGCTCTCCTCAGATGACATTTCCCACTGTGTAGAGAAACTACAGTTTCCCTTCAGGAAACACTTTGAGCTAAGCTACAAATGACCCTGTCTTTTATTTTGGTCTACCCACAGTATGGTCTTGGTCTCAGACAGGCATTAACCAGTGTGAACAAATGGTTTTTTACCTTGATATCAGATTTTTTTGCTTACTAGGATTTTTTTTTTTAATATACAAAGAAAGCTGCTCTTTGGTGACAAGCTTATTTATTTGAGTTGGAAATAATGTATTACAGTAATTTCACGACTATAAGGCGCACCCTTTTGACTAAAATCTCCCCCCAAAACCGGAAGTGCGCCTTATAGTCCGGTGCGCCTTATCTGATCTACAAAGTTGCGACATTTGCCACCCCGGAAGTGAGAGCCCACGCGGGGCGGACCCGCTGGCATCGGGGCCTCCCCCGCGCGGGGCGGGGCGGGCCGTCCCCGCCGGCATCGGGGCCTCCCTCGCGCGGGGCGGGGCGAGCCGTCCCCGCCGGCATCGGGGCCTCCCCCGCCGGCATCGGGGCCTCCCTCGCGCGGGGCGGGGCGGGCCGTCCCCGCCGGCATCGGGGCCTCCCTTGCGCGGGGCGGGACGGGCCGTCCCCGCCGGCATCGGGGCCTCCCTCGCGCGGGGCGGGGCGGGCCGTCCCCGCCGGCATCGGGGCCACCCTCGCGCGGGGCGGGGTGGGCCGTCCCCGCCGGCATCGGGGCCTCCCTCGCGCGGGGCGGGGCGGGCCGTCCCCGCCGGCATCGGGGCCTCCCTCGTGCGGGGCCGGCCCGCCGACATTGGGACGGCTCCCTTGCGGGGGGTGTGAAAGCCGCAGGAATCGGATCGGCCGCCGCGCGGGGTGGGGCGAAAGCCCCCGGAAGCACGGCGGCCGCCGCGCGGGGGGGGGCGAAAGCCCCCGGAATCACGGCGGCCGCCGCGCGGTGGGGGCGAAAGCCCCCGGAATCACGGCGGCCGCCGCGCGGTGGGGGCGAAAGCCCCCGGAATCACGGCGGCCGCCGCGCGGTGGGGGCGAAAGCCCCCGGAATCACGGCGGCCGCAGCGCGGTGGGGGCGAAAGCCGCCGGAATCGGAGCGGCTGCTGCGCGGGGAGGGGGCAAGCAGCTGGAATCGGGGCAGCGGCGGCACGGGGCAAGCCTGCCGGCATTGGGTCACCTGGAGCGCCAGGGAACTCCCAGAACAGCGGGGCCCTGGGGATGCTGCACGGAGCGGCGGTGGGCATAGCCTGGCCCTGCCGGGTACAGGCAGGCCCGGGAGCCAATGGCTGCCGGATTGAGGCGGGGCCTCGGCCAGCAAGCGCGCGGGAGGAGCTGGGGGCGGAGCCTCGCTGCAAAAAATAACCCGGTGCGCCTTATAGACCGGTGCGCCTTATCTGATCTACAAAGTTGCAAAATGTGCCGGCTCCCGGGGGGTGCGCCTTATAGTCCGGTGCGCCTTATGGTCGTGAAATTACTGTACTTTAATATTTGCTCTATGGTCCTGTAGCTAGGATCCTGAATTCTAGGATTTACCAGTCCAGGATGGGTCAGGATCCTTTTAAAAAACCAAACAAATAAATAAAATGGAAATACCAAAGTTATAAATTTGAATTATTCAGAAAAAAATACTCAATTCTTTCAAAATCATAAATGTGGATGAAATTTTAAAAAAATGCAAATGCAGTCAGCTGAAAGAATTTTTTTTTTTTTTTCATTTGTCTTTTTCCAAAATAAATTTCAGCAATATTTTATTAGACTTTTCAGCTCTGGAGCCATCAGACTCACAGTAAAAGCATAAAAATTGATAACTCTGTGGAACAGCATTTATACCTGCATAGTAAAAATTCACCCATAGCCAAATCATGACAATAATGTTCCAAATGGCAACTCCAGAAAGACAAGTCTGATGTAGGAGTGATTGCATCAGAAGTCCTTATACTCCCTTTTGACTTGGATGTTGCATAACTATTATACAGTCCAGCAGAGTGCAATCATCTCCAGTGTATAATTTTGTATACATTACACAGGCATGAATTGTTGTTAATGCAGCACGCTTTCCTTCTGCATCAGGGTTCTTCTGACTACTCTGAAGACTAGTGTTAGTGTACTCTATAGCATCTACAATATGTTTTTGTGAAGTTTGCATGCTATAAATGTAAATGGACAAAATGGAGAACTCTGACGCAGAGTTAAGAGCTGAAGGGATAAAAAAACTAGTATAACTCACAAAGGGAAATGTCTCTTCTAGCACTGGGAAACCCATGCGTTTCTCTGAAACTGCCCAGAACAGAGGTTCTCATACTGTTGTTCTTGAATCACAATTGATCTTAAGCACATTCACATTCACTTTTCTTGTCCATCAATTCTTATTTTCTACTCTCTCTCTCTGTTTCTAAATACTACTAAATATCACTCGAAGATGGCTATATATGTGCAGCCCTTTCATAATATCAGTTCACTCAGCTGGCCACAAACATTCTATCTGACAGTTTGTGGCAGAAATACTCCACATAATTGAAAAAGAGAAGGAAGCTTACCGTACTCTAAAAGGTATGTCTCCTTAAGAGGGTGATTAATCTCATCCAAACTTTGCAATGCGTAAGGTAGGTATCTAAGTTAGTGCTTTATGCTCTATTTTAAACAACGAGGAGAGGTATGAGTCTTAAACTTGTCTTGTTTTGGGCTCTATTAGGTTCCAGAAGTACTTCTTGTTCTGCACTCTCTCCAAAAAGGCTCCAATATCTGCTTTACCCTAGACACTGATTTTTTTAAGCAGTTGCAATTAGATAAGATGAAGTTCATAATCAGGTATTAGAGTGCTGTGCACTACACACAATCCTTTGTGACACGAATTTACTTTGCCAGTTGCTCAGCCTGGCCAAATGAAGAGCAATTTAGATAAGCTACCAGAGCATCAGGACCAAGGGGATATTTTCAACACTTCTCAGAAGCACTTGAGGGCACAGATGAGAACAGGGATGCACTTTGCTATTTTCATTCTTCTGACAGAGATTCTTGGAAATCGCATGTAACCAGCTTGATTAGAAAGAATGATTTACATTTGCATTATTAGTGCAGTCATAATTGGAATTGATAATATTCATGTCCAACTTTTGCTTTTCTTGCTTCTTTTGTGTTCAGCTTTCCTAAACTAGTCTCATACATTATGCTTTGCTATAATGTCGCATGCAGAATAAAGTTGGAAAATTTTTTTTGTGGGGGTATCCATGACAGAAACTGCCTTCTGGCTCTTACCTACTTTAATGACTCAGGTATCCCTGATTTAATTTGAAAACATGGACATACTCAAAATAAAACATATTGATTTATTCCAAGTTTCTACTTGGACCTAGAAATGGTGACTAAACTCATTTGCATGTCAGAGTCCCTTACGCTTTTCAGTGTGGTTTAGTTGCAGGACTGGGTTCCTTGCCTGAATTTGCATCTCCAACTTAGTAGAGGGTTTTAGAATTTCATTATCTATGTGCATTTAAAAACCATGCTAAAATCCTTTATTACTAAAAAGAGTTCAAAGCAAAGAAACCTTAAATACAAATCCCTCGAGCTGTTATGTGCCATGTATTGCACAAAATTTAAATTAAGTAATAGTAATAGTAAGGAGAAATTAAGCATGAAACAAAGAAATTTTCTATGCTAATTTAAATTTGTTCTCTTGTGTTTATATATGCAAAGTTTCTTTGGAAAACGAGTTGTTTCCTTTTTTGTCCAATGTTGACTTAATAGGTTTAACCTGACAGTCTTTAAAATTCAGATTTATGTTCGGGGGTTTCAACATCTTTCTCTTTGGCTCAAGTAACTGTGTTTTATTTCCAAGGCTGTATATAACAGCGCACTGCATGAATACTTTGCTAGCATGACATATAAACCGGAGATTTTGGATTTCTGTATTTGGTTCTTTTCTGTCTAACAGTTGTAAATGTTCACAGAAGATTTAGATGGAAAATATTTAACAAGAAGAAATTTTTTTCCTTTTGCTTGGCCTTCTCAGAAAATTGCTTAATTTTCGTCTGTGCTTCTACACACATTGTGCATGTATGTGCATGTTTAGTTTTATATATGCATTATATGTTGCACATAATCTCTTTTATAGCATAAACTATTTTATGTACATACATACACATACATACATATACATATATATATTTATGTATAAATAGGTGTGACACCTGTTAGTTGGTCCTTAAACAAAATCCAGTAGAATCCTAGCTTGATAAATGCCACACACTTCTTTATCTGGTTAATTTTAAAGTAATTTTCTCTGCTTTCTGTGACTGTCATAGAAATAGTTGATGAGATCTCTTTGCCTAAGCTAGATTTTTAAATGTTACAAGTCTATGTGCAAATTACAGTCTACCCCTTTATAACCAATAGAGAGGAAATATATTAAATTAACTGGCTTGTGGATGTGCATATTTTTATTCAATTTCAAAGATTCTGGTGTGAATGAATGAATTGCCTTCCACGTAACTGGGTTGTAGAGCTAAGTCACAGGGTGGTATTGACCCAATAGAACTCAATTTCTGCCTGTTTGTAATATACTTCTGCCTTCTGCCTCAGGTGGGATGGTATTTGCAGGCAGATTTTCAAGATTAGATTGATTGAAAAATGAATTGACATAATGCCTCCCTATCTTCATTTTCTAGAACTGTTTATCCAAAATGTTTATGTCCTTATTCATAGCTCAAATTTGTACCCAGACCATTAAGATATCTGCAGAGCTATTGAACTCTGGTTCTAGTTAGGGAACTGTTGACAATTATCTTGAACAAATTTTAAATACATTTTTGATCTGCATAATAAGCTTTTGCAATATTGGTAATTATCCATATCTGTAAAACATAATGGTCTATCTTTATTCCGTTTTAAACAAATAAATAAAAGTTTTAAAGCCGAAACTGTTACCACTATCAAGTGACAGACCTGTCATATAATGGTTGATTCCTAAACTGTTCTGATGTTGTTATGTTTGGTTTTTGTTTGATTTTTTAAAATGTTTTAAATTTTTAAAAATTTTTTCTGAGATACCTTTAGATGAAATCAGAATTTTGTCGCAGAACATTTTTATTCTCTGGAACAAGTCAGTGGGTATTGTACTTTGTGTCACAACACTTTGTGTTACCTCTGAGTGTTGTTAACTACTGCGTTTTGGACTCTAATAATTGTATTTTTGATAATAAAATTAAAATTATGGAGTACTCCTGGTTTTGTTTTCCATTCTTTTTCAATTTTCAGTATTTAAACTTAGGTGGTTCCTCCAAAATGCTCAGAGTCTTTTTTCCTGATGACTGTAAATTTATAGCACTTTCAGCCACAAGGTAGGAAAGAAATGATATTTAGTATCAGCTTGATTTGAGTACTCACTCAAAAAAGCTTTTAACTTTGATTGGTATGACAGCAACATCAATTCTTACCCATTACAGAGCTTGCTCTGCACTGAGAATAAAGAATTCCCTGAGTTCCTCTACATTTACGTGAAATTAAAAAGAAGTGATAAAGGATAGCCCAACATCCAGTTAGGTAAGAGAGTGTGCACAATATTTTTCTGAATTAAATTCCCATATGAGATAATAATAAAATGATAGGTATTTAAGCTCTTATTTCACTGGCACATTGACACAAATCTATAAATCTTAAACAGCAACCAATCTCAGCATTGGTTACTGGCACTCCTATAGGAATTTGGTCCATTCTTGGACTTTCTTAGCAGATGAATCATAGAATCATGGAATCATAGAGTGACCTGGATTGGAGGAGACTGTAAAGATCATCTAGTTTCAACTCCCCTGACTTTGGAGGGGGCACCTTCCACTAGACCAGGTTACTCACAGATATATGCAACCTCACCTTGAGCACTTCCAGGGATGGGACACCCACAACTTGTCTCAACAACCTGTTCCAGTACTCTTTCACCCACACAATAAGAATTTGTTCCTAATATCTAACAGAAATCTACCCTCTTTCAGTTTAAAGTCATCATCATTGTCCTATCACTACATGCTCTTGTAGAATTCCCTCTCCAGTTCTCTTGTTGCCCCCTTTAGGACTGAAAGTCTTCTCTAAGGTCTCCCCAGAATCTTTTCTTCTCCAAGATGAATAATCCCAGCTTTCTCTTGTCTCCACAGAACAAGATTAACGCCTCTACAGTTTCATAATTTCTTTCTTTTAATATATTGTTTTATTTCTGTGTTTATTCTACAGGGTTTTGAAGGTGGCCTTTATACAGGGGTCAGTAACAAAGACTAATATATCCTTAGAAACACTATTGGGCAGAACTTGTTGGGAAAAGAAAGTAGAAATATTTTAGAAAAGCTATTTTCACAGCATGAGGCTGTTAATAGCTGATAGCTTATTTTAGAAATTTTCTAAATATATGAAAAAGGGATTTATGGCTAAGAGAGCTAAACAAATGTGACAGTTGAGACTCTGCTGGGTGCCAATTTTTAGCAGACACCTGCTTATGAGTGTCCATTGCTACAACTGAATGTAACTGAGTGTATCTTTAAACTCTGCAAAACATTTATGGCACTATTTAATACTGCCTTCTTTCTCTATTTCTTAATAGACTGATGTTTAATCTAAAACAGCTATTTTTTTTCATTAATGTGCTTTCTGCTAGACAACTGAGATTCTCATGAGTATCTAGCCTAACTAGACAGGAAGTAATGATTTTGTTTTGTTTGTTTGTGGTAATTTATGGTTTTGGATTTTTTTCCCCTTTAGTTAGGATCTCTTATAAGTGGTATCCTGGGGAACCAGAAAGAATAATCATCAAGAAACAGCTTTTATATAAATAATATCTACAGTGTATCCATGCAAATATTCTTAGACTTTTGCTGTTGTAAATCAGCTGAGTCTTATATATCAATATCTGTATTTAATAGATATCTATATCTATCTATATCTATCTATATCCATATATATCTCTATCTATATCATCTATATCTACATCTATATCATCTATATCTATATCTATATCTATGTCTATATCTATAATCTATATAATAATCTATCTGTCTATCTATCTGTCTATCTATCTATCTATCTTCCTTTCAACCTCTTTATACGAGCATTGAAATCTAGCATAGAAATCTACTTTTAGTTGTATTTACCTGTGCAGGCTACTAGGTCCTTGCATCATCAGAGTAGATGCAAGTCGATGAATTTGATCACTGATCTTCACCAGTTTTGAGAGCTACTAACTTACTCCAATATTCAGGCTTCTAGTCCAAGGTTCAGAGCTTCCCTCAAAGTTAATGAGTCGTACAGTAAAAGTATTCTGGGATTTCTCCATTATTAATAAAACATTTACTTTCAGATTGTAGAATAGAAGGGAAAAATGGATGTTTTTGCATGGTTAATGCAATATGTCCATAACAAAACCAAAACTGATTAAACTTTGCCTCTTAAACAAATGATACTCTTTTAAATAACCTTAGTATTAAATTTAGTTCCATTCACTAACCTAATTTTCACTGCAAGGATAGCTAGCATCAGTGAGTTCATGTCTTAACAGAGGCAGTTCCTAAAAACTGATGGAGAACCCATTGTTTCTTATTAGGTGTACCCAGTTTGCTAGGATTTTCATTTTCATAGGGATCTTTTGTTTCTAACCAGGATTTCTGAGGAAAAAAACCCACGTATTTTTCTGTGCACTGCATGAGCAATGCTTGTACAAATGACAAAATGTGTGTCCTGTCATGGTAGATTTACTGTGTGTATTCGAGCCATGTTCATGTAGGAAGCTCAGAGGCTTCCCTGTGGTGCATGTACTGCGCAGGTGATACATTTTCCCTTTCACCGTTAAGTGACAATGGCACTTATCAGAACATCCTCTTTCCCCTCAAAGATTTTCTGAGACACTGCAATCTTTGCTAGTCAATGAAAATAATTAGGCAAATAGAAAATATTGGGAACATCATGTAATAAACTAGAAGCAGCGTCAACAGCTTAATCTTGAATACTTTCCTATGCTTTTTTTGCATTATATTTGTCACAGAAAAATGGTAATCATAGCTTAAGTTATCTTGGAAATATTACTTATTTAAGACTTGTGTAAGAGCTTTCAAAGGTGTCTTATAGATATATAATATGTGTTAACTTGTTTATTTGGTTATCTTTCTCAAGTAGGACTGTAAAGTTCTACAACCCTCTAAAAGTTTCGCCTGACTATGCTTGAGAGCTTGGAGTGACAGTAGCTTTGTAATGTAATATTTTTAAGCAAGCATAGTCTAAATATCTGTAAGCGCTTTAAGATAGAATGCATTGTAACAATCAGGTAAGTTAATGGCAAAGTTCTGGGGTTTTTTTACTTTCCAGATTTTCTGCATCCCATTTGTTCCAAATGCTTCAATAAAATATCCGATATGTTACTTGCAGACCTGTTTTTACTCTTTTCCTCTCCTTTCACCTGTGAGACTCCTTGAATTTCATAACATAATTTTAATATTATTTAGACTCAGATATAAAGTTTCCAACAACTGTAAAAGGACTGGAAAGGCCATATAAAATATTCAGGGACAATTGTCTGAAATCCCAAGCAATAGGTATCTTTGCCTCAATAGATCCTTTTGCAGCAGAGGTCAAACGCACAGAGAGTGCCTCCTCCACAGTTCTCGCTTTGGGGGCATTTGCCTCGTTCTTGTCTTTTCATGAGGCCTTTCCCTCTTCTTCTTACTCTCTTTGTTGTGTCCTCCTTGTGAGTTTCTAACCATTACAGTTTTAATATTTTCATTTGTTCCAGCAGTTTAAATAGAAAAAACTAGGGTCAGCCTGAGGTTGAAATGCGCTTTCTTATCCAGAAGTTAAGAAACAAGATTGGCCTTTTCAACATTTGCTTCTACATTTTCAAGGGGAGTTGTGCAGACTTAGATGACACTTCCTTGCTTAGTAATCAGTCTTTTTATTTGCTCTTTGTGAACAAAGCAAATGCTTCTTTGACTGCAATTTCAAAAATCTGTAGATAGTTAGAATGGGGAACTACAGCTTCAGAGTTTAAGTAATTTTTCTCCCTTGAAGATCTAAAATCTTCAAAGACAATTGATGCAAGTATTGATTATTGTTACCTATTTTCTTTATGAAGTAATAGTAATAATAATGATTCAAAATTAGACTAAAGCAAAATTCACCATACAAGCAGTCTTAAATTTTGGATAGGAGAAGATTGGAGGAAAGAGATTTTAGAATCTTCATAGGAAAATGAGGCTCTGCTGTCACCTTAATAACTTAACACTAAGACCCAAATTGTCTTTATTTGCCTGTCCTGACTTAGGACTGAATTTGGTTTGCAACTCTGTAAGGAACTGGCTCAAACAAGATACAGTAATGATGCATTCATTCTTTCCTGTTCCTTTATTTATCCTTACAAAAAATATGAAACATTCACTGTGACCAAGACTCTCAAATTCCATCTGCTACAGAAGGTGTGAAGGTCCAGCAGGCCAGCAGTTCACTTCCACATTTGTATATATATATTCAGCTAATTAAGAAAGAACAACGTAAATAGGAACTGCTGAAAAAAATCTGCCTGGGTTCGTCTCTTTAATTTAATGTTTGAGGTTCTCATCTTCAGACTCAAGCTTGAAATTACTTAGGGACTTCTGGAATGCCTATTTTTGTCTTTGGTTTCTTTGCCTTCAATAGTGTCTGTTGAGAGATCCTGTTTATAGGTAAGACAAAAGATTTTCATCTCTCTCAAAAAGGAGAATAAAACAAACTGATGTCTATGGGAACGCAGTTCAGGCAGGGCTGTCAAATAAAAATGCAACAGCATTACCAGTTCATACAAGCAAAACTATTTTTTTCCTGTTTTGGAGCAAACCAGTAAAAAACAATGTAGAATTTATTTCTTGCTAGCCTAAACAGGATAAAAAAAAGAAGATTTTGAAGATTTTTTTGTAGAATAAAAAACTATTACTTTATGTGATGATGGTCAAAAGAATTTCTTAGGAAAAGCCCTGCCCAGGAATTTTTTGTGGCCTGAGTGTGTCTTTTGGAAAAGCTGACAAACTCTACTAATGCATCTTGTGTACCACTCCATTCAATGAGTAGATGCTGTAAGATCACAAAGTCCTGCTAATAAAATTTATCCATTATATACAGTTTTTTCATCAAGTAGGATTGCGTTGGACATTAATTCAGTAAACTGCACGTATTCAGATGATGCAGTCAAAGGTGAGCTGGTTGCTGTCATTAAAAGTTTGCCATCATCTTTCAGAAGTTCTGATGTCCAGGGCAGTACTCAAATACCTTGAAGAAAATCTAATATATTCAATCCCAAGAGAGAGGAATTCTGGTTGCATACTGGGCTGCATCCAAGAAAGGCAAAATGTCCAGGAAAGGGATTGTTCATCTCTTTTCAGCATATTGGAGGAGGCCTGTTGGAGTCCCGTGTCTAGCTTAGGGCTCACAGCTTAAGGGAGATAATATCAAACTGTGAGTTCAGTGGAGGGCTACTAAAAGGAATGGAGCACTTGAAAGGCTGAAGGACTAATGTGGATTTCATGGAGCAATGGAATTTTTAAGTAGATACAAAAATATATTAAAATCATTGCAATCAACTTTGGTAACACTTCAGAATAAATGTTAGTGGAGCTACAACACTCATATGTGCTTTGAAGTATGCAGGTGCTATCCAAGTAATTGTACAGAAAATTAATTCACCCAGCTCCTACTCAAGAGCCAGCATCCTGCAGCACATCAGGAGAATGACATAACAGGATTTTTCAGGCTGCTTCTTGTGCAGAAATGTGTGGAGTTGAATTCTTCCTGCTAAACAGAGTTTCAATGATATCTGATGGTACATCTGCTGCTGCCATGGATTACTGTAAACACTGGAGTCTGAAGCAAGTGCTATGTTTAAAAAAGGAGGAGTGTATTGTATTTTTTAGATTTTAATCTCAGAGGAGTGAAATTCCATTAGTACATTTGTTACTGACACCATAGAAAATGATTTGTGATTCTGAACCAAATTCATTAGTTCCTTTAAATAAACGGCAACAGATAAAGACCCATCACTAGCATGTACATAACAGTAGAGAAAGTTAAAAACAGCAATTCTGAAGGTCAATTTTTTTATTTGCCCTTTAAATATTTGGCCAAAATGTATGATTTTCCCCTTCCCCCACTGAATTTTCTCTCTTTGTGAGAAGTTTTTCAAAAAGAGGAATGTGAAAAATTTAAATGTGGAAAAGTGTCCTAGAATCTCAGATATGTGGAAATTTGTCTTAGAATCTCAGAGGGTGTCAATTGCCCTATAATTGCTGATCTGTAGGGATGATCTTTCCAACATTTTTTTTTCCTCAGTAATGACATAGAATGTTAACAGAAACATGAAATTATAAACTTTAATTCCTACAAAAAAATCAAGTAAATATTTTAACTGAAAATAGATGCAGTTTAAAGTGAGTTCAGATTCACTGTTTTTCAAGACAACTGTCTTTTGAGACACTCAGGCTTGAAGTTTTTGCCAAATTTTGGATTCAAAGAAAATAATTTGAATTGGAATAGCCAAACCTGCTTTACTCCGCAAGGTGTTTTCATCCCCCACGTGTCAACTGCATTTTTAATTTCAAGATCATTGTTTGAGTATCTGTAATTGTATTTTAGAAAGTTCGAAAACAGCAATCAGCTTTAAAACACAAAAACTAAGAATGTTCTTTAACGCGAGATGTTTTCTTACAACATGAAAACTCTTTTTGAGAAGATATTCAGTGCAGGCTCTTGGGTTAATTGGGCATATTGAATTGATTAGTCATTCATCTTCAATATTCTCTATGTACACTAAAATTTCAAAGCATTGAACTTAAATTTTTATGTTAAGACCTTTTCACTCTCACTTTCTTTTTGTGTAGTAAAGAATATATTCTCACTCTTGACAACTCAAGTTCATAATAGATATGAGAAACAAGATACTTTTTGTATGTACTCAGAGTACTGCACGTGAAACAATGGAGAAATCATCTCCCCTTTTCCCCCAGCTCCCCAAAGCCTTTTCAGTTTTATAGGCAGATCAAGAAGTTTTCTTTGTGCCTTCATCTTCTAATTTCTGTCTAATGGCTTGTCCTGTTTTCATATCCATCGATAATCATGAAGATGAGGTGGTGCAGAAAATAAAAACAGTTGTTTCAAAGCAAACCTCAATAAAAGATATTTCTAATATCCTTTCCCCTCTGTTCTTTGCTGTACATTGTAGTAATAAATACAGTTATTTATTTTCTATGAGAAGGGGGAAACGACTGATCTTATAACAGTCCTTTCCCAAAGGTGTCCTTATTTTTTTCTGGTAAACAGACTGCTGACCCAAGAAAAAGAAAGTGAGAATATGCCCACTGTTATAAGAAGTAGAAATATTGGAGATTAAATTGTAATTGAATGTCAAACTGCCAACTAGATTTAACTCCATTCACCACAGCTTTTTGAGATTGTGATAATGACAGTTCTTCCAGCTGTATTCTGGTCGGGATGCACCATTATAGGTCTTGTTAGCCTTTACCCTAGTTCTTACACATAAACACTTTACCTTATCATCACCATCAATAAACTTTGAAGAGTCAAAATGCTCACAAAATTATAGGTTACTCCACTGCCTCTTTGTCCTTGCTTATGCCTTCTGAGCACTTTGCAGCCACTGCAGCTCTCCAGTCGTGAGCCAACCACCATATTTCTGTGATGACAACTGTATTTTCCTGCTGCACAACAGCTTCCAGCTCCTCTAGGCTTTTTTTGCTTATTCTAGATGCATTGGTGTAGATGCACTTCTGTTGAGCTATTGATGGTACCACGTTTCTGGGGGAGAAGCCTGACTTTAGGTGTGACCAACCTTAGGAGCTTCCATGGTTTCTAACAAACCAATATCCCTGGCATCTTTGTTGCTGTAATGTTCTCCATCCCCTATCTCCACTGAGATGGCAGACAGAAGAACCATGCCAGCACACTGTCCCTCAAACAATGGTGTGCTTTACCTGGTAGCAAACTTTCTCTTCTCATCTTCATCCTGGTTTCTAGGGAAGCAGCAGAGCTCCCTAAGGGGGTCCCTCTACATGTCTGGCCTTCAGAAGGCAGTCTTCTTTTTTCCTTTTCTGAAGCAGTTTTGACACAGGGCATAGACTGACCAAACCTCAGTGACACCTCTGGCCTAGATCAACATCTGCATTGTCATTGTTAGGTTCCATTTACAGAGCCTTGTACGTACTATACCAGGGCACTGGGAAGGTGGGGTAGTCACAGTGGATGGAGACTTACCTTCTGCATCCAGCAGGAACTTTTCACCATTGCCCCTTATCCCTTAAAGTCACTTTGTTCAGCCAAATGACGAAAGGATATGGAATCCTCCATGTCACACTTCTTATCTGCCTGTTGGGCCAGTCTTAGGGAAGGCAGGATAAAATTCCAGTAGTCAGCCTCCCACTCCTTGATATGTGCTCTGCCTACTCACCTTCCCCCAGAGCTCTGTCAAAAAGCAAAGGAGTTCCTCTACCTTGGATGAGACTGTCTAATACAGGCCTAAATTAATCCCACTAAATTTAGGCTTCAAATTTAAAAACGTATTTACTTATGTTTCATCTATGCTCAGTGGAGAGATGCAGCTGAAGAGGGTAATACACTCTACTGGGATAAGTAAGGAAATCCTAAACGAGCTTGAATTCAGCACTTTCCAATGTTGATACCTTATCACCAGGTTACTCAGACAAGATCCCTCTTGCTGCCTTTCCATTTCACTTCATCCAGATGCTCAGCGTGCAGCACCCCAAATTCAACAGGAGGGAGGGACACTGCTCTCTGCCACTGTATCTTTGTGGTAATGTCATGCTCCTACCACAAACATTTGGCATTCCTTTCTCCCACAAAGGTAGACTTGGAGTTAGTCCTTCATCTTAGGATTTGGCTGATACCTTCTTATTTTGGAAGCTAAAGTAAAGTGGTACAAGGATTTGCATCAGATGTTCTTTTTTTTTTTGGTTTTTTTTTTTTTTTTTTAATCTTTGCCCTGCAACACACATGGTAAAAAACTGTAACTCTGGTGTGTTTTCATATTTTTTCTGTTACTTTGAGATGAGTGTGTAGAGTCTGTGAACCCAGTCAGTCAGTAGAAATTACTGGAGGAGGGCTAAAGAAAAGATACATTGTACATAGAAACATACATAGAAACAGGGAAATTAGAGTACTTAGAGAAATTTTTTTCTGATAAAATATTCCTTTCAGGCAGTTGTAGAGAACAATAAGGTTCCCCTCTCACCCTTCTCTTCTGCAGCTCCCAGCCACTCCCCAGCTCTCTCCCCCAGCTCCCTCAGCCACTCTTCACAGAATTCTTGCTCAAAACCCTTCATTGACCTTGTTGCCCCTCCCTAGACGCTTACAAGATGATTCAAGAACACTGAGTTCTGTGCAAACTCTGTGTTGTTTGGATACTGCTAAGTAGCAAAGGAAATGGAAATGTTTGAAGTTTCTTATCCTTGTGGGTTAAGGTGTATAAGACGTTTGTGATATACAGACATGACAGGGAGAAAAAGATTAATGGTCAGTGACTATTATTGGAGCATTAGAAGTTTAACCAATACTCTATTATTCATACATTACTTTCAGGTGTTAAAATTTATATGTATATGTGAAATTTACTTTAGGATTTATGTGATAATAAAACTTCCTCTTTAAGTTGAGTGCTAGAGTTTGCATCGCTTTATAATTATAGCATGGAGAAAAATTATTTTATTAGCCCTAAAATTTTGTTTTGTTAAGTTTTTGCTGAGAGTTATTAGGAACCACTCAGTATCAGAGGAAGCTGATAAATTCAGAATAGATTGCTTGCTTATTGTCATCAATCTTTTAATAAAGCTTTTTGTTGCACTGAAGCTATTTATTTGATTAATACACTCCAGATCTTGGTGTAAAATTTGTTTCTAGGCAATATGCTTACTTGTCCTTTGCCATTTTCTTTTCAATTTTAAGTTTTCTTTGCCTTAGTTCAAAGGAAATTATGACTTTTGTGTATGATTTCAGTGAACTGTAAAATCATATTAATGTATTTTTGAGAGTGAGTAAGTGCTCTCATCTAAATTGTGTCATCCACTGTCATAACAAAATTGTAAAATAGCAAAAATAAAAGCTAAAACAGTGAGGAAAAGGAAGAACAACAAGGAAACTTGCACAGCTGCTCTAAAAAGGTTCCTACTAAAGTAGAGTCCAGCTTATTTCTTGTGTATGGCTTTTTTCCCCCTCGCATTTTCTTTGTGGCTGGCATGTAATGCCATTCATTTCTTTAAAAATCGTTGTTAATCTGATTTGATGACTTTGTGATGTCATTTATGTTACTTTGCTTGACATTGACATTGAAATATTTTCTGTTTAGATTTTCACAAACTGAATTTTGTGTCTTTTCAGTCTTTATAACATAATTAAAAATGTGTGAAATAGGCCAGAACCCTTTAGTCTTTGATAGATGTTTGGAACTGGGGAATGAGATATGACCTGGATGATACAGAGTGGAATTCAATAGAGTTAACAGAGCTGAAGATGGCTATTTGAAAGAAAATTAAAGAATGTTAATTTCACATATAATGTTTTAATAAAAGATGAATCTTGGCTTCATGTAAGTCAGTACAGATTCATGAATACAAAGAGAGGTCTGTGGTGCTCTACTGTTAACTAAGAGCTGTCAGAATTAGCAGCTTCAACCTTTTGCTTTCTTTGTGTTTCAGATGGAAAGTGTGTGATTGCAAAAAAACCAAAATCTGTTATCTATATTCTATTTTATGATTGCTTTACTCTTTTAGGACAGATATTTGAGTCAGATTTCTTTGTATTCTGTTCCAGGTACAGTGGTTATAAACTGATTAAGTGACCCAGTTGATCGCAAATCAAGTTTCTCTGGTTTTGTGTCGTAAGTAGTATAAGCAAACTGCATAACAATATCAAAGGTGCTTTATGTCCATATTATATGGTATCAGGTTCATGACTGAGAGTAGAGGTCCTCTTTCTCATCCTGGATATTCAAACCTCATTTTGAGCTTATTTATCCAATTGTATTCTAGGCTAACTGTCTGAAGTTTGCAATTAGATGATGAAAGCTCTGAGTTATATGAAATTACATATATATTAAGTTTAATTAGAAAATATATTCTGATATTAATCTGTGATTCTGGGTGAGGCATTTAAAAGAAGTTTAAAAAAAAAAAGAAGCTTACTTGTTTTAATTCTGACATTGCTAGTCTGGACCCTCTTTTTCTTGTTTTCACATTCATCTCCTGCTTTCAAGGCTCTTAAAATGCTTGCAATAACTATCATCATCTTTGAGTCCAGAAAAGGTTCTCCAAAAACCACGAGTAAATCAAAATGGTGGTTTTAAAAGTTACTTTTTACAGACATTATAAGATTTAGAACAGAGCAGAAAATAGGATATTCTTTGGTAAGCAATGATTGTGCTAAGAAGTTTCTTCTTAGACAAGATTTTTGAGTTGTCCAATATTCTAATGCAATTTTTATCCAATTAACTCAACACTATTGTAATTCTTACCTTTATGTGCACTACACACAATCCCATCTCACAATGAGTTATCTAATTTAAACCAAGAACCTGTTTTTCTTTTTTAGTCTCTATAACAATTTTTTTCTGATTGTTTCACATCTCAGTATTAATTTTGAATAATTCTTACAACTATTTTAAACAGCTCTGCAATCTAACTGAAAAACCTAGAGCTAATTATGACTTGGGATTTCCTTTTGTTTTGAAATGGTGTTTATGAAAGTTTTCATGTGGTTGAAAAATTAAATGCCAGCTAACCATGGTTTGTTCTTGTTTTGTGTAGTTGTGTGCCGCACTCTCCATCCATCTAGCAGCAATACCGCATATGCATTTTTGTTCTGGTTTTACTGCTTTGATGTTCCCTCTCATCCCACTGATGGGTGTTTGAGTGAGTGGCTGCTGGTGCTGAGTCGCCAGCTGATGTTAAACCCTTACAAATTGTAATTCACCTGCTGGCTGGTTGATTCTGATAATGATCTTTAAACCAAGAAATCTTAATTGCAGATTTTCTCCAGTTCAGTAAAGGAACTTATTTCACAGTTTGTTTTTTGCTTTCTGCTCTCTGCTTCTTGCTAGAGGTGAGGTTTTAATGGAGTTCTAGCGTTTCTCTTCTGTAACTGCTGCTTGGACTAGTATGGAGTAACCTATGGAATTGTTGCTGCAAAAAATGCTGGTTTTGATGTCATAGACCAGATGTCTTTTGAAAAAAATGCAGGTTGTTAGCCTTTGATCCTACAAAATCTCCCAAATTAGTTACAGTAATTTCACGACTATAAGGCGCACCCTTTTGACTAAAATCTCCCCCCAAAACCGGAAGTGCGCCTTATAGTCCGGTGCGCCTTATCTGATCTACAAAGTTGCAACATTTGCCACCCCGGAAGTGAGAGCCCGTCGGCATCGGGGCCGCCCCCGCGCGGGGCGGACCCGCCGGTATCGGGGCCGCCCCCGCCGGCATCGGGGCCGCCCCCGCGCGGGGCGGACCCGCCGGTATCGGGGCCTCCCCGCCGGCTTCGGGGCCGCCCCCGCGCGGGGCGGACCCGCCGGTATCGGGGCCTCCCCGCCGGCTTCGGGGCCGCCCCCGCGCGGGGCGGACCCGCCGGTATCGGGGCCTCCCCGCCGGCTTCGGGGCCGCCCCCGCGCGGGGCGGACCCGCCGGTATCGGGGCCGCCCCCGCCGGCATCGGGGCCGCCCCCGCGCGGGGCGGACCCGCCGGTATCGGGGCCGCCCCCGCCGGCATCGGGGCCGCCCCCGCGCGGGGCGGACCCGCCGGTATCGGGGCCGCCCCCGCCGGCATCGGGGCCGCCCCCGCGCGGGGCGGACCCGCCGGTATCGGGGCCGCCCCCGCCGGCATCGGGGCCGCCCCCGCGCGGGGCGGACCCGCCGGTATCGGGGCCGCCCCCGCCGGCATCGGGGCCGCCCCCGCGCGGGGCGGACCCGCCGGTATCGGGGCCTCCCCGCCGGCTTCGGGGCCGCCCCCGCGCGGGGCGGACCCGCCGGCTTCGGGGCCGCCCCCGCGCGGGGCGGACCCGCCGGTATCGGGGCCGCCCCCGCCGGCATCGGGGCCGCCCCCGCCGGCATCGGGGCCGCCCCCGCGCGGGGCGGACCCGCCGGTATCGGGGCCTCCCCGCCGGCTTCGGGGCCGCCCCCGCGCGGGGCGGACCCGCCGGTATCGGGGCCTCCCCGCCGGCTTCGGGGCCGCCCCCGCCGGCATCGGGGCCGCCCCCGCGCGGGGCGGACCCGCCGGTATCGGGGCCGCCCCCGCCGGCATCGGGGCCGCCCCCGCGCGGGGCGGACCCGCCGGTATCGGGGCCGCCCCCGCCGGCATCGGGGCCGCCCCCGCGCGGGGCGGACCCGCCGGTATCGGGGCCGCCCCCGCCGGCATCGGGGCCGCCCCCGCGCGGGGCGGACCCGCCGGTATCGGGGCCGCCCCCGCCGGCATCGGGGCCGCCCCCGCGCGGGGCGGACCCGCCGGTATCGGGGCCGCCCCCGCCGGCATCGGGGCCGCCCCCGCGCGGGGCGGACCCGCCGGTATCGGGGCCTCCCCGCCGGCTTCGGGGCCGCCCCCGCGCGGGGCGGACCCGCCGGCTTCGGGGCCGCCCCCGCGCGGGGCGGACCCGCCGGTATCGGGGCCGCCCCCGCCGGCATCGGGGCCGCCCCCGCGCGGGGCGGACCCGCCGGTATCGGGGCCGCCCCCGCCGGCATCGGGGCCGCCCCCGCGCGGGGCGGACCCGCCGGTATCGGGGCCGCCCCCGCCGGCATCGGGGCCGCCCCCGCGCGGGGCGGACCCGCCGGTATCGGGGCCGCCCCCGCCGGCATCGGGGCCGCCCCCGCGCGGGGCGGACCCGCCGGTATCGGGGCCGCCCCCGCCGGCATCGGGGCCGCCCCCGCGCGGGGCGGACCCGCCGGTATCGGGGCCTCCCCGCCGGCTTCGGGGCCGCCCCCGCGCGGGGCGGACCCGCCGGCTTCGGGGCCGCCCCCGCGCGGGGCGGACCCGCCGGTATCGGGGCCGCCCCCGCCGGCATCGGGGCCGCCCCCGCGCGGGGCGGACCCGCCGGTATCGGGGCCTCCCCGCCGGCTTCGGGGCCGCCCCCGCGCGGGGCGGACCCGCCGGCTTCGGGGCCGCCCCTGCGCGGGGCGGACCCGCCGGTATCGGGGCCTCCCCGCCGGCTTCGGGGCCGCCCCGCCGATATCGGGGCCTCCCCGCCGGCTTCGGGGCCGCCCCCGCGCGGGGCCGGCCCGCCGACATTGGGACGGCTCCCTTGCGGGGGGTGTTAAAGCCGCAGGAATCGGATCGGCTGCTGCGCGGGGGGGGCGAAAGCCGCAGGGATCGGATCGGCTGCTGCGCGGGCGGGGCGAAAGCCCCCGGAAACACGGCGGTCGCCGCGCGGGTGGGGCGAAAGCCCCCGGAATCACGGCGGCCGCTGCGCGGGGGGGGCGAAAGCCCCCGGAATCACGGCGGCCGCCGCGCGGGCGGGGCGAAAGCCCCCGGAATCACGGCGGCCGCTGCGCGGGGGGGGCGAAAGCCCCCGGAAACACGGCGGCCGCCGCGCGGGTGGGGCGAAAGCCCCCGCAATCACGGCGGCCGCCGCGCGGGGGGGGCGAAAGCCCCCGGAAACACGGCGGCCGCCGCGCGGGCGGGGCGAAAGCCCCCGGAATCACGGCGGTCGCCGCGCGGGCGGGGCGAAAGCCCCCGGAATCACGGCGGCCGCCGCGCGGGCGGGGCGAAAGCCCCCGGAATCACGGCGGCCGCTGCGCGGGGGGGGCGAAAGCCCCCGGAAACACGGCGGCCGCCGCGCGGGGGGGGCGAAAACCCCCAGAAGCACGGCGGCCGCCATGCGGAGAGGGGGAAAACCGCCAGAATCGGAGCGGCTGCCACGCGGGGAGGGGGCAAGCAGCTGGAATCGGGGCAGCGGCGGCACGGGGCAAGCCTGCCGGCATTGGGTCACCCGGAGCGCCAGGGAACTCCCGGAACAGCGGGGCCCTGGGGATGCTGCACGGAGCGGCGGTGGGCATAGCCCGGCCCTGCCGGGTACAGGCAGGCCCGGGAGCCAATGGCTGCCGGATTGAGGCGGGGCCTCGGCCAGCAAGCGTGCGGGAGGAGCTGGGGGCGGAGCCTCGCTGCAAAAAAAAACCCGGTGCGCCTTATAGACCGGTGCGCCTTATCTGATCTACAAAGTTGCAAAATGTGCCGGCTCCCGGGGGGTGCGCCTTATAGTCCGGTGCGCCTTATGGTCGTGAAATTACTGTACTCTGGGGTTTAAAGGCCTTTAAAGGTAAGCAGGTCGATACAGGACTAGCATATAAATATAAGTTTTCTGTGTTCTGACACCTATCTTTATTATTCCATATTGTATAGCAAGAAAAAATGCCAGGGTAAGATCCAATCCAGTTAGAACTAAGATGTATCCCAGGACAGAAAAGTGTCATGCTGACTGTCAGAGATACAGTAGCTTTGATGAAAATATCTGCCAGAAACATCCCGGGTGGCTTAAAAGCCTCATAAGTATTTTTATATTTTCAGTAGAAAACAAAAATCATAACAATTTATGCATACAATTGCATTAATTAGATGTATAAATGCAATGTGGAGAGTATTGCAAAATATTTTGGGACTGCAGCTCTAGGAGGTATCACTTTAGGTTTCTTCCCACAGTTTGATAACCTGTTTTATTTAGTGTCTTGAATTAGCTTTCTCATTCTCTTGCTGAACTCAATATCTAGGTATTAAACAAACAAACAAAAAAAAAAGACATTTATTCCTGTTTCTTACATTATTGAGTCATGATGTCTTGAGGAAAGAACAGGACAACCATCAGGAATATAATCTAATCGGTTTCATTGAAGCAAAAATTATTAGAAATAATTTTCTTTCCTGCACCACTTCTTTTAGAGAAAAAAAAAAAGTAAAAGAAGTTCACTTTCTATTCAAATAATCTGGATTCCTTGGTTGGATTCAGCATTCATTTTGTATGCCAGGAATTTATAAAGATTTATATACGTAATCAGTGTCATGTTATTTTTATTCATAACAAGATGAAAAGACCTAATACAAAATGAATTTAAATGTGGTTGTTCAAAGGATGGAATATGCTACTAGTTGACATGTAACTTGCTACATCAATTTGGGCTTTATGTGCTAAGACTAGGGAGCAATGGCTCACTACTTGTGCTCACATTCCATCAAGCTGTATCACATTCAGACTAGATACGTGGTGAATTAATCTGTTGCAATTTTTCCACCAGCAAATAATGATTACTCTAAAGCCATTATGATTTCTGCCTTTTCCTGACATTTGTTGTAGTCTTAGTGACATGCTATTACCCTTGTCACAATTTGGTGTAAAACATCTCTCATTCAAACACCATTCATTACCCTTGGGCTAGACACACATTCAGTATGTGTCAGCAAAGGGGCAGGAGGTCAAATCTCAGTAAATTAGCTGTCCTCTGTGAAAAAATAACTCATCTCAGAAGATAATTTACCTTTAAACAACTGCAAGATTTCCACTTTTGTGAAGTTAGATTCAATTTGGGCTGTATGCTAGAAGACCTGCTTGCAAAACATGTTTACACTTTTTAATGTTTCCTGGGTTGTCCCCAGGTACCAATTTGTGCATACTGATCTCTGTGTGACATGGTCTGAATGCTTAATTGAGACTGTAGTCTCAGCAGCAGCTCTGAAGTCCACAGCCTTAACTGCACTTTGATTGTCTTCCTCTTTCAATGTTGGAGCGTGAAATTTTGCTTGGGAAAATATCATCTCTTCATTTTATAAATCATTTCTTTGTGTACCAAATTAAATCAACTGTTGTTTGATTTTCATGTTTGAAGCCACCTGTTTTTAAAAAATACTGTGGTTTGCAATCCTGGCAATGTAATTTATACAGCTGGCTCAAACTGGAATTTTATGCATCTAGTTAGGTAGTCTCATGAAATATATATACAGCAATTTAACGAATACAAGCTGCACGGACTATAAGCCGCATCGCTGGGTGGTGGCAAACATTTCGTTCTTTGTCCATAAATAAGCCGCACCTGATTATAAGCCGCTCCGTCATTCGCAGTGAGGACCCGCGTGCAACAAAGTTGCCAAATAGTAACAGAATCGCGGCATGGCGGGGTTTACTGGCTCGGCTAAGGCTGTGCAGGCTTGGTCCGCTCAGGGCTGCCGACGGGGCCAGGTGGCCCAGCTCGGTGGGGTCGCTCGGCGGGGCTGCTTGGGGCCGGCCGCCGCTGCCACTGGGCTCGCTCGCCTCAGCCCGGCACTGCCCCGTGGTGGCAGGCAGGGACGGAGCCCGCTGGCACCCGCGGCAGCAGCGGCGGGCGGGGATGGAGCCCCCCCTGCTCCCACGGTGGCAGGCGGGGACGGAGCACCCCCCGCTCCCACGGCAGCAGGTGGGAGTAGGAGCCCCACGCTTCCCCCACGGGCCGCGGGGATGGCAGCATGGAGCCCCTGTCTCCTCCCTGAGCCGTGGGGATGTCAGCACAGAGCCGCCTCCCTCCCCCTCCCCACGCTGCCGGAACTGAGATGGCCCCACCTGCCGCACAACAGAGTAACCAATTTGTAACAATCGCGAAATCCTGGGTTTTACTGGCAGGTGCTCGGCTCGGCACCCTGGTTGGCACTTCCGGGGTTGAAAATGTCAGAAAATTATTTACATATTAGCCACTCCTGAGTGTAAGCCGCATTTCCAATGTGGGAGCAAAATTTTAGTCAAAATGGTGTGGCTTGTATTCCTGAAATTACTGTACATCTAAACTGTATATTACCTCCTAGCCTTTAGGGCTGATTTTATGGTGTGGCTGTGCCCCAGATTCTTCCTCTGAAATGCTTGGGTGATGATTCAAAGAATCTGTTGCTTTCACTGCACTTGAGTCTAGAGCAGAATGTCTTGCTTGGTGTCTTGGTTTCACAGTGGATTGGAGTCCTGTACAATTTCTATATGGGCAGAGGTTCACAGTGATATTATTGCATCTAGATTCTTGATTTGGTTCTTCAATCCCTATGTCAACCCTCAGTGATGTTGATCATGTTGAGCTGGGAGTGTTTTTGAGAACAATTCTCCAGAGGTACTTTTCTTCCCACCCGCTTGCACAGGCTCAGTTTCAGCGATCCCAGGCAAACATTTCTGAAGGAACATGTAAAAACTATAAGAGGAGGAAGTGATGTTCCTACCAACTCTCTGTTCTCAGCCTGGGTCCAGCAGATATGAAAGGAAAACACTTGGAGGTTTGACCTCTCCAAACAAGTCTGGTCTTCTGTTCACTGAGCAGGAAATCTTTCTACTGGAGTACTATTTGTAGGCATGTGGTCTTCCCCGTAGGCATGAAGGTCACCTGCTTTGGGCACATTTTAAAGGACCAGCGTTTGTATTGCTAAGTTTCCTAAGAAGATATTAAGGCATTCTCCACAGAAAGTGCCATCTCTGTACTCCTGAATTCTTGGCAGGCATAAGGTTCTGCTGGTCTCCTAATGACCTGTGCTGTGTCTCATCTTTGAACAAGAGGTGACTACAGAACAAGAGGACACAGTCTTAAGCTGTGACAGGGGAAGCTTAGGCTGGACATTAGGAAAAATTCTTCACTGAAAGAGTGATTGGGCACTGGAATCATCTGCCCAGAGACGTGGTGGAGTCACTGTCCCTGGATGTGCTTATAAAAAGACTGGATGTGGCACTCAGTGCCATGGTTTAGTTGATTTGAGGAGGTTTTAGGTCATAGGTTGGACTAGATGATCTTAAAGGTCTTTCCCAACCTAGTTAATTCTGTGATTCTGTAAAAAGTACATATCTTTGCTGACTCTCAGCAGTCTTTTTCCAGACTGCTCTTTTACAGGACTGCTTCTTTCTCTCATGAAGACAGAGGATAAGTGGCTTGCCCAATTAATCTGATCATCAGACACTTTCTTCATACAAGCTGTGACAACAGTCACTTTTTGCAGTTAACCATAGAAAATCTATATGCTTTTTCCAGGTCTGAGTCTTTAACACTTGACTTACAATGTATAATGACTTCTTTCATTCTCATTAAAATTAAAGTAATTTGGGGTAGATTTGGTGAATTCCCTTGATACAAACCACATCCTCATGCCTGATTTTTTAAACATTCTTGCAAAATTAAAGGCAAAATCCAAGTTTATTATGACAACTACATCTCATTACAAAAAAAAAAAAAGAAAAAGCAACAAACAAGTTTGACTCCAGCTTTTACCATTATGCAAATTGCATTTATATAAAAGAATAAATTGAGTGAGTCACAGAGACTTGAAAATCAGACTTCACAGTGTAACCTGACAGCCTTTCTACAATGTTTTTAATCATGTTTAATTCTTGTCAGCTCAGTGATCTATGAAGGTCTTACCTTTATGAGAGGCTTGTAGGTGTGGGTTTTTGCTGTTGTTGCTAATTTGGAACCAGAAATAGTTGTGTGTAATTAAGGATCCCCAGGTAAGGCGAGATTTTGTGCTCATTGAAAGGGACTTAGCAGATATTCATGTGGTGTGACATAATTCTGTTCATTAGGATAAGAAGCTTATACTCTTTCACTGTAATCACCTCCCCAAGAAAGAAAGTTAGAGCTTGATACCAATTGAGAAAGGAGTACTTTACATGGCCCTGCTGTTGAGCACTGGGTGTATCTGGTTCTGCACTGTTCTCAAAAACTTTACATCACTAGTGCAAGTTGAACGCATTTATTTTTAAAAAGAACACTCCAAAGATTTTTGCATTTCAGACGAAAATTCCATACACATAATATTTTCTCATATGTAACTACACACATATTTACCTGTATCAAGCCAAACACAAGTAGAAGAAATGCTGGCTGTAAGTAATAATATAATGGAAGCATACTTATGTTTATGCATAGAAGAAATGCTGATATGATTTTTTTATAGATTGATTTTTGGAAAAACATTTCTTAAAGCATAAGAAGTACAGCTAACAGCCAAAAAGTCATATAGATGAGTAACTAAGAAACAAAACAAAACAAAAATAGCCAAGGTGTTTGAAAATCAGGATCTTGCTTACCGTTTTTAGGTGACTGTCATGTGATAAGAGATGACCAGAGTCTCCATCCCCTTTCTCCAGTGGAAGACAGGAGTAAAGAAGTATGCAGACATAGTAGGACCAAACATTCAGGCAGCTAGGCTGTGCCTGTGAATCCTCTTTTCTTGCCCCTCAAGGGAAAGGTGCCTTAGGCACCTTTCTACTCTGATTAAGCCTTGAGTCATTTCTGACTTCAGTGTAGTGCATGCTGAGCATGCTGATTGTCCTTTGCTCACTTCAGAGGGTACTGACTCCTTTAGATCTTTCTCTGTGGTGTCCACCTCTTTTGTATAGAGAGCCTAAGCAAATTCCACTGGAAGGGTGAATTGCCTGTAAGTTACAGATATATAACTCATGGTACTTTGATACATAACTTTTGGATAACTAAACTTTTGTGGAAACTGGCCTACTTTTCGTATTGACCTTGTTAGGAGTTTTTCCTGAAAGTTTGGAATTGTAACCCTGGAAATGCTGTCAAAATATAAAGTATTACTGCAATAAAAGGTGCATCATAATTTATATGCCAGCAGATCAGGGTTTAAATGGTTGATGGCTCCTATTCCTATGCGATTTTAATGGTAATACAGAAAAGAATTTCTGATCTGGGTGAGAATATCAGAGGGATCATAGACAAGACAAAACCATGGCTGACTTGTCTTGTGCAGGCAACAGTCTTGCTGTAAGTGGGAGATTAGGCAAGAGGACACCCAGAAATATATCCCAACTCAACATTTTTTTTATTCAATGTTTTTTACAGGGTTCCTATTGAATTTATTTTTTTCTGAAGCACTAATAAGGGTACAAAAAACTTCATTAATTTCTAGAAGAGTAAGTATCAAAGACTTATTATATTTTATCATATTATATTATATTACTAATTTTCCAGATCTGCGGGGAAGCAAAAAAAGGACAATTTCAAAGACAGAGTCTTGTTTAAGGAAGAGTAGGAAGAAATGCCTTGGTAGAGGCTTAACTGGAATAGAAGTAGTTTGGATTCTGTCTTAAATGGATTCTTGACCTTCAGGCCAACCAGTGGAGGAGCTGCTAAAAGCTGTGGAGGACAGATCATTCTTGTAGTAATAAATATGGTCATAGAGGAAAAGGTGTTAAGATAGAGGTTTTGTGAATTCAAACAACTACAGAGAGAGTAGGACTTTTGTAGACTCTGACAAGATCCCATCCCTTGAATTTCAATGAAATGGGGGTTATCTCCTTTCCTCTTCACAAATACTAGCTGTCTGAAATTCACTGGCCTATGAAAAACCTGTTACCTCTACCAGAGTATTATAGATACTAACTAGATTAAATCACTATGTAACATTATTCTTTGGAAGTACCAGTTGCTGAACTGAGCTCCTCCATTCTCACCATGTCCAAAAGAATGAAGGAAAAGCATGGTGGTTGATTACACCATGAGGCATCTGAAACTTTCCATTTGGGGTATTTTTGAATATAGTCAAAGCCTGAGACTGAGCTAGCTCTCAATCATGAACAATGACATGACTGAATTTGAACAGACCTGTGCTTGACTGGCAGTATGAACCTAACTTACAAAGTGGCTGTAAACTTTAAAATACCCCTTATTACTGTCTGTAATCAAATTGCACTATCTCATCCTTAATGAGGTTGTGGCAGGAGAATGAGATATGCTTGTGTAAATGTATCAGGAAAAAATCAGTACCAGTCTAAAGTAGGTCCATTAATAAATGAGAAGGAGAATTAAATTACTAATGACTTTGAAATGGCTGAGATAAAGAAGTTCCATGCCAAGCTGCCTTTAATAAGAGAAATAATATTACATCAATTAGGAGTGCTGGAATTCCCCCACTAAACTGTGAATTCAGTGTGAGAGAACAGCTAAGGGAATAAAGTTTTGAACATGACTCCTACTGCACAGTAAAATGAGGCACTCTCTACTGCACCTGCAGTACTAAAACCCCTCTTATCCTCTGCACTGGATAATACTGGGACTGTATTTTCAAAAACTACCTTAAACTGTCAATTCTATTGAAAGAAATAATTGCGCCTTGGCCTCTAGACTTTCTCATTCACAGCATTTTTTCTTTTCCTGTTGCCCTACCTGTTTTTACTGAAGTGTTTTTACTGCCTTATATCTAACTGCATTTTTGTATTTTTCCACTGGGACAAGCAACTTCTACAAAATAATGAGGTTTATTGGCTTGAGTGAAGGTAATTCATCAGCACTGCTTCCATTAAACAAATGAATTTGTCAGCTCAGGTATGTCTTCATGGCACAGCATTCATTATACTGTTTAGATTTACTCTAATTAGATGTTAAGCTGAAGATTTCTTACTGCTGCTGGAGCTGGTACTGACAGCCATTTTTGCTCTTATCAGGTTTTATTCTAGATGTTTCCTCCATATTATGCCTTTCATTCTCTTCTTTTCTGCTCAGGTCATTAAGTCCTACCTGACTGATTTTTCTAGTCACACTCTTTTGCCTTTCATACAACACTTTGAACTCTTTCTTCTTTTTGAGGAATGTGGTACATTAGGAAGGCTCATTTGGAAATGAAATGCCCATCTTTTTTATCATATTTTTCATGCTCATAAAAGTATGAGTTGCATTAATGTAATCTCGAAACAATCACTCTGAGAGGTGTGAAATGTCTCTTTATAAAGGGTTTCCTATTATAATATCAAGGTGATTAATGATTGGAAGGGTCAGTAAATTAGTAGGACCATTTTGGTGATAGGCTGTTTTATAATTCTCAATTTTTGATACTGACAGACTCAACTATTATTTGTATAGATACAAATACTTTCAAACTGCTTTTCTGGTCGAGATGCTAATTCTGTTTCTAATGTAAACAAAATAAGCTGAATGATGAAAACCAGAAATGTTAAGGCCAATAGAGATAATTATACTTTTCTACAGTAGAACCAGAAACGGAACAAACATTAACTTTAGTGCAGTATTTATCAGTATGTTGAACTCAAGATTTTCAACTTACAAGGTTCTTTCACACTATTTTAATTCTGCCACAGAGATGTCCCAATGAAAGCAGAGAGTTATAAATCAGAAGCAGAGAATGATCTTCCCGAGAAGATTTAAAAGGAAAATAACTCAAAGAAACAAAACAAAACAAACAAACAAAACCGCCAATGGGATCCTCATTTTTCTGCCTCCCAGATAATTTATTTTGTTTCTAAGAAATTTTCTGAGCCATATTCATTAGCCATTCCTCATCTTGTGTTCCTGTTCCATTTCATCTTCCCCAGAAGCTCTATTATGTCACACCAGGAAATGGTTGCTGGTTAGAAAGGGAAAATCGGAAGATGAGAGACTGCAAACATTGCCTTTCTCCTCAGAGATATGGGGAAAGAATGCCAGATGATGAGAGAGCCTTTCCTTGGAATTTCAGAGAGGGATAAAAGGACAAACATAATACCAAATACTGAGAATTATCTGGAAATATAATGGAAAAAGAAATGGCTTTCCCACTGCTTTAGAAACAAGGTGTGTGGCTCTCTGCATATGAATTTCAGTAGCTTCCTTGTGAATTCAAAGCTCTTGTGCACTGCATACTTTGTTGAATATAGACAACCTATAAAAATTGCTTGAATATCTCAAATCAAGACTAGCACCTGGATATGTCATTAATAAAACATTTTGTGTCTGATGCTAAATCTAATGAAATGTAACAAATGATAAAGAATGATTAGTAAAAGGTCAGACAAAAACTTAGAAAATGTTAAGCCCATTATTTTGGCTTCTTATTTGCATTCTGAGTTCTTTGAATTTACATTCTTCTTTATATTGCTTTACATTAAAGTAATGGCATAAGGTAGCCATAAGATTTTCTTATAAATCAAGAAAATAATATGTACTCTATCTTACTGCTGAAAATATTGATAGTACAATGATGCCAGGGAGAGAAGTTTTAGGAAAACAATGATCAGATTCTTACTGGGTCTGACAAAAATCTAAGAAATGTGGGTTAATAAAAATGAAGCTCCTGAATTTGATAGAAATGGTTTGATATTCTCCTTGAAGAAGTGAAGATTGGTAAAGTATTCTCAGGAAAAGTCCTTAAATACCAGAACTAGTGTCAGGACTGAGAATTGTATTCTGAAGCTTCAGTAAATTCATCTGGTCAGAAGAATCATGTTGTATCCTGTGCATCCCCTGGATCCTACTGTAGCGTGTTTGGATCAAACCTATTAATAATCATGTTTTGGACCTATGTAAATGTTCTCTTCACAGAAGCAAGAGTTAATCATATTAAAACACATTGAAAGTACCACTTGCACAGTCTTGAAAGAAGTAAATTTACCCTGTAACTCTGATTCTGAAGGAAGATTGCTATGCCGAGTAAAGAAAACTAAGACATTTCCTTGCAACGTGTACTGAAATATTTTGAAAAATGTTTCATTCCATGTACAGTAGTTTCACGAATACAAGCCGCACGGATTATAAGCCGCACTTCCGGTGCCTCGACAATGTTGCTGTCTTTGTCAATAGATAAGCCGCACCCCGAATATTAGCCGCACTTTCGTTCGTCGCGAGAATCCGTGCGCAGCTTTCACAAATTGGCCAATTAGTAACAGGATCGCGGCATAGAGGGCTTTACTGGCTCGGGGCGGGGCCAGGAAGGCTCGGCCCGCTCATGGTTGCTGACGGGGCCGGCCGGGTGGTGCTGCAGCCGCCGCCGGGCTCACTGGCCCCCCTCTCCCGTCAGCACCGCCTCGCCGCTACGTTTATGTAGTCGCCCTGCCGGCGGGCCAGCCACTGGCGCCGCTGGCAGGCATGCCGGCTGCCTCGCCGCTGCGTTGTTTACGTAGTCGCCCTGCCGGCGGACCATCCACTGCCGCCGCTGGCAGGCATACCGGCCGCCTCGCCGCTGCGTTGTTTACGTAGTCGCCCTGCCGGCGGACCATCCACTGCCGCCGCTGGCAGGCATACCGGCCGCCTCGCCGCTGCGCTGTTTACGTAGTCGCCCTGCCGGCGGACCAGCCACTGCCGCCGCTGGCAGGCATGCCGGCCGCCTCGCCGCTGCGTTGTTTACGTAGTCGCCCTGCCGGCGGACCAGCCACTGCCGCCGCTGGCAGGCATACCGGCCGCCTTGCCGCTGCGCTGTTTACGTAGTCGCCCTGCCGGCGGACCAGCCACTGCCGCCGCTGGCAGGCATGCCGGCCGCCTCGCCGCTGCGCTGTTTACGTAGTCGCCCTGCCGGCGGACCAGCCACTGCCGCCGCTGGCAGGCATGCCGGCCGCGTCGCCGCTGCGTTGTTTACGTAGTCGCCCTGCCGGCGGACCAGCCACTGCCGCCGCTGGCAGGCATGCCGGCCGCCTCGCCGCTGCGCTGTTTACGTAGTCGCCCTGCCGGTGGGCCAGCCACTGCCGCCGCCGCCGGGCTCGCTGGCCCCCCTCTCCCGTCAGCACCGCCCCGCTGCCGCGTTCCCTAGCCCTGCCGGCGGGCTGCCACCGCCCGGCTCGCCGGCCGCGCCGCGTTCCCTAGCCCTGCCGGCGGGCTGCCGCCGCCGCCGCCCGGCTCGCCGGCCGCGCCGCGTTCCCCAGCCCTGCCGGCGGGCTGCCGCCGCCCGGCTCGCCGGCCGCGCCGCGCCGCGTTCCCTAGCCCTGCCGGCGGGCTGCCGCCGCCGGGCTCGCCGACCGCCCCCTCCCGTCTGCACCGCCGCCGCGTTTCCTCGCCCTGGCCGGCACTGCAGGCCCCCGCACCGCCGGGCTCCCCCATGCTGCTGGCCCCGATTCTGCTGGGCTTCCCCCGCTGCCAGGCAGCCCCACCCGCCGGCCTTCCTGCTTCTGCCATGCTCCCCTGCACTGCTAGCCCCAGTTCTCCCAGGCTCCCCCGCCCTACTGACCCGGCTCTGCCGCCCCCCTGCCCCGCCCTGCTGGCTCAGGCTCTGCTGCCCGCCCCCCACACTGCTGGCCCCGCCTCTGCCAGGCTTTCCCACCTCTGCCGGGGCCAGCCGGGCTCCAGCTTGGCTTGGGGCTGCCGCGGGCTCTCACTTCCGTGTTGGCAGCTTTTAGAATTTTGTTAATGTATTAGCCGCCCCGGAATATTGGCCGCACTTCCGGGTTTCCACCAAAATTTTGGTCAAATTGGTGCGGCTTGTATTCGTGAAATTACTGTATATTGTTGAAAATGCATGGCTTTTATTTCTTTAGCAGCTTTGATAGCAAGAACAGTTGAAGAAATGTTTTGTCACAGTTTTCAGAATGTCAGAGAAAATATTAATTTTAGTTTTTTATGTTTATCTGGTCTACAAAGGCAAGAGAGTGGTAGGAATACACTCATAGAAATCAAGTATACGCATCCACCTTCATGCTAATAAAGTTTGTTACTAAAACAATACTGTTTTTTCTGTAAAATTAACTAATGCCTATTAAAGATCTTTAGTATTATTTCAAACACACAAAGTTTTGCACTGAATTCTTACCCTCACTGGTGTCTCTTTGGAGATTTAATGCAGTGTAGATATACTAATGCTGTTAATGAGTTTTTTTGAAATGTGAAAAGAACCTCATACAAAGTAATTTATTTATGTTGGTATCTATAAAGCCAAGGGCAAAAAAAATCCTTGTGGCAGTTAATTACTTTTTAAAAACATTTTTTGTTCGTGTATTATACAACTACTGGAATCTAAAATCTATGGGTTTAAAAAAAAATTACAGTAATTTCACGAATACAAGCTGCAGCAATTTGACAAAAATTTTGGTGGAAACCCGGAAGTGCGGCTAATAGTCGGGGGTGGCTAATCTGTGAATAATTTTCTGACATTTACAACCCCCAGACGTGCCAGCCAGGGCGCCGAGCCAAGCACCTACCAGTAAAAGCCGGCATTCCGCGATTGTTACAGTGTTACCGTGTTGCCCTGGCTCCCTGCAGGCAGCACGGGGGGCGGGGAGAGAGGCGGGAGAGCTCTCTTCTTCCCTCCTCTGCCGCTGCCCATGGGAGGACGGGTGGGGGGGCGTGCCGCCATTGGCGCGGCTCAGGCAGGATGGTGGAGGGGCGTGCCGCCATTGGCGCGGTTCGGGGAGGACGGGGGTGGGGGGGGCGCCGCCATTGCCGCGGCTCCGGGAGCCGAAGGGAGTTCCGTGCAGCCATTGCTGCGGCTTGGGGAGGAGGCGGGGTGCTTTGTCCGTGCCCGCCGCCGGCGCCACGGGTGCGGGAAAGCTCCATCCCCGCCCGCTGCCGCTGCCATAAGAGTGGGGGAAGCTCTGTCCCTGCCTGCCACCGCGGGGCAGCGCTGACCCAGGGTGACCAAGCCCAGTGGCAGCGGTGGCTGGCCCTGAGCGGCAGCACCGGGTTGGGTCACCTGGCCCCGTCAGCAGCCCCTATCGGGCAGAGCCTGCACAGCCTTAGCTCAGCCAGTAAACCCCGCCCTCCCGTGATTCTGTTACTAATTGCATGCGGGTCCTCGCTGCAAAAGACAGAGCGGCTTATATTCGGGTGCGGCTTATTTATGGACAAAAACCGAAATATTTGCCAACACCCAGAAATGCGGCTTATACTCAGTGCGGCTTGTATTCATGAATTTACTGTATCTTTTTCTCAGATAGAAAATTCCAGCTTTGTAATGTGACTTTTTTCCTGCCCACTGTATGATAAAATGTAAAAAAACCTTTGAATCACCCTGATGTAAATTGTACAAACAATTTTTGAAATTACAAAAACTTAAATAAAGATTCATTTAACTATCTAGCATATTTATTTCACAATACTGCATTCATGATACCAGCATATTGCAATACCACAATCCCAAGCTGAATTAAGTCAGTTTGTTATTTTGCACACATATTTTAAAAGTCAGTCTTTTAAGCACCATTTCACTTGAATTACTGTTCATTCACGTTATGTGCCATTGCAAGGCTGATTTTTGAAGTTCATCCAATAGTGATTTAGGAACGAATTTAGAAAGACTTCAATTGATTGCAATCACAAAGTGCAGCTGTGTATGGGGGGGGGAAAAAAAAGGTCTCTTAGAAAAGAAAGTCATTTAAGATTTAATTGAGATCTGGAGCAATTTTAATTATATTAAGATTTCTCTACCTGCTTGTGTAATGGAAGACAAGATAAACAACTGCTTATAATTCAAATTAATTAATATTGTGATTCAAATTATTCAATTTTATACTTTCTACATTCAAAAATGTTCAATACTAAGTATTATACAGAGTGGGATAGAGTTTGCAGCTTGAGACACCTAGCTACAGCTGTCCACATGCAAATATCTGTATGTTTATCTGGGTCAAACAGGCCAGTCCCATGGCTACTGCTGGATATTGCAGGTAGCACAAGGTCACTCTCTTCTTGGCAACTGAAGCTCAACCACATCCACTTCAATGGGTGTATCCTAGGCAATGACTCAACTGTCCAGTCACCAGGCATCTGTTTTAGGGTGAGCGTAATAGCTCTTTGGGGCTCTATTCACTTGGCTAAACATAGGGATCTGGTGTCATCTGGGATATCACAGAGATTCTGAAGCACCATCTTACAGCTGCAGACATACCTTGGGGCATACAAAAGACATTGTGGACAGTGGGGATACCTCAGGATGTCTTAAATAGCACTAGATGGCTCTATGTGGGGAGTTCCATGTAGGCTCCATCAACTGTACTGACAAGAGGCTTGATTTAATTGCCTAAACCTAGAAGATTTAGAGGTGGGACTTATTTGCCTAAACATAGGTGACCTATGTCACAAGATGCCCTAAGATGCATGTCCAGGTTCCTCAGTACTCCTCAACCAGATATGGCTTCAGTTGTCACCAGGGTGATTCAAGTCACACAAAGGCTTATCAAGTGACACTCGATGCTACTTTGAAATAATTTAATTGAGACTTTAATGCCATTTAAATGACAGCCTAGCATTTGTATTAAACTGGTGAACGTGATGAGAGAAACAGAGGACACTCTTACCCTTAGGGAATAGCAGCCGGAGGCCAGTCAGGATGTTTTTTCACTGGTGCTGGAGATGCTGCTTTAGATCCTTGATAAAAATTCCAGATATCCACTGCTTGTAATTTAAGTCTCAGGTAAAAACCTATACATAGATGCCTAAACATAGGTGTCTGTGTTCTGAATTCTATCAAAAAGGAAATCTAAAAATACCTATTATAAAAATGGCTATCAGAACCAAGAGAGAAGTAATTATTTTTAAAATTAACTAATAAAATACTATGCTAACCTCTTTTAAAATTATCTCCATCCCATATACAGTGTCTCTATAGATTTATGTTTAACTCTTTCCTACTAATTGTAACTTCTTTGTCTGCAAAATAAAGCCAAGATCTTCCTTCTATAGAAATGTATTTGTCCATATCTGAAAACAAACTCCAAATTAATATGTATTAAGTTTCTCTGGCCCCTTCCAGCCTAGATATTATCCTATAGGTACAATTAGTCTAGTTCAATGTAGGGATATCATGGTCTCCTTGTGATGCTCTGTGCAAGGAGCAAAGGAAGAGTAAAATTATATACAATGTTTCTTAGAGCATGTCCACAAATATAATAATTTTGGTAATTCCTCAACTATCTTCTGCTTACATTTGGTCAGACCTTGTGGTTTTGTCCTCTTTGAATTTACATCCACAGGCAGTAGTAGACATACCTCTATACTGCTAAACATTTGCGAGGCCAGGCTTTGACACAGGACTCTGATTTGGTCTGTCTGCCTAGGTGTTGGCCCACTCCACAGATCAGCTTGGTCTGCTTCCACTAGCCATCTCCGGATGAAATTAGCCTTAAAGGAAACTAGCCTTAAGCAGTGTAGATGTATCCAGTTAGTGTTGGACTTCATGTCTCTCTTTCATTTAGTGTGCTGCATATAACCATAGTGACTCTAACTCTTTTTTAAATACTCTGTTTTCCCCAGGACACTCTTTCTAAGCTACGATTCATAACAACAATCTCTTTTTCCACAATGCAGCTGTCCAAGTAACATGTTTTTATGAGGTTGAGAGTGGTACATCAGCTACAGTCTTCCTCATCATGAAGCACAATATGGTTCTGAACAAGAGCTCTCACAAGGACTGGAAAGTCACAGCCCAGTGATATGAAGACTGCTTTCTGTTTGAGTAACTCTCTTTAAGAAACTCTTGTAATTGCTATTTTGTCTAAGTCACTGAATAGCAACCACAAAATTCTGTGTCATTTTGTCACTTGAAATGGCCACCCTGACACTTGATCAAAGAAGGATTGCATCTTTCTCTCCTGAATTATTTGATGCAGAGCCTGCGTTCTATAGAATTTAAAAAAATATATACATTTTATACATTTAGAAGTACTGCAGGTCCAGATTTAATTTAGTTTTGTTTGGAATCCAATATAATTAACCCTGGAATCAATCTATTTTAGAGAAAATGTTTTCAGCTGCAGCTGCCAGCAGATATTTCAGTTTCAGACACAATAGTCATAGTTAATTATCAAGTCAACAAAAATTCTCTTTAGTCTGTGGAGAAAAAAGCCACACAGGTTTTCATTTTCAAGTTTTAAATCAGCAGATGCTGGAACTTAATCAGTCTTTTTCTAATGAGAAATTAAGCACTGTCCCTAGAAAACAGATTTCGCTCCTGTCTTCTAGGGTGAAAATTTAAATTTACATTTGCCTTAAAAAAACCCCCAAATTGCATTTTTAATAGGTACGAGGAAAGTGATAGGAGGTTAAGCTGGGAAAGGTCATGCATTACAAAATATCTCACTCGGCATGGAAGCACCTTGAGGGATTTCACCTGGACAAGCAGACACAAAAGAACACTAATCTATTTAATCACAAATGTTTTACAGTTAAAATACAAGGAAAACATTAAAATAACAGCACTTGATGTCTAACACAAGAATTGAAACTCTTAGCAGAAGTAGAATAAAACTAAAAATACAATAGGTGCATTAAAAGAAGCTTTTGCTTTCTGATATAATGGGCACATGATCTGCTTGATATAATTGTCTTTAAATCCCTAACTTGAGAAGAAAAAGGATACAGTAATACTTCAGAAGTATTATACAGATAGTAAACATCTGGAAAAGAAGATCCAGAACATGAAAGCAGAACAGTTCTGAACTCCATACTCTAGCTTTCTTTTCTTCTTGGGGAAATAAAAAAAGAGTATTTTGTTTCCTGTCCCTTGAACTGCTTAAGGTGAACTGCAGGCAAATATATCTGCAGTGTGTTGGGATCTCCTTAGAAGAAATCATTCTTCTGGGTAGGACCTGACATTCATCTGGCCCATGAATTCAGGTTTCTGTACATGAAAAACAGGGTTTGTAGGAAAAGTGGACATATGGGTGGGAAACTGGCCTTATAAAGTGTTGGGTTGTGGAGCAGGTAAGCACATCCTCAATAATTTTTAATTTGGTCAGTTCCTGCCCAATGGAGGAATGTGTCAAGCAAGCAATGACTGCTGACACTCACCTAGAAGGAGTGAAAGTGCAGAGGGTGAGTAGTTCCTGCCACCTCAGTGATTATCTACAGCTCCTGGCAGTCTAATGAAGCTGAAGCTGTTCAAAGACCTGTGCTGTTCTTGCCCACTGTGGTTAAACCCTTACTACATTGAATGCATTTTGAATGTGATAACCTTTTTCTCCAGTTACATCTTTATGTCTGCTTCACTGCAAGGGTGCTGCCATTGGTTTGTCCTTTCTTGAAAGCAGAAGGGCAGGGGACTTTTAAACTTCTCCTCAAAGGATCCACACCCATCCCTTACAAATGCATTCACTTCCACTATTTTCAGCCCCTCTGTCCTATCCAGTAGAACTCACACTAACAAACCTGATGGGTGTAATTTCTACCCTCTTATCCCAACATGCAAACTAGTGTTACATTAAGCATTTTGTGCCTTTCTCCTTTCACAAGTGTAAAAATCCTCATTTCCTCCTGTTCTAATCAGAGGAGAGAGGTATTAAGAAACCTTTTTCACAGTGTGGACTCCTGGAGCTCTCTGTTTCTTGTGACATGGCCAACCACGGATTCATTTAAGTGCAGCTTCACAACTGCAGGGCTAGGTCTAACAATGCTTAGCAATAACAATTTTGTCAATGTGTTTCACAGTATCATGGAAAGAGACTGAAATTCTTTATTAATCATTAAGATAGTAACTGAAATTAATAAGCATTAGCCTATGTTTAATTCATGGAAAATAAGACGCCAGGTGCTAGGGACTACCTTTTTGTATGGTAATCTTGAAAGGGCTGGGGAAAAGTAGACCTAAAGAATTATGTGATTAGTAGATCGGTTAAAAACAAAGAAACTTGAAAAAAATTGTGATCCTTTCTACCTCTTAAATATTTTTATTCTGGGTCTAACAAAATCACGTGCTTTTAGAAAGGAGCACAGAAGATGCAGGTGACCACAGAAGACATATTTATGTCCAAAAATTGGAGAAAAACAATGAAGAGTTAGCTAAGGTGAAACATTATAATTCTTTTTTAATACTAGAACAGTGTGTTTCACTAGGTGTTTTTGAAATCAAGATAGAGTTGAGCAGAGACTACTTTCACTTTACATGTCACAAACTATGTCCTTATGATTTCACTAATTTGCATGTATTGCTGCTAATTATAATTACTCCAGTTAAAATATTGCTTTGGTTGTTTTATGAAATTTTTTTGATTAATAAATCTCTAAAGCAGTCTGCAGATAGCAGTAGTCTGCAATTTGAATTTAGTACTAGATTGGTTGAATAAAATGAAATAATCCGTTTGGCTTAAAGAAAAAAAATGCAAGTATATGCTAGCTATTTTTAAAGCAATTTTAAATATATATACCTGCTGTGCATATGCTGATCTATAAATTGAAGGGATTAGATCTTGTCTTTTTTTTTTTTTTTTCAGATACAGCAACTGTTGACAAAATAGATAACAATAGCTAAAAGTTTAAAATGAGTTAGGGTTTACTCTGTCAATGATGTGTAGATTATAGACTCCCCAAGTGCATATTCATAAGATAAAACTAATTACTCCTATGGAATCACATTGGGGTATCATGGCAAAGAATTGCAGATTAAAGATCACTTGGAATAATTAGGATTGCAGTGGAGTAAACATAATGGGTTTCCTATTGCCAAAGTATTCTCAATTACAGTTTTTATTTCCTGTTTATCCAAAAAACAGCAGAATAGATTGAGGGTGAGAGTAAAGGCTCTCTCAGCTTGAGTGAAGGTGTTGAAGGGACACGTAAAGATTTGAGTTACATCAAAATCCCATTCAATGTGGTTACTACAGGTATAAAAAGAGAATGGAGAGAATGAGAAAGTGTTTCAGGTGTGTTGGCATTCTTCTGTCTTAACAAACAGTAAGTGATACAGACCAGGGAGAAAAAACGACTTTCAGTGGCTATTTAGTTAGCATGAGGAGAAAGAATCTTCTCTTCCTATGAAAGGTTTTGGTTCTCATTTTTACAACACAAACTTGCCAGGCACTGCCACAGCCTAAAAGCAGAGCAGAAACAGATGCCAAGAGTAACAGAAACCTGAGAAAGAGCCATGGGTAGGCATAGCCCTCATCGTACACAGGAAGAGTGGACATACATACAGTCAAGAGGGTGGATCACACTCACAGTGTGAAGAAGGCAAAGCAATTTACATGTACTAAAAGAATAAACAATATTGTACAAAACCAAATGGGATGATCATGGGTCGTGTACTTTAAATATAGAGTAGCTTGTTTAAACTATGCAAAAATGCAGAAGTTTTTTTTTGTAAATTACTTATTTTATGTGAAAGTTACACTGACATATTTAAAAGCCTAAGGGTTCTTCATTTACAGTCAGATGTACATCCTACACTTATTCATAACAACCACAACATTATTGCTTGCTAGTTTAGTCACAAGCGTAGCAAAGAATGAACATGACTGCTATTATTTTGCTATAATGATGCAGTGAAAAACTCCCTATTATTCATATCTCAGATCTTCTCTGTCTGGTTACCATTTCTCCGGTGGACCCATATACCAAACAGTTACATCTCTCATATAAAAGCAGAAAACAAAAGCCATACAGTATTAAAAGTTAAGGTATTGCATTTTAAAGGGACAACTCAGGACTTGATTAGACAGCAGTGTTTTATCTTAAAATATGTTACACTGAAATATTTAATTTGTGCATTACTGCAGGAAGATATTTAAATCACATTGAAGTTAGAGTTGCTTACACTTATCTGTGTTTTCATGATGCAAAACTCCACATTCAGTGCAATGTGATGGAGCATGTCCAATGGAAAATCTATTTTGATAGTCATGGAAGTAGAAAAAAGAGTATGTATAAAAGAGTATTTTCTAAACTAGTAGAAGTTCCTTGAGCACTGATTGCTCAGTGCTGAGTACAGTAAATATCACTAGTTATTGCAATAAAAGAGCAATATGTGAAGTGCATTGGCAACAAAAGTATTACCGCTTATAACACTTGGTGCTATAGACATAACAGAGCGATAGACTTTCTAGGGACTTCTTATAAAAACTGAAGTCTTCTTGAGATTTCTAAATTTTTTAAAAGTAATTTGATATTGTATAAGGAGAGGAAAAAAAAAAAAAAGAAAATATCCAAAGCCATGATTTATTTTTGCTTGAGGCTAATTAAGGAAAATGAGAGTATAAGTTTTGTAATTTGTGAATATTGGCATGCATGGTCAATCAAGGGGGAAGAAAGCAGAGAGCTCATAAAACACAGGCCATCTGTCTTCTTTACAGAGATAATTAAGTATAGTACAACCTGTGGCAAAATGACAAAAGTATAGATATTCAGTATTTAAAAGTTAGTAGTCGGTTAATAATTATTTTTCATACAGCATTCAGATCATATTTCTTTTCTTTTGAAATCTATTTTCAAGGAAATACTATTGGATGGAAGATAAAATTCAAGGCATGTTTTTTAATCATGCCTATGATTGAACTCCAATGAAAATGTTCAGTTATTTTAAAAAAACCCCATTAAATAACGTTTTGTGCTTTAACAAAATAATTTTAAAATTCTTTTTTTTATAGTTAATAGCATGAAGTCTTCCTAAAATTGGCTGAAGTTGAAACACCCTTTCAGAATGGAGAGAAAGTAATAAAGTTAATATATGCATTTATTTGCTTGACTATGTTAGAGGAGTGCCTAATCACCCTAAAAGACACTAAAACTTGCCTTACACATATTATTTGAAATATTGCTAAATTGATGGGAAATGACCCTGTGAGGTCATGCTGTTCCTGGGGTTTTGGGTGCTTCAGCCCAGTGCCCTCCACAACTGAAATTTGTTTCATTGTATTTTCCCCTTTAAGATGTTTGAAGGGCAAGTGAAGGCATTTCTGTGTAGTGAAAGCTCAGGTGCCCTACAAAACTCTTAATTGTAGGAAACATCAAGAGCTCCTGTGAAGCCTATGAAGACCCTATGAAGATGCAATCACTACTCTGTGGAAGTTCTGCAAAGTTCTACTGTGAATGACTTGGATGCTGGTTTTACTGAGATTACTCCTGCCAGTGAACTTTTAACCCTCTATTGTCTTTTAGAAGTTACTATCATCACACATTAAAAATATACATAGACCAGTTGAAGGTGAATATATGAAAGATGCACAGAAATGCAACTAAAGCAGAATTTTGATAGCAGAGAAACTGATGCACTAAATGTGCTTAAGTCTTTGACATACAAATAATCACAATAATCTATAAAGTGTAAAGGAAATGCAATTAAATCTGAAGTGGAAAAGTTGGATATGTGCTCAGTCAGTATTTACAGCCCGTTACTTTTTCTCAGTGTGACAGTAGCCTCCCTCAAAAACATTGGATTTGCTACTTAAACTTTAAAATCACAAAGAGAAAGCATTACAAGGCGGCTTGGGTGATTGACCTTCATTAGTCATTGATGAAATTTTTTCTGCTACTCATTGCTTTTCTGGGCATTGCCTAGTGCTTTGCATTTTTCTGCTCAGCTCTGTTGGCTTTGTCATCTTATTTTCTTATCCATTGCATCCCCATTCATCTCTTTTGAACACTTCCCGAATACTATGCAAATCTTAGATTGCATTAGATAAAATAATAGATCATAAACATATTGATGCCACAACTTTTTAAAATCTTGTCTTCTCTGCATCATCTAATAGAATAGAGGCAAACCTTTGGGGTTTGTAATCAGTCTTATTTAAAAAGGATATTTTGTTGTGATTGCAAATAAATGACTCCTTGCTTCCAGAGGAAATAAAACCTCACAGCCTCACTAAATACTTCATTTGAAAATGCTGAGAAAACTTAAACTCAGCTGTCTCTAGATTTTAGGAGGAAAGTGTAGTTTATGCAATCAGAACAGATAGGTATTTTACTGGCTGTATCTTGAAAATCACACAGACAATCAGCCCTTCCTCTGGGCATGTGGATACACACAGAATTAACTTTGCTACTGCTTTTCAGACTGATGCCAGCTATTGCAGCTCTGTGCAGATGCCAAAAGCTGTCAACATACAGAATGACAGCAAATTTACTCTCCTTTCTGCAGCCCTATAAATCACTACCTTAGCACATACATGGCAATGGTATGCATTTATTGTGTTTTTTTCTTGTACTGCTGTATGCCTGAGTCATTTGCTACTTCAGTAAATTAAAAGACTATTATTATTAATAGATTATTGACTATTTAGAAAATACATGTGACTATTTGACATCTTAACCAAGAACAGGCTTTTCTGAGGAGTTCAGTGATTCTTCTACAAAATTGCCATGGCTCTGGGTGTAACACCACTGAGCTGATTCAGATGGAGATGTAAAATCATACATTCTGACAACTGTAGAATATTTTTTCTGCAATGAAAGGTCTTTGAATTGTTAGTATTTGACCTGTGGGACTTAATATATCACTATGTAGTTTTGAGATGGAAATCAGGCTGGTAAGCTTTTGTGGGTTCTGTCACTACTATACTCATGTAATGTTTCATTTATAAGGTACTGCTCATCTATTTTAGATATCTTCCATTTGGGAAGTAGCTGGACAGTGAGACACTGCTATTCTTTTCCAAAAGTCTTTACAGAGTGCTGATAAATTTGCAGTCCTCTCAAGTATATCTTACTGAAGCTTTGTAAAAGAAGATTGTTGCATGGGGAGGAGATTACTAGCTCCTATGGAGCATATTAACTAAATCACACATCATGCTAAAGAGTTAGCACACTCAGGTCAAATCATCTCTGTCTTTTGAAATAAGATTTATCATCACTGGGTTATTAAAGTTTTGTCTATTATCCTGAATGGTCTTTTATTGACTCAGACAATCCTTTGTACCTTCCCAGCACGAAGTTATGATAAAAGGTGGAGTCTTACAGATGTCTAAAATGTCCTTGAAATGGAAAGGGAAAAGGACCTAGGTTGTATTTCAAAAATGAATACATATCACTTCTCACAGAAAAATGAATTAACTTTACATTCATTAGATGATATGTGAAATAATCTTCAATTGAATGAACAAGAGATTTCTAGTTCCTACAAAGACACAAATTTAATCTTACGTGGCTTTTTTACTTCCTTTTTTCAACGCATCAATATTGTGGGTTTTTTAAAGGCAGTGAGTGGAAATAGAATAGAAAAGCAGCCATAAGAGAGCTCTCAAACAGCATGGTAACTAACTTAGTTTAACAATTGTTTTATCACTCTCAGAAGCAATGAAAAGTTTATTTGGCCAGATAATGTAACATAAACCCATAGATGCAACACTTCCTTTTATGCCAATTTATGCCTTTAGGACATGACCTTATTAAACTTCCCCATGCACACATGGGGAAGAATGATGACAGCGCTTGTGGTTTTACTTGCTTTTTGAGTAAAAAAAATATTATCTAAATTCCTTTTCTGCTTTTACATGTATTATAATGATTATTTGAATTACAGAAGGAATGGACTCAGCCGCGAGTAAGATCTATTTTTAGATCCCACATAAGTACATAAGTGACTTTTACCTCCAAAAAATCTGAGTGGGAAGAAGACTGATGTATGCTACAGCCAGATAGTGGGGCAAGAAAAAAATAACCATATAAGAAAATGAAGCATTGTCTATAAACAAATAAAAACCAGAGACTGAAGGCACATTTTCACTAAAGTATGAAATGACTGCCTCACAGAAAAAGGCAAAAATATTTCTTGGGAGGCACAAAAAACTACAGAGTGTTCAAGATGTGTTGTTTTTGGCTGATTTTCTTCATGGTACCTGGTATGGGGCTGTGCTTTGGATTTATGCTGAAAATAGTGTTGACAGTACAGGGATGTTTTTCCTATTGCTGAGCAGTTCTTACGGAGTCAAGGCCATTTCTGTGTCTTGCTCCATTGCAAAGGAGCTGGAGGGGATGCAGCTGGGACAGCTGTCCCCAGATGACCATGATGCTCCAGTGGAATCATGCTCAGCATATAAAGCTGTGGGAAGAAAATGGAAATAGGGGAACATTAAGAGTGATGACACTTGTCTTTCCAAATCACCATTCTACATGATTGAGCCCTGTCTTCCTGGAGATGGCCAAGCACCCTCCTACCCATGGGAATTAGGGAATGAATTCTTTGTTTTGCTCTGCTTGTGTGCACAGATTTTGCTTTAAAAGTTATCTCAGCATATGCATTTTCCACTTTTAACCCTTCCCATTCTCTAACCCATCCCCAAGATGGGTGAGCAAGTTCTGTGTGGTTTACTTGTCAGCTAGGATTAAATCACAACAAAAGAGTAGAACTGAAGCCAAAGTATGTTTGTTACTCAAAAATGAAACTGTAGCTTCTGTTTTTGTCTAGGAGAGAAATAGAAGGAAGAAATATGGCCCAAATTCAATGAGTGCCCTTCAGGATATTTTTATGCTGAAACTGAAATATGGCTGAGAATGGAGCCCATGCCTCCTCATAAAAAGATACTATGGAAACTTTTTCTGCTTCTGTAGTTCCCAGGGCTTCTTTCCCAAAGTGCTCCCTGTGCACTCTGTTAGTGGGAGAAGTAGAGGCCTCCCAAGCCCTGGGATCTCATTCATTATCCCCTGTTACGAGACCACAATGAATAGTGAATATTAATGATACTTACATCACGTCTCTGAGCTTACTAGCAGCACTTTATAAGGTGTTTCCTGTTTCTTCATTCTGTAGCATGTTACAGAATCATTCTTGCTTTAGAAAAAGGAATGAGTCTCTAGTGAAACAGGAACCATTCCCATCAGAAAGTATCAATCCCATGTTTCTTGTATTACTCCCTTCTCTGTTGGTAGCCATAATCTTCCCTTGATTTTCTTCTCCAAAGTATATGCCCAAGACTTTGTGCAGAAACAATGACTGAAAATAAACCTCTCACTTTAATAATATGCTTTTACTCAGTTAGTGCAACAGTTTGAGGACATTGTCTGTGCAGTGTGTGGATTTCATTTTTGAGACTAAGTGTTTTGCTACTGCCTGACAAATTGCAAACTTTATTTTTACTGCAATCATTGCTTTACTGCAGTACTTTAGCCTGAACGTTAACTAAAATTCATAAAGGGTTCTGATCCAGGGCTAACAGAAGTATTACTGGCTTAAAGTGTATCACTTAAACGTAATTGCTCTGACAATAAGTTAAATCCCATGGAGGAGAATTGTTTTGTCACCTTGGCAATAAAGTCATTTGGAAAGGATCAGAGAACAGCTTGTAGGGCTGATCAGGGATTCACCAGGCAGAGTAGTTAGAAAGTTATAAAGCAAGTAAGTTGTTTGATCTCCTTTAGTCTTCTTCAGCAGCTAAGGATGAAGGAAAGCTATTTGTCTCAGGAACAAAATAAAGCAGAGAAGGGCAGAGAATAAGTAGGTTCTAAAGGGATTCCAGAGAAGGGCTGAGCCAGAACAAAATATCTAATGTTTTGAAAGAATGCAAAAAACTGTGTATTTTTCTTTAATTCCTTTATAATTAATTTTACTTTATTCTCTATCTAAAAGCAATAGTATGCTTAAATATTTTTGTCTGTATTTTCCTCTTCCATTGACAACAAGTTTGGAGAAGTATTTTTGGAAACTCCTGTAGCTATCCTTTTTTCTTTAGCCTACTAAGAAGAAAAGTCATGACTTTTTGGTTTTGGATTCATGACTGGAAAAGCACCTCTTCTCTCTCATTAACTTCAAAAGCAACAGGACCAGATTTTCACCTTAAAGGTGAGGAAGGACTGACAAGTTCTTCTGAAATGCCTGCACTCATCCTTTCTCTTGAAAGGTCTGGATTATTTACAGGCAGCTACAAAGCCAACCCAAGCCAAAACACATCAATGGAAATACACCCATTTGTTTAATGAATTTAAAGAGGAGTTTTCATTGCAGCTTTTCTTGACTGTGATGCCTCTCATCAATTAAATGATGAGGACAATTTTGTGATTGTCAACAATGTGCCTTCTCTTCAAAAGTAATGCAATCTGATGGAAAGCAAGCCAGCAGGGTGAAGCTTAGTGTGTATTCCCTTCTTCCTTGACAGCTGCTCATTTTATATATATATATTAAAAAAAAATAAATCTATCTATATACATATAATTTATAAATACATGAATATATATATGAATATACGTATACATATACATATATAAATATATGTATATATGTGTGTGTGTATATGTATATATATATACACACACCATATATATATAGACCTTCATATATAATGTATATATTATTTGGCAAGGTACTTCCACCTCAGGCATTCTGGAGAATTGACTGCCAAAGCCAAAGTACTATTAAAGGTACTCACTTCTGGGTCAAATATTAGCAAAAATATTTTTAATGTATGGTGGAACACCAGAACAAAAAACTACATTTGGCCTTTGGAAACAATCTTTAAAATAAAGAAAATTCAACTTCTAAGTGTGCCCCAGACATGACAGATGAAAAGGCTAAGGAGAAAGGGACAAAATGTAAACATTATTTATAATTTTCTTTCTATGCTCCAAACAAAGAATTTTTTTTTTCAACTTGGTTTACACTTGCATTTTGCTGATTTTGTATTTTTCTCTCCAGAAAATATAAATAACTATAACAAGTATAGATTTTGTTGCTGTGGAGGCATTTTAATTTTCTCTAAAAAAGAATATCTGTAATTTTTCTTTCTCTTTCTAACATCATGGGTTTATTCATCTGCTGTTCATAAGAATTAGATGACAATACAAAAGAATCAAGTGTTTACAAACCTTGAGTGATTTCAAAAGCCTCTTCTCCTTTCCTTCTGCTGTCTTTCACAAGGTTTTTATGCAAATCCAAACCAATTTCCCGTTGTAGAAACATGACTCTGCAATATGATATATTAATAACTAACCCTGAGTCAACAGCAACTGATTTTTCTGGAGTCTCTACCATCAAGAGATAGTAGAATTACATGGGTCACAGACAAAGCACTGTGATATACTCAATTTATATTGTTATTTCGATGATCTTCACATTTTATTGACTTTTGCCCTTTATTTTTCCCCATGTTTTTGTTCTGTACAAAGCTATGGTTTTGTTTCATGTTTGACCTTTTTTTTTTCCCTCAATAATTATTTTTTTTATAGTTAGAAATACTTTAGAACACCGTGGATACACCTTTTTCCTTTTCATAAATAGATACATAAAACCACAAATACAAATGACACTCAAACCTTAAAATCCTATTTGGTAGTCTCAATGTTGTCCTTTCATCCCAATTACAGAGTGATTCGTTCCTCTTAATAGGCAGATAGGATTTTTCAAAAACAAATTAGGTAACATATTGCTTGTACTGATATGTTTAACTGCAGTTATTTTCTTTCCTTCATAGCAACTACAGAAGTGAATTTTAACTCATGCCAGAAGTCCAGACTTGATATACAAATGCTGTAATGCCCTGAGCAATATCTTGAAGAACCATGGCACCATACAGGAGGTTTTGTGCAAGGGACACCAGGGGGAGAGCAAAGAATTATGAACCATGAACTATAGGATCAAATACCTGTCTTTGTCATGCCTCTTGTTAGCTGATTAAATTAATCACTCAGAAGAATTTGGATGCTGATGTACATTTTATTCCTATAGGCTGGATATAACTGGATGTTGGAAATCCTCCCTTAATTCCACAGTAATTAATTTTTTAAAATGTGTTTTTCTGACTTTTTTTTTTTTTTTAATTCATGCTTTTAAAAATGCTTTATATTCTCTAAAAGTATTGAATTTGTTATCACTAGCTGTGTTGATGGTTACTGCTTAGGGAAAATATCTCAACAAATACAGAATTCAGCACAGAGTCTTGGACCTGTGTGATTAACAGGAGTTGGATATTATTTATGTATAAAAATTCCCAATAGGTTGGCCTATATCCAAAATGTAAACTACCTCATATCATTTGTCCTGGTGGAGGTTCATTCTGCCAATGGAATAATAGCCTGAACTTGGTGATAAATTCAAAGCACAAATGAAAAACAACAACAAAAAATAACTAACCAAAAACAAAGTCACTTGATTCATGAGAGGACTAAAACTACAGGGATGAAATTACACTCACTTCTGCAGATAATGAGTAAAGTAAACCAGTGCTTTCTTTTTTGGAGGTAAGTGTCCTAGGAAATAATCTTGCCTAAAATTCATGATTTAATATTTAGTAAGGTACCCTCAAGCTCTTCTATGAAAGACCTCTTTCTCTTTCGATAGCACAAATCTTTATTATTTTCTTACTTAGGCTTAGAAGTTCCAATTTTTTGTACCTAAGACACACACCTGAGTGCTTATTGAAGAAAGCTTTTGATTTTCCTTCTTTTGAGAAAAAATAACAAAGAGATGAAAATACATAAAAATAGTATTTTCTTTGTTAATCAGTGTTTTGCCACATTTTCCTTTCACTAACTTTTACTATATTTATACAAATATGTAACAATGGTTGTGTTGGATTCCTCCAGCCTTAAATCCTGCATCTGATGATGATTGCTTGATATTTAGGAGGGATCACAAGAATAAGGCAATTTTATATATTCTGGCAGACCTTTGTTCCAAGAATTCCTCAACTAGAGATTATGCCCACTGCCTTCCTTCAGATGTGTTCTAGTCTATTCATACTCTGAAATCTCACATTAACTTCCAGAATCCACTGATTTTGTAGCAAAACTTCTACAATTTAACTTTTTATCATATCATTCAGTTAAGAAGCACGACATTGTTGGATTTAGAGCTTCTATCTGAAATTTCAACTGTATGCCCCCTGATTTTCATACTATGGAAATTCAGTAAGTAGTGACTTCTTCACCAATTTGCTGTATCATTGATGAAAGTGTTTATCTTCAAAGTATTTAAACGTCACTAACATTTCTTTGTGCAGAAACTGTTCAAGTAATTTGATTTTTCTTATCAATTCTTATCAATTAATGATACAAAAGCATACCAGATTAATACACAGACATAACACTGTTTTGTTCTCTATTTTGTATTCTATTAACCCTTTTGCCAATGTTAGGCATTGAGATGATATTTGATAAAAAATTCTCAGTATGCTCAAGTGGAGTTACTAATTTAATACCCTTGAGTATTTGTAATTAGTTAATACATTCAAGACATGTGACTATGGAAGGACAATGGACACTATGATTAACTCTCACAGACCTTTGGACATTTTCCTTTGGCAGGGTTCTGTTTGCAGAGAAGGCAGAACATTTGGAGCAGACGGGGTGCTAGTGTGCCTTATGGTTTTCTTCATGCCCACCCCTACTGTGAGTCATGCACTTGCAGTAGAGATTTCACGGAGATTTCACAGTCCTGAGCCCCCAGGACTGTGCCTCAACTTAGCACAAAAATGGAGAACATTAATAGGTTGACTGTGTAAGCCTGATAGCATCATTTTACCTTGGTGTGTTGCACAGTCTACAAACCTGTCTTCCCAGATGGGCTGCAGAAAGACAGAGCACCTGCTTTTCATTACACAGGCTGGCACCGTTGTCAACAATGGGGGTGGCACTGGGAAAAGAAGGGGAAAGGATAATTCTATCTGGTAAATGTAGCTCAGGACTGTAGAAGAGACGTATGTGTTGTACTTGCTTGCTCAAATTGGCTTTTATACTGCTCTGAAAAGAAGAACTAAATTAGAAATCTTGAAAATAAGAGAGGTATCCTTTAGAAAATTATTGAACAGGTTAAGTCAGGGAATATCTGAGAGTTGAGACACTGCATCTTGTATAGAGAAGCAGAAGAACTCAGTTCCTTAAATGGGAATTTGCAGTGCTCCCTTAGATGTATGACATTCCTCCCATCTGCTATCCCCCATTCCTGCAATTGCTATGAAAATATTTCAGCTGGCTTGGTACATCAGAGATGTATCCAATGGCACTGGGCACCTATGTTTAGGCAGCTACCATGAATCCTGAGGGCTGCATTCAGTTTAGTATTTTAGATAGCTAAATTTAGATAGCTATCTGTCAAGATGTTATTATCTAAACTATAGGTATAATGGGCACCTAGGACACTAGCTCAGTTAATAGTGTGGATACATCCTGTGCTGATGTGCTGCTTCCAGTAGGACTTGTGGACATTCTGAGCTTTACTGCAGTGCATGAATAAAACCTTTAATCCCAGGAGAAATATAGGCAGCATAAATTTGCTCAATACTAAATGTTTAAGAGATGTTGAATCATCAGCATTCCAACCTTCTGTCTTAGAATTTTCCTACTATTTGTGGACCATTAATTCTGAAAGTGATTAAAAAGGGTGTTTGCATTTTAGACAGACTTTTTGGTAATCAACCAAACATTTACTGATGCTGAGATCACGTGCCTGTTTTCTCACCTCTGCTGATAGGAAGGAATATTTGTGATCAGAAACATGCATGTGAGGTTGTTACAATCCAGCTGTCCTTTCTTGGCATGTTTGTTAGCAATGGTCAATAATTCTTAAAGCTTATTGTCTACTGGGAAGTTTGATTTATTTCTGGGCTATTATATTACTGTCTTCTGAAGCAGGAAGGGAGGTGGGTGAGTGACTTCTCTATTCTCGCTCGCTTTCACATTTCAATCAAACTTTGCAAAGTCTACGAAACCAGCTTGTAGCTTTCAATCATTCTTTGGGTAGTCCCTGGCTTATGGTTGGTAAAAGAAAATATTGATGCACTGTTGTTTGGTGCATTTTTTCTCCTCTGGTGGGAATGTAAAAATATTTTTCATAAGTGACTTAATTTTAAAGCTAGACACAGATCTTGCATGAGATATTATTTCTACTATTTATTTATATTCTTGAAGTAACACTGATTGTTGTCTTAGGAAAAGGAGATGACAGTTCAAACATGAAACCTTTTATGATTTTTTTTTTCAGTCGTCACATTTAAGAGACTCTCATGATACTGCTTAATACTCATATTCTTAAAATTGTGTATCATATAAATCTATGTAATAAGGATCAAATCACTGATGCAAGTGAACATGGTTAGGTAGAACTAAATATTCTAGATACTTTGAATTGATTAAGATGAGACAAACACCAGTCACATCAAAAGTATTAATAATCAATATACATTTTTGTAGCCAGGGTCAAAATCTAATTAATTTTATGTGCTTACACAGCCACATTAGAGATTGCGGAAAGTTTAATTTTTACATTTCCCCCAAACAATGCCAACAATGCCTTCCTCTGTTCAGTGAGCAGCAGGCTCAAATCTGAGTAAGAAGACTGGAATTAAAGATACATCCATCACCACATAGCCTTATTTTAAATCTGAAATTTTATTTAATTACTAACATAGTTATCTGAATATTATTAATATTTATAGAGCAGTAGCTGACAGGAAAAGACTGAATAGCATATCTTGAACTATTCTTAAGAAAAGATACCCAACTGAGCAGAGTTGCTATTTTCTTTTTTTTTTCCTGTTGGATTTCATTAACATGCATTGGATTAATTTTAAGCAAGGGATTTATTTTCACTTAGTTGGAGATTATTTGCTAAAACATTCTGAGGGCATTCAAGTTTTGAATGTACATAGTCTATATAGCAGTAAATAATCTAACAGCTCATTTACTTTCAGATCCAGCTACACAACTAATATTGCCTTTTTGCTTGTGTGTGTGCAGTTGACTTTGTTATAAACACTCATACATTCCTTTGTACTATGGAGTAAATTGTTTTCTGAAGACAGCATCTTCGGGTTTTGATTCTTAGAAATGTTAGTTCTGAGTGAAGGGATAAAAGAAAAAAGGGTATATGGAAAAAATACTGCAAAGAAGATAGTTCCCAATGAACACAGAATAAATAAAGTATGAAACTCTCTTGAGGAACACGCTACCTTGCATTTGATGGTTCCCTAAATCACATACGTGTGTGTATATATGGCAAATTCTAATTAACACTTCTACAGTTCAGCCTTTCTCTTCTGAAGCGTGTAAAAAATACAATTTTACACAGTTTGCAGTGATTTTATGATTTTTTTTTAGTGCTTTTTTCCCCCAACAAATTTGTCTACTAGTTCTCATTTTCCTTGTTGCTGTCACTCTACAAGGAAATAATAATATACCATGAAGATGGAAACTTTGATATCTTCCTCAGTTTAGCTTGAAAGATTTTTTTTTCTTTGACCTCTGTGAAATTTTTTATATTTTGTAGTTTTCAAACTCGAAATGTTTAATGCTGTTGAGTTCTGTGCTGTAGTGACCTTAGCTGGCTGCCAGAACCCAACTGTTCTTTCTCTCTGCCTCCTCAAAAAAGTAGGTGGAGAAAATAAGATGGAAAGCTCATGGGTCAATCTAAAGACATGGACCTCACTCACCAGACTGCATTCATGGGCAAAACAGGCTTGATCCAGGAAAAATTGACTTAATGTGTTGTTACTTTAGATATATTTCAAAGCTACATGTGCTAACATTCACCAAAACCATTTAAATAAATAAGAGATGGAGGCAAATAACTGCAGATGCCAATTAAGGAACGCTATTTGAAGGTTTCATTCTATCAACTCAAAAGGAGAATATTTTGAAGTGTGTTTTTAAGGGTGCTTAAGAGGCAAATTAAATAATAGTTTAGAGACTGCATAAAACTTTTAGGTAAAAAATATAGCATTTGATTTTCCTTAAAAGCATCCACTATATGTAAGGAATCTAGATAGGCAAAATTAAAGATAAATAGCCTATATTTTTAACTAAAAGCCAGTGTTGCCTTTCTGTCTGTATTCTTCTCTAGTGCCATTGGGAACATGTGTTGAGAAGTGTATTTGAAACTCCTGTGGCTGTCTTTATTTCTGACCTACTAAGAAGAAAATTAATGGCTTTTTGGTTTTGTATTCATGACGTTGTTGGAAATGTGTCTGCTCTTTCTCATTAGCTTCACAGGTAACAGAACCAGATAGTCATTGTAAAATTGAGCAAGGACTGACAAGGTCTTCTGAAATGCCTGCACACGTCCTTTCTCTTGAAAGGTCTGGATTATTTACAGGCAGCTACAAAGCCAACCCAAGCCAAAAACACATCAATGGAAATACACCCATTCGCTTAACGAATTTAAAGAAGAGTTTTCATTGCAGCTTTTCCTGATAGTGATGCATCCCATCAATTAAATGATGAGGACAATTTTGTGATTATCAACAATGCGCCTTCTCTTCAAAAATAATGCAATTTAATGGAAAGCAAGCCAGTAGGGTGAAGTTTAGTGTGTATTCCCTTCTTCCTTGACAGCTGCTCATTTAATAAGCATATTGAACAAAACCTTACAATGGTATTCCTAGAACAGTGACTAGAAAGGAGCAGAATCATACACAATCTCATTAGATCTGAACTTTAAGTTATATCTACCAAAGAAAAATACAACTTTGAGTCATATTCCAGGCCTTTTTAACATGCTTTCTGACAAGTTGTGCTACGATTTGGAAGTAGTTGTTTATTTGTTTGGTTTTTTTAAATTTTAGTTCTGTTTTGGATTTAGGTTCATAACTTTTCCAATATCCTAAATTAGATTTGCAAATGTAAAAGCTATTGATGCATTGAAATTTAAGGATTCCACTTTTCATCTGCAGAAAGAGTCACATGTCCAGTCTGGATAATTCCTCATTTTACAGTGTTCAAAAAGGGCAGAACATGATGACCAGAACACTGGAAATTGAGTTATTCTACGGAGTTAAGAATGAAGAGGCTTAGCAATAATTTAAGCATGTTATGTAGAGCATCTGGGATATGGGAATTGCATTTATTTAATTACAGCTATCACTAGGTAAATCAGTTTATAGAAGATACACGAGCCTGGAAGACTGAGATAAGTTTTTATGTTTAACCTTTGCTGTCTGAAAAGTTGATGTCTTGGGTAGAAGGCTAGCTGAATACTAATTGTTCCATAGTGTCTCACAAAGCTGGCTGGTTGATATTTTGGCTTTGATTTGGATGTAACAGCTATCTTATGAGACTGGCAACCCACTTATTCTCAGTTGCATCCATGCATGCTGGAGGACATACATGAGTAGTTCTTATCCCCAGATGTTCATGGCTGTTTTCAGCAGAGATTCCAAAGTTTAAACACTGGTACCTTGCCAGAAATTCAAAATTCTGGAAGCTATTTGCATATAGTCAGGCAGATGGCAGGTGCCTTCATTGTTAATTTAGAAGGTTACAACTCGGCTTAAAAATATTCCATCTTGATATTAGCACTTTGAAAATACTTTTTTTTTTGTCTATGGCTTAAAGTCTATCTGTTTTGGTAATGTATCAAATAATGTACCTATATGTATGTAGTTCATCGAAATAAAGATACATTCAGGCAAATCACCCCATATACATCATGACATCTTGTGCCATTTGTATGTGTGTGCACTTTAATGTATCTATCTTTATGGACACATATCAAAAACCACATTTGTTGAAAAACAATTGAAAAATATTAATTTTTTTAACAGGAATTAATACAAAAATACTTGCACACTTTCAAAGTTTACTAGTCTTGATCTAAATGTAAATGACTGAGGCAAGCTTTAATTTTGTCTAGAAATAAATTTCTTTTTCTGTACTGCTGCAAATAGATTTCGAGCACAAAACCTTTGTTTCCAGGTAAGAAAACTTTCATAATTTACACTTCAGTGTGGACTTAACTTCTAAACTTTGCCTTTTGGCAGGAACAATGAGGCCATTTGAGTAAAATAATAGCTCTGATAGAACAGAATACCTTCTGTAAAGTGTAATATTTTGGAGAGGCATGATGAAATCTATAATGCAACCAACTAATTATATATTAAACTTTTGACATCAGAATACACTCCTGATGGCTTCTAGAATAATCTTAAATCCTTCATTTAAAATCCTAAAAATATGGGGGTTTTTTTGTTGGCCTCAACACTGGCATGCATCACTGAAAGTAAAAATATTAAGAAAAAGAAAGTAAGTTTATTCCTTTATTTCCTTTTTTAAAATTTTCTGTATTTGTCTTTTAATTTTAGTGTTTTATAGTCATCTATTACACAAAGCACATTTTATCATTAACAAACTTCAGTACAGATGCTTCCAGCAGTAACACACAAACTATATGACCATAGACATTGTTTCTTTCTGATCAGAGTCATTGGAGAAGGAGAGATTTCCTGCTTTGACTTTTGCTGTAATATTGAAGGGCCTGCATTCAAACCCAGGTCTTCGCATACTTGCCCCATGTACAATCCTGTCCCAATATCATAAAAAAATCAGTGAAGTGTATGGTAAAATCGATGTTGTGGTTTAGGGATAGTCATGTGGAAGTCCCATGGCCACTTTTCTCAAGCAGAGACCTAAAATGGGACAAGCAAGTAAGATAAAGCACTGAAACACACTGAACTGTAAAGTCAGAGACTGAATTTTTATGTCATCTGTGCAATATCCATAAAATGAAGCAGGGAAATGATAGAGTAAAATTTTACCATTTAGGGGTTTCTCATTGTACAGCTAGAGATCTAACATCCCCAGTTTATCATTTTAGACAATCAAATTTTTTGTTATATTTTGTCTACAGCTACACTGGCTACAGAATCTATCTGATGGCATTCTAAAGAGCAAGAAATCTGATCACATTATTGTTTGCGACATAATTGTGCCTGTACCAAAGACTTGGATTAAAAAAATAAATAAATAAAGGTAGGCTAACTGGCAGAAGTGACTTAAAAATAAATCCAGTAAAGTTTGGTGGAAATTTATTCAAATAATACTACAGCTGTAGGTATTAAACTCAATGAAGTCAATAGAGGTGCATAACTTAACCTGAAATGAAGGTCTGTGCCAGTATCAGGTCTCTTTTCTGACCTATCAATACAAATACAGTAAAACTAAGCTGCAGACTGAAGACTTAGAGCACACTTGTAAAATTCTCTGGCTAAAAATAAGATGCTATAAATCAGGAAATATATGAGAACTCTGGAGAGTGGATGTTAAGAGATTTCCATCTCACTACATGCTGGGCATCTCCGTCTAGTTTTTAAGTCCAAAAGGTACTTTTATTATTTGCTTTCTGAACATAAAGCAGGTCATAGAACTTCTCCTAGTGACTCTATATCAATTTCTAGATGTATATATTGTTTGAACTATAATAGCTCACCCACCATTAATATGAGGACTTTGCGCATTTCAAGTACATGTATTGAAAGTGCTTTTGTGCTACTTTTATTTGCTATAGTATTTATTTACAGCTTGATTCTATGTGAGTTTTTTGGTATTGTGGGGTTTTTTTAAAGTGCTTTAATATTGTTTGCAAAATGCTGCCTTTAAAGGACATTGTACGTTTGTAGTTCATTAGTCATCCCTAAGCACACAAACTAGTAGAATAAACACAAGAACGAAAATCCCCAAACACCTTTAGTTTATATAGTATATGAATCTCCATAAACAGAAATCAGTCAAGTAATGAATTTTATGATTTTAATCCTTCCAGCTAAGCAATCAAAGAAATAGTCATGAAGCCTGAAATTATGGAAACCAATATGTGTCTCGATGTAATGAGCCAAACAGCATACTAATAAAATCCTCAAACACAATAAGTCAGTCAATAAAAATACAACAACATTTTGCAATACACTTCACAAAAACATGAAAACTGAACCTTTTTCCCATACAACACAAGAAGTAACTAAGGTTCAACATAACAGGGATTTCAATATTTTACAAATACCTTCCACTTTACTTGTTTTTACATCCAGTAATAATAGATAAAGAAACCTCTACACCAATACAGAGGAGACTGTAATTATTCTTAAATTAGCAACTTTTCTTATAATTTGCCATTTCCAGTAGCTTTTCCCAATTAACTTTCCTTTTCTCAGGCAGGGATACCCTTTAGGTGTTTCATGTGATCCAGTCATCCTCATCCTTTAAAAGGTAATGGAAAGAGCCACACATTCCCAAAGGCCAGCAATCAGTTTCTGAGACTTCTACATGAGGAACAGAAGAATCATCTTCTACAGGTGTCTTCCTCATCCATCAAGGACAGAGAGAAGCCTGTAAAGATATGTGGAAGGAGAATGTCTGCTCCTTTAATGATATCTGATCAGAGAAGGCATGAACAAGATCATATAGAGACAAACATGCAATAAGGAAGGTCTTGATAAGAGCAACCCTGGTCAGATATACTGATTAATAAGGGTCTGTGGAATATGAGGATGTTTATTTTTTCAGTTGGGAAGATAAGGAAAAGAAGAGAAAGAAACATAGTTATAAAACATGAATCATTAGCACTAAGAAAGACCACAACCAGAAGCAAACTTGTATGTCACACTAGTTGTTAGGGTGTCAAAAAACTGCAAGGCAACAGCAAAGGCAGGACTTTGCAATTGCTAGTGACCCAAATCTGAGTGTCCAGAACATTGGAAGGGTTCAGTGGGACTATGCCAACTGATAAGGCCATGTGCAGAGGAAAGGAGAGTGGGCAGGAACAAAAAAGATAGGCATAAAAGGATAGGAAAGGGGCTGGACATGAAAAACAGGACCTGTTGCTAAGTTTGTCTGGCTGAGTCTGCACCTGATCACCCCAGTCTGCCCTGTCTTAATAAATATTTTTTAATAATCTCTCTGTGATCTCACCCTCTACTCTGTGTGTGTCAGTACTGCAAGAGTTTATTGACAGCTACTGGAGGGTGAGCAGAGGACATGAGCAGAGTTGAGTGAGGGACTCAATGCTGTGGGCTGAAGCAGCACTGTGGGTCACAGCCTGGATGTCGGCTGATGGGAGCAAGCATCTTTATCTTCCCAACTGGTTGTGCACCAGGTGGGCATGTGGATCTGTTGGAGAACTCCAAGCTGGATCAACCCCAGGTTCAGGTAGGGCTATCAGGTAGGTGGAGGGTCTGTGCTGGTATTTGAGGGGACCTGGGATTGAGGGGTGTCCATGGGATGAGTGTGTGAATGCAGCGTTTGTGCAGTGAGCACCTAGATGGACCAACTGGTGTCTCAGGGACCCATGGGGTGAATTAAGGGGGTTGTAATCCCATCAGAGATGACAGGTTGGCAGAGGGGCTACATGGGTGCTTGAGGAATCTGTGAGCGTCCACGTGCTTGTGAACCTGGGGAGAGTGGTGTGTTTGCTGTACTACTAACGTTCTGCCTCTGCCTGCCCAAGAGGAGGAGGGGATATGTCCCTGTGTCTGGTGTGAGTCCTGAACGCGGAGGATGCTGGAGCAACACCTTGTCTGTATCCTGTGTCAGCATCCTGTATGTGTGTCCCCTATTCAATGTGTTTGTTTGGGATATGTGCCCAACTTCACTTGTGTCTGAACCTAAAAGTGGGAAAGCAGCATCTGCTTCCTTCAGCCTGACCCAAGGTCTCCAGAAACTGGGCTGGGGCCCAGCACATGGGTCCTGGGCTGGTGCTGCTGAAGAAGGCAGCAGCAAATTCTGGGTGAATTTTTCATCTGGAATCAGAAAGCAGTAGAAAAATAATAAATACTACAGTCAGATTTCAACTCGTGTTTCTTAACTGTACACTAAGAGTTAAGGATTAAATATGGAAATGTGAAGTCACAGGTAGTCAATCTTCAGCAAGATTACAGTAATTTCACTATTATAAGCAGCACCATTTTGACTAAAATTTTGGTCTGAACCCGAAAGTGCGGCTTATAATCAGGTGTAGCTTATATATGGACAAAGAACAAAAAGTTGCTGTTTTAGTTTGGAGCACAGGTGTCTGCTGAGAAAGGAAGGAACTTCTCTTTGAAATGGAGAATGTAAACCCCCTCCCTCAAAATTATTATAATTTTGAAATCAAGGGGCTTTCAGGCAAAGATATGGGAATTAAGAATAACAGTTCTTTACTAGGGAAATTAAAATAGAAATACAGTACTACAAAGAAACAAACCCCAAACCCTGACAAAGTCAGAGTACAACCTGACACCCTGTCAGGTAGGGTGTTGGTAGCAGTCCCATTAAATGGTGGTTGCAGTCATCCTGCAGTGACAGATGTGATTCAGTTGGAGCAGTGCTCCTGCAGAAGGTGCAGTTTCCCTCCGGAGGTCCAGTGGTGATGTGGAGAAATCCAGTTTTCCTCTGGAGTCCAGTGGAGAAAGGGGCTCCCTTAGTGTCCCAAAGCCTCTGTTTTATCTTGGTAAGAAATGTTGGGCTCTTCCCCTGGCTGGAGCAACTTCCAATGGGATGAAGTAATTTTATCAGTCCCACAGTGGGACTCAATGGCCATTAGCAGAAAATGACTCGCTGGAGGAAGGATGGGTTGTGAAAAGATAAAGAACAATGCCCTGCCTGGTTTCAATGGATGGCCCATCAGCAGAATATCTGCCACAGAGATAAGGATCACTGCCCCCACCCTCAACAGATGGTGATAGAATAGATACCTTTTATCACACTCTGTATTGTAACCCTAGATATTTGCCAACACCTGGACGTGCGGCTTATAATCAGGTGAGGCTTATAATCGTGAAATTACTGTACTTAAATATTTACTGAACTTACTAGCCTTTCTTTCTCCCCTTTTCCTTTTTTTTCCTGCTGGTTATAGCTTACAGTTTACTGCCAATACTTAAGATGGCCTTAGAGTCTTGTTATTTTTTCTAGACTTAGAGTAACTTCTGTGCCAGTAGATACTTTTCTGCCTGGAGCTATTTTCCATGCAATCATCCTGGGACAAGATTTGAGCTTGTAAGAAAAATAATCCAATGCAAACATGTCCATGAGAAACTAAAAATTTATCTTTGGTCTGAAGAGAGGAAATCAATTTTGGCCAACAGTGCATAGCACTCTGTCTCCAAGAAGATGCTGATTTCATTTTGCCTGCATGCTGAGGCTGTCCATAAGGAGACTTGGAGTTCTGCAGATGGGCTTTGGGGTCTCTTCTACAGGTTCCAGGGTATGATCCAAAATGACATATTTTCCAGCATTCTGGGATCTCCTTATTTTCCCTGAGGCTGCAACTATGAACACATGTAGGCAACAGTTCCTTATCCTCTGAGGAGGTGTCAACAATCCTGAAATGAGTTCTCCACCAGTCATGTATTAACTTAAAAGGAACTGTGCTTTGGAGGCTCGTCAAAGCACGCCTGCATCACTGTAAAGATTTCATAGTGTTTCTGTTGGGCTTCAGCTACTCCACAGCTTAGTGCTTGGCTGAGGCCAGAGGGAAGTAAACACAGTTTCATAGGGAAAAGGAGGATTATTTGCTAAAAATGAATGAAGAAAGCAATATTGAAGTTCCTTTATGTAGCGCTGTCACAGTAGGGCAGTGCAGATGGGAACAAGCAGATGTATTTTGCAGGAAAAGAAAACCAGAGCTTTTTCTTGGAAGAGTAGGAGGGCAAGAAGTCTGCTGGTGAAAAGAGGTTTTCAAATAGTTTGGACAGAGTTTAGGAGTAAACAGGCAATATACTCCATCAGTGTTGCCCATGTAGTTGAAGGTAACCAATAAAATGTTTCATATGATGTTACAGCTCAAAATAAATATTCTGAAGAAAACTCTTTCTGAAAATATTGCTGTCTTATTAATTACCTTGACAAATTAGAGGTTTAACTCCTTTTTCTTCTTCTGGCAGAAAAGGAACTGAAGGCCTTGATGGACAAAAAATTGACCATGATTTTGTGGATCAGACTAATAAGGGAGAGTGACTGACACAAGGATTGGTAGAGTTTCTGTTCTGAGTGAGACTGGTAATCTTGAACCAATAGAGACTTCACAAATTCCAGTGAGGAAAAGAGATCTCTCTTTCAGGTGTAAGCAAGAACCTTACACACTAGTGGAGGTTAGGAAAGGGCTATCAGAGGGCAGCCTGAAAAGTACTGAAGAGTATGGTGGATGGCAAGTCAAAGGCAAGCCAGCATCACACTCATTTCAAAATGAGTTCACCATGTAGAGCAGCTAGCAAAGGTATCACCCCTCAGGAATTGCATCTAGTGGGGGTGAAGATGAAATATTGTGTCTGGTTTTATATCCTACAGCCTCCAATTGAAGAGAGATGCGGAGATATTGTAGAGGATTCACTGGTGAATTACCAGATAGTTGAGGTCTTACATACCATATATTGTGAACACTGCTCTGAATCATGTCTCTGCAGAAAATTTGGATTCTCTGTGTTTTGGAAGGCAAGTCCTAATAACAGACTTACTGCCTACTTATATTCTCCTGGCAAGAGAATCAGCCTGGACAAGACCTTTCTGAAGGACTTTTCTTGGTCTCCTGAGGACAGTGACAAAAGAAAGCAACCCAGTTGTGCTCACAAATAAAAAGTGGGGCCTGGGAGAAGGTGCAACTGTCTTTCCCTTCTTTTAAAGAGGCTAGCAGGTAAATTCTGTATGGGATGCAGACCTGATGGTCTGTTTTGGCAAGTGCAAACTCACTAAAAAGAGTTACTTGCTGTTGTAGCATTCTACTGCAATGCAGTTTAAATGGCAAGAACTCCCCAGATAAAAAACTATTCCCTCCCTAGTATAGAATTAACCTAGACCCATAAACTATTCAATGTGTTCAGATATCATAAGAAAGAAAAAAACCACCCAACCCAAAACCCCCAAACAACAACAACAACCAATACAAACAAAAAAACCCCAAAGCAACAACAAAAAAAAAAAAACCCGAAAGAAAAAGCCCCACAAACTCAAACCTCTTTTGTCTAGGAAAAAAACAAACAAGCTGGAACTAAACCAAACCATAAAACAAGTTAGGTTATTTCATGCTTTGGGGTAATCAAAGCAAAATTTAAACATTTAGCTAACCTTATCCTGCATAGTGGAGGACAAGAGATAAGCTCTTAATTTATCATCACAAAATGTAAACTAGAAATTCATTGGAGGATGCTTAAGTATACAGTCTTCATTTGTTCAAACATATTCTGTAAATCCAGTTGGTTGGGTACAAATTGAGGTAATATCAAGAACCTGAGTTGCAAAAGCCTTGTGTTTCTTTCCAAAAGAAAAAGAAGGATGAGAATTTAGAGAGTGATAGCAGATGCAGAGATGAAGAACACAGACAGGAAGGTGAGTGTAATTTGAAGCTAGGTCATCAGCTGCAATGAGTGACTCATAGGTTTGCTTATTCTACTATGCATTGCTCTTTAAATTTTAGCAGCTCACCAGGAGCAAGGCTCTTGTCAGAACCATGCAATAAAAAAAACTTCCTTGGAATGCACTGTGTGTAAGCTGACACTGACCATGCCAAATGAGCTAAAAGAGCACTTAATCAATATGCAAACTCTGAAGTAAATGTATTACATGCAGCACAGCAGAGGATGGAGATCACACTAGTGGCACTGCTAAGTAACAACCACTAAATAAATAGAGTTAATTGAAGACTCATCCTTCTGGATCCCCTAATACTGTTTCTTATGACATAATGCTGTTGTATTTGGGAGAGATGAGAGAGATCCAGAAAAATAACCATCAAAATAATTTAAACTTTCCCTAAAGTGAGAAGAAACTTAATCTTGGACATTTGAACCCTTTTCTTTGTATCCAATCAAGGTCAGTTCGCTTTCTAGTTATATTTAACATCTACACTACCTTTTCCAGGCCAGGGTAGAAGTTACTGTTGTACATGTTGACTCTTCCCCTAGAAGAGAGAAGCAGCAAAAGTCAGACTGTGAAGTTGCATGATAGACTTATGTATTCAGCCCCACTACTTCAGCTGGCTTCTATTATTTCTGTCAAAGACAAAGTAGTCATGAAAATCTAGAAAGATCCTAAACAATGATACTGCTCCCAGCAGTAGCCACCATAGTCCATTTCCTGGTTTACCAGTGCCTGCCACTAGCATCTAGACTCAAAGTGCAGGACAGTTTCTTCCTACCCTGCATCACATTGATTCATAACACTGCAGACAAGCAATAGGCAGTTCAAAGAGAGAAAACAGATTTCTAGAGCTCAAGTCTGAGCAACACAAAAGTTCTATTTGTAGGACAAAGAAAACTTCAGTTTTTACCTCTGGTGCAGCATTATTATGTGGAAGGTGCACATTCTCAATCAGTCTACTTTTCTAATGGACAAGCAAAGCTAGAGTGTCTACTGACATGACAATATTTGAGAGTAATGCTTCCTGTCATTTCTGGTTGGCTAGAGAACTCTGTCCTCTCATAGTTAGTCTCTACAGTCTCTAGGCTATTGGTGGTTTGTCACCTTTCAAGCTGTATAACTGTATAGTGTATACTGCCCTGAAAGTCAGCATTTAGGGAGGACTACGGTACACCTCCTTAACAATAATGGCTGTCATATAAAAAAAGTCTTCCTATCCTCTCCTCTCTCTTAAGCATCAGACTAAATTGCCTTCCTTAACAGGAGGTTTACTAGGAACTCCAAGCAGTGAAAAGATGTACTAAAGGATAAAGAAATGCCCTGTTCAAAAGACTCATTGCAGTCATGATTTTCTAATAGAAGGCAATTTTCCTTGTCTGTCCAGAGGCTGCACTCAGGATCCCCCTCAGGATGATGAGAAGCATTTTAAGACCTGAATAAGATAGGTTGGGAGAGTGTTAGTCTGAAGATCGAAAGGTCCTTGTTTCCTTCCTGGGATTTGGCAGGTGTGTTTGACATCTCATCTGTCTAGGTGGTCAACGCCAGATTAGACGGGGCTTTGAGAAACCTGGTTTGTGGATGGTGTCCCTGCCTGTGGCAGGGGACTTGGAACTAGATGACTTTTAGGGTCCCTTCCAATCCAAATAATTTTATGATGGTGAGGAGGGCCCAATGCTGCACACCTCCTACTTTAAATGTCTTTCTAGCTTCACTGTCTAAACCAAGCAATTAGCAAGGTATGGTCTACAAGATTTAAGAGCTCTAAAACAAGTGTTTCACTGCATACAATTCTTCAGCACAAGAAGAGTATAAGAGAACAAATTCATTGGAGTTGTTGATCATTTAACAAACACATTTCTCAGAAGCTATGATGATGAGCACTCCTCAGTAATGTATACTCAAGGGGTTTTTAACAGAATTTTACTTTGACATGTAACCCTTGTCATAGGTTCATAATCTCTCCATAGTCCCAAATATGACTTTTGTCAAGGACAAAAAGTTGTTGAGATTGGTTTTGTTTGTTTTTTTCTTTCCCCTGGAAAAAGGCTGAAAAACAAGCTTTAACATTGCTACACAAATCAATAAGTTCATAATCTAACAAGTTAGTAAAATGCATTTAGATCAGTTTTGAATTAATTCTGTTGGAAAATTCACTGCAATAATAAAAACTGAAAGCATGTAAGTATTTCTAAGTCTTTAAAGGGTATTGTTGTTCCATAGCAGAAGGTATTTGATTTGACAGATATGACTAATAAAACCATTAACACGAGCTGATTTTTGTATCACTAGAAGGGTTTTACAAGATTTTTTCAGAAAGTAATGCTTACATTTCCTTACAATCAATCAATCTTGTTAAAATAATCACAAGTTGAAGAGCTAACAATCTCTGAAAATAAAAAAATAAATCACACTGCTGCAAAAGAATTACATAGTGTGCTTTACTAGAAATGGTAAGAGTAAAAGGACTTTGCTTGGCTGTAATCCTGTTTACCAGCCTACATATGCCATTACAGATGACACTGATTTATTATGTATTAGCTGCAGTGGAGTTCACTGTTTAAATCTAAAATGAAAACAAAACCCAGAAAATCAATGCATACAGAATATTAGATGTAGTGTCATTTTTTGTGAATCAGAAATCTGAATTTTTCTCATTGTTTTTCACTAATTAGTGGCTTGTCTGGATTTTTGTTGTTGTTGTTTTATTTTGTTTTTTTTTTTCCCACCCCTTCCCACCATCTATCTTAAATCCAGAACTATAAAATGATTCTGCATCAGGATGAATTTCAAATAATATGTAGGTCCTTGAAAAATTTGACGAAAAGTATTTTTAGATAATTTTGATTACTAGAGGTCTCTTCAAGAAAAAAGACACAAAGGAGAGAAAAATTTAGAAGTATGCTATTAAAGGTTTTGCTGGAGCAAAGTGACTGCAACAAAGAAACTGTTGTAACCCAATACCTTACTGTTTTGGGAATGGTATGTCCCTTTAGCCCTGTGACCCCTGCAGGACCGGTGGACTGGCCCCTGCGGTGGGATTGGCCTGAGGCCGGGGCTGACCCCTCCCCTTTCCTGACCCTTAAAAACCTGTGCCCCGGTTTGGAACTTCCTCTTTTTATCCTGCTCTCCCGCTCTGACCACATGGAAGCCTAAGAATAAAGCAGAATACCAACCCTGGGAGAAAGAGCCTCTAATGTCTTACTGTTCTACATGAAACAGCATCCCAGGCCAGCTCTGCAAGGTATTTGGGAAGCAGGGCAGGCCTGAAGGGTGCAGTTTCAAGAAACTATTATAAATGTCTGTAGAGCAGGATGAATTTATGCCTGCAGCAGCATTGATAATGGTCTGACAGGAAAATGAAGATAAATGCTTTAGCTGAAATGTTTTTGAATACCTTACAGTTGCTTGTTACAACATACTGTTAAAATTACATGATGCTTGGGCCAGTTGTTTTGCAGGTCCTTGTCACAGAAATCACTGATTATGTCCTGTCATACAACTGTATTATGTTGGAGAAAGGTGCAGTATATAGTGTGATTCTCATTATCTGGAAGCTAACAAGATTACCGGACAGAGGAAACGTGCATACCTTTGAAGACAATCTCAGACCAGTCTACGCTGATGTGTAAGAGAAATAAATCCCCTTTTTCAACTTCTACAGTTTTACCAACTGTCTAGACTAAATTGTCTTTAGGCACAGCAAAATTAAAATTGCTGTGTGGGAAAGCTGAATAGTGGAGCAATCTAAGAGCTGTGTTTGTGTTGACGGTAGTTTTCTTATAACTTCTTGTTACTGAAATCCTGTGTGGTGAGCTAGAAAGTTCGTTCAGAAGACATCGTTATGCACGAGGAGTTAGGCCCCGCCCTCTCCATGGCGTTAGCCAATCACAGCTGTATCGAAGTTACTTAAGCCCGTGTTTGCCGAGCAATAAATGCATTTCACCGTCGACCGCATCGGTGTAGCGAGTGATTTGTCCGGCGACTGGGATTGTAAAAGTGTATGTGTGTGTGTTCGCCGTGGCCCACTCTAACCAGGTCGCCACTTGCCTTCGTTTCTCCCCCGACGAAGGCAACATCCTGTAAGGTCAGGCTGGTCATAACTGAAGTAGCAGAAGCAGCAAGTTCTATTTTCCTGAATACATTGATATGTTCATTCATCTGTGTCCTCCCCTTTACATCTCCATTTTTTATGGCAGGAGGCAGTTCTTTCTGAAGTGCCAAAACTACTTCTTGTGTTCTATGGCATCAGTTAGTGTCTGTGCCTGTTGTTTAGGATACTGCTGGGAACCAACAAAGCAGCCTTGTTCTCAGAATGCCCAAGGACAAGAAATGATAACAATGATTAAACACCTGCTGGAGATGTGAGAGATGCGATATTTTCATAAAAGCATGTTTTTAAGAGGTGTTGCCTTCCTCACACGAATCAGGTTGTGTCTGAGTCTCACTCCACAAACTACTCTATATAAGTGTGATGTTTCTTTAAATAAAGGGCTTTTTTGATTCTCCATGACATGAAGGAACTTGTTGCTGCATTCCTTCTCGCCACTTGCATAGCCCAAAATGCAACATGTGTCCCAAGGAAAAAAGGCATTAATGGACACAGGTTTGGCTTCATTCCCCTAAATCTGGATACACCTGCATCTGGGTAGTTCTTGTACAAGACAATTTTTAAAAGCAGTGGAATCCACAAGAACAGTTATTGTATACCATCCTCTTTCTTCTGAGCTTTTATGGATGCATGGTGAGGCTGCAAAGTCTCTGTTCCTCTCCTCTGGGAAAGGATGAGAGAGTGAGAGTTCTTCTACCTGAAGAAGACTTCAAGAAGACCTTACTGTTACCTTTCAAGACTTAAAGGGCGTTTCTAAGACAGACAGGGTATATGTGCTAGGACAAGTGATAGACACTAAAAGAGGGCATATTCAGGTGAAATATAAGGAAGACATTTTTAATTTCTGGTGAAGAAGCACTGGAATGGGTTGCCCGGAAACCTGGTAGATGCCTCATCCCTGGAAATGTTCAAGATCATGCTGGACGGGGCTCTGAGAAGTCTGATGTAATGGAAGTTGTCCCTGTACATCGCAGAGGGGTGGAAGGAGATGACCTTTAAGGGTCCCTTGCAGCCCAAACCATTCCACACATTGTTCCTCTGCAGAGCCCATGTTGTGTAAAGGGTACTTGCATCTGATAAACAAAACGCTTGTGTGTTTCCATCTTCACACTGTCATCACTGTGGTGTGTATTAGCAGATTCTTATTTGACCCATGTTTCTCTTCCTATAATTTGTGATGGCAACTTGTGCCTTAAAAATTATACAGTATTCATAGAGTACTTTGATATACTTTTTGCCATAAATGCTGTACCTTTCTGGTTATTCATTTATTATTAATGTGCTATACTTAATTTTAATTAATTTACATAATATAGGAAATATGTTTTGATTAAACACTTAATTGAGTGCCATGTAATTCTTTATCACCAGCTGACTGTTGGATAGAATTTACACTAATCTTATTCCAGTCAAACAATAATCATTACCATTAAATAAATTGGTATCTTGTGAGAAGGCCAAGTAGAAGGCCAAGTATATTATCCCTCCCTGTCTGAGTGTATTCACATCAACTGGAATATATTTTACTATGAAAAATAATTAGGGAGAATTCTGACTTATTTTTACCATGAGAAGAAGCAAAACATTTTTGCTTGACCAGGTGAAAATGAAGAAATGACCAAGAAGCATAATTCATATCTTCCAGAAAATCAGTGCTATCACTCAGAGTTGCAGGGAAACATTTCTTTTCCTAGCAAGGAGCAAGTATACAGAAAGTTAATGGCTCTCCTAGACAATGGAAAAAAGCTATTGCTGGACAAACTGAAACTGCTGCTCTTGCTAGCCTCACAGCAGAAGCCTTAGCAGCCCTTTGCACAGGAAAGAGTAACCCCAAGAGGAAAAAAATGCTTGGGATGCATACATGAATGTTGCAGGTTTCCACTCCAACACACAAATTATCTGTACTGTAAAAGCTGTCAGCGTAAAGTCTGCAGAAAGTCCCTCACCCTCTTTGCTCATGGCATGCTGGACATGTGGCAGAAACATCTCCTTAGCTGAACCCTGGTGTCTGTAATCTCAGTGTATCAGAACGATATGATATGATGTGTGCTACTGAGATTTCTTAACTGTATTCACTTCAAAATTTCTTTTCCAGGTAGAGGAGCCTCCTCACTCTGTAGAAACTAGTGGGATAATTCTTCCTTCTGGTGTCTTCATAACCCTCTGCGGCTTGAGTTCCTTTTTGCTCGTGGCCTGCGGTATGAGCTTGAGAGCCTCCTTGCACACCCTGTTTTTCAGTTTGGAAATTTAAGTTCTCTGCTGGAAAGTAGAAAACATTACTTGATCTTGGGGTTGAAACTGGGTTATCTTTAAGGTCTCTTCCAACCAAAACCATTCTATGATTCCTTAAACCATTCCTTAAAGGCAGCAGAAAAGACTAAGCTTGTATTCCATACTTCTTGTGAGAGCACGCAGTCGCAAGGACCCATCACCTCAACCCTATGATGTGGGCAGACCTGGAAAAGGCAAAGTGAAAAAATGTCCTGTGAAAGAAATGACAATGATTTTTCAGTCCCGGTCAGATGTCACACAGACTCTTTGACTGTGGTAAGCAAGAGCCAAGATTTCAGGTGAGGCTTTCTCCTATGTGATCCATTTAGGGAAGGTCTTAGTTAAAGCCACACGGAGTTCACTGAGTTCAGGTCAGCCTTCTAACAATGTCCTGGTGTATTTTGGCCTCTGGTGAGACCTTAACTCCTTCCAGATACTGGTTACAGAGCCTAGGCTCCCATATGTGTCTCAAGAGGACAGTGTCCCAAAAGTCACCTAAAGAATTGTGTACAATTTTACATAAAGAAATCTTTTTTTAAATGTAACCTTCTATCTTAAGTGTACATGGAAACAAACAACCACAAAAACAGTACAAAACAATAAGATTCACACTGTATTTGATCAGGTAGGTTCTCATAATACATGTGTCACAGGGAATGGCTAGTTTACTCACTGATTTAAATGTCATAATGAAGTAAGAATTTTCCTCTTGCCTTTCCCTTTTGTATTTGTTGTTTATGTTTTATGAAGAATAATAGGTAAGTGGAATAGTAAAACTAATCCTAGGGTTCATCAAAGTGTTTTAGATAACAGTTTTTGGATAGTTTCAAGGAATATGAATTACAATTTTTGATGCAGGGTGTATTATCTCTTCTATGTTAGAAGAAATTTTAAGTGACTAAAATTTAGATAATCAATGTTGGCAAATGTCACTAAATTGCTTTCCAGCTAATTTTAAAAGATAAAAACTTATCACTATTAACAATATATTAACAATATCCAGGTATGGCTTACAGTCTTTAACTTTCAAAAGTACTGAACTACTGTAAATATGTGTCTTGTTTGCTAATGTTATTAATGCATAGAGCACAATGGTTAAAATCCTACATCGCTACACTCTGTAAGAATGGGGTCAATGTGCTTGATAAAGCTGGTGGGGTTTTTTGGCACAGCCATTTTTACCTGAATTTATTATAAGGGTAGTTCAGGCTATTTTTTTCTGCTGTTTTGCTTTAATGAAAAATGGGTGTTATAAATAACTTTTATGAATCATGCAGTAACCTGTAGGCATCGATTCACTTCCTCTTCATGAATTCACTGAAGCTGCTTGCTCCACATTGGCAGCCTTTCCTTTAATCTGTAGTCAATTACACTGATTAAATGTATTTTCACTATTTCTCACCTGAGCTTGAAAAAGCGTTTCATAACGCATTTGTAGGAGAATTTTGGTTTTGGTAAATGCCCCTTTTTTCCCAGACTTCCAAATTTATCTCTCTGACATAAGATTGCCTTTTACGAGCAACTTTGTTTTTTGACAACACCTCATCTCTATTTGCAGGTGACTGCTGCACTAGTCCAGCATACAGTTTTGGCAAGGTTCTTGACTCTAATGGATTCTAGTTTCTGTGGTATTTGAACTCAGTCAAAGATGATGTCTCAGAAGAACACAGCAAAGAGAGAAAATTTTTTCTTTCACAGAAGCTAGAACATTTCTCTGATAATTTTCCCTTGGTTGAATATTTACTAATACATGAGGAAAACTCAGAAATAGAAAAAAGAATAGAAGCTACTTTCTCCAGCATACATGTATGCTTCTGAAAGCATACATTTCAAACATTGGAAGATTCCATGTGATAAAGCCCTGGAATGAAGAGGAAACTCAAGAAAGCTGGTTAATATTCAAAGATCACCTACTACAAGGTGAAGAGAGTTCATTCATAATAAATAAGACATCAGGCAAAAAATAGTTCCTGGCCAAACTCAAACACAAATTGGAAACATACAGCGGGTGGAAGCAGGGATGAGCAACCTGGGAGAAATACAGAAACACTGAATGAGCATCCAGGGTTGAAGTTAGGAAAACTGAAGCCCACATGGAATAACTTCTGTCCAGGGATGCCAAAGGCAAGAAGAAGGATATTTGTAAGTACATGGATGACAAAAAGAAAAATAAAAGGTCTGTGGAAAATGTGAGTCCATTGCTCAATGAGATGAGGGACCTGATTACACAGCTCCAAGGTATGGAAAAGGCTAAATTTTTGAATGGTGTCTTTGCCAAAGTCTTTACTAACTAGACTGACTTTCAGGAATATGAAGTACCAGAGACCAGGGGGACAGTCCTTTGTCCAGGTCAGGAAATACATAAGCAAACTGGACATCCATAAAGAGCAATGGATATTGTCTAACTAGTCTTTAGGAAGGGCTGTGACACTGATGAGATCCTCACAGACAGGCTATGTGTGGATCTTCATGTTGTTCTATTTTTGTTTCCCTTGGGAGATACAACTTGAGTAAATGGCCGGTTAGTTGTGCTTTTGTATAAAAGGGTCAATGAAACACAAATATGTACAGTATGTTCTCAGCTATGTACAGAGCTAATTCTTACAGGCATCTTTGGAGTTTTTTCTTCAGACTGTGCAAACTGAGGACACCTTGAGAGACAGTTAATGTTGGTTACCACTGCAATGGCTGAGGATGGACCTCAAGTAAAATTTTCAGTTTTCTATCTTAGAAATTAATCATGGTTGCTTAAGTTACTAGTTGAAAAAGAAAACATAATTGGACAGTGACTGAAAGCTGAAAAACTATACTTTTCAAAATTGAGGAAGGAATGCAAAATTGTTAGGTCTAGTTTGGTGCCTAAGAGAAAAAATTGGTGTTGGGGAAGTAGGGTGTTTTTTTTCATCGTTTGAAGATCCTTAGTTCCCTTCCTTTACTGTAAAGGACCCTTAGGCTGATCACCCTCATACATGAATAGGACTCCTAGGTGAGTCAGTTTAAATAAATCTTATTAATATATCAAAAAAAACTGTCTAGATTGCATATTCTTCCCTGCTTCCTGAAACACTGTAATGTTTCTGTAATTTTACTGTAATGTTAAAGTCTAATTGTAGCATTTTGTGTTGAAGACATGGATGCACAGATACTCACTAAAGCTCTATTGCTAACTTTTTATTTACTAGAATGTGAAGGATGTAGTAAGTATTCTATTAATTCTTTTCTAGAACTGTCTGGGACTAAATGTCAATTTTCTTTCATTTCTACATAGCTGTAATTGATTCCACGTTTGCTGCATATGATATCTTGATTGAAAAAAGAACTTGTAAATCTTTTTGTTTCAATAACTGCTGGAGTATTTTTTATTACCATTTCCAGGGAAATGAAACCTCCAGGGCAAATGCACAAACCTACTTATTAATCTCCAACAAGCAGATAAAAATATGAAAGCTAAAATGGTAGCAATGGTTTGAATGAAAGCTGAAGTGGGAACATCTTCCGCCTCTTTTGTTTTTCTCCATCCTCTGTAGCAAAGAAGACATACAGGATACTAAGTCTCTTTCTTTAAGGTTAACTCTAAAAATGGCTTCATTGTAGTTAAATGTTTTTCTTTTACATGTAGATTTGCTTGTATAGAAACAGAGGAGAGGAAAACCATTTTTTAAAACAAATTTTTAAAATAAACACAGGAAAACACTTCTGTGAAACTTGATAAACCTATTAAAAAAACTAAGAATTTTATTTATTTTAGGACTAAACAAATGGCTTTCTTAGAATAACAAATATTTGTATCATCAAAGCTATTTTCTTTCTTTGTTTCATTATAGAGTTTATATATGGACTTAATTTATTTTTAAAATTTTAATGAAATGGTATTCCAAATTTTGGAGAAAACTAATCTTTGGCTGTTGATCCTCAGGAAAACAGGAATGCTTGAAATCTTATGATTTAAAACCAATAAAAACATGTTGACAGTGTAGTTTTAAACTGAAATAAGAAGGCAGAAAAATAATTCATACTTTTATCTTCTGTTCAAAGATGTGGAACAAAGAGCAGTGGGATTTTGAGATCTATGCAATTGTCTAAAGAAATGAAAAGTGTTAATCCTTTGCAGTTATTTTTCTGGAACTCTGGTCTCCTAAAGACCTTTTATTCTATTCCCATACACTCAGTTTAAGGAAGGTGATCTTGAGGACACAAGAAGCATACCTAAGGTTACAGTAAGTTGATGATGCATCACAGTCACAGCAAGTTGCCTTCTTAAATGGGTCTATTTCTCAGCTAAAATCGGGTAAATAGGAAAAAATTATTTTCTTCTTGTCAGTATCTCATTGCAAGGTCAAAGGAAGAAAAATAAAACCAGCATGTCAGTAACTGAGGTAGCATATTGAACTATATTGAAGCATACTATCCAGAAACACTCAGTCCAGAAATATATTGCAGACATTTATTTATGCAAAAGATAATGCATTTGTTTCTTTAAAGAGGAATAATATTTGCCTTGCATTTGGTGAAGCTTAACCTTTCTGTTAAATAATTGGCTTTATATTTTTCATAATGCTTCATTTATTTCCGAGGTTTCAGCAACTATACCCTGCTTTATACTGTCAATACAATGAAGCAGTCTGAATTATTGTCACATGTTCATTCACTGTCACATAAGACCCTTTCTCTGATAAAGTTGTGTAGAGATTGATTAAAAACTTTGAAGGAATCTGACCCAAGTTTACAGAACCTGACCCTGATCTGTAGTGATGTCTTGGAATGGAAAAACTGGGAATAAAAGGAACAGGAAAGAAAGAAATTCTGAGTTCTTTTAGGGTGACTCTGATCTTATGTAACATGTGCACTTACGTGTTATCTTTTTCTGGCTCTCCTTGTAATAGACACTGTCTTCTGTTTTAATGTTTTTCTCCCCCTACTCCCACTGTACGTTTGTATAATAGAAAATATTTGCTGTTTGTAAAGAAAAGACTTCATTCCCTGCAGCTACTAACAATTTAATTGTCTAAGAGTTAGAATGCAAACATTGTATTTCTGTTTTTCTTCATCTCAGGTCATCCTGACAGTGCTTTACTCTGCTGGAAGGACATTTTGACAATAGGTGAAAGAAAACAGCAGAGAATCCTTGTGAGTATAACTCAGTTCTGACTGATGAGATTGTGTGACTTGAGCACCAGTGTTTTAGAGCCTGGCTGTTAGTGTCATAGCACTCACAGGTACAGACTGAATGTAAAGGACAGTATTTTGCTCACACAACCATACAATCTCCTTGATTCCTTTATTCTTGAAAAATGACCATACTTGAAAAATGTCCATACCTCCAATTAAATAATTCAAGAACATTTGTGAACTGTCTCTCAGTTAAGTTTAATTTCTCATATATTTAAACAAAAGCTAAGAAATGCAAATCAATAAATATGAATCTTATAACTAAATTACATTTAAATTAATAGAATCATAAGTATTTCCTTCAGTGCCTCCTTCCAGCTCCTGTAAGATCATCCTCACCAAATAAACACTCAATAACATTTACAGTAATTTCACGATTATAAGATGCACCATTTTGACTAAAATTTTGGTCCAAACCCAAAAGTGTGGCTTATAATTAGGTACAGCTTATATATGGACAAAGAACGAAATGTTGCTGTTTTAGTTTGGAGGACAGGTGTCTGCTGAGAAAGGAAGGAACTTCTCTTTGAAATGATGTAAACCCTCTCCCTCCAAATTATTATAATTTTGAAATCAAGGGGCTTTCAGGCAAAGATATGGGAATTAGGAATAACAGTTCTTTTCTAGGGAAATTAAAATAGAAATACAGTACTACAAAGAAACAAATCCCAAACCCTGACAAAGTCAGAGTACAACCTGACACCCCATCAGGCAGGGTGTTGGTAGCAGTCCCATTAAATGGTGGCTGCATCCTCCTGCAGTGACAGATGTGGTTCAGTTGGAGCAGTGCTCCTGTACAAGGTGCAGTTTCTCTCTGGAGGTCCAGTGGTGATGTGGAGAAATCCGGTTTTCCTCTGGAGTCCAGTGGAGAAAGGGGCTCCCTTAGTGTCCCAAAACCTCTGTTTTTATCTTGGTAAGAAATGTTGGGCTCTTCCCCCTGGCTGGAGCAACTTCCCATGGGATGAAGTAATTTTATCAGTCCCACAGTGGGACTCAATGAGCCATTAGCAGAAAATGGCTCGCTGAAGGAAGGATGGGTTGTGAAAAGATAAAGAACAATGCCCCACCTGGTTTCAATGGATGGCCCATTAGCAGAATATCTCACATGGAGATAAGGATCACCATCCTCAACCTCAACAGATGGTGATAGAATAGATACCTTTTATCACACTCTGTATTGTAACGTGCGGCTTATAATCAGGTGCGGCTTATAATCGTGGAATTACTGTATTTTTGTGTCTGAAAACCTCTTAATGTGAACAGCTGAGTATTGTTCCAACTCTTCAAAGTTGTTCCAGAAGAAGAGAGGTTATTTTAAATCATTTCAGAAGTTTCTGACTGAGTGAAAAAAACCCCAAACAAAACCCAAAATCAAAAATCTCCAAATCTATTAAAAAACCTGGAATAAGAAATTAAGAAATGAAATGATTGGTGCATGTTTTTGAAAGGCATTTGTGTGACTATATTATTAGATAAATTTTCATCAGCATATTTTTCTTATTTATTTCATAAGATTTAGAAAGCATAGTGACTGCATCATTTAAAAGTAATTCAGACCCTTAGAAAAGCCATGAATCACACAATTTAATTTACAAAGTCTGCAAATCCCGTCATTCTTTTACTTTATGCCAGATAATCCTATCCCCAGATACACGATTTTGTTTTCTGTACATTTTGATTAAATAATTGAGAACAAGGAAAGAAATTTAACAGACACAGCAGTTTAATTTATTTTCCTCATTTACGTACCTTTTACCTTTAGCCCTTGCTCAGTTTTTTGCTGAATATTAAATCAACAGAGAAGGAAAACTTAAAAATTGTTGACACTTTTCAAATTAAATAAGAAGAAAGTAATACTGATAGACTATCTCATAAATTCCCAGAACATTTTTGCACAGAGAGGTGTAAATTTCTGTAATAACCATATCTTACCATTTGATACATTTGTAGATACCCTAGGAACCAGATAAGATTATCTTCAGATGCAGTGTTTCATTAAGTTAAACTAATTTGGACTCAATCACTATTGACTGAAAAATATTTAATGCCATAATAGCTACTTCAGCACTATTTTTCAAGGCATCTTGTTAGATGCATCTAGAATCTGAAACAATATGTTAAAACACATTTATTACAGAAAATAATTACAGTTCCAGAATTTCTCTAAATTACCAGAGAGAAAACCATATAGATAGGCCTGTAGATTTGGAAAAAAGTCTTACAAACATGATTTTAAAATGCAAGGGTAATTGGTGAAGCACATTTCTGATTTATTATTATATTAATTGTAAAATATTTTCTTTATAATCCACTTAACTTCTGTAGAATCCCATTTATTAAAGAAGGGTGTGCTGCATTACTACAAGGTTTTTTATCTAAAGGGCTTGTGGTAGAGCTACTTGTGACAACACTGTGAATGAGCAAACAGAGAGTATTCAAAGGGATTGGAGAGAGAGCTAAATAATAATTTTTAGCCCATGGCAGTATTATCTGAGTGACAAACTTGGTATTGGCCTTCGGATTGCTAAAATATGAGCAAAATAGCGTAAGTGTTACTTGGAGACGTATTTCACTTGTGTACTTCCATGTTGTTCTGTTTCTTGTTTACTTTGATTGTTTTTATTTCTTTAGCTGAAAGCAATCTATATCATCACTGAAAAAATTCAGGTTGTAAGACAGAGGACTTTGCTACCCAGGTAATATCTTATCTTTAAGAATAAGTCAATAACCTCCTGGATAGGAAAATGGTTTTGGCCTTTGTCATAGTCACATGCTTTTCATATTAAAGAATTTGGATATCTGGATCAGACGTTAATTAGACTATATGAATGAAGAATACTTAATGCTGTGTACAAATGAAATGTGATTCCTTTGAATATTTTGTGCTTGGCTTTCATACAGAAGATTTATGGACCACAGCATTGACTACATTGTTAGAAAAGATATTTGGACTTTTGAGAAATTAGACTTACCTGACTTGGTGAAATAGTGTGCAGAACGTAAAAAATGTAAAATGCCCAGGAAATTATTAAATTAACCAGCTTGGTGAGAAATGAGTTCCAGCTCAGAAATTAAATATTTGTAACTTTTGTGGTGCAATTCTCTTGCTTAATCAGGTCATGGATCAGTTTTGCTACTTAGCATTTCACACTTAGGCACAAGCCTGCCCTTATATGTACCTTCTCCCATATGTCTGTTCTGCATATGCCTTCAGCATCCTAAAACAAAAACATTGATGCATTGGAGTAAATCCAATGGAAAGCCACCAAGGTGATTGGGACTCAGAGCACATTGTGTAGACATAGTGACTGTGAGGACTGGGTTTATTCTGGAAGATAGACTGCTACCTTCAACTAGCTTATGGGAAGATGTGAGGAATATATAGCCAGATTCTTTTGGGATGTGCACAGTGATAGATGAAAGACCCAAGTACAATTTACGGAGGGATGCTGTGATTCTGTATTAGGAAAACATGAAGACAATCAAACACTGGAAATACTTGTCCAGAGCACTTATGGAGTCTCCACAGATAGAGATATTCCAGATTCCACTCAAACTGAGCAACATGAACTGTATTGAACCAAATAAGACATACAGGTCTCTTCCTATCCAAATTACTCTATCATGCTATGTTTGTGCACTTGAAGCGTGCCCTCTACGTTTACAGAGAAGGCAGTTTTGTGTATTGTCTCATTTGATATGCTTCAGGCATCTCTAATAAGAATCAGTGACTCAAAATATTAACTATACTGTAATGACTATAAAACATTGCTATTATGAATGTAGTCTTCTAAAAACTATTCACATTAATCCTGTTCATAGAATCAGCATGATCATTGTAAAATGACACAATGTGAAAGTAATGGACTTCAAACATGTCCCTCTATCCTTTGAACATTCCTGAAACTCTTTTGTCAACTTTTCTTTCAAAATGCTAACAGGGATTCTTCTTCAGTAGTGAAATTTGATTTAAAAAATATGAAACACTCTTTGCTCAATAATTTAGTGATTATAATTGTCATTGTGATTATGGAAGGGAGTTGCTTCATGACCTCAGCCACAGGAGTTTCTAACCTTGAAAAATGAAGAGTGTCTAGTTAAAAGGCGTGAGCCTCCACCCACTGAACTGGTGACACCAAGGTTGCACGTTCTATTTTTTACCTTCAATCACAGAAAAAGGTGGAGTTTCACTGACTTCTCTTAATCCATGCCCTAGTTTCAAAGGATTCAAAGAGATGCCCCAATTTGAACAATTGCTAGATGAGTACATACTAGGATATCTGCCAAGACAGTGTTTACAAATTTATTTGCCCTTATTTTACAGCAGTCATGCTACTTTCCACATAGTGAATAGCTAAGATGCTAAGCTACTTGTAAGTATAGCATTTGCTTACTGACAGTCTTTCACAAGCAACAGTGGAGATTTCAGTTACATGGTTTCTGTTACTGGAATTGGTTATGGACCATGAGACACTACAACAATGAATAGATTCTCATGCTCCAAATTAAAAAAAAAAAGCAGCAAAATCCCGAATAAAACATCATTGATGAATGGATATGAAGCTTGGTTCCTTCATTTTCCAATTGAGCTAATGTCATCTCAGAAAATCAGTACTAGACTTTTTCCTCCCACCCACACAATTAGCAGAGTTGTCTTTGATGCATAAGATGTTGACATGTCCTTAAAGTCTGTCAGTGTGCATGACTGTAAAACAGTTGCAGCAAACTCTTTATTCTGTCCATGATGCTTAGAAAGTTTTAATCTTGCTTCTGGTCTCTGAAGATTTGATGGTGTTGAAAAAGGCTGAAGAAAGGGCTGCTGCTGATATTATCAGGTATATAATGCCTTATGATGCTCAGCTTGAGTTTCAGTCTCTTATCTCTTACAGGAATGTAGAGTTTGAAGTTACCTCCAGCATTTTTGAATCCAGTGGAGTTCTTCACAGGAAACTATTTAATCCAGTCCCTTTCACCAAGTTTATAAGATCGCTTAAAAGAAGCTGAAAATATGTTTCTAATTTGAAAACTGGGTTTGAATTTCAATTCCAGCATGTGAAAGGTTTTTTCATTTTTTTCAACACTTAGATAAATGTATTCTTGGCTTTCTGAACATCCTACATGAATCCTTCCCTTAGCTGATATTTTCCCCAACATATTTATGGAGCAATCATATATTCCTTTCTTCATTTTTCTGTAATAACCAAGCCATGCTCTCATGTCTTCTAATCATATGGTGATGCCTTAAGTTTTAGCTTTCACATTTTTCAGCTTTGGTGCTGCTGAGGTGTGTAGCTCTGAGCTTCATATGAAGTGTTAGTAAGTTCTCTTCACATGGTAGGTAGACCAAATAATCCTTTTCCTGCTTGAGGCCAAGGACAATCATTACAAGATTCAGGCCCAAAAAGAATAAACAGTGGAGAACTGAAGAGACCAAACAAGGAGGTTGGGACTTCATGACCTGAAGACGTAATTGGACACTTAACCCCAATATGTAAATAGCCCAAAACAGATAAAAGTGTAAAAACTCATGACAGGGATCCATCTTGGATCCATCCTGGGTGCAGCCCTGGCCAGTCTCTTGTAGTGCCCAAGGTGTATCCTTAAAAGGCCTTTCAACAAATACCTACTTTATTCTTTCAGTTCTCTCTAGTCTCTGTTCCAGGTCAACCTCTCTAGGCATCAATGGTAGTAGGATGTATTATTCCCAAACTATTCTTGATAAAATTCTTTAACAGACATGAAATCTGAGCTAATCTTTCTTAACCACAGATGACCAAAAACTATGTGGGGTATTCTATACAAAGGTTAATGAGTGCCTTATTTCATATCTGCCCTCACACAAACACTTTTCAGATAGTATTTGACATTTTTGTGTCTGTACTGCTTTTCTCCTATCAGTCAATTGTTTCTCATTACTTTAATATGCATTACTGAAATTTTACTTTGTTCCGGTTTCTTTCTTCCTCCCTTCCCCTCCTCGCCCCTCCTTAGGAGAAAGAGTAACCCTAACCCTCAGCAGAAGAATAAAAACCTTATGGGTGTGAGGCTCATGCTAAGCAGAAAGGCACAGAGGGACCCATGTTGTGGCAGTCCTGTGTTCTCCTTGTAATGCCTTTGGAAATTGTAGAGTTCTTGGAACTCTGGGTTTTGTGGTTTTCTGAACCCTAGCCCTAGGTAGAAGCCTAATCCTAGGCGCAACCCTAACCCAAAGCAGAGCAGTAAATGCAGTCCTGTGCTCAGGCTAGTGCCAAGCAGAAAGATGTGGAGGGAGTAATGTTGTGCAATCATATTGTGGCAGTCATGCCCTTGGCATTCCTTTTGTAGATGCAAAGTCTCTAGAGTTCTGGGATTTGTGGTTTTCTGGACCCTAACCCTAGGCAGAAACCTAAACCTAGGCAGAACCCTCACCCTACATGGAAAAGAGTAATGGGGGTGAGGCTGGTGCTAAGCAGAATTCCAGGGAGAGACCTATGCTCTAGAGGTCTTGTGTTCTGCTTGGAATGCTTTTTGAAACTGCAGAGTGCTTGGGGATCTGGGCTTTGTGGTTTTCTGAACCCTAATCCTAGGTGGAACCCTAGAGGGGACTAAAAGCCTCATGGGGACCAGTCTGGTGCGCAGCAAAAAGATGTGAAGGGAACCATGTTATGAATGTCTTGTGTTTCCCTTGGCATGCCTTTTGTAGCTGCAGAGTCCTTGAAGATCTGGGCTTGGCGGTTTTCTGAGCACTAACCTTAGGCATAATCCTAACCCCAGGAAGAGTAGCAAAAGCCTCATGGATGTGAGGCTGGTGCCAGACAGAAAGATGTTGGAGGGAGAGAAGTTGTTGCAGTCCTGCGTTCCCCTTGGCTCTAAGTTTTGTGGTTTTCTGAACCCTTACCCCTCCCCTCCTTTCCCCCTACCTTCCCTCTGCTTTTTCTTTCATTAAGAAATACTAAAATACTAAATAAATTTATTTTAAAAAGTGTTCCATGAAGTTTTTGCTAGAGTATCCCTAATTTTCCAACTTTCTTTTCTACCTATGAATAATGTCTTCTCAAGTTCAATGAGTAATTTCTCCTGCTTCACTGAAATCCAGACATGCATTTTCATCTAATACATTTCACTACTCTGAATAGTAGGTGTCAAAGAAGGATTTATAGCTCACAATCTATGCCTTGAACCATCTCCCCCATTTAGCATTTTTCTTCATGTCTCTATTCTTTCCTTCCAAATGCCTTCTAAAGCTTTGCATACCTTTAAGGTCTGCTTTGTTACTGTCCAGTGACTGTCCATCATTTTATTAACCTTGTCTGCTGTTCCTTGATTACCTAGAAATATCTGTAACTTGATGCATTTACTGAAAAATGTTGCCATTACAACTGCAATTTCATTTGCAGTTTTCTTCAGGAGACAATGTTTCATCCCTGACTGCATTAAGTTGCTTGATTTTACTGTCATTTCAGATATGAATCTTTTAATTTTCTACTCTCATCTTCTCAATATTGTTGCCCATATTGAAAACTAAAGTTTTCATTTGTTTTTAGAATATTCCACAAACAATTTAAATCTATATTCTACGCTTCAAAGTATAAATGCCTTTTTCTCTCCCTTTCTTTTTTTCTTGTCATTCTATTTCCTGAGCAGAAGGCTAGAAGTTATCATTCCTAAAACATGCTGTGCATTGTTTGCATAAACTAAGTGGAATAGGAATAACTTCCAGGATGATTCAGAGCACATGTTGAAAAATACATATGAGAAATCTGAAGTCAATTTAAAAGTAAGAAAAGCTGTAAAATATACAAATTATTGGAATGGGATCATTTGGTATTGATTTAATGTTTTCTTTCTTATTTACTAGATTAAGATTAAAAAAGAAATTATGAACTACACATGTTGAATTTATTATTTTTGGTGATGACTGTCTTCATCCATCATCAGTTTAATTCATAACAAATCACAACAGAGTGATTAATCTTCACTAGTGACTAATTTCATAATTTTAAAAAAATCTAATTTTTTAACTGTTTGGAAAAGTGGAATTAATTTTTATGTAGGGATATCAGCTACTATGAAAAGCCAGTCATTGTCTTTATCCGGTCTAGTAACTCAAGAAATGTTTGCAAACAGTTGCAGAATCATGGAATAGCTGAGCTTGAAAGGCACCTCTTGAGGTCATCTAGTCCTATCCCCTCCTCAGGGCAAGGCCAGTTAGAGTAAGCTTGTCCATGACAATCATATTTTAAACATCCCATGCAAAGAGACTCCACAACTTCTCTGGGCAGTCTGTTACACTGTCAGGGAAAAAAAAGGTTATATTCAAGTGGAATAAGTGGAATTACTTGTAATTCCTTGTACAATTTAATTTGTATCCATTTCCTTTTCTCTTATCACTTCATACATTGAAGAGGAGTCTCCATCTTCTTTATGCTCTGACCCCATCAGATGTTTGTACACTTTGATAAGAACCTCTTGAATCTGCCTTTTTTGAAACTGAACAACCTTAGCTCCCTCAGTCTCTCTTCTACATCTGATACTCCAGCCCATTAGAAAGCCTTTGTGTCCCATCTTTGTGTTGCTTCACTGAATTTGTCCCATTAATTCTGTATCTTTCTTGTACTGAGGGCTTTAGAACTGGACATGGCACTCCAGATTTGTCTCACCAGTGCCGAGCAGAGAGGAATCACCACCCATCTCAACTTGCTGGGAACATTTATTATAAGGTAGCCTGGAATGCTGTTGGCCTTCCTTGCTGATTCCTTGCACTGTGTCATTGATAGTTTGTTCACCTTGACTCCTAAGACCATTTCTGCAGAGGCCCTTTACAGCTGGTCATTCTTCACCAAATAGTGCCGCAGGGTTATTCATCCTCAGATTCCATAGTTTCCCTTTGTTTAACAGCATTACCTCCTCTGCCCTGTTCTCCAGTATGACCCTATGGTTGCCTCACATCCCTCCCAGTTTTGCATCATCTGCAAATTTGCTGACAATGCACTGTGTTACTGGAGACAGCATCAACCCTTGGAATATAGTACTTGCCTCCAGAGGACTTCACCGTGATGACCATAATCTGTTTGTTGTAACACAAGAGTCAGTTGTCAGTGTACCTCACAATCCATACATCATTCAGCTTGAACATTATGAGAAAACCACAGATTTAACCAAGAGATTATAAAGAAATTATCAAGTGAAGCCAGACAGACTGGGATGATTGAGCATAAGGCTCATTTTACACATGATCAGCCCCTTTCATGCTATTTTTTGTATACCTCCCTTTAGTTCCTCTCCAGTCCTCTTCCCTACATATCACAGCATGTGTCTGTACTACTCAGCTGATGCCCACAACCCACCCAGCCTGGCTCTCCTCTGGTTTACAACCTAATCAGTTGCAATATTCAGGTTGATCCTTCTGGAAGTAATACCTGTAATTTCTGGATAGCTTATCAGTTAGTGTGAATGGTATGGTTTGTCTCTTTTCATTGTCTCCATGTATGTTTTGTCACATCTCTTTCATTTATTTTGTTTCTACTTTCTCTTTTTTCCCTTAGTTTTCCAATTGACAAGATTGTCAACCAGATAACCGTACTGGAATAAACATTCTCACACTCCCACATGTCCTTATCAATTACCATGACTGACTAGGTTTAGTTCTTATCATGACCTCCCCTATCATTTGTCAGCTAGGAGTGTGTCACTGTATGTTGTTGCTGATGACTTCCTCCTTTCCTTATTATCCCTTTTATTTACTGTGACTAGACACCCTTAGAGGAGCAGAAATGTTTCTTTGTAATAACGTTTCATAATGGACTTTCTAATGTCCGATTTCTCAAGTATACCCTAATCTGGTCTTACTCCGTCAAGGAATTTTTCAGTCACAAGTGGCTGAGATTCATGAAGTCTGGTCAATACCACTAAAGACTGGTAAAAGGATAGCATTGACTACCTCATCTATTTCCATATCTTTTGCCATCCTGCATCCTAAACTACTTTTTTTTCTTTTGTTTTTGATATATGTGTAGATGCCTTTTTTGTTGCCCTTCACATACCTTGCCTGATAAAGGCCAGGTGGGTTTTGTTTTTTGTTTTCCTATGTGCAATCTGGCGTGCTTTCAGTGTCACTACCTTTCTCCAAGGTCCCTGCTTCCCTCTCTTGCATGTCTCATTTCCACATTGGTTCTGTCACCTTCTCCTTGTGCACTGTAGTTTTAGCTCCAGCTCTCCAAGACGAACAATTGTTGACTTTGGAAGAGGTGATTCTTGATCTTGATCTTGACCTTGATCTTGATCTTGAACCCAAGTCTCAACAATCCACTCTAGAAGCCGGGATACTGATCCTGTGCTAATTTCCTCAACATCTGTGATGGGTTGACACATGCCACAGAGCTTTCTGAACAAGCAGTTTGCATCCCACTATCCTGTCTAGTGAGGTAAAACATGCTGGAACAGGTTGAAGGTCATTTCATGCTGCTTGGCCTCTGTGACACAGAACTGTCCCAGACACATTCAACTTACTGGAACTAGCATAGCAATAGCATCTGAATCTCCTGCTTTGCATATTTCTGGATTGTTAGTTGTCTTCAGTCTTAGATTTCTGCACTGCTGCTCACTTTTGCATTAATTCTTAGAAATCTGTCGCTGGTTCATTCGATAGATTTGATAAACAAGAAATGCACTTCTATCTGGAGAGATGCACTATGACTATAGCAGTACCTAAAGAAAACTATGGGGAGATTATGTTTGTTCCTCTCTAAGGGCACCTGTTGGAGACCATTTGGTACCTCTTGCGCCAAGGGTTGGCTACCCTAACCACAGCAGCTGCATCCATGCTGCATTGCACTCGACTCTCTGGGCCTTGTGCTGTAACTCCTTGGATCCATCATATGGTTACGGGTTTCTGTGATTTTTCAGCTGAATGTGTCTGAAACAGTTTGGTGGCTGAACTTCAGCCAGGCAGAGGAGTGTTTTTAAAGCATGACAAACCCTGGAAGTTACATGAAAGAAAAGATGAAATCCTTGGGGGTGAAAAGCCCCAGGTGGTAATGGACTATTCAGAGTGAAAGTAGCCAAATTGTGCAGATCAGTTTTGATTTTTGGGGTGGTGCCCAAAATAATCTTTCAGACCTCTGTTTAGGCGTTGTAGTGAGTGCTAACTGGAGCAGTCTAAACAAATACAGCAAATGGACTGCCAGGGGCTCAATTTGAGAACTTGCTTCCTGCTCTCTTTTTCTCATTAGTTTCGACAGAATTCCAGATGATTGCAGTGAGGTTGTGTGCCATCTGTATTTAGCTTACTTGATAATACACTTAAATCTTCTTCCTGGAGATGAAATCTAGGCCTGACAGCAAAAAGATAATGAGAGAAAAATACAAGATGATACTTTAAAAGAGATAAATTGAATAATGATTTTTTTATGTTGGGGATATAAAATAGGACAGAGACATCTGTCCTCTAGTTTATAATCAGGACTAGCTAAGAGGCTAGCTAGCTTCTAAAAGGGAGTAGCTAAAATAGTAGGTTCAGAACTCACAAGTCAGAAAATAGTATGCAAGATAAATAAGTTTTTTCTCTTAAGTCTGAGGAGAGGTTTAAAATATTTTCTGAGCAAAGCAGGAGTGAAAATCAACTCCCTCAGGGATTACATTTGCCTATTTTTTTTCCTAGTTTCTCTGATTTGCTTTTATTTTATTTTTTACATCAATCTCCTTTTTCCTTGTCTCTGTTTTACGAGGCCACATCAATTCTATGCTATTTCTTACTCTTAGGAAAATAACAGCTTGCATATGAAGAGTTTTGCTCCATTTGGTGCAATACTGAGTTTGCGAAATCTGTTCTTCTGGATGATGCTTCTGGAGAAAATGCTTCTGGAGAAGCACTAGAATTGAGATAGTCAACTTTAGTATAATGATGACTTGATCATGGAATAAGCATGTTCTTTATAGATGCTCTTTTCTCTTTCGTAATATGTGTTTATATTACTTTGTTACTGTCTGTGCTTTCAAGAATTTATTAATTCCCTCCAACAGTCATCTCCATAATAACATATTCGATAACCACTTTCATTTCTTCTCTTTATTTCTTGCAGTTTTTCTATACAATCCATTCTCTCATTTTTCATTTTATGGAAAAGTATTTTGCTGCTTATCTGGATATATTTTATTTATTTCATAGACTCAACCTATATATGTTTGATAAAGGTTGATATCAGACCCATTATTTTATAAAGAAAAAATATTTTTCTATGTATTCTATGCATAGTATATGTATTTCTCTTTAATATTTCTATTTTTTCACTCCTTATCCAAGTATCAAAAATAGCAATTTTATTAAGATGTGGGTTCCCACTATATTGTGTTACATGGGTTTCAATGAAATGAAACTCTCTTCATTGAAAGGAACCTAAACCAGATTTTCAGAGTAATATTTTTATGAGATAGCTTATGAAAAACTTGGAGAGTTATTTTTGTGTTTTAAATGAGTTTATAAATAAAGCCACCTATCTTTTAGCTCTGTATCCTCTCCCCACTGAGAAACCTGAAGCGAAAATAACTTAAAAAATCCTCTCTATGTCTTCTCTTCTTCATGTTAAATGACTTCATGCTCTGCACATTAAGATGTTCAGTTAATTTTTCCTTTTCCTGTTAACAGCTCTTAAAAAACTTCTAATTAATGTTGCCTGGTCTCGGAAAATGTACATGGAACTACCATCCTTTCTCATACCCAGAACTCTTGCCATAAAAAAAGTAAAAGTAAAAAAATAGGGAAGAAAAGTACATAAGAGTTACTGAGGAAAGGATGACTTTCATTCTTTAAAGTCACTGACATTGATGCCACTTCCAAACTTTCATTAAAGTTCAGTTCACATGGATTTGTGTGTGGATAAGAACAAGACTGGGCAACTAACTTTATTGTATTCTCACAATTTTTTCTATCCATCCATGGAATGTAGATTTATGCCCTGAAACAGATGATTCTTTATAATTCTTTCTTGATAATGATTTCTAGTGACTAGAACACCAGTCATAATTTAGCCACTTTTAAAATACTTTGATATTGCTAGTTAATCTTAGAAAATGGTCCCCATAGAACAAAATAATAATAAATTAGTGACAGGAATGACAGTCAAGAATGTTTAATCAGTCTTTCTTGACGCTGTAAAGGCAAGGAGTGACAAATCAGTTTTGTGTTCACAAATATTTGTGAATTTTAACAAAGTATACATTATAACTCAACACTATATCTTAGAATAACATCTGTATTTTTCTGGTACTGATGTCTTAGATATCTGTAACTGGGTTTTTCCCCCTCATTCTTCTGTTATTAAATTGAAGCACATGTAAGAATAAGTGTATCGTAAATCAGACCTTTTATATAACACGTTCTTTTTTGTCTATGGTACATGTTTTGATTATATCACCTCTCAACTGTTTATCTTAGAATACATACAAAAGTTTCCTTAACTTCAGTGGAAATTAAGCAGGTGTTTCAGACTAATCACTTGGTACAATGCTTTGTGGAATGGGATTTTAATCAGTAACTATAAGATATATTTTCTTTCTAGAAGTATAGATTTCTTTCAATGTAATTGAGAGGGTGAGCCAGTTAACTAAGCTAATTTAGTGGCATATGTCTGAGCAGGGCTGGTTTTATTAGGTGCCTTTTAGCAGTGATGTCCATTAACTACAAAACTAATAGCCTGATTCTCAAAGCATTTTATTTATAGAGAAGAAATACTTACTCCATGTTCCCACTGATGTACAACTCACCAGAGTAAATGCAAATTTTTGTATATTTAGATCTTTATTTAGCCCATTGTTACTTGCATCTATTCACTACTGTTATACCTGGTATACCTAGCCTGCAGTGCATTATTTAGTCACAATTGATGACAAGTTTTTAAAGCCACAGTTTCTAAGGACAGCTACTTGAATTTTCTGTGATAATGGTGTCAACTCTTTGAACTGTGGAAGTTGATGCTATTATCTAAGAACTGCTTAGAAGCAATGAATACGTAGAGTGATGAGCTTCAGCCGCAGTTTATTCCTCTCAACATGCCTTTAATGCAGATATATGGATGTTGATGCCTAATAAGCTGAGTCTGTTATAGGACCTCTAATGTAGGGCAAATGTGCTGGGGAGGGAGGCACAATTCACACAGTATTTTCAGCTGGGTTTTTCTGTTTCCTGTTCATTAGTTGAGAATTAACTCTACTATTTGATCCGAACACAAAAAAATTCATTCAGGTTTTATATTTCCAAAACTGTTAGGAAACAGTTTTCCCTTGAACAGTTATGCTCTCTAGCTGCATCTTACTCTACATATGTGTTCCTTGAAGCAGCACTTTACTGCTTTGCTTTATGTTTTACCCTTGGGAAATAGAGCTAGAACAAGGGTATTGCATGCATTTTAAAAATTATATTCTCCTGTGAAATTAGAGTAAGTTTCTCATAATTTCCTAAGGGATTTAGTGAAAGAGCTATTGCTTCCAAATTTCAGAGTCCCGTTTTTAATTATTTCAGTGACAGAGCTGATAAATTAAAATAAATTATCTGCCCCGACTTATTTTCTCAAATGGAAAAGTATATTTTTTGCATTTAGCAACTACCAAAAGTAATTGCAAGACTATGGCTTTTTCTAAAGAGAGGACACAGTTCAATTGCAACTCTACTGAAACTAGGAATTACTACTATTTGAAATTATATAATTTACTGGGGGTTAGATGAGATATGCACAGGTCTTTCTTGACTGCTACATTTACGAAGCTTGACAAAAAAGACAGGCAAACTGTCTTTGCCCAAAGTTGAACTATATGTAATCTCTGCTCAATTAATATAAAATTTCGTAAAGCTGCAAACACCAAGACCAAGAATTCAGTTCACAGTTCTAATCAGAGAGACTACATTGTCTTATAATTAAATATACCTTATCTGTTGTTTTTTATTTTAATCCAAAAACATTTTAAAATATTTATTTTCCAATATTATTCAAAATTTTATGGATTATTTTAATATTTTTCAATATTTCAATATAATCATTACATAATAATTTTTTGCAAGAAACCAATTACACAAATAATACAACTAAATTAATTTAAACTGTTCTTTGCATTCAGGTTACTTTTTGATGGTATCAGGAGATGGAAGAGGGAAAAAACATTTGTAGTGAGGGTTCTTAAAGCTGTTTTATACAACAGGGTATGTGTCCTGCCTGGGGTTTGACTCCAATGTCTTATGTTCCTCTTTCCCTTTATCTTGTGGTACTTTTCAATTTTTTTTTCTGCTGTTGATGTCTTTCTTGATATACTGCTGCTTGTTTGCGATTAGAGATGGGAACTGCATCAACTACAGGGAATATTTCCACTCAAAACCTGAGGTTTTTTTGGTTCTTTTTTCACCCTTTTTGAGAGAAGTCTTTAGTCCCAAAAGCTTTACTCAGTGAATCTTATTACAATTAACATCCATGATGATTCTATTTGCTGTTGACTACAGTGAGAGGGCCATTAATGCCTAAGAACATTTTTGACTCATTAACCAAAATTGGCACAGAAAATGCTACGAAAGTCTATTATTTCCATTAGACTGATCTGTATAAAAAATGACCATTTAATAAAAATTAGTCTTTGCAGTTAGTAAGCCAAAGAAACCTGCAAAAGTCTTTATCCTTGAAAGATAACCATATAATCTATGACTTTCTCAATTTCAATAATACTCTTGTAAGCACTTTGTTTTGAACTGTTCTTGAGTAGAAAAGCCAAAACCAGAACCTGGTATAAACATTTATATTTGGCAGAAGAGTGTGATTAGATATAAACCCAGGATTTTGTCAGCCAAGAAATTTATTGTTTTCTGTCACTGTGTTTGGAACATGCTAAGAAAAATTGAACTGATGAGCAAATGCTGTTCAAATGGTTTGGCTAGCAAAGGGAGCAGCTGCTGCTTCTGACTTATGACACATCCTTAGTCCACACAGCTATAAAACTGTTATACATATTACTTCCTAGGATGGCATTTGTGGGAAATGTTGGGTTTTTTTTAGTAAACCCAAGGCAAATTTGTTTAAGTGTATAAGTTAGAGCCAAAATGCTCAGGCATTTAGTCATTTGTTTATGGGTTCTTCCGTACAACAATTGCTCTTTTTTTGAGAAAATAAAAAATTAAATAAATTTCTCCCTCTTGTGAAACTATATAAAAGTTTTACTCCTGGTTACTGTTAAGAGAAATCTAGTCTAATCAGATTTAATAAGGCTTATCATCTTGGAATTTGAGCACTTGCAGCATTCAAAATTATGAGAAATCTGTGAGATGAACTACAGAACTTCAGATGCATGGTCTAAATAAATAACAGAAAAAGTAGTTTGAAGCTCAGAAACCATTCTATTGTTGAGACTTATTAAACTGAGTATTTAGTTCCTCAAGAATGACAACAAATGTTCAAATACTTGAAAATTTAATAGAAATACGTGGAATAATATTTTGCACTACCATTTGGATTTGAAGGATATTTCAATGCTTTGTGGAGCATGTATGCTGTAAATAAATATATTTTTTATCTGCATATTTATTATCACCTTGTTTCATCAAAGCAGTATTCTAAAATACAGTATGGTTATTATTGCTTCAACTGACCTGATGACCTTTTCATATGAACTGACCTTTCCCTATTTATATGACCATTTCATACCCCAGACTTCTCATTTCAAATACTGAGTATTTGCAGAGCAACATGAGACCAAATTTCCCACCCAGGCTGAAGAATCACAATCTCAACATGTTTTTAGGATTTGGGTAAACAAACGAAGGTTTGATCTAGCATTGGGGATAGTTCATGAATTTTTATAGTCCCTACACTCATAAAAGTTGTTCTAAATCAATGTCAGATTAACTTAGCTGTTACTCTTTGATTTTCTGGGAGGGTGAAGAAGGCAATGCCTGTCTTTATGACCCAATTTGAGATGTGAGAGATGCAGACTGAAGTTTATGAATCTCTGTGCAAAGTGAATGGAGGATGAAATGGTTCACAGCATCCTAGTCTGAATCTGGCTTTTTTGTCCTGTATGAAATCAATACCTTGCCGTAGCTGTCTCTATAGCAGGCCGATGAAGCCAGGGCTGCTAATTTAGGCACCCAGAAGAAATTTCATCTGATTGAATGTCGATAAACATATCTGGTCTAGGCATCCTGAGCTCTCTTTGTAGTCAGTAGAGAAACAAAGTATTTTTAAAATCATGTTTGATTTTTTCCACATTCATCTATGAAGGCAGGGTAGCATGGCTGTCACCATAATCCGATAAAGGCTTTCTGAGGACTTAATCTCTCACAGATCCATGTTCTAGCACACATTAAGTAGAGAAGCTGGTATATGGCATGAGACACACATGGATCATCTCGGCATCATCTGTAGGCTATAGTTGTTTGAGCTTTGGACCTACACTAGCTTATGCACACATTTGTGGACAGACGTTTTTGTGGCCTGCTTAGACTTCCTCTCTGAAAAAAGAAATAATTCCATAAAATAAGAAAAAAAATTCAGGTATTGAAAGGGTCAGCCCTGTAGTCATAGGTATGACATTATCCTGCTATTTTATGTTTTTGGGAGACCATATTTGCTTCATTATCCAGAATAATATACAGATATATATAATATAATATGGCAGCCTAAATTAACTTTATGCATGCTAGATGCGTCAGTGCAACATTTCAGAAAGTGACATGAGCAGGTGTGAATTCTTGAATATAAAAGAGAAAGTCAAAAATGGGAGAGATGGTAGGAGTGCATTCCTGAGAAATATGGTTATTTCACAGTTCTGTGACGTGGTTCTGAAAAATCAAGTACACAAATCATACTGTGCTGTCTAGTGCTTAAAACAGGCAAACAAACTCAGAGAAAGAAATGGCTTACAGGCTCAGCTGCAAAGCCTTCAGTCAACATAGTCGTATAGGATAGACGTGACAGTAGGAAAGTAGTCAGAAAATATTATGGCTTGCAATGTCCAGATTTCAATAATAATTTTAATATCTTTCTATGCCAAAACATTCTGCTATGCATTGAGTAGTGATAAATACAAGGGATCAAAGGCAATAAAAGTTATGCCCTGATGGAGTAAGAATTGGAGCATCATGTTAGAACAGCAAATTTTCTCATATATTTCTTTCTTTTAAAGACTTTTGCAGTCATCGTAAATGGTGGTAGCAACTGAACCAAGCACAGGTAGCCTTGAGAAAGAAAAGTTCAGCAATAGAAAAGTAGAAAGGAACATTAACATCAGTATCTAGGCAATAAGCAGAATATCATTTGTAGATAGGCAGCCAGTTTTTAAAACATTTTAACTCTTTACCTAACTGTGAGGTTGTTGTACATTTCCAGTCTGTTGTGCTCCAAGGAATGCAGAGTGAATTTCAAAGCAAACAAAGATATTTTTAACAAGTTCTCTTACTTAAAATGAGCAGAATTTTTCTCTCAAATCCCTTGCAAATCTATTGCTATTTAAACTACAGAAGCTAGAACACAGGTATTTTCCTTTTTTACATTTATTAATGCACGTGATTTGTAGCATTAACTGAAACACTTTTCCTGTCTTTTTTGATGAAGGATAGCAAACATATACTGTGTTTCTAGACCAGGTTAAAAATGTGTAAAAAACAAATGCTTCCAGTCAGTCCCATTATTGCAGCTGGGAAAAAAATCCAGTCTCTGCTTGCCTGGGATACTTCTTTTATTGTATTTTAACCCCTACATTTAACCTAATGACATTTTGATGTCTAAAATCTGAAGTTATCCTCAGATGAATATTATCTGCTTTACAATCAGAAATAATCAGCTCTTCAGCTGCAGGCAATATGTGTTCTATTCAGCAAATCTGTTACGTGATTCACAGATCAGCACAAAGAAGTTATTCTCTTACTTATGGATACTATCTTCTCTCCAAAATTTACGTTTCTTATTCAGGCAAAAATTCTATTTGCCTTAGTGTTAACTTGAGTGAGTATAAAGGATTAGGATCTCTAGGCAGAGTCACAGAAAAAAAAAATAACAACTCTAAAAAATTATTCAATTATTATTATTAATTTTTGACAGAAAAACTAAAAATAATTCTTACACAGTTTATACATACCTTTCTAGGACTTCCAAGAAATTATAGGGGCCCATTGGAATTAGAGAACCCAAGATATGCTGTCTGCCGTGAGCAGATCTTCATCCTTCTGCACTGCCACCTCAGATCTCACAAAAAACTAATAACCATGGACAAACACTTTCTCCAGATAATAAACACAGAGAAATTTTTCTGAAAATCCATCAAATGTTCAGAGGAGACAGTCAATCTGTAATTATATATATATTTTTTTTTTAATTTTTTTTTTTAATGAGTATGGATCAAGCTTTCTAGGAAAGTTGTATAGAATGTAGTCCTTTCCCATTACAGACTTTTAGAAACTGTAGTCTCTTCATACTCCATGCAGAAAAATTTTATTATGTTTCTGGAGATAGGTGTTAATGCAAATGAAATGGGATTTGTTGCTGAGCATGTGGACTCTTGCTGCAAATGTTAGACAATAACTGTAAGTAGGCTTGCGACAGGATAGACTTTTTCCACCAATGGCTTCCAGAGTTGGATAAAATAATTTGCAATGTCACAAGACAGAGAATCAAGCATCAAAGTAGTTACTTGTGTGTCTTGCTGGAAAGAATGCTGGCTTTCCATGATAGTTGAAAATAAGGGATTTTTTGTATTGCTACTCTTTGAATCTAGAAGCCAAGGTTATTCCAGGAGAAACAAAAGATTATTTTATTATGAAAATCTGAAGAAGAATCTGAATAGCTTAATCTCTAATTTTGCTGTTGATTGCCATTACCTTTAGATTCCATCCCTCTCACTGCAATTTTCTTTCTTAACAAAATTTATCTAACTTATCTAAATAAATGCCACAGCTAACTTTATGTCCTTCCCCTAGTAAAAAGAATCCCGAGGGAATTCCTTTAAGACAGTAACATCAATATCAGACATATTATTTGCTTTTGAAGCCTTTTCTTTGCTATTAATTATTTCAATATGTGATTATAATATAGTTTCTGTTTGAGAAAGACAAGATGTCAAATAGACAGCTAAATGTCAGGTTTAATTTCTGCAGAACTGAATTACATGAGATTGACAAGTAATACTGCTTGTTTAGTACTGAATAATCAATACAGTTTATTCTAATCTACTTTCCTTAGTAAACCCGCTGTTATCCCTCAACTTGCCATCACCATTCCATCTTTCATGTGATTCCACAGGGAAATTGTAGTGGTGGTGATATGTGACCTTACTAGGATCTGTATTTATCCCTATCCTATTGTTTGAATTAATAAGCAGCAAACATCTCAGGTTGTAATATAATGCAATACTATGCATTATTAACAAATCCTCAAAAAAGAGAAAACTATTATTTGAGGAGCTTTATACATTTTATATTGTCATATTTCTGAATGAAAAGTAAACATCAGAATTCTTGGGCTTTTGACAGACTTACTGGGTAGCCACAGAGAGTGCTTGTTTAAATGTCAGTGAATCATGGCTAATATTTATGGCACCTTAGTGAAATACTCACAGTACAGACTGAAAACATATAGAATATGCCTGAGTTTATTTAAGAGATTATGATCTGTGCTGATATTCTTCAAGGGCAATAAAAAACCAATATGTCCCACATATTGCTTCTGTGATTTCCTCTGCAAAAATCATGTCCTCAGAAAACATTTGATAAAACATTGGATAAGGTTTCAGTACTTGTGCATATATCTGGTCCAGATTAAAAAAAAAAAAAAAAAAAAAAAAAAGCCAAATCCAGTTAACAAAACCCCCAACTCACAGAAAAGAAGCAACAGGGACAATTACAGTAATTTCACAATTATAAGCCACACTTCTGGGTGCCAGCAACTTTCCATTCTTTGTCCATATATAAGCCGCACCTGATTATAAGCCACATGTTACAATACAGAGTGTGATAAAAGGTATCTATTCTACCACCATCTGTTGAGGGTGAGGATGGTGATCCTGTTGCCTTCGTTGGGGGAGAAACGAAGGCAAGTGGCGACCTGGTTAGAGTGGGCCACGGCGAACACACACATACACTTTTACAATCCCAGTCGCCGGACAAATCACTCGCTACACTGATGCAGTCGACGGTGAAATGCATTTATTGCTCGGCAAACACGGGCTTAAGTAACTTCGATACAGCTGTGATTGGCTAACGCCATGGAGAGGGCGGGGCCTAACTCCTCGTGCATAACGATGTCTTCTGAACGAACTTTCTAGCTCACCACATTTCCCCCCTCTCCATGACCGATTAAGCCTTCGCAGCTGTGCGAAACTGATGTTAGTAACAACTCGTGAAACATATTAGTAACAACACACGAACTATTTTAAACGTCTAAATGCAATCGCAACTTGGTTATAACTTATCCAGTCTAACAATGAAAAGGGAACCGAACATTAACACGGGTACAACAACTGCAACTAGTCCCACTAGGGTGAACACATGGGTGGTAAACAGGGCTGTTGGGTAAACAGGGAAATTGAACTGATTTCATTGCCAGAGCGTTTGGCCGTGACGCTGGAACTTGTCTTCGAGTTCTTTGCTTGGCCAATGAAGCAGGTTTGGCAACAACAGGACACCGAAGCACGAAGATGGAACGCGAGGCTGATGAGATGGATCACAGCAGCGAACCTGTCAAAAGAAACTCAAGAGATTTCGTTAGTTTCATTGGTTTTGTTAGACAGCACGGGCTTTATGGATTTTAATGGGCACCACTTGATGACATCATCATTTTTTACTGCCCGTATCCTCTGCCCATTACAACTAGCTTCCATCATTTCTTTAGCACAGGAAGCTTCTGCTGTCTCCAGAGCAGTCACTGCTTCAGAGGTTAGCTCCAGTTCACTTGCTGTGGTGTAATCACTTACATTCTTTCTAGTCTCTGGCACTGTCTTAGCAGTGCATCCTCCACAGTAACACTCAGTTCAGCTGCTTTCTGAATTTCTTTCTCTTCCTCTTCTCTTGCCTGCTCAATGCACTCTGTCAGAGCAGCAGATATCCATGATGGTGATCTCTCCTCAATGCTGCTCACCAACCTTTCTTCTTCCACAACGGGAACAGTAACTGCATGTACCAGCCCTTCAGATCCTTACTCCATCCTCAGGGTCTCCTCTAACTTTTCTGCTCTCTCTTCCTCTGAGGTTTGTTCTCTCATTGCTTCAGCATCTTTAACTCGTTGGGCTTCCATCTTTTCCTGTTCTACTGCTTCATACTCCGATAAAGGAACAACAGCTGGAATATCAGAATGTTCTTCAGTTGTTTCTGCCATGTCTTCTCTTGCTTGTTACCTGCAGCTGAGTCCTTGCACCAGGGCACTGGCAGAGGAATTCTCGCATGTGTGGGCACGCTCCTGCCTGGACTGCTGGATGGGGACCCGGTGCCCCTCCAGGAGGAGCGCCCGCAGTCCTGGCACGAGAAGAAGCTGATGGAGGGACTGCTGCGTGGATGGGAGCTAGATGTTCTTCTTCTGTGACTGGCTGGTTCGATGCCCAGATGCCTTGGGGCAAATCTCCTGTCTTTCTCCCCGCTTCTTTTCCCTGTGTTTTTTTTTTTTTTTTTTTTTTTTTTTTGACTTTTAAAAATAACATTGCCCACTTTATTTTGAACTTCCACGCTATTGGGGCGAATGATGAAGAAATTCTTTTCTTTACGTTTCAGTAGTGCTACAGGTTTGGCTTCACCGCGAAGGGTGGGAAGCAGCAGCAGCTCGTGTTTACGGAGCTGCGGCGCCAACCTGGGCCAGGGCTGTGAGGTGTGAGGCACCCCCCGTTCCTCCCGATGGGCTGGGAGCGGGGGGCTCTCCCTCCGCCACCTTCCCATCCTCTTCAGAGATGCCCTCCGCCGCCTGGAACAGCTCCTCGGCGAGGGCGGCAATGCGGGACGGCGCCTCTTCCCTCAGCAGCTCCCGCAGCAGCGCTTCCGCAGCCTCCACCCGCAGCCCCGCCATGGCCCCTCATGTTCGTCACTGCCCGTGTGTGAGGCACGAGAAAACTCTTGGTCCTGCCCCTCGCCCTCAGGCTCGACGCCATCTTGTGACGCGTAGAGCAGCGGTTTTTTTTTTTTGTTTTGTTTTTGTTTTTTTTTTTTTAAAAAACTTCTTCAGGGCTTGCCTCTTTAAAAATGCCCTGAGGCTCACATATTTTCTTGCAGTCTGGCGACCGATTAGTAGCTGGATTGGGGGTTGAGATAAGGGACTGGGGCTGCGAGCAGTTGTCAGTTTTTGACCCCGCACGATCACCAGACGCAGACTGAGTGGCGGCCACCTCCACTTTCGGTGTGATTTTTAAACAGTCTCGGGCCGCTCTCCAAGTTTCCCGTTTCAACAATGCTCCCTCCAGAGCCCTCACAACTCCTCCCCAGCTCTCCAAGCGTTTACCAGAGCTGGAGACAATCACGTTGTTAGCGCAGGCGTTAGTACACTCCCTCCAGCACCCTGAATGCAGGGTGTCTGTGGTACGGTCTATCGCCCTCGATTTTAACAACTGCATGATTACGCAATCAAAATTCCTTGATTTGCATTGGATGCCACATTGCCTATGCAATTGGGAAACTACCTTGCCAAGCGCATCCGTTTCTTGGCAGTACGTGAGCGTCCTCACCATCGGGGTCAGATCCAGCTGCCTCGACCGCCCACCTCTTCCAGCGCGAGTCCCGTCACCCGGACCGCCCTCAACCGCGTGTATCGGGGGCTATTCCCTCACCCGAACACCTGGGGGCGATCCCGGGTTTCGGCACCACTATGTTGCCTTCATTGGGGGGAAATGAAGGCAAGTGGCGACCTGGTTAGAGCGGGCCACGGCGAACACACACACATATACACTTTCACAATCCCAGTCGCCGGACAAATCACTCGCTACACTGATGCAGTCGACGGTGAAATGCATTTATTGCTCGGCAAACACGGGCTTAAGTAACTTCGATACAGCTGTGATTGGCTAACGCCATGGAGAGGGCGGGGCCTAACTCCTCGTGCATAACGATGTCTTCTGAGAGAACTTTCTAGCTCACCACATGATCCTTATCTCCATGGGATATATTCTGCTAATGGGCCATCCACTGAAACCAGGCAAGGCATTGTTCTTTATCTTTTCACAACCCATCCTTCCCCCAGCCAGTCATTTTCTGCTAATGGCCCATTGAATCCCACTGTGGGACTGATAAAATTACTGCATCCCATTAAAAGTTGCTCCAGCCAGGGGGAAGAGCCCAGCATTTCTTACCAAGATAAAAACAGAGGTTTTGGGACACTAAGGGAGCCCCTTTCTCCACTGGACTCCAGAGGAAAACTGGATTTCCCCACATCACCACTGGACCTCCAGAGGGAAACTGCACCTTCTACAGGAGCACTGCTTCCACTGAATCACATCTGTCACTGCAGGAGGATGCAGCCATCATTTAATGGGACTGCTACCAACACTCTGCCTGACAGGGTGTCAGGTTGTCCTCTGCCTTTGTCAGGGTTTGGGGTTTGTTTCTTTGTAGTACTGTATTTCTATTTTAATTTCCCTAGAAAAGAACTGTTATTCCTAATTCCCATATCTTTGCCTGAAAGCCCCTTGATTTCAAAATTATAATAATTTGGAGGGAGGGAGTTTACATTCTCCATTTCAAAGAGAAGTTCCTGCCTTTCTCAGCAGACACCTGTTCTCCAAATTAAAACAGCAACTTTTCGTTCTTTGTCTATATATAAGCCGCACCTGATTATAAACAGCACTTTGGGTTCAGACCAAAATTTTAGTCAAAATGGTGCTGCTTATAATAGTGAAATTACTGTAATAATGGATTTTAAAGACTCATAGAATTGGGTTGGAAGGAACCTTTAAGATCCTCTAGTTCCAAGCTCCCTGCCTTGGGCAGAATTTGAAGTAATTGACTACAGAAGGCTTTTAAATCACATGCAATTAATTTCCATGTTTTGAGCCAGTATCAGGTGAAACTTGGTCATGGACTTATTTGAGTTTTCACTTGAGATTTGAATTTGTTTTATATACATTTTCCAGATGTCTTCCATACATTTACCAAAACTATCAAGTAATTTAATTTCTGGGACAGAGTGTGTTTGAATAAATACATGAATAGAAAAGGAAGAAGCAACTCTCAATATATATGCAAAGAAATATCCCTTTACATAACAGGAATTTTTTTATGTTAGAATCAGCTTTTAGAGGAGTATCTGAACAAATATGACTGGATGGGATTGAGACTAAGACGCTGGATTAAGGGATAAGTATTCCACTTCTAACTGTGTAACACATTTCCTGATTACCTCAAGCACACCACCTCACTCTTCCATATCTCATTCCTATGTTTTTTTTTGTTTTGTTCTTGTTTTTTTTTTGTTCTTTTTGTGCGGTTTTTTGTTTGTTTGTTTTTTGTTTTTATTTTTTATTTTGTTTGGGTTTTTTAAATTATTGTATGAATCCATTTTACTTACAAATAATGCATGAGACAATGATCATAAAATTTGCTAGCCAAAAACATGACACTGAAGCAGTTATTCAAATGAAGCGAAGGTGTATGACCTTGCTATTCACAAAAATATTGTATATGTGTGTATATATATGTGTGTATACATGCAAATGCAATTTACTTCTGTAAAAGTGATAGAGAAAATTAAAACCTGCTGTACAGAGGAAGAAACTTTCTTCCTGCTCTTTATTTATGACACTCCTATTTCTTCAGTCAGAAAATAAACTGAGTATTTTCTATTTAGGAACAGATTTCATTATCTAAAATTCCTTGAGCTCAGCATTTCCTGCTGGCACCTTAAAGAAGTTCCATCCTTTCCTCAAGAATATCATAAGGCTCAGGGATGCAAAGAGAGAGATACCAATTGTGTTAAGCTAGTACTCCAGATATGTATTTTGAATAGGTAATACATGGCAGAAATTGATATGGTTTCACTACCATTATATGAGATACATTTTCAGAGGCTCATGGCCCTGAAACTTTGAAAAATAACTCATTGACAGTCTAGAATAATGATTAAAAATAACTTTTTGGGTTAGGATGACTGATACATAGCTCCTTTTTATTATAGCAACATTTTAAGGATTTCTGCCACAGTCTTTCTTTAAATCTTTGCTGTTTCTCTTGGTCAAACAGACTGCTGAAAACAGGCTGCTAGAAAGAGCAGAAAGTATTTTTTCTTAGTTCATGAACTGCCACAATAGGACCATGACCTGTTTTTTGCCAATCAAAAAGAAGACTTATTTCCCTTCTTGTACAGTCTTTGCAGGACAAAGCAGCACCTCTTTTACATGAAGTTGGAAAGTTATTCTTAATTTATTTAAAATGTAAATATATTCAAGATGCAATGGGTATTATTAGTAGTCCTGGTGTAATGATACTAGGAGTTTTATTTTAAATTACAGTAATTTCATGACTACAAGTCGCACGGAGTATAAGCTGCATTTCCGGTGTGTTGGCAACGTTGATGTCTTTGTCAATAAAAAAGCCGCATCCAAATATTAGCCGCACTTTCGTTTGCGGCAAACTTTCACAAAGTCGTCATTTAGTAACAGAATCGCGGAACGCTGACCTTGGAAACATTATTTCCAAGTGAAAAAAGACAGAGACCATATCTGCAGCAACGTACCCTTTATTTACAAGCCGAAAAAGACAGGAACAATAGTGTGGTCATTTTATGAGCATTCCCAACAGATCCACGTTGCCTTTAAACAGCAGCTCAGCCATGCGGGCATGGCCCGGCCCCTCCCCTCCCCTCCCCTCCCCTCCCCTCCCCTCCCCTCCCCTCCCCTCCCCTCCCCTCCCCTCCCCTCCCCTCCCCTCCCCTCCCCTGATCCACGCGAGCATGGCCAGCCATGCAGCCACACAAGACTGAAAGCACTTTAAAAAGTACAGAGAAATATCACACGCTTTTATCAAACTGCTGAGAGAATGCGCCGAGGGAACTCACCCCGATAACACCCCCCGCCACTCAGTAATGCCACCATCCACAGGCAGGCAATAAGCTGTTCTCTGGTTGGTTCATCATCATAACACCGGGAAACCATGGATTTCAAACCATTTTTGCTTGGGACAGGACTGGCACGGTACCAGGTATGGGCAGATATCACATTTTTGTTCATAAATTAGCCACCCTGGAGTACTAGCTGCACTTCCAGATTTCCACCAAAATTTTGGTCAAAACAGTGCGGCTTGTATTCGTGAAATTACTGTATTCAACTAATCCATAAAAAATAAAAATCATTATTAATACCTTTAACGTTGTTATACAAAAAGTTTTGTATAACTCTGTTTCTCTGGGATCCTGCTTGTACAACCATTGCTGTTCTGAAGGCGTTATTTGGAAGGGTAAACATCTGAAATCCTTCTACAGATTATGGATCCTGGTGTGGATGTCCAGATATTGGTAATGGAGCTTTCTTCCTCACTGTTAAGAGCTGTTTTGACACATTGAGAACACCTCATTCTCTCTCTGTTGCTCTTTAACTTCACTCAACATCCACATTTACTATACATGCTATGTGATCTAAGTACCTCTTTCTTACTCTCTTTCTCCAACAGTTTTGGTTGAATATTTTGCATTTTTTACTTGGAGATCATCTCAAAATTGCTCCCTGATCAATTGCAATAGTTACTTAATTTGAAGAAATTTTCAGTGAATATATGGTAACCTTGGATTCTTTGGAAATTTTAGTTTTCATTTCTTTATAACAAGAAGAGGGAAATTAATTCCATTCTGAAAGAATATAATGGGAAGCTATTGTGAAAACAAACCACTAACACAACTGTGTCATTAGCAGAAGTGGTGCTTAAGCTCCTGTGAGTATTTGCTCATTTCTTTTATATATTGAATGGATCTGGCTTGTTATTTACTTCTCCATAGACATCCGTGAGGCTTATGAGACCTTGATATCATGGTCTCTACACACATCAATTCTATGAAATATTTTTAATGTAGTTCTTACAGAGTCTTGCATATAGTTTAAAAGCATATGAGTTTATAAGACTAATGAAGGACATTGTCAGCTTCATTAAATTTCACTGAAGACAGCTATATCAACAAATATTTTTGTGCAAGTGTTTTGTGATGATTTGGTAGGCTCCTGTCTGAGGTATGGTCCTATTTTTCTCCATTCCTCTCCTGTTCTAAGGCTATGAAAAATGAAAGCAAAGTATAAAGCTGATGCAAAGGAAATAATATGAATTACATTGAGACAATCTGCTAGCACCCAAGGCAGATTAGGTTTTTTTTACAACCAAGTTTCACAGGTATCAAGCTCCTGTGCATGTTCCACTGCATGGCCGAACAGGTAGGAGGTCATTTGTCACAGAACGTAAAAGAATTTAGTCTTTTTGAAGCAGGGAATCCAAGGCTACAAGACCATCAGTAATTCATACTATAATTCCATTTTTGCATAATCAGACAGATTAGCTGCCAGCAGTCTGTTTATGTGCAAAAGCATAGCAAAATCTTGCAGTTACTTTTCCTTGTAAGCCTATAAATTTTTATGAGGTTTATATATTTCAGTCAGCAAAATGTATTTTGAAGAGAAATAAATTTTTTTAAAAGATAAATATATTTCACTTTTTTTTTTTTTTGGGTGACATGTGCATACTAGTTGAGCATTTTTTATGAGAAGCAGCCAAAAACAAATTGTGCTCTCTTTTTGTGATTGATCTAAAAGGTAAAAAGCCTGAACTTGGAACTGTTAAATGCAGATGACCACTGAATTAATTTGATTTTCAGTGCTTCAATCAACTCAGCTGGAAAACTGGATATTAGCAGGATCTGACTGAAAAACAGATGTCGTGGCAAAACAGATACAGTTTCCATAAATGACACAGCCTAAAACTGTGTGAAATTACATGTAGTTACTGTAAAGCAGTATAAGGAGAGATAGATTTGTGGTATTTTTAATTGTAAAAATCAGGGACAAGTTCAGAGATATCTTGTTACTGTTCCAACACATCTTTGCAGTGAGTGGTTAAATAAGATGACACTGCAAATTATTTTGAGGGGGAAAATAATACTTAAAATATGGGAAACTTAATGTAATATAATATCATCTAATGAAGAATATATTTGGCAGAATCTAATCAAAATTATAAGGTGAAACATCAGATACCTTACACATTTTATTGGAATTTGAAATAATTAAAGAAATCCTTTATAATAACTCATATTTATAGTCCTTGTGTCTTTGCTAGACCTCACACACATTCCGATAATACATTTCTTTCTTGAGTCCAGTGCATCATTTTTGTTTGTTTGTTTGTTTGTTTGTTTGTTTGTTGTGTTTTTTTTGTTTTGTTTTGGGTTTTTTCTTATTTTTTTTTCAACCAGTGATGTTGTTTCATGTGGTATAGGAAGAAATATCTGAACAACTGAAAGAACCAGACCCTTCTTCTCTGTAGAAGATATTAGTAAGGATAGTCTCATTGAAATGAAGGATGCAAAGCTCACTAGCTTTAATGGTGCAAGTGCATCACAATATATGTACCACCAAGGGAAGTTTTCTTTAAATCCCAATGGTCTGCATGACTGAAATGTTGCAATGAATAGATACATGATTTTTTAGGAAAAAGAAGCTAGTAAAGCAAAGTGGTTCCGTTGCCCTTTATGTCAAAGAATATTTGGAATGTCTCTGGAAAGGGAGAATTATGAGTGCCCCTTCCAGCTTAATTCATTCTATTCTGTGATTCTGTGAATGGGTATGCACATTAATGGTTTCTTCTTCTTCATTGTGGTATCCAGTTGGGATAATTTCATGTATTTTCTAATACATTTCTATATTATTTTCTCAATTAGTCTGTATGCAGTATCATAGTATTTCCAAATGTACTGTCCATGGTGCCTTCAGGTATGTTAGATACTCTTGTCCTCTGTGTTACCCCTAGGTTTGCCCCAGCTCCAGGTCCACATTACCATAACTGAGCGTGGGTGAGATGTGCCCAGCTGTGGGGTCCCAGTGCCAGTCTGTGCCTGTGCCACCTCCCTCATCTATCTGTGTCTGCACTTCTGAGCTTTGCCATGTCCTCACTTCTCAAGGCCTCTTTCATTATACTGGATTCCAGATTCTCTACCCTGCATCACTATGGTACAGTCATGAATATCTCATTCTCTATAAAAAACTGCATGTACCTACTATAAAAAATCCATATTTGTACTATACAAAGATAAACAAAAAATTATCTGCCAGCTCAGTTGAAAAACCTCTGTCACAGCTAAACTAAGTAAAACAGTCGTAGGCAGGTCAAGGTAACGGCAGACAGAGCAAGTAAGACAAGCCTTAGTTCTGAGGCTCTGCAAACTCAGGGACCTGCTAATAGTCTGACAATACAGTGTTACAGGGCTATACAGTTACACCTTTTTACTTCTGAACTTTAAGATGCTTAGTAGTTTCAAGGATGAAGCCAAACATGCAAGCAGAGGTAGGATGGAGTGATTCAAAGATTTTAATATAATTGCATTGACTGTTTTAATGTATATGTATATATACAAAATATAGATCTCCATATATATTTTTCCCCCATATACTATCTATCAAGCACACTTTGAGGATTTTGACCTTGTGATTCAGGCCAAGGATAAAGTAGTTGTGTTTCTGCCTGAGTGGAAAGCTCTTTTGCTCTTTGAGACACACTTCTTCTTCTAAGGGAAAAAAATATAAATAATAAATCATGTAGAATTTTACCCCTATTCAGTTTCTCACCCCACCCCCTCCCTCAATATTTTCCTGTGGGACCTGGTACAAAAACTGTCTACCATATTTGTTTGTTTATTTTTTATTTAGACAGCATATACACTCAAATTTAAGGCTGGTTTTAATGTATATACTATACACAGATAAGATATTTATATGTAGATAATTCAACTCTTGTTTTGCAACTTGGAAGAGTTTATTGTTGCCAAAACCCCGAAAAAACATGATTGAATTTATCTTGGCATTATTGTGTTCTTTATGTGTAATTACCAATAGTCAGATATCTTAAATCTATTTGAACACCCTTGTCTAAAGCTTAGTAAGTCATGGCACTACAGCAAGACCTCTGCCATACAGTAGAATGTATGTGGTAAGATTTTGAAAGTTCAGCTACGTTTTCAGATGTATTTATAATAATTGGTTTTGACTAGAGATTATAGGTCTCTGTGGGTAGTTCTGAGGCTGAAGAAGTGACAGACGTACTGCAAAAGACACTTAAGACAGTGTTTATGTGCTGCCCTAAAGGTACTTGAAAAAGGCTCAGTTTTTTGAACAGATGGTGTAATTTGCTTCCTGTTGCTTTTAAGGGATGTCTTCTTATCCTGAAGTATTCTGGCATACTCTCAAGCAAATCCTATTTGTCTATTGCAACTGGCTTTGCTTCTTTATTTTAATTCTCCTCTGACTTGTCTTTCACTCTTATTGTAATAATTTTTTCAGGGAATTACTGGCCTAATAAGCCTGATGTAACCATGACATGTATGTCTAGCAATATCAGTAACAAGGCACCTCCATCAGTTTTATTGTTCTGAAATAACACAATAAAAGCTGCTTCTCGAAATTATAAAAAAATTGTTAATATAATGTAATGATGAATACATTACACCATATTCCCAGAGCTTCATATGAAATCAACTTATAGCAAAGTCTAATTAAAAAATACAATCTAATATAGCTATTTTTATTCTTAGAAGACCTGACATTTGTGCTCTGAAGACCTGTCCACTGTCATTACTGAATAGTAGAACCCTTTCCCTTAAAACTGCACAATGCTGAGATAACAATTCTTGAAATCCTTCCTATCACAATGTGGTACTTTTCCAAAAAAGAGAATGGTTGTGGGAGAGAACCAAGGTGATTCTCTGCTAGAGAATATTGCAACCATCAGGGCCACCATTTTGTTAAACCTCCATGGTGACCTGTGATCACAACAGTGGTGGCTGTCAGAGGAGGAGGTTTATGCTACCCCATGAAAAGAATTAATTCAGTTACGCAGATGCATTTATTTTTTTCTTTATACTGATAGCTGAGTCGCTATTTCTGAAACTGGGGAAGAAAGTTCAGGAGCAGCATTGCATAACTTAGGCTGTTTTAATATGCTTGCTTGCAGCTGTATGCTTAAGGAAATTTAAGACTGTGTTGTATTGGAAGATGTGGACTTCGCATGACATCTCTATTTTCCTTGTTTTCTAGATCCCTGGCAGAGAAACTGCACAATGAAAACATGAATTGATTGACTGTGTGTGACTTTGAGACTATCTGACACAGGTTAAGGGTGTTCATCTGCTTAAACATGTCTATGTACCCGAATATAGGCAGTTGTCTACTGAGTCTCCGAATGCTGAGCTGCCCAGTCATGAATCAGCTCCAGCTCAGAAGCTATCTAACTTAATTTGTGAAATGCAGTGTCTCATCTAAAGTAGCATCAGTAAATAAAATATAGAAAATAAAGGAAGTACAGATCTGCTTAGATCCCTGTCTTAATTGTGACGGTGAGACATGTACAGTAATTTCATGATTACAAGCCGCACCAATTATAAGCCGCACTTCCAGGGTGTCAGCAACATTTCGTTTTTCCTCCATAAATAAGCCGCACTGGATTGTAAGCCACACTTTCGTTTGCAGTGAGGATCCGTGTGCAACTTTCACAAAGTTGCCAAATAGTAACAGAATTGCGGGATCACGGGATTTACTGGCTTGGCCCTGCTTGGGGCGGCCGCCAGGGAGCGGCCCCGGCCCTGCTCGCCACTGCCACTGGGAGGCAGGGGAGTAGTGTGCCCGGTCGGTGCCACCGGGAGGAGGGAGAGGGGCGTCCCTGACTGCTGCCGCTGGGAGGAGGGAGAGGGGCTTGCCCGGCCATTGCGGCCAGGAGGAGGGGGAGAGTAGTGTGCCCAGCCTTTGCCGCTGTGCCTTCCGGGGTCGGGCAGTGCTGCCGCTGCGCTGCCACTGCCCTGCTGCTCCCCCGCCGCTGCCCGGGGCCTGGTGGGCTCCGCCTTGGCTCAGGGCTGCTGCTGGCTCGGACTTCCTGGTTGGGAAATTTCCAAAATTTGTTTATATATTGGCCGCTCCTGAATGTAAGCCTCACTTCCGGTTTGGGAGCAAAATTTTAGTCAAAATGGTGCGGCTTATAATCGTGAAATTACTGTAAATAGAATTAGGGTCATGAGCACTTGTGATCATCAAGGACTATTCAGGAGATTGTACTGAGCAAACCTAATTAGGATAATTAGTGACCTCCTACTCAAATGTTTTTCTTCATCATGTAAGCCAATTCAGGCTTTTTCATTCTGTATTGCTGTAGTGATACATAAAGCAGTAGCAACGTTTTACCTCAGATGAAGCTTGTATTTTAAAGAAATATTTCAGTGTGAACAATATACAGTTGTTAGTTAACAACCTTCATGATGAAAGACAAAATAACATTGAAATAATGTTACTTGCTTAACATGTTTTTGAACTGTTGTCATTTGATACTGAAATTTTGTGTTAAAAAACCTATGCTGGAAACCACAGTAACCCACAATGAAACACTCAAAACCTTCTCATTCTACTTTCAGTAATGGCTTTTCCATAGCATAGCTGCTTTTATATGCTCCTGTTCCATCAAGGTTATTTCTAAAATAGTCGAACTTCCTTTCAGAAGTGTAGTGTGGTCATCTGCAACTTTTTTTTAAGACGTGTTATGCAGAACAAATAAACAGCTTTTTTTTTTTTTTTTTTAATAAAATCTAGGCACTTTATCTCAAATGGAAAAACAAGAAAGGAAGAAACAGATGAAGCTATTTCACATCACAGTACAAATAATGATAAAAGGAATAAATGGCAAGTCAATTTAAATGCAATTGAATGTAGCTAGTATGATTCAGTAACTGAGAGAAGGGTAAGTCAAGGGCATACTGTACTCATTATTAATACTTCAGGTCCAAGTCTTGTAAGTGGTTTCACAAGTTCATCAAACAAAATGAAAAAAAAAACCCAAGTCAAAACAAAAAAGGCTTAATTTTTGTAATACCAAGTTCCCTCAGAAAGAACTAAGAAGCCTAAAAATATTACTGAAGTGTTATAAATGTGTGTCAGTCCAAACATCATACATTATTTTAATGTAAAACACTTGAAAACTAAATATAACTTTAATGAATAATGCTACTGATTTTAATTCTTGCACCTCAATGCTTTCCAAAAGACAATGTTGTTCTACTTGAGTAAAGTTTCTTTTAAAGCATTTTCTATTAAACATAGCAAGCACCTGGGGACCACTTGGAACAAAAACAAACTGATCTCAGAGATATCAAAAGGGTTTGGTTTTTTTCAAGTTTATTGTAGAACATAACAAAATAAAAATTCAAAATGGGTTACATAAGACTATTCTGTTCAAACCTGCATACTAATTATACATGTGTACTTCTGTAGAAAACACATGGTAGTTTCTGGAAATTCTTCCTAAATATTGCTTAGAAATATGCTTGTGAAGAAGTAAAGATCTCTTTCTTTTCCTTCGATTCCTCAGATTAGAGATCATCTCATACACCAAGGAAAAGTGAGAGAGCCAGGAGAGAGGGAGTTTAATTTAATTTGGTGCTCTGATTTTCTGTATAAATGTTTCCATTGCTGACCTTGGCAAGAAAGGGTGATTTCAATCACTTGTTGAAAATGACAGAAAGAACTGTACTGACTTAAAAATCCACTTTTTTTTTTTTTTTTTTTTTTTTTTTTTTTAAATCTAAGATATGGTAGATTAACCCCTTACTGTGTTGGCTCCTACTGAACTGCATGTTATATGTGAATGAATGAAATGGCTACCTCCTGCCCTTCTTCCCTGATTTTGCTTCCCTACAAACATGGTTTCATTAACATGCAGTAGTTTCTGACCAGCCACTGTTCCTTAGATTGATACATTAGAAGGAGGAACAATTGGCAACTTCTCAGTCATTGGACTAAATTATAAACTGTAGTGGTTCGGGATGTTGGAGAGGACCAATGTGGACAGGTCAGGGTAATAAACGGCTGTATTTCATTATTCAAGTAATAAATGTTTTAGCAAACCCGATTTCAATAGCTAATACTAGCCAACATGGGAAGTTATAGGCTTGTACAGTTGGCATGAATACAGCTCCATCAATATGATCCTTCCAAGCTGTGTGGATAGCCCTGCATAAAATGCAAGTTTGGTTGTTAAACTATATTCTTCACAATTCTTTTGTGAGCAAAGGCATTCTTGGATATCCTGCTGAATCCCAAAAATCTGTTAATAGTGACTGACAAATTACCTATGGTCCCATCAAGAAATCCTTCAAAGCAAGTACGTCAGTCCTGACTGCAGTTACCCCCGTTACCCTCTCATAAATGTCATAATGTGTCATAGGCTACCCTATGTATCACCTGGAAAGCTGTTCTTTCTTTTGGTGAAGAAAGGAAAAACAGATCTTGTGTTAAGCACTGAGAGCTAGTCCCTTCAAGGACTTATGGATCAAATGATGAATGAGAATGTTCAGTCCTGCTTCCTTCTCTGATTGACAGTGTAAAGAACTGCACCAGAAGTCAGATGGCACCCTTTAGAAAATAAAGTTATGTAAAGAAGGGAAAATACATCTGTGATGCAAATGGGAAACAAATTTCACCTCAAGCCAGTTGGTGACTGCTGACACCATGTGATAACAAAAGAGGAGCTTTGCTGCATCTTAGGAAAACCCTGCCTCTGTACACTTCAGCAGGGATGAAGAGAGTAAAGATTGTCATGATTATATGGTGACCTCATATCAATAAAGGATGGTATATAAGTTCACTTTCCTTTTTATCTACTCATTAAATGATGCAATTCTTGCATACACTTTTGTATTGTACTGGTAGAATTATTTTTTTTCTCACTTATATTTATTTTTCATTTTCATATCATTTTATCTGAACATATGTAATCCCCCACCTCTCTCTTTACTTATATAAACTTAGGTATTCCCTGCTAGTGAGACTTGTATCAGTATTAAGAGAAACATTAAAGTTATCTACTGAATAAATTTTAGTATAGCTTATCTTCACTGAAGGAAGAAAGTTACAAGTACTCAATGTGTACTGTTGGAGAGACTTTCCATTCAGATCTCAGAACTTAAAGGACAGAGATCATGGGGTGATTCTCTGTGTGTCTGAGCTTGGTCCTACCAGCCCTCCTGGCTACTGTGGTTATTAGCAGGAATACATGGTGTAGCTTTCCCAAGTAGGATGGAAGGTGAAAAGGAAATTCCTTACTTCCTCCTTTATTTATTCCTGGTAAAAGCATTCCATTATTTTGGTAATGTTTTTCTTTTCCACCCAGTACCATGCTCTGTCTTGTCCAAGGACCGCAACATGTCAGCAGACAAGTAAGTAAATAGATGGCCTGAGATAACAGTGTGGTGAAGATGAGTCTTCTCCTCGCCTGGTGAGAAAAAATAATCAGGCAGCTCTCAAAGTTTCTGCCTTAAGATCTTTTTTTTTCTAACAGACACCAGAAACATGCACTGTCCAAACTGTTTGGAATACAAGGGAACGAGTGAGTAAAAAGTGCTGGGATGCTGTTCATCTTGCCTAACTTAAGCTGTTTAAATCAGATATCTAGTCTAATACAAAGTTTTCAGTGTTGACAGAGGGAAACAAGGGTATACTCCAGAGGCTGTCATCCTATCCAAGGGCATTAAAACGCAGGAATAAAATGTTCTCTGGAATTGCCTGCTTGCACTAGCTAAAGAAAAGGTCTAATGAGAATGTACAAAATGCTTAGCTTCTAATTGTTTAAATTTGAGTGGGATGAATGTAGTTTCCAGTATTCCTTCAAATTCTCTAATTTGCTTGTCTTCATAATTAGGTATTAAGATTAAATTACTTTATTTTTCTAAAACCTACTTAACTTGCATTACTAATTTATATTCATGTTGTAATCTTGATACAGGTGACAACTTCGGAGAAATAAATATAACCCTGACTTATAAAGGTGATATGATACTGTTGCGACCTGCTCCACCATGCAAGAGTAACCCAGCTTCTTGTTAATAGATCCCTTGGGCCAGATTAGAGTGAAATGCCACTGAATGATTTTTGTTTGTAAAATAAAATGTGTATTTTAGAACAATCTGGGTTTATTTTAGGATAATCTGCTTGTAATGAAAAGCAGGTATGTGGCTGTCCTGGTTATTATCTATAGTGATATGGCAATATGAAAGAATAAAAAAATGTACGGAAGGAAGGGAGGAAGGAAGGAAGGAAAGAAGGAAGGAAGGAAGGAAGGAAGGAAGGAAGGAAGGAAGGAAGGAAGGAAGGAAGGAAGGAAGGAAGGAAGGAAGGAAGGAAGGAAGGAAGGAAGGAAGGAAGGAAGGAAGGAAGGACATATACAGTAATTTCACGATTATAAGCCACACTGAGTATAAACCGCACTTCTGGGTTTCAGTAACTTTTTGGTTTTTTGTCCATATATAAGCTGCACCTGATTATAAGCTGCATGTTACAATACAGAGTGTGATAAAAGGTATCTACTCTATCACCATCTGTTGAGGGTGGGGACAGTGATCCTTATCTCAATGGCAGATAATCTGCTAATGGGCCATCCATTGAAACCTGGCGGGGCATTGTTCTTTATCTTTTCACAACCCATCCTTCCTCCAGCGAGTCATTTTCTGCTAATGGCCCATTGAGTCCCACTGTGGGACTGATAAAATTACTGCATCCCATTGAAAGGTGCTCCAGCCAGGGGGAAGAGCCCAACATTTCTTACCAAGATAAAAACAGAGGCTTTGGGACACTAAGGGAGCCCCTTTCTCCACTGGACTCCACTGGAAAACCGGATTTCTCCACATCACCACTGGACCTCCAGAGGGAAACTGCACCTTGTACAGGAGCACTGCTTCAACTGAATCACATCTGTCACTGCAGGAGGATGCAGCCATCATTTAATGGGACTGCTACCAACACCCTACCTGACAGGGTGTCAGGTTGTACTCTGACTTTGTCAGGGTTTGGGGTTTGTTTCTTTGCAGTACTGTATTTCTATTTTGATTTCCCTAGAAAAGAACTGTTATTCCTAATTTCCATATTTTTACCTGAAAGCCCCTTGATTTCAAAATTATAATAATTTGGAGGGAGGGGGTTTACATTCTCCATTTTAAAGAGAAGTTCCTGCCTTTCTCAGCAGACACCTGTCCTCCAAACTAAAACAGCAACTTTTTGTTCTTTGTCCATATATAAGCCGCACCTGATTATAAGCCGCACTTTTGGTTCCGACCAAAATTTTAGTCAAAATGGTGTGGCTTATAATCATGAAATTACTGTAATCACCTATGGATCTATGACAAGGCTTGATTGTTGCAGTTTGTCTGTTGGTCCAAGTGATGGTCTTGAGCTGTTGTGATTCATTGGATGTGAGGGAAGAAGCCTGTGAAACACAGGAGTCCGATGTGTTAAAATATACTCAGCCTTTGGGAATGCCCAGGTACCTCCCCTAGGGAGGAGTTTTCCATCCTCTGGTGGAAGGCCTCAGAAATGAATCTTGGAACACTTCAGGGGTCTTAAAGATTTATGGCACCTTCTAAGACATGACTGAGCTGCCCCATTATGCCTTGGGAGCAGGTGAGCAGAAGTTTTAGAGCTGAGTTGTGTAGGGGAGGGCAATTAGCATGATAAGAGTCACCATCCTACCTTGCAGGATTTGCCTCTTCATTGTGGCCTCCAGGTGGTGATGGTTCAACCCCTCTGTTGAAGGAAAGCTAGTCATTACACATCCAAAAACTCACCTCCCCTCTGGGGGAATGTACACCTGGCTCAGCAAAGCACCCTGTAACCTCAACAAATGGAGAAATATTTGGAGTTATTAATCATTAATAGTCCAGTCTCTCCCAGATACCTAAATGGAAATATTAAATTCAGTATTTATTTACCCTCAAATGCTTTTGGTGACTAAACCACATTTCTTTTCACATGGTTGCAAATGTAATACCATGAAAAGTAGGGAGGCCCTGAGATGTAATAGCAATGGTTATGGAAGATAGCTCTAAAGCAGACATTTATACAAACATAGCCTTCTGCAGAGTAGGAATGACTGCTCTGATGAATCACCCACTACACTCAAGATACTCACAAAACTGATCAAGATATTGATTTAGATGTTGAAATATTAACATCACAATTGACCATTAAATTATCCATCTTGCTGCCAGTATACCAACTGTCTTATTATTAGCTTTTTTCTTAGCTGTTTCTCACTAAAGCATACACTCTGGAAATTATTTTTTTTCATTATTTGGTGAAGAGATCACCAAAGATGACAAAACCACTACTTCAATTTCTTCCAATTATGAATTACTCTTAATGTTAAAAAATAAAAAAAATATTATTCAATCTGTGTTACTTCAATATATAGTTCTTGGGTCATTTTAGGATTTTTATGGCATTAAAAAGACTGCTTCTGCATTCAGTATTTTTCCTCTCCAGAGATACTTTACTTACTATAATCAAGACATTTCACTTGTCTTTGATCACCTAGAAAGAATAATTTCCTTAACTTTTTCACTGACTGGACTAGTTCTCCAGCTTGTGAATAATTTTTAATGTTCATTTCTTCGTCTCTCCAGCCTTTGACGTTTTTATTTTTTATTTTTTTTCCCAGATGCACTTCTTGTCTAAATTATCAGCTGAGAGGAGAGTTTTTGATGGATTCTGTCAAATGAATGAATCTCCCCAAGCATTTTCAGAAGATTATTTATAAGTATTGCCATGTGAACTGCAAATCAGCAAAGCATGCATGGGTAATTAATGCCCATTTCATATGAAATATGAAGAGTAAACATCATTAATTTTCTTTGCATAAAAACCTTTAAAAATCAGCATAAGTATTTAATAGTTCTTCATGCATATAGAATTTCTTTAAACTTCTCATCTCTACATCTTAAGGAATATGTCATTCAGTATCATACATACTGTGCATAAAAGGGTGACCAAATAATAAAAGTGACCACTTTGTTTTTTTCCTGTAATGTGTAGCAATGGATTATTCTTCTGTAATCCTAAACTTCTAGAGGAAGAAAAACTGCTGATTTTCACAGAAATTCTTGATATTAAGAGTATTTAACTTCAGAGACAGTCAACAACATCCTTATAAAATTAAGATAGTAGGTTGAAAATACTGGCAGATCAAAGACTAATGGAAAGATTAATAAAAAGACAAAACCATGATTCCTTTAATTTTCAGAAGTCCAAAAATTTTCACTGCTCAGATGGTCTTTGAAGGAAATTCCAAAAGTCTGTAGAATTGTTCTGAGGAAATTAGTCACACACAGACCTACCCTACTCCTTTTATGAACATTTAGGATGACACTGAAACATTACAAGTAGAATTGATTCTTGAGGGGCTGTGGGATAGGAGCTATCTTTCTCTGTTTGCTTCTTTTGATGCTCCATCTGTACAAGAAACGTCCTCAAAATGGAGAAACAAAATGGAGAATCAGAGTGAGAAACACTTGTGCAAAATAAGAAAGATAGTACATTCACTTGTTTTCTCTTAAGTCTAAAATTCAAAGGGATTTTCTGGAGGATAGGCAGTTTTCTTAACTTCGGAGACAGCTGGGACAGAGCAGTTCCGCACATATTGAAACCTGCAGATTCTTCAAAACTCATTGACCACGTTGTGTCTTTTCTTCCTCCTGGGTCGAACAGGTATCCCATAAGCTTAAATGCTTGCACTTCAAGCCTTTCTAACTTGACTTGAAGATACTTCTTTTTTTTGAGTGTGGTAAAGAAATTACAGAAGTCTTGGACCTTGCTCTAACTTCAGCTATGTAAGTAAAAGTCAGGATTGATGGTGTACTGCTGTATGTGGACTGCTAAGTTGAAAGACTGTAGAAAAGGAACAAAACACCAACTTTTTAAAATACAGTTAGAAGACTGAGAATGTTTCATAACCAAAACAAATAAAAATTGTTTTCAGTGATAGAAGCTATATTTTGCAGGAGTCTCTGCCTTCAGCTATTTCCCAGCTACAGGCAGTAGTTCATTAGAGATGTAAATTTTGAGTTTTATGGCCATAATATGCAAATATATTAGGTTTGAACTTAATTGGAACTCATTAGAATAAAGTCCAGGAGTGAATAACATTCAGAATTTTTCCAAGGTGTTAAAATGTCATTTTAATTTCTAACATGGCTAGATCTGTCTTACTCTCTCTTGGCATCTGCAAAGGGTGATACTGAGGAAATAAACCATCTTATACACCTACTGTGCTCACTTACCATGCCTGTATTCTGTTTCATTAAAGCAGTTATGTAGAAGAGCCATCAGTACCCTTGTTTGACTGATACACTGTTCTACTGGATAGAAATGGGATATAGTGATGTTTACCTTTGGAAAAATCTTGGTGAATTGGACAAGAATGTTCCATATATTATAAATATCAATAAAGACTCCCACCAGATGCACAGCTATACTTCAGCCTCTGAACTCTGCAGCACTTCAGGAGCCACTAAAGCCACTGGTTTCTAGTTCATGAAATCTGCTGAGTTCTTTAAGTGAAGCCTTGTATTGTTATGGTGGTCATCTCTTATCCCAAATACTGCATTGCAAGATGCTAAACAAAATACTGAAATGGTAAATGTAAATATAGGCCATTCTAGCCCACAATATGAGAAATCTAAAAGCTATATTTTTATTCAGTCATTTGCAAATTAAATTATTAATAAATGTAAACGTATTTCCAACCCTATACTATGAGTTAATTTCTTTTTGTTTGATGTTTTTTATTTGTTTGTTTGTTTGTGTTTTTTGGTAAGCATGTATAATTCCTGTAATTGCATTTTTTCTTCTGCTTTTATTTTTGGTAAATGTCTGAGAATACTAACTGAACTGTGGAATTCAGAGATGTTGACTCTGTGCCTGCAGCACAAAACAGAGTCAGTAATCCAGTAACGGAAGAAACTACCCTATATGAAAGACTCAATGGGTAAGACAATGTTTAAAATATTTATCTTTCGTTTCCAAAGCCCTTCAAAACAAATAAATTAGAAAAGGGAAAAGCAGCCATCTGAAGAATAGGATTTGTGAATAACCTGCTTCAGATGATGTCCTGAAGGTCACCAATCCATTTTGGTCAGGATATAACAGAACACATCCTAGCTCTAAAAAGAACAGTCTATACGCCTCTCAAATTTCACATATTTTACTAGTGATTTATTTATTTTTTTAGCCCTCTGAAGCATCTGGTATAGGAAGTTGTTGGAGAAAGAATCCTGGTTCTGGTAGACCTGTCATCTGCTCTGTTCTGACTCATTTTATGCTCCCCCTGCTTTGTCAAACTGAATCACATTTAGCATCTCTTTTAAATGTTGCTTAAAAACCATACAAATACTAATCAAAATTTGTACAATGAAGGTGTTTTTCTCACATAAATACAAAACTGTAAAGATAATTTTATGCAAGATCTAGAAGTTCTTTTGTCAGAACTGGAAGTGGCATATTTTTCTCTTTCATATATTTCCAATAAAGATTGTTTTAAAGAAGATGTAGCCATTCTAGCTGATATGTGGCGACATTGATATGCTAATGTTTTTATTCTGAAATAGGCAGAAACACAGTGTTAAACCAGAGAAAGAATAAAAACACTCAGAGGTTTCTGTGCAATTACAGTAATTTCGCACACCGGACTATAAGGCACACCTCCGGGAGCCGGCAAATTTTGCAACTTTGTACATTATATAAGGCGCACTGAACTATAAGGTGCACTTTTTTTTTTGCAGCGAAGATTTGTGCCACGCACAACAAAGTAACGAATTGGCAACAGAATCGCGTGATCGGGGCGATTACTGGCAGGTGCTCAATTCACAAACATTTTTCACAGATTGGTGTAGCCTTTAAACGCAGCCCCAAGTGTCCTTCCTGTGCTGCGGGCCTCGGCAGTCCCGCCCACCCCCGGTGCCGGCTGGCAAGGTGTGGTTTGGAGTTGCCTGCGGTCCGAGGTGGCTTGGGGCTGCCCACGGTTCAGGGTAGCTCAGGGCTGCCGTGGTGTGGCCACGGTTTGCACTTCCAGGTTGGCTCAGGCTGGCCACTGGCTCCCTCCCTCCAGGAGCAGCGGCCCAGTGGCGGGGTCCGCCGTTCCCCTCCTTCCCAGTGCGGCAACAGGGGCTGCCGCTCCTCTTGCTCCCGGGGTGGCAGCGGTATCCGCCACTCCTCTCCTTCTTGGCATGGCGGCACGGCAGCGGGATTTGCCACTCCCCTCAGTCCCGGTGCGGTAGCAGGGGTCGCCGGGGTTCGGCACTCCCCTCACTCCAGGCGCGGTGGCAGGGGACACCTTGCTCCCAGCAGGGCGGCATGGCCGCTCCCTCCCTCCCCACACGACTCCTGCTGGCCGGGAGCTACCCGGTCCTGCCCTCCCTGCGCGGCTCAGCTCATGGCTCGCACTTCCGGGTTGGCAAATTTCGCAACTTTGTCCATTATATAAGGCGCACCGGACTATAAGGCGCACTTCTGGGTTCGGACCAAAATTTTAGTCAAAAGGGTGTGCCTTATAGTTGTGAAATCACTGTAATTGGTAGAACGATGCTTCCATTTATTCTGAAGAGTTAGTAGCTCCTCAAGTTGTTCTAAGTTAATGAATTTCTCTTCAAAGTTGACTTCTACTAAGTCAGAATAAGCATATCAGAATTCAGCTTTGAATATTTTGATCATTTTTTAAATGGAAGGACATTCATTGTTGGAGGGTTATATTGAATCATACAATGGAATAAAATGTCAGATCTGAACATGTGTATTTATAGACATTTTTATCCAGGGTGATGCTATTTTTCAAGTATCCTGTTTTCTTGTGAATTCTTTCTGGTACTATTAATGTAAGTACCTGGTATTTATTTTTGTGTCTTGCTATATCCAGTGTCATATGTCTACATCGTTCATAATCTGCACAAAGAAAGAAAGGAACATAAAGAACTTAAGTCAAACACAAAACAACAGACACAGAAAAGCAAAGCCAAGAAGGAATCCCTTAATGTTTCTTATCATCAAGAAACAAATTATCACTTTGGTTTCCCCCCCTCATTAGAGAGGCTAAATAGCAGTACTTTGTTGCCAACGGGTAAGTAAGAATTTAGTTTCACTTTACATAAAGATGAAAAGTAAAACCACTTTGCCATGACCCAGGAGCTGCATCAGACTGAATAAAGAATGAGATAAATAATGCAAGCCACCTAAACTAGGATTTTTTTTATTAATCACATTTAAATATTCTTTGATCTTGCTCTCTGACTCCTGCTCTCAGTACCATGTGAGAGACTGGCTGGGGGCAAAGCTAAAGATATCCCCCTGAACAAATAGATTCTTGTCTGTGATCATGGAATATATTAGCAGATATTCTACTAACATGAGAACTTGTACATCCTTTAATCTCTAGACTGCTACTGGTTATGTGAAGAGCAGAGTGAACTGTAGCAGTTAGAGTGCTGAATATTAAAAAACAAAGATGCAAATTGTTTGGGTTTCCTTAGGCTGTCTAGCCATGAAGTACTCTTTGCTGGGGTGGTTTAACATCTTCCTGGTTTGCTCCTCAGTATGTTTTGACAACAGCTCAGTTTCTCACCTGTTTCTTAGTGGTTGTAACTTTGGTTCCTACTGTCAGAAGATCTATGCCATGGATCTATTGCAGGTCAGACCCTTTCTTATTTGCATCTGTAGGAATGATAGCAGTATGTGATCAAACTCTTCCAGGACCTGGATCACCTCATGTTATACTATTCTTCTATGGAGGATGAGTGTTGATTTTGTTTTATTTCTCTTCTTCTCTCAATGACCTGGAAAATCTAGATCAAACACCATCTTAACATATCTGGAGGATGCTGTGGAAAGTTCTTGACTAAACAAGATGTACAGTATAGCAATGTTTTCTTCCCTGTCTTTTTCCTCTTTGAGACCATCTTCTATTTTCTGTTTCTGCATAGGATGCATTGACTAATCTGATCTTTTGAGCAATCCTCGTTATTCAGAAAGGAAGTAACAAAGCAAAGCACACTACCCTGGTTGGAATACAACCTGCAAATTTATGAGTCATGGGAATGAAGGGGAGCAGGGAAGTTCTCTCTTATTCTGCACAGTTTTCCTGTAACATGTTACTAAGCATACAGAGATAATTGTCTCAAGAAGTACTCTTAGAGTGTGAAACATCACAGCTTTTTCACACGTTACTTCCTTTTTAATAGATAGAATCTATATTTAGACTGGTAGACTGTTTCAGACTTTATTGCATTGAAGTGTTTTATAAGAGAAGTGTTCTAGAGATGGAAAAGCAGACAAATACCTACTGAAAGCTACAAGAACATTACCATGATGTCCAGAGATGCAGTTAGAAATATAAATGTTCAGTTAGAATTGAAATTGGCCAGAGGTATTGATGCAAAACCAACAGGATGCTAGATTGTGTCAAAAATAGAATCATAAGCAGAGATAAAGAAGTCATCATCCTATCCTACTCAGCATTTGTCAGGCTGTATCTGAAATTCTCACTTCACGTTTGATCCCAGCTAGGCAAAAAAGCTGCAGACAGGCTAGAGGGAGTCCAGATAAGGGCCACAAAGATGATGAAAGGACTTAGAAACCTGATATATGAAGAACTGGGTTTGTTCAGTCTTGACAAAGCAGGCTTAGTGGAGACGTTATCACCATTTCAAGGGTAGAAGACAGAGACTCACTTTTTCATAAGTAGTGACAAAGAAGAGGCAAGGGATTATGGAAAAACAAGTTACTTGTGGGGAGATTCAGATTGGACAGGAGAGAAAATTTTTTCACATTGCTATCCCCAGCCATTGTAATAATCTCCCATGGAAGTGGTGGGTTCCCAAATGTTGTATACTTTTGCAGTTCAGCTGGACAGGGTGCTGGGCCATCTTGTCTAGACTATGCTTTTGCCAAGGAAATTGAAGCCAGGTGAGCTTTGAAGTCCTTTCCAATCTGGTATTTTATGACTGTAAGATTCTATAATGACAATGGCTCATATGAAAAGTTGAAAGAAATGAAGCTGTCAGTTTAAAATGTTATATCCTCTCATGGATAACTAGTTGGATAAAAAATAGGAAAGAGGTACAAGGAAAAAGAAACAAAAAGCGACACCACAAATAATTTTTTCCTGGTCCTATTCAGTCTATTCATAAATTATCTGGAGAAGGGATACTGTAGTAGTAAAGTAGCAAAAGCAATATTGAATGGCTGGAAGATAAAATATGAGAGGAATTCAGTTTCAATAACTACGACATAATGAATATTTGGGTAAAGAAGAAATATTTATATACAAAAATCGAGACCTGAATTATCTATTCCAATTCAGGAAAGAGCTCTTGCTGTCATGGTGAATAGTTCTTTGTAAATGTTAGCTCTGTGTTCACTGGCACTCAGTTAGGCATGCTAAGAATTATTATGAAAAGATTAAAGAACATAAGAGAAAACAGCATTATATCAGTGGATAATCCCATGATGAATACACAACTACAACTTTCTGTGAAGGCCTGTTCAGGCTTCCACTATCTTAACTTCAAAATATAGGCAACTTGAAAAGGTGATTTGGCAAGGATGATAGGATATATAGAAAACTTTGTTATGACAAGCAATTAAACAGGATGGGAGTGTGCAGCCCAGAAAACAGAAGACTGAACAGATTTTGTGATGAAGACTTGTAAAATCATGAATGGCATGAAAGCAATGAATAGCACATGGATTGGGGACAGTTACTATTTCATCAAATGAAATTAACTGACAGGTTTTGAAGAAAGATCAGGAATTACATTGCCATATAATAAATACTTACACTGTGGAAGTCATTGATACAAGATGTGGATGCCAAAACCCTCAAGGGAGTTCAAAAGGAATGCCAGACAAATTAATGCAAGAAAGAGCTGTTCTGCACAAGGAGACAGAAATACATTAATCTTAGGAATCCATTGCTTGCAGAAACTGACATTGTTAGCAGAGGTGATATATCAGACCAAAAATAAGCCTAACAATCTATATTTGTCCTAATATCATGGTTTTTTTCCACTGGTATCTGCTATGTTGCCACTGTGAGACAAAAGAGATTACAAGGCTATTTGGTTTAATCAGTACATACATCCCCATATTTCATGTCTTGTATGCTCTCTCAATTCTTTCTGACACTGCCTGTGTGACAAATCTGTCTCTCGGTGACTCAGTGTTTTTGGAGTGGTATCTGTATATAGTCATTCTCTTCAAAAATGAAATGTATAGCTCCATGACTATAGATTAAAGACTTTGTGAGGCATACCCAGTTTGCAGAAAGAGGTTAATGCATTTTTTCTTGGCTTAGAAAAGACCATTTGTTTTCTTATACCCTCTTCTTCCTTTCACATACCCTCAGTATCCTGACATGATTTCGAAATAGAAATCTTCCCTAGATCTCTGTTTATACTGAGCTTGCAACATTTTGCATTATAGTTTCTTGCCTTCTTTATATTATAAACAAGCTCATTATTTTAGTATTTAAGGAGTACATTATGTGACCTTTAATGATGACCTTTAAGAGCCATTTCTTCTTCTCCTACAGGCTGATATGTTGAAGTTAATATGAATTTATTTTAGAGGGACAGAGGAATGAGAAAGACTTCTTGGGTCCTGGGGTTACCTTATGAGTAACTTAGCATCCAGTCCCATCTCTGCTGCTCTCCCGCAGATGGAGCACAGAAGTGTATTACAGGAAGCCTTGTCTCTAATCCTGTCTCTGGCCTTGTATCCAGCTGTTCCAGATTAGTCACCCTGGGTGGACCCTAGATGTGACTGCTGAAGTTGATTATCTGGCACTGTGAGTGGCCCCTGTCGCTGTCCCCAGGGATGTCCTGCCCAGATCCTGCAGTTCTGCTCCTAGTAGGGAAGGCAGCATGCAGCCTGTGCATGGAAACCTGGGCTCTCTCCTCATCCTCCCTCGGAGACCAGCCCCATTCATGCTGCACCCTGAAACTTAAGTTCAGTAAGATGAGAATTAACCTTTCCGAAATCCTTTAAACATTTATATATTAATATATGAGTTTTAAGTTCAGTGCTTCTAACATTCTACAGAGTCTTAATACTCTCTACTTTGGATTTCAAGTGAACAGACTTTCATCTTGTTCAGGGTTCTGTTTGAAAGAATCACACTCACTCCATGAGACTTGTTTATTAACAGTAGTATTAACCCTGAGTATTTAGGTTTAATCATTATTCCTGTAAGACCACCCTGTAGAAATGCAGAATACAGTACTTTCTTTTCTGCCTTTTCTGTTTAGTTTAAGGACACCCAGGTCTTAGAACGTAGATGGAGAAGAAAAAGTATGATCTTTATACGGCCTTTCAGATTTTACCACAAACTACAGCCACAAGATAGTATGAAACTTTAGTTTATAAAACTTATTTAGAAATGGCAATAAACTGCCTAAAGATGATAGAAAAGGGATTGATCTAGGCTAGAGGTAACTAATCTGCTTTGAGTATTAGAAGTACAGGACAGTTAAGAAATTTGTAAATAAAAGGATTGTATAAACACAAAGATCAAAGCAAAAAAAAACCAAAACCAAACCAAAAACAAACCAAACCAAAACAAAAAAAACCCCAAAACCCCAAGGAATGTAATTACTCCTATATAGTATACTATATTTAACAATACATAAACCTAGAATATGTCTTTACTGGAGATTTCTGTAAGACTTTAATGTGTAAGTCACAGTATAATTAAAAAATCCCTTTCTGTTCAGATAATTTACCTCTCACCCTATCTACCTTTCCATCTTCCTTTTTTTCCCCCTTTCCTTCCCCATTTCTGTACCCTTTGTCATAGTTTCCTATAATTTTATATCTCTGGTTTATTGATTATAAGTATGGAAAGTAATATTGTGAATACTTGTGAATTTCAGTATTTTCCTAATAGAAAATACCCAAGCAGTTCAATTAACTTAATTTCTTTTCCCTGTAAATAATCATGTTTTCAAAGTCTTGAGGGTAATCAAACAAAGAAAGGGAAAAAAGTAAAAGAAAGAAGAAATGTTTTCAGTTATACAACATATTTGCTTAGAGAATTTTCTTTTACATTATAGGGTTTAATTTCGTATTTAGAAGTTCTTTTTAATAGAATTGTTTAAAAGTCAGAAAGAGTATATTAACAATAGCAAATAAAGTCTGCAAAGTCAGAACATACACAAGCATACACAGAGAAAGGATCCTTAAATTATTAAAAAGAAGAAAAGCAGGAGGGTAAGTTAATTTGTGTCATAGCCAGGTCACTGGTCTAATCATGATTTCAATCCCATGTAATGTTACCTCTTACTTTATTGATGTGGTAATTGTTTCTGTTCATGCCACAGAGAGAACAATAATGCCCATCTAGAAATGTGAGCAGCCTAGAAGCAATGCTAACTACTTGCTGTCCACACAATTAAATAATTAAATGTAATTTCAGATACTCTAGTTTCCAGAATGGTTTGGTCAGAGGTAAGACAATATTCACTCCTCTGCAAAATCAAAGAAGAGAAGGAAATTTTTTTCACTTTGAAGCAATAGTAGACTAAGTTGCTTTAATTCTTTTTACACTTGCTGTACTTAAAAAAAAAAAAACCCTAAAAAACTGAAAAAAAACCCCCAAACCACTATTCAGCTGTCAGATATATTTGCTCTAAAGCTAATGGTCGCATTTCTTAATAAAAGCTGTCTTTTTAGATATCTTGCAAATAAGCAGCAAATTAGACATGAATACCAATTGATCCTGGAGTAATTTGCAAGTGTTAACAGAAAAGCTGAAGTATGGTGAATGCTAGAATTACACAGTAAAATATAGTAAGGAACAATTATCTGTCTCAAGGTATTTTCTGCTAGTGAGAGGATTGTAATGTTCTTGTCATTGCCATTGTGAAAAGTTTTTGATGGGACAAGTAACAACAGCACTCCATTTATTTTCATTGCTATCTATAAATATATAGTGTGATTGCTGGAAGTACACTGATGCAAATTATAATAATTATTCGATTTGAGAAGCACCTTTCTCACCATGGTCCTCAGCACTAGTTATATAATGTAATAATTATGACTTTAATGTCTCTTTGTGATAAGAGACAAGATGACACATTTTGTGTGTGATGGAATATGTTCCATAATTACATTGCCTCTTGTCTAAATCTAGGGTCTAGTTCAAAAAAATGAAATTTTTGAGGTGAATGCAATTGTGTTGTTAAAATATCATTTTAAAGACAGAAAAAATGCCATATCAATACTATTTGATAGTTAATACAATTATTTTAGAATAACATTTTACATATATGCAGAGCTGTTCATGGAAATAGTTTCCTGCACAGAGACACATTAGTGAATGAACCATCTAATTACCTTTTCTGTGTTTTGTATTATCATCGTATTCTCTCAGAAGGATAAGGCAAGTTATCAGTAATTTATTCAGGACACAACAACAAACTATGAGCAGAATTACAATTACGCTTAAATCTTTCCTCATCCTTTTTGAAATATCAGACTACGTTTTTTTTGTTCTCATTCTTCAGAAGATACAGTCAGAAACCACATTTTAAAATGAATCTATGTGCATATCATGCTAAGTGTATAATTTAATATCAGGTTTAATGTTTTTAAAATTACAAAAAATAACCTGAGGCATACATGTAAAGCAGAGACAACATTTATTTCAGCAAGATTTGCTCATAAGTAGAGCATTGCTAGAACCATGATTTCCCTGGGGATTTTTTTTTCTCGCTCTGGTGTTTGGGTTTTTGGGCTTTTCTTTTTGGTTTGGTTTGGTTGTATCTGCATATATGGAAACCTAATAAGAAATTTACTCATCTAATAATCAAAATAAGTCTCAGGACATGGTGACAAATATCCACTAGGAAAGTTTAAGCAATGAAATTTTTGTTCTCAGAAAATACCATGTTCCCCAAACCAGGCCTTTTGCTGTGATGAACTGGTTTTAATGAAACACTCTAGGAAAAGTTTTGCAAATCTTGGATAGAATATCTGTTAAGGAAGAGACAAGTGATACCACAGATTAATAAGTGACCAGGTAGTAAGGATATTTAGCTGAGATGTAGAAGATCTGGATTAAATTCCTTCCTTAAGGGACTGAATACTTTCATACTTTATGTGTCCTATCACTTTAGTTATTCAGAGACCAGAGTCACAGTGCAGTATATTTTTAGCACCCAAGAATTTTTCTAAAATTCAAAATGCTCTGGTGAATTTGAAACAGTATTTCCTACTCATTCCTCCCTGTGAGGAATGAAGGTACATTTTCTTAGAAGATTAAAAGTGACAGTAGACCATATTCTGATGGATTTAATATGTATTTTAAAACACAGAGGAATTTTGAAGTTAAATCTGATTATTATATGAAACTTCTGCCAAGGAACTGATCATGCACTGGTTTCTTTTGTGCAAATCACATATTTGTGCCTTGGCCTTAAAAAAACAGGAGAAAGAAAAAAAATCTCATTTTATCTTGTTGTGAGTAGTAGGTAACTTTAGAATAAAACCTGTATGTTCCTGAAATCCTGAAATCCTGAAATTGGGTGAGATATGTTGTTTTTATAACCTGAATTATATTTAATCAAAATAAATTTGTTTTGGTTGCAGGTAGCAGCACTACACTCCATCAGTGTAATGAGGTCATGGTTGAACTTAATTAATTTTACATGGATATACTGTTTCCTTTGAAACTTCTGGTTCTACTAGTGAGTAAAAATAGCACTGATGGATGATAGATGCAAACTTTCCAAATGGGCTAAGAATAAAGTTCAGATGTAAATTGATCCTTTAGAGAGCAATTTATTTCTTAATTTTCAGACAAGTAGCAAGATTTACTAAAAACGCTACCGAAAAAAAAAAAAAATCACCTTGAATAATAACCTTTACAGATGAAGAATTTTCCTGAATTTTTTAAGTTTTAATCCACTGATTAGAAGGTTTCATTCCTTCTGTATGAGATTAGTGTCTTGGAAATAGAAGGTTTTGGTATATCCTAGTTCAGTATGTCAGTTCATTGCTGATTTCATTAAAGTCAGTAGGAATTTCGTTGTCAAAGCATACTGTTGGGGTTGGCTCACCAGGAGAAGAAGAAAAACTCAGCCTAAGGCCATGGGAAAACACTGTAGTCGTTGAGAGCAAAAGGCTCACTCCCAAGATCCCCCTGTTCAGTTATGTAGATGGTTAGCAGAAAGTTCTCAGTTCTCTCTGTTATTATTGGTTACTTTTCACTGCAGAAATTATAATATTCCTAATTGGTCTTTCCCACTGGATCTCTCCCTCAGGCCCCACCTTAACCCCCTCCCTGCACGCAAGTGAATAAATATCTCTGTTCTGCCCTGAACCCTGTTTTCTTCTGTTTTTTTCTAGTACGGCACATGCCTTCCTGCTTGTTGTTTTCACCTCATTAAAGTTCTTTTTCCGAGCAATTAGATCAAAGCTGTCTCTCTTCATAAAGTTGCCAGAGCTGTTTACCAAGGAAACCCTGGGGCAGACTGTCTGGGTTTGGACTGGGAGGTTTCAGGTATTTCCTTTGTTTGGGCTTCTTTGTCATTGCAGTTGCAAAACATTCAACATGCAAAAAATGAGAAAAAAATGCTCTAAACATGTAGAAAAAAGGAAGGGATTTGGGACTAGGATTCAGACTGACTGTAGAGATCTCAGTCTGCATTAATTGCCGAGCTCCCACTAAAGCAAATAGAAGCACACAGACAATTTGAATGAGTGATTTGACTTTTTCTTGATATCTTCATCAGATGAACTGCATCCTACGTGGACCTGATCGTCCTTGTTTTAACTATACTGGAATCTAGACTGCTGTAGATGTTGCCATGGTGAAAAGGTTCTAGGGAGCTCTCTAATGAGAAGAGAGCAACCAGGTTGCTTTTGGGGATGGTCATTGAACAGCAATGTTTTAACTCGCAAGTTTGGATTTAGAGGTGTAAATCTTTAAATCTAGTTAGCACCATGTCCCTCAGTTGAATGAAACTCCTGTTAGAATTTTGCCAAAGAGGTTCTGAGTAGATGATTTAGAACTAGAGTATGGCTAGACAGGAATGGATTTTTCTATCACCCTCAGTCCTGTCCAACTTTTAGATTAATTCACTTCTAATTAGTCTTAAATGGCAGTTAAAATGAATGGACTGGTTGTAAGTCATCTGACTGTTAATGGCTTACAGAAGAAAAGTACTGTTAAGGGTAAGATTCAAAACTCAATTTTCTCTAAAGCTTTTATAATATTATAATATTACCTCCTCATTTTAATTGTTATCTTGTACCTTCATTTTTCTCCGTTGGATAACCACCTCTGCTCATTCAGTAATTGAAGAATGTCATTATCCCATGCCAGAGGGGTTGGAAGTACAGTAATTTCACGAATACAAGCCGCACCATTTTGACTTAGATTTTGCTCTCAAACCGGAAATGCGGCCAATATTCAGGAGCGGCTAATATGTGAATAATTTTCTGACATTTACAACCCCAGAAGTGCCAGCCAGGGTGCCGAGCCGAGCGCCTGCCAGTAAAACCCAGGATTTCGCGATTGTTACAAATTGGTTACTGTGTTGTGCGGCGGGTGGGGCCAGCTCAGCGCCGGCAGCGTTGGGAGAGAGAGGGAGGCAGGGGAGCTCCCTACTTCAGGCGGGGGAGAGGCAGGGGGCTCTGTGCTGACATCCCCACAGCTCAGGGAGGAGGTGGGGGGCTCCGCCCCCACTCTCCGTCGCGGCGCCGGGAGCAGGGGGCACTCCGTGCTCGCCCGCCGCCGCCGCGCCGGGACCAGGCGCCCGCCGCGGGAGTGGGCCGCTCTCTCCGTGCCTGGCCGGCACCGCGGCGGGAGCGGGGCTGGAGCGAGCGAACCCAGAGGCGGCGGTCATCCCCGAGCGGCACCACCGAGCTGAGCCACCTGGCCCCGTCAGCAGCCCCTAGCGGGCCGAGCCTGCACAGCCTTAGTTGAGCCAGTAAACCCCGCCATGCCACGGTTCTGTTACTATTTGGCAACTTTGTTGCACGTGGATCCTCGCTGCGAACGACAAAGTGGCTTATATTCAGGTGCGGCTTATTTATGGACAAAAACCGAAACATTTGCCAACACCCATAGATGCGGCTTATACTCAGTGCGGCTTGTATTCATGAATTTACTGTAAATGATTTTTAAGGTCTCTTACAGTCCAGGTCACTCATCCGGAGGGTTGTTGAACACTGGAACAGAATAAACCTGTTTGAGTTCAAGGAGTGCTGGAAAATGCTCTCAGACACATTATGTGGTTCTTGGAGTGTCCTGCATAGGACTAGGAGTTGGACTTGATGATCCCAATGGGTCCCTTCCAACTCAGCATATTCTATGACTCTGTTATTATATTAACAATACATTGAAATCGTTACTCTCAAATTGATCGATTGATAAAAGTTCATTATCAAACAAAAAACTTACAAAGAAAATGTGATTTTTGAAGCATTTTTGCACTCATTTCGAGATTGAAAATGGGCATACTTGGGAAAATTTCCCCCCTTTTTTTTCCTTTTTAAAAATATTAACAGAGTATTTATGAAAAATCTTAAGACTAACAATACTAGACATTTTGACTACCAAAATTGCTTCATAGTTTACATCTGTCCCTTTCTTTAAAAATTGTGTGTATTTTAAAATAATTTATCGATAACTTTTAACATATATAAAATAGTAAATATGTAACCACCTGATAATTAGCAACTATGAGTTATGTGGAAAATATTGAATTGAATTACAATTAAGTGAAATATGGTGCTTAATTAAGCAAAATGGTCCATTTAACTTAAAGAATGTATGAAAACACTGTAACTTGGATGATGTGCATAGCTTGAAGATGATGATGTGATGTCATAGGGCAGAGCTTAAGTGGCATCAGGTTTATGAACTATAAATACAAGAAAGGAAGAGATCCTTTAAAGAAGAAACCCCAATGTTTTTTCTTTCTTGTATGAGTAATGGAAAATTTTATTAGTATCTGTAATTTCTGACTTTGGTAAACCAGAGTGCCATACTACCTTAATTCAAGTTCCCTGCAGGAAAGAAGGAAGAACTCAGAGATTACCTCTGACTTTATGACTAGATAAATGTAGAAGAACAGGAAAATATCTGTTTCTCTTGTATGTTTCACCTGTCCTCTAGTCCACAGATCTATTAGGGTGGAAATATGAACTAAGTCCATGGAAGGACATTTAAATCCATTGTTTTCAATGGATTCAATGGATTTCAATGGATCCTGGAAAACCAGGATCTCAGTAGCAGAACACACTAAAACCTAAAGAAAGCCTTCCATTGTTTGCATCATTTGATCAGAATAACTGGCTTAAAAAAAATTCTCCCCTTGTCTTCAGTCATCCCTGGAAGTAGGGCCATGAAAATGGTGAAGGGCTGTGAGGGGAAGCCTTGTGAGGAGCAGCTGTGGTCACTTGTTCTGTTCAGCCTGGAGAAGAGGGGACTGAGAGAGGTTTCATTGTGCTATTCAGCACAACCACACAGGAAGAACCTAATTTGATACAAAAATCAGCAGCAAATGAGGAGCTTTCACTGTCATCAAACAAAGGAACTATAATAGACAGGTAAATAAAGCACCTCATTGTTACTACTTTTTCCCGGTAGATAAGACATCTGAGCTCTATTTAATATTTAATAGTTTATTCAAAGTATCGGTAGAAGACATTAAGAACATCCAGCTATACTAAATACACTGGGCATTAGGCTATTTTCTTTAGATATGGATTTAGATGTCTGAATGTAAAGAAAGAATGTGAATTCAGGTCTTCTGCAGAGAGGGAGAAAAATCAGTAAAGAGAATAAAAAATAAAAAACAATGTTGTAACATCTCTTCTTACATTAGTATTCCCTTGCTTCCTAACTATTTTTGAAAGAAACCAAAACTTCAATCTTTCATGAACTCTAAAATAAATGTTATTTTATTAGTATGTTTGTGTGGAAAATTGCCTTTTAATTCTAGGTCACTGCAAAACAAATTTTATAATTTTTTAATATTTTTCTCAGCTTGCCTTTTAAGATTTCTAGTCAGGCAGATGCATGCCTGTTTCCACCACAGACATGGAACTTATGGTTGCATATCTTCTTTCTCTAAATGCATCCTTTCTGATGTCTAGCACGTTTCCCCAGATAATGCAGTCTTTGAGCACATGATCTTTTCCTCTGGAAGACCAAGTCTTTGTCTTTGATGTATTGTGGATATGTGCACTAACTTTAACAGCATGACTGCTTTCAGCAATGCTAAGTCTTGTCTTCATACCCATGTGATTACTGATAATTAGAGTAAAGTGATACCCTCAAACAAATTAATACTGTTTCATTTTCAGAGGAAAAAAGCTACAACTAAGACAAAAAGGTCATTAAAATCTATTGAAACTCGTTATTTACAGTCTTTATTGCTGTTATAGGAACTAGGAAACTCTTGGTATTTACATGGGGATGTATCCATCCCTCCCCGCAATGTGCTTCTGACAACTTTTTTTCAGGTACAGTAATTTCACGACTATAAGGCGCACCCTTTTGACTAAAATTTTCCCTCGAACCTGGAAGTGCACCTTATAGTCCGGTGCGCCTTATCTGATGTACAAAATTGTGAAATTTGCCAAACCAGAAGTGTGAGCTGTGAGCCATGGGAGGAGGTCCAGGGGGCCCGCGGCACCCCCCCTCCTGGGTCCAGGTAGTCCCGGGGGCCCATGGCTGGGGGGTGAAGGCGGGCCTGGGGGCCTGCGGCACCCTCCCTCCCGGGTGGAGGCAGGCCCAGGGGCCAATGGCTGCCAGGTTGAGGCGGGGCCTCGGCCAGTAACCGCGCGGGGGGAGCTGGGGGCGGATCCTCGCTGCAAAAAAATAGTGCGCCTTATAGTCCGGTGTGCCTTATATGATCTACAAAGTTGCGAATTTTGCCGACTCCCAGGGGGTGCGCCTTATAGGCCGGTGCGCCTTATGGTCGTGAAATTACTGTACTCTTAATGGATACACACAGTGTGTGGGAGAGAACTTTCTGGCTGGTTTGCTGATTCATATTAGTTTTGGTTTTTGTTTTTTTTCAATGTCCCATTTTTATTTATCCAAAGTAATAATACAGTGAGCAAACCCTGCCATAATCTGAGCAATTTCTAGAATGCATGGTAATTATTGTTAATCACAGAACTGCCTGATGTCCTTCGCAGATCCAAGATAAACCAAGACACACACTTCCATTTGAAAGTGCTTATCACCCTGCTTCCTTGGGTTCTCACCATGTCTGCTAGAAAAATTAACGCCCTACTGTTCACCTGCAACACAAAGGGAAGCAAATTGCCTGTTACAGAGATCAGCCATGAGGGTGACACACTGAAATGAAAATAATTAAAAGCTGGTTTCTACGAGTTTATTAAATTTTAAATCATTGTTATAATAGCTCAATTAAAAGAAGACCTGGCTATGTTTGATGGCAATTTAAAACCAGGATTTATCTGCAGTGGATAATAGGTGAGTAGGAGCAAGATTTTATGGTATAACTGTAGTAATTTGTTTAATTTGAAACTCTTGAGTATCATCCAAGTATTTCAGAACAGCTAAAGGGGCAATGATAAGGCCAGTATATAACCAGTGAAGGTACTGCTTGTAGGAGAAATAACAGTCCCACAAGAGCAATAGTTGGATATTGGACCTATCACTTCTGAGTTTGTCCAAGCCAAGCAGGTCAGTTACAGAGCACTGCTTAAGTTCTTCTGCCTAATATATGTTCATTGTAGTCATCTGCCCAATAATTACTGTGTTAAGATTCCACTGAATTTTTCAGTGCTATCAGCTGTCCAATTAAGTGCAGCTGAGTAGAAATTTATTTCCAATCTATCCTGCCTTGTTTTCCCATGTAATACACCAGTTTACCTCACCTACGGAGTTAAGAAAAGCCCTGTATAAGATGCTTCCACATGAATGATGGGAAAGAATCCTTGCTCTGATCCCCTCTCCTCTGTATGGCTTGTTGTGAATTTCAGAGTGGTTCCCCTCAGCTTAACCAAGATAGATGAAACTATCAGATGGCCAAGTTGTTCAGAAAAAGTGATTACACTATGGGTTAGCAGTAGGAGGGTTATCTGAGCAAGAGACAAGGTTTCCTGAGAGAGTAGAATAAAGTTGTACAACCTAGATGCAGAGTTGAAATGTATATAGGCCTCATAACATATCATTTTCATGTGTGTCACACATATGTATACATGTATGTCTGGACAGCTAAACATGCATGAACATGACTGCTCACTAGACCTGTGCTTGTACTTTCCATTGGTTGATTTCTGCAGGGTGAGAAGAGACAGAAAGAGATTCCTTGGCTTAAAAAATTAAATAAATTGAAAACTTAAATAATGTGCAAAATTATATTGACATATTTGTATTCAGTTTACTGCTCTAGAAGTAGTTCTATGTAGGGAGACTGATTATGGGGAAAGGTCTTTTTACACATGTATGACAAACCACATCCTTCATTATTTTTCTGTCTTATTCCAAGAAGTATTCTCAATAATTGGTGTGTTTTTTCCACACTGCCTACTTTTTTACTCTATGTATTCAATAGTTACAGTGATAGAGGATTGTTTACCTAGTAGTCATATCAATGAGTGAATATATAAAGAAAGGATATTCACTTTTTAAAATCTGTCCCTGTAGTCTAGACGGTCATAGGCTTTATTGTGATTTCTACAGCTCAAAGTTCATATCAGACGTTTTGTAATAAAATGCTTTTCTTTAACATTCTTTAAAAATATCACTTGTATTTGATTTCAGATACATTAACAGATAACTTGTTTGTTCATCTAACCATTCCAGTAACATGGGGAGGAGAAGAGAGGAAAAGGGGTGAATCAATGTAATATAAAATCAATCTATGTCATAGTTCCAAAAGGTCTAGCAGCACATCACTACATCTAGTCTGCCCCTTGTTCATCAGAAGTTACAAACACATGCTATTTAATGCACTAGGTATTAATGCACTAGATTCTTGTTCTCAATTAATTGTGCCTGACTGTTTCAGGTTACATTTCAGAATGTCATTCAGCTTTGATCTAGAGATATCAAATGCCTACTTTTACTCCTTTGTTTTTTCTACAATAAAAAGTGTATTGTGTTTAGAACTTCTTTTCAATGCAATCAGTTCATTACTTCCTTTAAGAAAAATAAAACAGACTAAGTATCCAGTCTCTCAAATTAATTTATTTTCTCTCTATTTAAAAATAAATTTGTGACTTATCTATATATCCCCCATTTTAAATTATCTTTTACAATATTTGGACACAATGTTTCAGCACTATTCTGACTAACGCCTCGTACAGAATAATATTATTTATCTATTTCTGTTTTTACTTTTCTGCTATAGAATAACAACAGATAAAAAAAAAGCAAACCTAAAACCTAGGATTTTTTTCTCACTTTTTCTATTTCATATCTTTATGGCATTACATTGGTCTACAAGTGGACCTGTTTATTCATTTGGGTTTTATTAAGGAATATAAAATTAAAACATATAACCACAGAATCTGTCCATAAAAGTCATCATTAAAAGACATTTTCCCACTGAGGACTTTTTGCTTCATATCTGTCATTAAGAGGTAGTAACTGCATTAACTTTAGAAATTGCTAATGCTAACTTTTGAAGCATGTAATTAATTTAAAAGCCAAATATCTTTTACTAGTTCAACTGTTACACCTTGACTTCACAAAATTTTTGATTTAATCAGAGTAAATTCAGGTTCACTACACTTAAAAGATGAGCTTTGCAAAGGATCATTTCTGTTTTGATTAATTGCTATGTATTCTTATTTTTTAATTCACAGAATCCTAGAATGGTTTGGGTTGGAAAGGACCTTAAAGATCATCTAGTTCCAACTACCTCTGACATAGGTAGGGACACCTGCCACAATACCATGCTGCTCAAAGCCCCATCCAACCTGGCCCTGAATACCTCTGGGGATGGAGAATCCACAACTTTGTTGGGCAGCTTCATAGTAAAGAATTTCTTCCTAATTTCAATCTAATCCTATCCTCTTCCAGGTTAAAGCCATTCCTTCTTGTCCCTTCACTTCATTCATTGTAAGACCCTCTTCAACTCTCTTGTAGGTCCCATCAAGGTACTGAAAGGTGGTCTTATGTCTCCCCAAAGCCTGCTCTAGGCTGAACAACCTCAGCTCTTTCAGCCTGCTTTGATAGAAGAGATGCTCCAGCCCCGTGATCAACATAGTAGCTCTTCTCTGGACTCCCTCTAATAGCTTCATGTCCCATACAAGAGGCCCCAGTTCAGTACCATGTTAGTTGCAAAACAGCTCTTCATTTATTTTACTTAAGTTTTATGTATTATTTTACTTGTAAATATTTGGGTCATCACATCTAACCTTTCTAAATACTGGTATAACATCTGTATTCTAGTTACTCTGTGATTTAAACAAATTAACCACCAATGAATCTAGAAAAAAGGTTCAGCTCTGGTGTCTGTTGTTCAGTATTCTGTTTGGAATGAGAAATAAAGTCTAATCCTTTTGAATTAAAGAATATGATTTCTTTCTCACCCACTCATTAGCAGATGAATGAGGATTTCTCTCTCCACTTCAATACAGTTCAATAGATAAAGTATTCTTTTATGGAAAAGCAGTGGTTCAAATCCCTGATATAGAAACTATGTTCAAAGACTGCAGATGAGATTGAGACATGTTATTAAAAAGCAATAGAGTACCCTGGAGTATCTGTGCTCTTAGGTAGAAAGGAGAACCAGTTCGTCCTCCAGAAGGTTTTTGTATCTGTGCCTTAAAAACTATTTTTCAGGCTAATTTGTTTTACATATTTGAGTTAAATTGAAGTTACCAACTTTGAACTAATAGTTGGATGTCCAAACTCACTCTTTAGTAGTTGTATTCTCAAAGCAAAATGCATCTTGTTGGACCCAGGAATTTTCTGCCATAATTTTGTTGGTTTCTTTTCTCTTCATAGTTTAATGACATTTTATTAGTTTGTCAACTAATAATAATTAATTGAATTCTTACAGCAGCATCTTCATTCTATTCTACTAACATGTCTCACCTCTACCTGCGTTAACTCTCCCACGTTTCCTCCTCTTTTCCTGGGATCTTCAGTTCTTAAGCATAGGCCAGGAGTTTCACTGCGACACATATTTATCATTCAGTCTTCCCCTACGTTTGTTGTTGGCAAAAGGTCACAGTCATCTCATTAAAAAATCATGAGTGATCACACCTCTATATATAAAAGAAAAAAACCTTTCTGTGAAATCAAACCAGGGTGAACATATTGATGAACTAATATATAGAACACTTGGAACTGAGGTGAAATTGACTCAGAGGCATAAGCATCAGTTCTATAATGTAACGAGGAAGGAACAAATCCACCTGCATCTGGTTGTATAATCATTGGACTTTTTTGTCTTTTATTTACATGTGAATTCTTAAAAACTTAAGTTTTTTTCTTTTTGCATTTCATTTCACCCCCAGTTGTTCATCTGATAGGATTTGGTACCTTCTCTACATTAATTTCTTCTAATTTTTTTCCTCTGTTATTTTTTTTGGCCACTACAGTAACTTGTTTCATTGCTAGGTACATGTAATTTCTTGGTAATCTATTAAATATTTTCCTTTTCCCCTTTTTTTAGGGGGGTAGAGGTGGGGAGGAGGGGAGCACAAGGAGGTGTATCTGGTTCAATGAAAATTATTAACAGCTCCTTTTAAACATTGGTAAAGTACTCATGCATCCAAATTTCAATGAAGTATGGCCTAATGCATATTACAATTTCTAATAAGTAATTTCATTTTTAGTGGAACTGCTTGAAAGGGACCTTACTTTTATTGTTTTTAATATATTTCCCATTGTTTTTCAAAGTGTAATTTCAGTGACTTCAAATTGTTTACTGTTCCCATTTTTAAATTTTTTTAGTTCATTAAAGTTAAAAGAAAGTGATGAAATCCCCATAACACTGTGGGAAAAAAAAAATCAGTTTTATAGTATCTTATTGTTAATCATGATCTGAAAAGAATCTGTAAAAATTGCATGTCTTTTGAAGACTGGAATCACATACCAAATTGGGTTTTTTCATCCAGATTGCTATGTAGAACACTCAATTCAAAAGTAACCCAAATTCAAGTAAATTATTTCTAAACACTGCTTTGCTATAAAAGTAAAATGGCTCACCTATTTTTGCCTATTACTTTTTGATGAAGAAAATGATGCTGAAGAGGCAATGATGTATAATCTGTTGTACTCTCTTTGACCCATACAACAGCTCAAAATATTACCAGCAATCTGTGCATATTTCTTAGGCTAAAAGGATTTTTTTCCTCACTCCCCCTGAGCAGATTTGCACATACTGGTTTTGTAATTCCCACATAGCATTTCTTATCACACGTACAACTTCCTTTGGAGAGCTGCATACTCAGCACACTGCCATCTAGCACCTGAAGGCTTGAGAAGACAGAGTAGGAAAGAGACTCCTCCTTGCCTCTATGCCTGCTATATTTCATTCTTTTCATGATTTGTGGGTTTTCATTTTTTCAAATGTTACACAGCAAAAACCTTCCAATTGCATCAAATGCAGCTGTCCCTATCACTTCAAAGAAACTTACAGTAATTTCACAACTATACGGCGCACCGGATTATAAGGCGCACTTCTGGGTGTCGGCAAATTTCCAAACTTTGTTCATATATAAGGCGCACCGGACTATAAGGCACACTTTTCTTTTGCAGTCAGGATCCGCATAAAACAAAGTAAAAAATTAGTAACGGCTCAGCAGGCAGCTCGCACTTCCAGGTTGGCACATGGCTTGGCGGGCAGATCAGCTTGCGGCTCTTGTGGCGCACGGCTTGGCTCGCACTTCTGGGTTGGCAAATTTCTGAACTTTGCCCATATAACTTTGCACACCTGATTATAAGGCGCACTTCCGGGTTTCGATCAAAATTTTAGTCGAAAGGGTGTGCCTTACAGTCGTGAAATTACTGTACTTCCACACTTACAAAGATTAAATAAAAAAACCAAGCAAATGATAATATAAAAACTTCCATACTTGGAAAAGCAAGTTGTCTCAGCATGTACAGAGATTTTATATGTGGCACCAATTCAGGAGTGCTTCCCATTCCCTGTAACTGGGAAGGGGAAATATACTTGTTTCTCTCGTTTTAGTACATAATCTAGATACACTCTGTTTAATTTCAGATATTTAACCGAGGTGCCTTTGCTCTGCTGTAATGTCTTTCTACTGTGAAATGAGACAAGAAATATGTCATAAGCCACCCACATTGCAATAAGGGACTTCTAGGGTTGCCTTGATTAGAGAAGCAATCTGAGATATGTGTTCTCCCAAATTGCCTACACAAATCTATGAAGTTTTGGTTATATGAATCTGTGTTGGGAATCACTCATGACTTGGCATTTCTGGATGTTAATACTGAATTCCTAGCCTTTAGCAGTTTTTAATTTCATTATATTACAAGCCAAAATCTAAAAGCTTATTTAAATGACAGAAGGACAAAATACTAGCAGGCTCTAAAAAAATCTTAAGAGAAAAACCTTTGACTGCTCTGTAATGGTCTTACAATTCTGTATCATTGCTGATAATAACCAAAAAAAGGTATTGCTCCTTAATAATGTAATTTTTATTCCAGAAGTTGAAACAGGGGGAAAAAAAAATCTTGTGGATTTTGCCCCAATATTTTGTAAGTGATAAAAATACTGCTGATAAAACTATTTGTTGAATACATTCAGTCAAATAAAATTAGTAGTGGATAGATGTTGATAGTCAATATCAAAGACAAAAGAAAATGGAATTTACAATCAATATAAATATTCTGACCCTGTAATATTTAATTTTTGATGCCTTCAAAATAGTTGTAATGGGGATGGACAGTATCAGTTGGTTTGATCTTTTCCATACCAAACTATAGTTTAATATGAATACTTGAATACTTTTAAACTGTATTTGCCTTAGTGAGAGATGAGGCTGCTCACCCTTGAAAGGACTGCAGCAAAGACTCTGAAGATGTGCCTCATGTGCACACAACTGAAGGAACTGAATTGTTTTCATTGTGTCTCAGCAAAGTGAAAAACATCCTTGAAGAGCTTAATACATTAGTTATCTTATTTTGAACTTCCAAGATTTAATGTTATTCCAAAACATTTCTTCTCCCTGCATGCTTCCCTCCTTTACTGCTTTTTCAGATATTTTCAGGTGCCTAACTTTATATACAATGTTTCAAAATTCAAATTCAAAGAAAAGACAGTTAAAGACAAGCATCCTTGTGTTTTCAACTCATCTGAACTTACCTAGGTAAACAGAAATAAATAAAAAAGATCATCAGTACAACTGTGTGGTCTTTCCTTTTCTCTTATGACTTATAATGAGAAAAGACACTTTCAGAATGAGTAGATGACTTCTAGAACTTCTACAGAGATATACAAGGGAACCATTTGAGAAAACATCTCCAGGATGTACACCATATTAACACAGCATTATATCAGAACCCTCTTGTTCTACTGTAATGGAATGTTTATTCTATTCATAAAGGTGAAGGTTACCCTATCACTATGCATTTTAGGAAAACGAGGACAGAAGCACATCTGCTATTTGTGTATTGTTGCAAAAAAAGTTCTCATTAACAGGATTCACAGGAAAAATTAAGTCATGGTATCAGCTTCTCTATTGGCTGAGAAGACGCAAGTGTTTGCAATAATATGGTTTAGTCCTGAGTTAGCAAAAATGAATGCATCCAATATAATAACACTGCAGAAAAGCACCATGAAAAGAGAATGCTGTTATCATAATAAAACAGACACTAAAAAAATATTCTACTCAAAGCCTTGATTTCTCTATACAATTGTGACCTGCTGACAATATGAATCAGTTCTCGATGTATTTTGTGTTAGTAGATTTTGTCAGGAGGTCCTAAAGCTCTGCAACAAGGTCTCATCTTTAGAGGCTAAGAAAAAGGATGAGTGATTGCTGAAAGGGGATGTTTAACAATGTTGATGATACACAGTAAATCCAGTAGATCCATAAAAATTATTTTTATTGTTTCTGACCACTTATTTTTGTTTCCCACGTGCAATCTTAGAAAAGGACCTTTTAATTTTGACTGCATTTCTTTATTCTTGCTGTCTACTGTTCTTTTCTATTTCCATCTGTCCTGAACACATCCTGAGAAGCAGTTCTCCTCTGCAGCCTGTCAGCCAGACCCTATATAAATACATTCCTCAGAAAATAGAGCCTTAGACAGTGGAGGACCAACCTTTATCCCATAAATGCCTTGAGGTTATAATTTTAATAAGATTACAGCACAAATAAAATTAATAGGTTTGAAATAATTCTGAATTTTGAGGAGACTATTATGTCTGAAAAATATCTAAGGTAACTGTTTCAATTTTTTGTGTGTGTGTGTGTGAGAATACCAGAATCTGCTCATCAAGGAGGAAAAAGCACAGAACTGTTTTCCCTGGTTTTCTCACCCCTCAACTGTCACTGATTGTTTAAAGAAAAGTTTTGAAAGTGTTTCAAGGCCAAATATCTCCATTTCCATGGAATGCTCCTCTAGTAGACAAGCACGACTGTGTCTCTTCAGCCTTGGAGGATTTTGACATTTGAGTCTTTGTATTAAAAACAATACCCCAGTTTCCAAAAGAATATCCTTACCAAGAGATGTCTTTAACATCAGCTCCAAATACACAACTGAAAATACTTAAAATATAACAAATTTTTTTACCTCCTCCGCAGAGTGCTCTGCCAACATATAACTCAAAGGTACACCTTCTTTTACTGTGTGACTTGCATGCAATACTACATGGAATGAATTTAGTTTCCAGACCTTATCATTTGGTTTTGATAGTGGTTACATTTTAGGCCTGCAGGTCTTTTATTTTTACTCTGATACTAAGAATCAGATGCCTGTGATCTATGTTTTATGTTCTGGTTACAGTCTGTCAAGCTCTGCTCAGTGGACTTGAAAGGTTAATACACTCTCGGCGTCTCCACCATATGTGGGATATGCATGCCTATCCACGATTTTCTCACATCATCTTAACTGCTTTGCTCTCCTGGCACCTAGCTGCTACTCTAGAAAGGCACAAAACTTCCTGACAACACTGTGCAGAATCTTGAGATGTTGAAGGGCAATCTAGATAGTTCTTGATACTGATTTTCAGAGCAGCTAAACCTTGCCTGAATTCCCACTTTCGTGCAAACTGAAGCACTCTAGCTCTATTGCCTGTGCTGATGAAACTCACAGATTATAGTGAAAGCTCAGACTCTGAGCTCAGTGTCAATACCTGTCTGTAGACATGCCAACACAGATGTGTAAATATGGAGAGGAATCACATCAAAGACTCAATTCAACACACATTTGCATTTACTGAGAACCTTCTGAAACAGTCAAAGCATCTGCACTGAGTTGGCATATATGATAGCTCATTGAGAGAAAGCCTGCACTGCTCCCAAGAAGCAGCTTGAGGCCAGAGGGGATACTTTAAGGCATCTCAGGCAGCATTAGATGATAGAGATAGATAGAGAAATCAAGCTGTCATTCCTGTTATGCACAAAGAGATGAGTTCTCATCTCACTGGCATGCTCTGAGGAGGAATACTCAACCAAAACTTTAAAGATGAAAAATAGGACAAAATAGTTAGTACACTACATTAAATCAATACTTCCAGGGCTGCTGGGAGTAGACAAACATCCAACCTTAATGCTTAAAATGCAAGTCCTCTTGATTTGGACAGTTGACATAATTCCTTACAATGTATTTCAATTAAGTGTTTGCTACTTACCAATAGTGTTAGCTAGGAATATGAAAACCTCCAACTTCAACATATAAGCCTATATTTGTTTTTACAAGCAGTGGAACATATGACTGAATGCATTTTAAATGATTCAACATTCCTTCAATCAGAACAATACTTTCTTAGCACCTGCTCAAAGTACTCTCATCAGAAAAAATTAAGAGTTGAAATCTGAACTTAAAATTCACTCTGTAATGAAACTTAAATGCAAATATAGCAGAAATCACTGAAACATTCAGATTGAACATATCAGAAAGATTATGCAAGTTACACCAATCTGTGGTATAAGAATAAAAGTATTTTTCTCATCCATAATGAGAAAAACAGAGCTGTATAACTTCAAATTTGTTTGTGAGCTGAAATCCTTGAATCCCATCATCTCAGAATGCAGATGACAGTTTTATCGCATCCGCTGGTTCAGTCTGTTACAGTGAGTGAAAAGGAAATAGCGATGTTGCCTGCACAAGTACTTTTGCATGTTTTAACTCAAAAAACTTTAAATTATGACATGTTGCAAATAACTTCCAAATAGTTTCCTCAAAATACTTCCCACACTATTTAAATAAAACATAAAATTTGTGCAGTTTTTATTTCACTGAGCAACTACTACTCATATAAAATAACTATGAATCTACTCTATAGGAAATGAGGGCGCCAAATGTGTTGATTTCTGCTTAAAGTTTCACTAGACATCTCCTTTAAACTCAAATTATTTTGCTTAGCTCCTCATACTCCCTCTCTGAAGAAGAACGGTCTAAACCAAAGACCACACTTGTTAGTTTCAGTTGGCTAATATTTAATAATTAATTGTTTTTGCATTGTTTTTCTCCCTAAGTTACACAGGTGAGAGAAATGTATAAAGAAATGAATGTCTGCGACAAGATGCTGAGAAGCATAATATAGGGAAGGCGGCAGCTTTCAGCATGGCTCTGATAATGCACACGAATCATGAAAAGAAACACTCTGCATATTAAACTGATGATTTCTTTTTAACAGACGTGCTTTGTATCTCCACTTATGCCAAACTGTAAGGGTTTTTTGTGATGCAGGCCACTGCTCACAGAAAATAAATTGCTTTGAACCAGGAGGTGAAATATTAGTCATGGACTATCCATCATATTCATGTGTTTGAGGATTTTATTGCAATCTTCCCAAAGCAGCTGTTAGTGGTAGAAAATCTGCAATGAAACCCCACCCGATAATCAGAGGTTTGTCACTGTTGTCAGGAAGGTCAAGTTTTGCTAATACTCTACCTCTCCTTGGATGTCCTGCTAAGACAGTGGCAGCTTTTTTACATTCTTCTCAGTGGACTGTGGCACAGTTGCATGTTGGAACCCTAATACTGAAAAATGGAAATAAATGACCATAAGATTAATTACATTCTCAGTTTTGACACAAGAAAAAGTAAATATCTCTAATTCCCTTTCCACACTTTTACATCTCATCCTTTACTGATATTCAGCCAGGTATCAGGTTAGTTTTGCATCAAAACAGTAACTTCAAAGAGTTCTTTTAAAAAGAATAAAAGGAAGGAGAAAGAGAAGACTGATTTTCTCTATCTGCTGCCACTGGGCTCACTGCCTACTTCTTGTCTTTCATTTTTTAATTTGGTAATTCTAATGAAAAAGTGTTTGCATAGCAAGTTCAGGAGATTTTGGCAACGCAAAACTTAGGACAATCTCATTTTTTATAAAAATTAACAAAGGCCACCCACTCGAAGATTGATCAGTGGATACTGTAAATGAATGAGACATTTATTTTTGTGCCAGCTCAACTAGCAGTGTCAACAAGATTTGCATATATTTTGGCAAGTGCACTGCACAAGGTGGTAATAAAATAGGCCTTTTATATCTGAGTCTAATTTACTTCAGTTATACTCATTAAAAATGTGTTTTCATGTGAAAGGAATTTCAGTAAGAGATACTTTGGAAACAGAAACATCACAAAAATGTTTGCTATATACCCAGCATCAAGAATTTTACATCTGAGAAAGAGCATTTTTTAGGAAGAAATTCCCAGGTTCTAGAAATGTAAGACTCCTGTTTTGTTGGCTTTTAATCATTGTTAGGTTCAACTAACAGGTTGCAGGTTTAACTACAAGTTTAAATATTATGCTTGGTGCTAATAGCTGTATGTTTTTTAAGTAACACAAAATATGGAATAACAAACCCAGCTCACTGCATATTTTTCCACTTTCAGTGACATTACCCACCGAAAAACTATTCACAGAAAGCAAAAAATGTACTCTATGAGGTATTTCTGAGTATAAATTCCTTTGCACAAGTAAGTGCTGATATGGTTGAAGGTGTGATTTTAAACCCATTTTCTTTAAATGTGTAGAAAATCGTGAGTAAAATGCTTCACGAGCAGTACTTTGGTTTTAACAGGCTCGTAACATTACATTTTATTGCACATTAGGAACATGCTTGATCTAAATAAACAAACAAAAAAAAAGGCAACAAGAACAGCATGTTCAACCAAAGCTTAATCAAACAGGGTCAAGACTGTGAAACCTGAATAAAAGCATCTGCCCAGTGTTACATGAACACACACTGAAGGATCAGGATTATTTTTTTATTGTATTTCTTAAGTTTTGGGCTTGCTCCTGTCTAAACTGCCCAAGAATATATTGGACTGCTAATTGAAATAAGAGACAAGCAATGAAAAGAATCCTGTCTTTCAGTTACCTTGCTCCCTTACTGAAGAGAAAAATGCAGACGATCTAGCTTCATTCCCACAGCAATACACAGCATCAGTAATGCTGAAGCTGTTTCTGAAGACATAATTTCATAATTTTTCTTCAGAGATAAGAAACAATGTCTTTTTGTGGCAAATGCATTTCAAAGATGCATACCATTTTTATATTTTGATAAGATGAAAATAAAGGAAAAGAGGTGATTGACCAAAAGCTCTGACAGCCTGAATTAAATTTCATGACACAGTTATCAAATCATGCCCAAACAGAAAATATTCTAACCTTGAAAAAAATTTTTTTCCAGGATATCTATTGCCAGGATGGCAAAATTATGGGTATTATGCTAATACTATTACTTTGACTAAGTACCAGTATCTATTAGAAGCCCTAACATTTCGGTAGGTTCAAGGTAATGTACCAGTCACAGAGAGAAAAATCAAAAATTGCCTCAAATTGCATTCCCTACTTTCAAAAAAGGTATGAGCTGCCTCACTACTTACATCAGGGACATACAGTTGTCCTTGCTGGTAACTTCAAGAAGAACAGCATAAACCCTCATTAATGATTTTGAAATGTACTAATTTGTGAAAGTATTAGGACATGTCAGACAAAATAGCCAGTACACAAGAAATTGTGAAAAATGCATTTCTTATAACTGAAATAATATTCAGCTTTATAATTAAAATTCTAGGAGAGAGAGAATAAGTTATTATGAAAATATATAGCTTTAATTTGCAGACATATAAACACTTTTGGTACATTACAGACATATGATGCGAGAAATCAAAATAATAATTTTTAAGCATAACACTAATTTATCTTGTTCACACAGAGAAATTTGATGCAATCATCATACAAAAGATAGTTCTCAGCTCTTAAAATGAATTGAAAGTAATACATCACTGATAAAATTGTTGCTTTGTTGCAGAAGATACAGCAAAGAATAAATTATCAAGAAAATATGCCACCAGTCTTACAAGTTAGATTTTGGATCTAATCCAAAATCAAAGCCAATGAAAAGGAGCCAGGAATGGTCGCCAAAAGTCAGAAACAAGATCTTTCACACGAAATACCTATCCAGAAAGGAGCAACAGTCAGAATAAAAAAAGTCTTACAATTCCTTAGAATGTGAAGTGATTTTTGTTTTCATCTGGCAGATCAGACTCAGAAGTAACACATAACAAAAATCTACTGCACAACCAAACTGATGGAGTACTACTGACAGATTGCTCAAAGTACAAAAAAACTTTTTGGGACAACTAAGGATTCTGCCATTCCCTTGCTTCCTTGCATCTGGCATGTTTATGAGGATGAGAACGGGGCTCTGTCATTATTTGCTTTAGGAAATATTAAATATAATTTTTCCATAAAAATGACCAGCAAATGATAATGAGAGTGGAATCTGGAGAAAAATGAATGATATGTCACAGCAGTTCAGATTCTCATTACTATTTCTTGCATTCTTGCTCAACAGGAATTGCACTTCTTGTTAATGCCTCTTCTATCCTACTGTATAAGCTTTACTTGTGAGGTAATAAACATTCCGGTTTTCATTACTAGTGCATTTTAACATATTTATTCTTTTTATTATACATACATCGGGACAGACATTTTTTTATGTAGTGGTTAAATGTCTGTATGCCAATAGGTATTATAGGTATTTTATATTAAAATCAATATATTTAAAATATATTCTGTTTATCTCATGGATAGTACCTTGAACAGTTCCCTGCTCAGGAGCATCTGATGCCCTCTTGTGGTTAAAAAGACTTTTAAAACTTGAGTTTAAATGAATCATCTTACCTTCACCCTTTTTAAGTTCACTGATCTTATTGATTTATGAAAGCTGGAAATTATGCCCATGTTTTTATAGTCAGGGTGCTAGCTGTTAGTTACTAACATTTCATAAAAAAGCTGTACACTGAAATTGAATTTAAAAAACTGTAAACAGCTATTTACAATTATAATATTAAGTTATAAATTAGCAGTCCTTCATTGCAACCTCTGTCAATACAACCTATAGCTAGGTGTTTTAGTGTCATCCAGGGTTTTTCAGATGTTGGACTTATGCACAAAGAAACATCAAATGTTAGAAATCTCCACTGGTTTCTTCTCCAACATGTGCAGATTAATTCTTCCATTTAATGGGATTTGTACTTCCAAGTTTTCATCTGCTCTGTGATGCTTTTTCCCTTTTCTTAGACAAATGTAAATTCCCATCCCTGTCACTAAAGCAATTGAACCCAAGCTTATTATTGAAAGAGCTACCAAAGTAGGCATGCAGGATGCTGACTCCATTTTTTTATGTGTAGGCTCTATGGATATTTGTGGCTGCTTTTCTTCTACACTGATATCAGGCTCCTTCCTTAACAAACTTTCGATGTAGCTCTCATTGCTGACGGTATCATTGACAAAGAGGTTCACCATGACAGTGGAATGGAGAGGTTCTGGGTAGCCATGATCACTAACTTTTACAAGCAGCCTATAGAGGCCATAGTCATTTTGCATCAGTGACTCTTCCAGGGTGATATTACCAGTTTTGGGGTCAATCCTAAATGACTCGGGTCGAGGACCTCTTCTTCCTATGATACTGTAAGCTATGACTGCATTCATGCCGGTGTCCTTATCGACAGCATAGACCTCAGTGATGGGAGAGCCAGGAAGGGTAGAAGGAAGGACTAACAAGTACGACATATTCGACTGAGGAAACAAGACCAAAGGAGGGTTGTCATTTATGTCCAGAAGAAGGATAGTAATTTTTGCTGTAGAAGACAGGGCAGGATCACCACCATCAACTGCTTCAATCCACAGAACGTAGGAGCTTTGCTGCTCCCTGTCCAGGGAGATTTTAGCTCTCAAAACTCCTTTTCCAGTATCTATAACAAAAATATCACTTCCGTTCAGAACTGAAAGGGCAACCCATCCATTTTGCCCTGCATCGGCATCTGTGACACTTATAACTCCAATTTCACCAAAACCTGGAAAGTTTTCTGGCACAAAAAAGCTGAAATCCTTATTGATAAATCTTGGACTGTTATCATTTTTATCCAATACAGTGATGGTGACAGTTGCTATTGATTCTCTTGGCGGGAATCCAGAATCTACTGCTTTGACAGTGTATCTGTATTTCTCTTTTTCTTCTCTATCCAGTTGGGTGGAAACTGTAAGAACTCCTGTGGTTTTATCTAAAGCAAAATAGGAAGGGGCATCAGGACCTAAGAAATAGGACACTTGCCCTCTTTCTCCGCTGTCAGCATCAGTAGCATGCAGTTTGGTCAAAAAAGCATTGGGAACATTGTTCTCCTCAATGGACAATTCTATCAGTTCTTCAGAGAAAACTGGTGAATTGTCATTGTCATCCAGAATCTGTATCTTGACAACTTTCTTGACATGAAATCCTTCCGAGTTCCATGCAACTATAGAGATTTCATACAGCTGCTGTGTCTCAAAGTCCAAAGGATTTGTGGTCTCCAACAGGTATTCATTGTTGTATGGCTTGTACGGTGAAAGTCCAAAAGGCCCATCACCATCCAAATAGCAACTGACTTTGTACTTTTCATCGGGGTCTTTGATGGTAAAAAATGCTATAGGCGTGTTGATAGGCTCAAGTTCCTTTAGGTAGACCACTCCTTCCACTTCATTAGCTATGAAACGAGGAACAACTTCAGGTGGCCTCATCATGACTTTGATGATGGTCACCAGCACCGTGATGACAGCAGGAATACAGCCAGGACCGTTGCCCAGAATGATCAGCCTGTGTAGCTTTGGAGTGTCCCCATCAACTTTAGTGGAGAGTGTGATGATTCCTGTGCTTTCATTCAGATGGAACAAGTCTCTAGATGGTTGGGGGACCTTCTGGCTGTATGAGTAGGTAATGTGGGCATTGGATCCAAGGTCCATGTCCACTGCGTGGACAGTAGCCACATGTGTCCCTAGGCTGGAATTCCCATAAAGAGTGACATTGAGCTGCGAGTCGTTGAACTGGGGGCAGTTGTCATTGATGTCGCTGATGTCAATAGTGAGGGTGGCACTGCCCACCAGCGGAGGAGTCCCCCCATCCTCAGCGATGATGACTGTGACATACTCATCCTGTGTCTCCCTGTCCAGTGCCCCCATAACGATCAGGTAGGGAGTCCTCTCCCCGTTCTCATTCTCCTCCACATCCAGGGTGAAGACACCGTAGTTATCTCGCAGGCGGTAGGTCTGGACACCATTGGTGCCCATGTCAGGGTCAAGGGCAGGGTGCTCGATCGCCAGGCGCGTGTTCACAGGTGCATTCTCAGGCACCGAGAGACGGATGTGGGGCACAGGGAAGCGGGGCGCGTTGTCGTTGACATCACGGATAGCAATTTTTACCTTCACCAGGCGGAAGTACTCCTGTGGCAGTACCAGCACATCCAGCAGCAGCAGGCATGACTCTGGTGAGGAGGAGGAAGAGGAGACAGCAGCTGATCCCCCGAAGATGGTGGCCCCACTGCTTTCTACACATAGTGCTTCTCGGTCTATCTCCACAGCTGAGGTGTGCAGCTCTCCGGAGCGGTTGTCCAGTTGCACATACTGTCCCCCCAAGCCATGGGAGGCCAGGGTGAAGGAGAGTGGGGGCTGCAGAGACGCAGGGTGCTGGCCACCAGCAGTTGGGAGCCGCAGATCACGGGCCAGGCTGCCGATGAGCACCCCAGCAGGCAGCCCTTCGTTGAGACTGTAAAAGAGCTCAGTGGCACGGCTGTAACTGGCAAAGCAGTTGAAAGGCCCAACGAAGAGCAGGAAGAGGAGCAAGTGCTGAGAAGAGAAGCACAGGGGTGTGAGGAAGGGCTGGCACTTCCCCCTACTCACTGCCTCCCCCACTGCCACTTCGAACAGCGAGTGTTGCATCTGCAACATGAAGCCATCCTTCCTCTCCCCTCCATCCTCCCAGTACAGCAGCTACTTCCAGGGCATCACCATCTGTACCCTCCAGGCAACACCAGCTGCATCCTCCACAGCAAATACGCACTGCCAGGATGGCCTGGGAGCACCCTGCCTCCCCCCGCCCCCCAGCAGCACTTGCGCCCCGACGTGCCATTTTCCCTCTTGCCCCCGCCCCAAGCTCGCCCCCGTCTCACCAGCGGCACCTTTCCTCCCAACCAGAAGCGCATCCCAAACTGGGGCATCCCCCTGCACATCCCCAAACATTTGCTCCCCCCCTCCCCTTCCACAGCAGCAATGCGAAACGCGTCCCTCGCTGCCCTGAGCCCCAGCCCCGTCCCGAAAGGTGTTTTTCCCGCATGTTCACGGGTCCCGCGGAGGTGCCGCGCTCCGGGCAGTCCCTGCCTGCCGTGGGAGCGGAGTCGGCGGCTCCAGCCCGGCCGTCACGGGTGCCCGGCAGCCCCGCAGGGTCCTCCCGCTGCCGCGGACAAGGCGAGCTGCGCAGAGGAGCCGCGGAGCGGACGGGCTGTGCGGAGCAAGTCGCTCACTACGCACAGATGGAAAGGAGCTCCCCGAAACTAACTTCAGGCATCGTCTCCACGGAGAAATTTTTCCTACGTCCCCTCTCTTTAATCACCCATTCGCTTTTCCGCGGCTCTCTGCCACAACGCGCGCCGGCAGCAGCAACAAATATAAACTTTTCGCGGCTGCCCCGATCTTTGGAGAGAAAAAGACCCGACAAACATATCCACGCATACACGGTCTGGTTCGCTTGGTTGCTTTTTCGGCGCTTTTTCTACCAATTTGTTGCCAATTTCGCCGCTGCGTGCGAAGTCGGGCTCGGGGGCCGGACGCGGCGCGTCTCCCCCTCCCTCCGCCCGGCCCTCACCTGCAGGCTGCCGCGGGCGCCGGAGCTGCCGCGACCGCCCGCGGGCCCCATGCCCGGCCACCGCTGCCGCCGCCGGCTGCGCCCCGGCAGCCCGCCCGCTCCGCCGCCCGCCCGGCGCTTCTCCTCCCCGCGGCTGCCCATTCCCCCGCCGCTGCCGCCGCCGCCGCGCTGGGCTGGGCTGCGATGTGCGCGCCGCCCAGGACACTCCCCCTCCGCCGCGGGAAGGGCCGGAGTGGGGGAACAGTCACGGGCTCGGCTGGGAGGGGGGCGGGGGCGCGTCCGTGGAGGCTGCGGCAGCGCCGCGGGCAGCGGGCAGGGAACGGAGCGGAGCGGGCAGGGAGCGCGGCGGGCAGGGAGCGCGGCGGGTGCTGTGCCGAGCCCATCGGCGCGGCCACAGCGGAGAACGGGGTTGTTGGGAGTGTATGTGCCCTCTCTCGGGCAGCGCTGAAAGAAGGTAGTCCCGTCTGGAAACTAAGACTGGAAAAGATATTAAAAAAATAAAATAAAGTCGGTTTGTTATTCGTCTGTAGGAAGACGGAGAGCGACTTTTTACAGGGACCGATAGCCATCGGACAGGGGATGCAGTTTAAAACTAAGAGGACAGGTTTAAATTAGGCGTTAACTAAGAAATTCTTTACTCCGAAGGTGTTGAGGCACTGGAATAAGTTGCCCAGAGAAACTGTGAATGCCCCATCCCTGGAATTGTTCAAGGCCAGATTGGATAGGGCCCTGAGCAACCTGATCTAGTGGGTGGAATCCCTGCTCTTGACCAAGGGGGTTGGAATTAAGATGATCTTTAAATTTACTTCCCACCCAAACCATTCTGAGATTCTGTGTCGTGGCCTGAGTGTCAGCAGGCAGATCGAGAATTAACAACTGCATTGGCATTGCGGAGCCTTGGTGAGTTGAGCAGCCTGTGCCTGCATGAAATGGAAGTCATGGTTTTGAAGGGATTGCAAGCATTTGATTGGTGGAGTGTCCTGCTGAATTAGACCAGCAACTACAATTTGCTGCTGGCTAAGAACTCAAAGGTCCTCTGTGCAGAAAATTATGTGTTTTCCTTTTATAGTCTCCAGTCATTATTGGCTAGACTATAAGCCTGCAATAGAAGTAGATGTGAAATTATCAGAACTCAAGAAACTTTAGATAGCGCAATTACAGATTTATTTAACATGTTGGACTATCAAAAGGATTGTTAACCTACCCAGCATTACTTACACTGTCTGTCTGCAACATCCCAAACAGAATTTTCGATGTCCATCTTTAACCTGAAAGTGGTCAGTGGTCTGGATCCAGGCTACTGCTGAAAGCTCAAGTACTGGGACTCTCAAGCAGAAGGGAGCTGCCTTTCACAGAGACAAAGTTTGTGTGGGAGTTGAAACTCACTAAATCACAGGGCCTGAAGACCACCTTAAGTGTCTTCACGCTCTGTGCAGGCATTTGTTCTCAGCTAGGCACTAAAAACATAGAGCACAGCACAAAATTTTCCTTCAGTTAAAACAAAAATTACTCTTCCCTTTTCTTTTTACAATTCCATGAGACAAACACCAAATCCAATCTAGAGCAAAGAAGAAAAACCCCCTGTAATTCGAATCCCAATCCAAAACCAACTTAATGCCTGAGTCTTTTGTAAAATTGCATCTTTCAAAATCAAATAATATGTGAAACATACAAAACATATTGTCTGGCAACTCTTGGGATGTTCTTGGGTGTTGTGAGGATGAGGGCAGTGGCACAAACTGAACAGAACAGAATAGAATAGAATAGAAACAAAATCTTCCAAGACTGACTTTCTCTGGGAATGTAAACAAATTATATTAATTCCTTTGTCCCATATTCTCCATCCTTAAAATATAAATAGTGTAATACTCTGTCTGAATTAGAGCTTTACCCCATTCTTGCTAAAGTAAATGGCAGTGCAATCAGGCTCTGCTTTATTCAGTGAAACTCTTGGAAGTATACTGTGATTTTAATAACCATTTCATCCCAAAAATGACATTAGCACAATAATCATATGTGACCTAAACAGTGAAGCATTATGGTACTAACAAAAGGCCTGGCTTTATTTATTATTCATTAATCTCTGGGGTTTTGAAACCACTCAGTATGTACCGCCCTTATAAATTGTTTATATCTTTGCCATTCATTTCTAGCACAAATAGAACAGACAATGCAGTGTATACTGTTCAGAGTGAACATGTGTAATTTAAGTAAGAAATTAAACTACCCAAGTCCTTTACTAAATTCTCATCCATGTGCACTGTTCTGAGCATTCCTTGGTGTTAAAGGTGCCCATAAACTCAATCCTGTTTAAGTTAGTTTGACTGGACATGCATGACAGATGCTTTTAGTTGACTCACATCTGCTCTAATATTATTCATTTCAACAGAAATATTGACTCATTTGGATTTCAGTCAGACTTTGACACTGATTTATGTGGAGGTTGAATTTCATAGACATTATAATTTTAGCTTTAGTGACTTGGTAGTCTTCCCATGAATGAATCTAAAGTTGCTAAAAAATTCTGCCTATAAGTTGTTTATTTTTTTGTTTGTTTGTTTCTTTGATGTTGCAGTTTCCTCTTGTGTTATTTCTTCCCCTTATGCTTTTGGAATTACTGACCTATTCCTACACCATTTTTCATACCATTACAGCCACTGCATTTCCCTTGGGCCTCTGATAGGGTAAATGATGACTTTACTGTTATAGTATTCAGGTTTTCACATACTTGATGACTTTTGTTTTATTAATGCACAGGTGTAACAGCAGAATTAAAAGTTTTCTGGAGCATCTGGTAACTCTGTAATATTTTATTTTGTTAGATATCAGAAACATCTTGTAAGTCTTAAAGGCTGCTTAAAGACTAATGTGTCTAATAAATCTCCTGGTTAAGAAGTACTCCAGCTTGTTTAAGGAGAAGTACTCCTGCTCTGTGTGGGATATGGAATGAAGGGTGTGAAAGAAGCAACAGTATAGAAAAGATACTAAATTGGCTCCTTCCAAGGGAAGAACCCCTTCCAAAATTGCAGGAAAAGATTGAACTGATCTAATTATATTTCTATACTGAGTTGCATTTTCTGGGACAAAGTTGTTAGCAATTTATGAGCCTAATTCCATTCAACCACATATAGTCAAACATATCTCTTAAACTTGCATTTTACTACATAATGTTGATTATCACTGCGTTTAAGATTTGTGTTGCAATTAGTGATTAAAAAGGAGCAAGTAAGAGCATTTCTGTGGGATTCCTGATTGCCTCAAGTATGTCACAAACCACCAGTCCGAGATCTAGTGACAAACCCTCCAAGAAGTGTCATACTTTTGATAAATAGATCAGAAAAAGTACATTGGTAAAATAGAGTATTTATTTTACTTTATCCTGAATAAAGTACATGGGTATTGATACTCAATTGAAATGCCTTGGTTTTGTGGGCAGAGTTTCAGTGGCAGATGGGAGCCCTCCCAGGTGATTAATTCAGGACCATCACTTCTGAAAGAGAAAATTGTTTCTTTCAGCATGACAGGGAACTGTGGCCAACTTTTACAAGAGATAGGGATGCAGGTACACCTTTCCCCTCAATCTAGCAAAAAGCTCTCTGCTGTAACCTGTGGTTGTACGGAGGTAGAATGTGGCATGAGATTTCCTCATCAGTGAAATTCAGCTGATTCAGATGACAAACTTTGTAGGACTCCAGTCAGTGTGATACTTTGAGACAGGTGCTTTTCAGTGGGGAAACAGTCACAATGTGCAGTGAAAGCCCTGGTGTGAGTACTGATTTCTAGTCACAGGAAAACTAAGAAAGGCAAATGACTAGCAGATTGCCACTTCACTGAAGATTTCAGACTGAGGGAGATAGAGGGCAAAAAAAGAGATACTCAACTTTTAGCAATATGCACTTTAAATTATTTTGTTGCTAAGTAAGGAAAATGCCTAACATGCTGAACTTCCCATGCAGGATGGTGGATTACAATGTGAAAGACTCTATGAATATTAGATAGTGACCTTTCTTGCAGAAGTACTGAGCATCTGGTACTCGAGCTTTACTGAAAGCTGTAAGCATTCTGTGTCACTGTAGATCAGACCTAGCATGATCATTCTGTTCTCAGCAGAGAGCAGGAGAGGGGCCTTGGCACTGCTTTCCCTTGTGCCGCTCTAAGACAGCAGAAACTCTGGGTCCAGCTTGAGTAAAGCAACAGTTGAGCTGGAAAGTGGATGGCTCTTTTATATCACTCAAATCTCCCGTTCCCCTTTCAAAGGGCTGGCTCTTGCAAGGTAAACCTGCAAGGTTCTGCTCAGCAGCTTTTCATGAACAAAACTCTGCTGCAGTCATGACAACCTTACAAGAAAGCAGCTACTATGTGAAAGCAGTTTCTAAACTTTTGAAGGAATACCCCATGAGGCGAAGCAGTGTTGGATAGGAAGGCTGACAAAGGTGGATGAGATTTTCCTGTCTGGTTAGCTTAGTGCCTTTTGGGGACTGCTGTGTTGAAGTATCACAAATCAGAGCTGATAAACACTGGCAGAGAAAAGAGACTTGGGAAAAAAGTCCTCCTGCAGTCTCTAAACCAAGTATTTGACACATTTGACCAACTTCCTCAGATTCTTTTGAGGTTTCATAGAAGTTTGAGTTCTTTGGTTGTGATGTTATGATGTTTTCTGTATGCTTCCATATGTTTCGTGCAATATAGTCCAGCAGTGAGAAAAATTACCTTCAACATATTTTTAGTCTGATCACAACTTTATTTTCAAAAGAAAACCTAATTTAAAATTTATTAACTATAGGAGGAAGGCTTTAACTCAGATTATATTCCATCACATCTTTTTATCAGTTTTTTATACTGTGTTACACAGTATACACAGCATATGAACATTTGCTTTCACTGACTCCTTGTGTAAGGTGTAAAATAATAATGAAACAACTCTTGTTTAGTAAAAACCAGGGCACAAGCTGAGCTATAGTAATAATATGATACTGCTAAAAATTATTAATACGGTAAGTGTTTCATTACAGTCCTTATCACATTAGTTCAGGGACAGCATTTCAGCTTCTGCCAGGTCACTGTGAACATAACATCTGCAAGTTATGAGAGTGTCATGAATATGTAGATATTTCTTAATTGACTTCTTATTGACATTAAACCATGGCTTCTGAGCTGAAGTGACAACCTTTTAGTGCCAGAAGCCACCTCTGAGGGGAGAACATGGCTCACAGCAATGGAGGACAATGCATGGAAGATGTCCTGTGATATGCCAGGTAACCAAGATGTCAAGATATGAGTTTCAGATAGTTCTTCTAAGCCAACTACCAACAGCCTTCAATCCCATTCAATTTTCTGTGATGGAAATGGTTAGACAGTAGATATAGTGCAGCAATACGGTGCATTTTTCCTCTGATTGCAACAGCTCCAATGATATTTCAGCCTCTCTTTGTTCCTCTGAACAGGCAGTACGTATTTTTCCTTGTCAGAGGAAACTGCTTAGCTCTGCTCTGAAAAACATATAATATGTTGTAGCTTAACCTGAGCTCTTTGGCCATGGGGGATGGACATTTGCCTCCTTGGCAATAAATTATTACATGAATTTTCTAAGGACCAGATTCTGTCATCTTCCCTCAGTGTATATTCAGGTAAAAACTCTTAATTAGCTGTTAGCTGTAATTCCGTAATGTTAGCTTATTCCTTGTTCACCAAAATTCTTAAATAACCCAAAAAGTTTTCTACTGAATGCAGGATAATTACTATGTGTTCTGGGATTTGGGTCAGATTGCATCTTTTATTTAGACAAGTGGATTAACCAACTCCCAGAGGGATTGAAAACATTTTTATGTCTGTGATGAAATGAAGATAGTAAAACCAAACAACTTAAAGCTTAAGCTACTTTTTAGATACTGGGAAAACATTCTGGCTGTACGCTTCAGAAATCGTGCAGTTGATAGAAGCTTTATTGTTCATGTTGTCACTCTAATCACTCAGGTCCCATACTGAGATAAGAGACAATAATGTTCTCTCTGCAGAAGCCCTGGTTTCACTGGCAGAGCTGAACAAATGCTTGGAGCCAAACCTGTTCTGAAGTTCATCCAAATACAGATTTTCTTGAGTTTGTAAAAGCCTTCGGTCAGATCAAAACCGTACTTCTGTCTTGTTCAACTTTTGTATGTAGTGAGAAGAGAGTATTATTCATTAGAAAGGGTAGGGTTTGCTTACTCTAACTTTGCTGTCTCAAAATAAGGATCCAGTCTAGGCCTTTTTTTTTTTTTCCTGAGATGTAGACAATTGCAGGGTATGTACGTGAAAAGCAGAGATGTCTAAAACAAGTGAGACAAATTGTTTTCTCTTTCTTTTTCAACTTAAAATTTAGACAGCTTAGATATAGATATTTAAATTTTATCTGTTTAAAAGTAGATTAAGGAGGAAGAGAATGCTGAGTGTGTAGGCACAGTAGTTACATTGCAGATGTGACTTTTAACCATACTCTTAAAATAATCTGCAATATTCTTTGAGACCACTGTTAAGTCTAAAAAGCCAAAATGTAGGACACAAGCACCTTGCTTCTCACAAATTAACAATCAAGAAATACTTACAGATGCTACATCTTACATGATAATTACATCTGACAGAGAAAAAAAAGGTGATCTATCCCTAACAGAGTTTCAGAAAGTAAAATTCATTTTATACATTGTTTTAAGTACCAGATGTCACTTTTCCTTCATGCTTATGCATTGTAGCTCAGATAGTGAAGAAAATTATTTGTAAAAAGTTGCCATTTGAAGTTTTTATCCTCAATAAGATGGCACTTTAATTTGACAAATTTGAGGTTGTGTTTCCTTAAGCAGCATGAAATATCAAATGTGTGACAACATCTCTGTTCCTAGTTCTGCACATGTCTACAATTCCATGTTCATTTGGTTCAAGAAATCAAACCTCAGCAAGCAGTTCAATAAAGTCAAAATGCATTTCCTTCAACACGGAATAAAATTATATAGTGTTTTACTTCTTCATACAATGACTTTCTTCAGGGAGAGAAAAAGCAATTCATTTGTTTTGTTGAAAAATGAAAATGCATAATTCGTGGGAAAATGACCAGCCTCTATGCAAGGGTAAATCCTTTTTATCTTTATTTATGGTAATATGGGGTTGTGAATGAAATACCAATGAATGCAAATTTGTATTTCAAATTTTATTGTAGAAATGTACTGTCTAATGTGACAGTGTCAACAGCATAACCAGCATGTTAGTGTTTTTCCTATTCCTTAGGGATATAAAAAGCTCAATTTCAATTGTCTACCCAATGAACAAAAGCACAGAACTTCTAGCTGGAATAGATTTTACATGGTAGATTGCTCTTCTGGTACATCTCTTCAAAAATTGATACATGCATAAATAGTACATCTATATATGGAATATGGATTGTAAGTAAATTGACTGAGAAGATCTTACAGCAGAGCAAAAATTAACAGTCCAAGAAACCCTACAGTAATGGGAACTGAATACATCCTGATTTGAATTGTGTGCATTGTGTTATAAAGACAGAAAAATTAAAAAGTCTCTGTTATATTTTCTGCATGTTATTCAAGATTGTCTACATTGCGTCATTGAAAATAAAATACTTTTCTTGAATTAATTCTTCACTTGATAATAAGTGATTTGTATACCTTTTTAAAATATTCAGCAGAGATCAATGCAGGAGGAGATACTTACAAAGTGAACTATTGAAAAGAAACATTTTTTCCCCTATCCAATACTTACTCAGATCTCATTCTGATCAGTCTGAAATTTTAAGGATTATGTCTGTTCTTTTACTGAGTGAAAGTAGAAAGATTAGCTTCTGGAAAAACATGGTTAACACTCTGCTAAATACAAATTATTCTATGTTGAAACCTTTGTGCAGATTATAACCCTTAAATGTTAAAATGTCTGATATGTATGCTGTATATATATCCAGCATATATGTTACCAATTTTTAGTGAGTAAATTTCCTCCTCAGACCTGGATTGCCATGCTTGACCTTCTGCAACAGTAACATCCATCTCTCACCTTTCAGCACAATCTTATACTAGCTTTTATAAACATAAACACAGTTGTTTCCACATATTAAAGTGTAATGAATATTGATTTTTTTGGGTTTTTTTAAAGACATAAAATTATCTTTGCTTTTTCTTCATAGTAGTCTATTGATTTGTATTTAGTTATTAGACATTACATTCTGGTTTTATGATTATAGCTTTATTGTCAGCAAAAGCATAACCATATTAAAATCTGGCCTGTCTGATGTAGACTGATGTGTGTGTGTGTGTGCGTCAAAATGGGACATAAAAAAAATAAAATTGAAAATGTGCTATTGAGTGTTGCTAGTTCTACTGCAGGTCAATCATTACTATGGGTCAGTGGAAATAATAATAGTTATTACAGGTCACTGAACTTTGTGACATTGGTGGCTTTGCACTTCAGAAGCTGTTTTTAGAATTAAAAAAAGAAGTTCAAGTTCATGAACTTATTTCCTCAGTAATTTGTACCCATTGCAAATTTCAAGGTTGTTGTAATTTTAAAGTGAAAGCTACAGGGAGAACCCTACAGCCTCAAGACCTCCCACCAACTTAGAATGGATGCTTTTTCTCCCTTTACTGTAGTTGAGCAGAAGTTCAATCCAAAGGGTAGGATTCAAAACAGCTCGTTGGTTGATTATGGAGTCACTTAAAATTATCACGGTCTCTCTGAAGTATCCAAAGTTCACTTGAGAGAAATATCACACAATTTTACTCACTAAATATATTTTATGACTGTCTTCATTTGCCTAAAGCCACAGATTGCCATGATTGGACACTGAAGTATTAAAGGAACCTTTGACTCAGCAAAGAGGCCTCAACTTTATTTAAGGGATCAAGGAATAGGAAGTATGTTTTTTTTTAAGACTCTGGTAATGGCAGATGAGCTGCCAATCCATTTTTGTAAAACAGGCTGATGTTAGAGTTTTACTGAGGAATGTACTTTCAGGACTTTCTTCTGAGACACCTATTTAAACCAAGAGAAACTTTATAGGAGAGTAGTGAGGATGTATGAGTCAGAGTGGCAAGGAGTTAGCAGAGTCTTAACTGTTATTGTTTAGTTATATTTGACTGGTTCCACATTGTATATAGAATTTGGGTGATTTGCTTCTCAGTATGCTTGTCCAGATGAGTTTCCTAACTTTCTACTGGTAGCTCATGTATTCTTCACACCAGGTAGACAATTATTACATTTCTCAATCAAGACCTAAGCAACTGTGGTGAGTTTACCTTGTGTAGATACTAGGTGCCTACCAAAACTGCTCTATCTTTCTCTTCCGCAGTTGGACAGGGAAAAGTGGATATAAGAAAATGTTTGTGCATCAAGATAAAGACAGGAAGAGGTTTTTGCCATAATTGCCATAATATGCAAAGCAGATTAAACTTGGGGAAAATTAATTTAATATATTACCAATCAAATCAGACGAGGGTAATGAAAAATAAGAGCTAAATCTTAAAACATCTTTTCCCCACCCCTTTGTTCTTCCTGGGTTCAAGTTCACTCTTGAATTCTCTACCTGCCCCCTCCAGCAGCACAGTCAGTTCATCACACGTCTCTGCCACTTCTTCTCATTAGGAGGACTCCTCACACCCTTCCGCTGCTCCATTGGTGAGGGGCCCTTCCACAGGAGACAGTCCCCCATGAATTTCTTCAGTGTGAGTCCCTCCCACAGGCTGCAGTTCTACACAAGCTGTTCCAGAGTGAGTCGCTTCCATGGGCTGCAGGGACACAGCCTGACTCACCATGGGTTGCAGGAGAATCTCAGCTCCAGAGCCTGAAGTGCCTCCTCCCCCTTCTGCAACAACCTTGGTTTCTGCAGGTCTGTTTCTCCTAGACATTCTCACTCTTTTCTACTGGCTTAAGTTACTGTTGGGCAAGTTTTCCCTGTTCTTGTTAAATTTGTTATCCCAGCGGTACCACCACCATCACCGATGGCCAACTGTGGGTCTATCTTGGAGCTGACTGGCATTGTCTCTGCTGCACATGAAGGAAGATTCTGGCAACTTTTAATGGAAGTTACCACTGTAGAGACCCACTGCCAAAATCTTGCCATGCAAATCCAATACAGCACTTCACATGGCTGTGCATTTAGTCTCAGAGCTGGGTGTTAATGGGTTCCCAGGAGGTTCAGTGGGCAAAGTCAACACACAATCAACAGCTTGACTCTGATTTGGACTATTGGAACTGAAAAGATAACTCTGATGTTGCTGGGGCTAATTAGTATAAAGTTGGTGCTGTGTCATGGGGGATAGAACATTGATTGTTCCCTGGTCTTCCTGTATTTATCAGCACAGATGGAGACACTCAGTTCCTCTTCAAAAGACTGGGCATGTGGGAGGAGGAGTGGTTCTAAGCTGACTCAAAGCAGCATATGGGCTATTCCACAGACCTCCATGTAGAGATGGAAACTTCTTATGTTGGGAAACAGGCAGAGAAACTTCGCTCATTAGAAGCAAGAGGAAGCTAATTAACTTCAACGAAATGCCATCTTTGCCAATGTGCTATGCTGTGTTACAAAGTGCTCCAACCATACCTACAAAGCTTCAGGAGAAAGAATCGGGTTTGGTGTCAGGTGAGCTAAAGAATTTGTTATAATGCTAAAATGCCTGATCTGGAAAGAGCGAACTTAATATCTTGCTGAGTTGGCTGAAGCTGACCAGGTTCAGTATTAGCTCATCCATAAAAACAATTGCCAGTATGAAATAAACACCATAACTAACACAAGAGTCAAGCCGAGAAAGACAAGCACTAAAAGATATCTTTACATTACTAATTTCTGACCTTTGGTGCACTTAAAAAAAGATTTAAAAATGCAGAAATCCAAAGCCTGCAAATTCTTCATCTTTCTCAAGCAGTTATCTTGCTTTCTGAAGAGATAGCACCTTCCCTTTTCCTCCTGCTGATTCATTTAATCTTTGGGGATTTAAATATAACTTCATTGTGTTTGCAAATACTATTTGTTAGGAGAAAGTTAAAGTAATTCCTTCCAAGGGATAATAGGAAAAAACCCAAAACAAAGCAGCTCCACAAAAGACAGATTATTTTTGATCACAGTATGCGATGTCAGAAGAGGCAGAGTAGACATTAGAAATTGGCTGACTGAGGAATATGCCATATTGTCACTTGAATGACTCATTTTACAGATAATGTACAGCCTCATATGCAATGTTTCTCAAAAATAAATATGAAGGTAAACAACATATTTATCTATTCCACTCATGCTATACACCAGGAGAAATCTATTCCCTTTCGCACTGAGGGAAAGGACTCTGGTGGATAAATTTATACTACCTGCATACACTAACTAGTAAGTTAAATTTTTTTGAAAACTTTGAGTCATAGGTAGGAAAATATTGTGACTTTCAGAGAAGGATTGTGACTTCTTGCAATACTGGTGTGTTTATTTATAGACATCCAAGACCAAAATAGCTTTGGAGGTTATGATTCAAAAATGGTTTGACTGCTTGCACTTTACTCAGACAGCTTGGAGCAGAGGATCTATCCATCTTTAAAAAAAACCCATCTCTAAGTTAAAGTGACTGTACCTGTGATAACATTAATGTAATAATAGCCTTTTACATTTTTTTTTTATCTCTAGGGTTCACCTTATTTTGCTTAAAAATGGTTATAGAAATTGCTCGCATGATTCCTGACCTCAGATTTCATGTAAAACAAATCAAAAATTATGATTTATATTTATATAACAAGACTGCTCTATGATTCATTCAGTTTCCTGAAGTAAAAGATCACTTTTAATATCCACAGCATTTTTGTCAGTCCCTATTTGAACACGTTTATATATTTTTCTTACATTTTTATTCCACATGTTCATCAAAGTCAGTAAATTTATTGTCTCAAATTTCACTGTAAATCATAGTAGAAATTCCAACAAATTCGTTAATTTTAAATATTTTTAAAGACATGCAACATGTGTTTAACAGTGTACTTGACGGGATGTACTTAATGAGGTGATGTGTCAGTGGCTAAGTACTGGTATTTTGACTCAGCTAGCATCCTATTGTTTCTTGACTGCTTTCCACACCTGTTTTCTTATGGTACTTGTGCAGTGGATATAAGGCAGCTAAAAGGCTAAAAGCTTGATAGGCCAAAGAAAAATACACATTATTTGATATTTATAAAGACAATTAATAATATTCTACTGTTTACAGCATCTTCATGCTGGAAGAGCTTTAGTGCATGAATTATTCTAACAATGATATATTATTTTTTTTTAAGCCATGGGAAACTGTGGCACAGCACTGTTGTGAGATTTTACCAAGATGTCTAACTTCTAGTGGCAGGATTCCTCTCTCAGAACTTTTCAGTTCTTAAGTATGACCCATTTGACCCTTAGGAACCACCTAGAAACAGACCCACACATCTGTGTTTATCTTTTTCTCTGGTTTGACAGTAAAGACTGATTCTCAGCGTTGGTGTCTGGACACAAATTAGAAGGCAAACCTTTTTATTATCAATCAGTATCTTTTTCCCCGCCTTTTCTTTGCATGAATTGTACTTCTTCCCCTGACTTTGTATGTGTTTCTTCTAAGTGGGGAATCCATGGCTGTTAACACTATTATAAAGGGATTGTATTTATTATCCTCGCTCTGGCTTATCAGGTTACCATAATCATGATTATTCATTGCACTTTTGGCTTGGTATTTTTGCATCTGTTTAGTCTTCCTTTAGATACATTATGACAGCAGCAGATTTCAAAGGTAGAGAACAGCTTGTTCAAAATGAAAAGTTATTATTTATTCAGGATGCTGTAGCAACAACAAAAATGGAAGTAATAACCTCCCTCAGCTAAAGCCTGAAATCTCCTCAAAGATGTGACAATTTACATATAACCAAAATTCTTCTCTCTTCCCCTCCTTCACTTTTCATTTGGGCTGATACAGAGTCCTGACATCTCCATTTGCCCTTTAAACAGTACTGCCTATGGCTTATCTGTCAACTATTTTCAAACTCTACAAAATGTTTCATATAAAAAACCATAGAGGTTTCAAGATAAGAGCACTGTTTCCAATTAGGTCCCTGTGAGTTTAGTCAAGTTCATGAGTCCATAAGTGATAAAATAATTAATGCTAGTGCCATCCATTTGAACACTGAGGATTTAGTGGCTTAACTAGCAAGGCACTGACTATTAAATAGAACATATATATAGATAAACTCACTTTTCTTCCCCAGAATTAAAGTTGAGTTAAAAGAATGAACTACTGTCCCATAATGCCACTTTTCATTAAAGTTATTTGTTTGTTATTTTCATTAGTAGTCTACTACATGCATTTTGGGGACTATTGCTTTTGAAAAGAAGACATGAAAACTTCATAAATGCTTGGGTGGAAACTCTTATAACCTCCTCCACTACCTCTGTAGAATAGCTCATTTTAACATGTGTGAAAATACTGGAATTAAATGTGTAGGTAAGCTTTTAAAAACCACAAAGAGTTTCTCAGAACTGCTTTTGATTGAGCCATATTAAGGGATAAATATGTCAAATATGAAGCCAGATGCATGTGATAGTTTGCATGTTTAAATATACAGAAGCAGGACTTTGAAGTTTGATTTCCATCAAAATTCAGTGCTCCAGACATTCCTTCTACTAATGCTCTCAGAAAAGAAAAGCAGGAATAAAGATAACAGTGTCATTGCAATTTGCTATGGTTAACAACAGTTGATTATAGTAGCATAGATTTATTTTGAAACAGTCTCATATTTCTTTTTTTGCTTTTCCCAAATGTCCAGTCATATTTCAATGCAGAGATTGAAATTTGCACTCTTCCTCTTCTACATTTCTAATTTTTATATGTTTTTTAAAAGTCCAGAAATGCATTGCATAATGTTTTCCTCATATATCTTCTGCATAATATCTCAGTTAATACTGCTGGATGATTCCAGCTGTGGCAAAGTAGTTTGGGTTCACAGATTTTTCTTGATGTAGTATTGGCTATTTTGATGAATATAGTGATAAATGCTCTCACTAAACTCTTCTTCTGGCAAAATATCAATTGAAAATTTGCTCTGACCCATGTGGAAGCGTGAGGCTAAGGCTCTTTCCTGAGTATGTTCAGCACATTTCAAGTTATACCGTAGAGGTACCTATGGAATGCAAATATTCCTCTTCAGTGAGACAAACTGATGCCATGCTTATTTTCATGATACTTAATGATCATGCAGACATAAATGTAATTTAAATTAGTAGCAGTTACTTTTGCTGTCAGGCATGGTTTTGCTATCTAGTTTATTTGTCTATTTTTTTTTCTGTTTCTTACCATTCCTATTCTTTCTGCTTTTTGCTTCTTTCTTCTCTCTTCTATCAGTTTTCCCCCGCCCTTTTTTTTCCCCTGCTTCTCATTTAAGGACATTGATTTTTACCGTACCAGTTTCTAACAAGAATAATGTTTTACATTAATATATTTTGATACTTCAACTGGATACCTATATATTTCTATTTTTCGTTCTCCTAAATATTTTTCCTTTCGAATTTCATCCTTTTTTTAGGTTACTTATAGGAAATTTTACACTTTTGTTCTTGTGTTTTTATTCTTCAGTTTTTAAATTTGTTTTAGCTGGTATTTGGTTTAACTGCAGCCACCCATCAGGCCTAACACAGCCACTCACTCACTCCCCCACCAGCAGAACTGGAGAGAGAATCTGAAGTGTAAAAGCTAGAAAAATTGTGGTTTGAGATGAAGGCAGTTTAATAGGAAAACCAAAAGTAGCACACACAAGCAAAACACAACAAGGAATGAATTCAGTTCTTCCCATGGGCAGGCTGGGTGTTCAGCCATCTCTAGGAGACCAGCCACCATCTCTCATAATGGTGGCTTGGAAAGACAACAGCTATTACTCCAAATGTTCCCCTCTCCTTTCTTTGGTCAGTTTGGGTCACCTGGCCTGGCTTTGTCCCCTCCCAACCTTGCAGGCACCCCCAACCCCTTGCCAGCAAGATAAGCAGAAAAGGCCTTGGCTCTATGCAAGCCCTGCTCAGCAATAACAAAAACATCTCTGTATTATCAACCCTGTGTTCAGCACAAATCCAAAACACAGACCCCTACCAGCCACTGTGAAGAAAGCCAACTCTACCCTAGCCAAAAGCAGCACAGATAGTCATTCTAGTTGATATTATTCTCCTGCCCTAAAAGGCTTTTTAATGAATTCTTCGTAAGAATTATTATCTTTTTATGTCAGATGCAGTATAACTAAGGCAGTGATTAAACATGTTAATATTGATGCATATTTGGGGAATAAAAAATTGTCTACAGATTTTGTTTCCATTATTTTCTAAAAGTACTTTTACTTATGCAGTAGTTTTATTGTTATTATTAGCATTTGCTATATGAACAACTCTTTTTTATCCCTTTGGAATTTTCTCCATCCATTTACAGCATCAACACTTCAACACTTCAGTTCTACATGTAGATAATACTGAAAATTATGCCTTCTGTGGTGGATGCTATTTGCAAAGCCATGTTCAATAGTGAATAGTATGATATATAATTTACTGAATCACTCAGGACTCAAGGTACTTTTAACTAGATCACTGAATAGAAAATTCCAGTGCATTGAATGCTTTGGTTTTTGTAGCCATTACAGCTCATAATAATAGCTATGAATCTCATATGAGTTGTAATGACCCAGTTTGATAAAGATCCATGAGTTAGAAAAAATGTGAATGCTGGGTGTATTTGTGGACAAAATGTTATTGCATTGATGCATTTGGTTTTACAAAATGTTTTCTCTTACTTGATTCATTGCCCAGCATCAGGTAATTTGTTGAGAGTTCTGTATTGCCCTGTATTTTACATTTCCCAATCTCTTTCTTGTTTGCAGAACTCAATCTTTATCATGGTATCACAGTAATTTAATAGTAATTACCTTTGTTCTTTTGTCTTTCAGTGACAAGGGTCTTTATATATCTTTTCCATTCCAATGTTCTGCAATGTAGACTGTTTCCTGCAGTTCACATTAAATAGCTCTTGATCACAGGCAATCAAAGGCAGCTTCTCATTTCGCCCTGGAGAACTCATGATTTATAGGCTGAGGATTCTTCTCTCAGTTGAAAGCTGAATTTCAGTCATCTACATTATTTCCATTTACTTTAAATACATAATACATAATCTTTTTTCTATGATTTTTGTGTCTGCTTTCCTTCTCAAAGAAAAATGTGACATTGATGATATAGGGCTGGATCAGTACTAAGTGCTATGGTACCCTTTGAAAGAGGTGTTTCGTGCATTTTGTGACCAGGTGCGTTCTACAGCTTGACCTCTGAGCTGTCTAGGCATTGAAAGGGTTCAAAAGATGTTTAGTAGTTCTAGTTGCATTATCCAGTGAGAAGTGCTAGGAAAATACTTACATTATCCCTAGAATAATCATACAAGTCAATGGCTATTTAAAAAGTACCTTGCTTTTCAGACACTCATAAGAAATTTTTTTTCCTTTTTCCTTGGCTTCCATTCTGCTCTATCTTTCAGAACATTGCAAGGGAATAATATATCTATTTCTAAGTCAGTATATTACCTTTCCACCGTGTTTCAAATCTATTGTATTGCGGCAGAAGAGAAATTTGAGGAAGAATTTTCACTTTCGTTTCCTGCTTTATGCAATTGAGATAGTGACTCAAAGTGTTATTTATATTAAGATATTTTCTGTTTCTCCTCTGAAAGCTTACCCTCACTGGACAGCTTAATGAAGGAGAGAAAGAAAAAGCAGGGGAAAAATTGGGAAAAATTTTTCTGAACCTGAAACTATGGGATAGAATTGATAATTTTAAACTTCATGTTTGCTCAACTGAATGCCCAAACCATGAGATTGTGATCATTTTCTGTCTGATTTGATGGCTGTTTGATTAGATCATAAAAAACTCAGACTTACACCAAACAGCTATTGCCATCTGGTTACCATAGCACACAAATTCCTAGAAACAAGAGGAGAAGTTTAATGTATATATCCTCTGTTTCAGGCAAGTAGGCAAACCATTGATTCGTTGATATAAAGAGGTTTTTCTTCTAATTTTCATCTGTAGGTACTAATCTTGCAGAGTACCAGACCAGGTGGACCAGCAATAGAGAATGAGGCACTCCTAGCTTGCAAGATGTGACACTTCAGTTAGAGGGGCATTGCCCTTGCTTTGCTTTTCCTGGTTTTTGGACACTTTGTGATTGTTACAAATATGCCTTGTGAAATGTGAAAATGGCATAAGTTCTGTGGGCAACAAAAAATAATGTTTTCTGGTCTTTATAATTTTAAATAAAACAGCACATTTAGTTTTCTTTCTGACTTTTTCAGGGACTGCATGCTTTTTACTGTAGACAGTACCTAGGTGAATTTGGAGCAATATGTTAAACATAGCTTTCATCAAAAAATTTGCTTGAATACAAGAGAGGAAATTTATTGGAAGGCCCACTTCATAGACCTTTTAAACAGTACAATTTATATGAAAATACAAGTAGCTCTCAGAATCAATAGCGATCATTATCAGCAGCATCATCATGATGTGCAATTCTGTAGCCTCTTTTAACCGAGATCACAAAGAATTTTACAAGTTATTGCAATTACACTTCACCAGCTCCCTGTATAGCAGCGTGCACTTTACCAGTTCCACACATTTTTCTTTTAAAGTGATGATCTTCTGGAATTTTAAACCAATTTGTGTGTTAAGAAAAACATAAACAGAATACTTGAATATAAGGGTTAATAGAATCAGTATTCTAAGGCCTTAGAGGATAGGTATTTATTGCTGAACAACACAACTTTTGACTAGCTTGGTAATAATATTTTCAAAAGTGTTCTATTAGCATAGGGCACAGGTCCATTTTCAGAAGTGAAAATTAGATTGGTATTGCACTATATTCATATACATTTACACCTTTTTCACTTAGAAATCTCACTAACCAATAAGCCACAATTCAGAATGTTTTAATAGCTTCAAAAATAGGGCCCTTTGGAACCTCAGACTAATTACAATTCTGTTCAACCTGGCCTTTTAATTATCTAAGTTACTTTTGAAAATTTAATCTCTAATTCATTAATGCCCAGATGCTTACAATTATAAAGGCTTTTAAATCCCTCTTAAGTGTCAGCTAGGAGCCCAGATACCTCTCAGACTCTGATGGTCAGTATTTTTGGCCAATGTCACCTTGGACGTGCTTGTGTCTAAGTTGAAGACAGTTTTGCAATGCATGACCCTTACAGAGAGATTTTATTCCTCGTTGGCTACCTTGTGTGAAAATGCACTCCACATCGAAATATATCCATGAGATATTTTCAGGTAGAAAAGTGAAAGTACATCCTACACCATCATTTTTTCCCCATTCTAAAACTATCTAGACCTGATTCAGACCTCTTGGTTGTGTGGAAAACTCTACTGTCTATGTCTTTCAGATTTCAAAAAATATAAGATTGCAAGCCCTTGTGTATTTAATCATACATGCAAAGAGTTAATTGGAGCCATCTGTTTCTTCAGGACAGAGCTGAATCTACTTGTGAATCACCTAGTAGGAATCTCTCTTTTCCTATTGACTTTCCTGAAGCGACTTTTAATATAGGAAGAGAGTCCTATTTTTAAATTTACATCAGATGTTTTGAGACAGTCAAGCGCTAATACAGTTGCAGCAATGTTTGGAAGAGGAAAGCATGACAAGGAAAGGATCAGAAAACATATGGGATTTATCTTGGGAGTTTAGAATTTGCATGACTTTCAGCATCAACATTTTGTGCAAAGATGGCTAATTCTGCACAACTTTTAACATCATCATTCTATGCACCAGTGCAAAGAAAGCAAATTTTAATTTGTTTCTAAATAAAAAGATATATTACTGTTGTACTTAGATCACTTTACATGGTGTATAACACAGCAGGAACAGTGCAATCTTATATATAGAATATATTTGTTATATTGTGGTTGTTGTTGAAATTAAAAAATCTATTCCTGTACATAGTGTGATACAAGTAGTATCAGTGAATGTTTGACTTGTATTTTGCAGGAAATTCTGAGCCTAGCTTTCAGTACTGTGGCAGCTCTGGAATGATTGATCATGTGCATGCGTATGCATATATGTATGTGTTTTTTCATATTCATGTAATCAGGATTTTGATAGTTGTCTGCTCCTGACTTGTATATACAGTGTTTATTCTTATTAACAAATTTTGTGATAGAAAGATGTTAACTTATATTAAAATGGGAATTTTTGTTATATTTCCAGAAATAAACAGAATTTCTTCCTCCACAAGTGAAGTCTAAGGAGAAACACATTTTTTTGTGTATAACAGGCTGTCTCTCTCAGTATCCAAGAAATGTAATCCCCAAAGTTTATACTCTAAGGTAAAGGGCATACAACAATGTTAAATGAGGGTACTGCCTAAAGACAGGAGTTCTGCAGCTGTCTTCCAAGCTTCTACTGCTCATGTACATAGTAATTCAAAACTTTAACAAACTGCATATGGTGGGGCTGAAGCAATTCACAGCAACAGCAGGAGGTGTTAATGGCAACTTCTATGTGTAATGTTTCAGCATATTTCAGGAGACAGAAGATAATTGATGCTTTGGGATCTCACGTATGTGTGACAAAATTGAGCTAATTATTCTCTTTAACCTGAGATTTAATTCTTCCAGGCAGGAGAATTCATAGAGCTTTGATTATGACTTTAAAAAGAGATAATTGATTAGGAGATAATTTTTTAAAAGAAAATACATTAAATAGAAAGAAGAAAGATATGTAGTACTTGACTCCCAGAAAGTAAAGAAAGTAACTAACGAATGAAATTCAAAGGAAAATAATTCTATTAGTTTCACAGACGTGATTAAGACCATTCCAAAAAGACTCCAAAATTCCCTGATCTTGCTAACAGTAATGAAAATAAAAGTCAGTGGAAGAGACATTTTAGTGGTGACAATAAATATCCCATCTGTTTTTCACTCATCCAGTAAACCAAATTTGGAGTTTATTTGTGAGGGGGAAAAAAAAAAAGAAAGTTTGTTATGTTTGTTTAATGTCAAATATGTGCCTTTTCCAAGCATATTGTTGGTTGTATTAGCTCCAATATTTTTTCCCCTCGAGAACAGAGAATATATAGGATGGTCTTATGAATTTCTTTTATCTGAAACATTGTTTCCTCAAGTGAAAATATCAAGCAAGACAACATATATTTATGAAGAGGTATATAATATAAAACGCTTCTGAACAGCAGGCATGGTTCTGGCTTACCTGGAAAGAATGCACATGGTGAGGGAAACCAAGGTATAACTGGGGAATGGGAACATACCAGGTACTATTTAGGTTTGGGGTCTTTTTATGCTACCAAATTGATTCTTCCAGAAGAAAGGTTTGGAAGAGACCTAAGGGACTCGACCCCAATCCCCAGACACCGCAAGCAGCTATATTTTATAGACTACAAGGAGTTATGCCCCTCACATTAAGCTTTTTTATTTTTTTCCCCAAAATGATTTCAAGACTATTAAATTTTGCAACTTTCAGCTTATGAACTATGAACAGACAGTGATATGGAAGGGGTTTCACTGGGAGGAAAAAACGTTTTCTACTATAAAATGAAAATATATGAAATACTATTAAATATACCGATGACATTGGGCTGACTGGACATTCTGCCATCAATTAGTTAAAAAAAAAAACCCAGATCATTGTTGGTTTAGTGACAAGAAGGTGACTAAATGTATGTCTGTTGTGCTTTTAAAACAGCATCCAGGTTCACAGGAAAATATTAGAAATAGTTTTTTCTACCTTAGAGACAGCGCCTTCTATAGAGGCCAGCAGATTCTCAGACCCAGACTCCTCTTTCCTAATTTAGTTAGCTAAAGTGCATTTACATAGATTTTCCAAAGAATTGCTTGCCTTTTTGCAACAGCTCGCTTCCCACAGGCCAAATGTGAAATTATTCTTTACGCTTGAGGGACTAGGTTTGGATGAGTTGATGATCTGCCTGAGTGTTGCCTTTTGGCTTGCCTAGGTTGGATGTAGAGCTGTGGGCTGATAAAAAGCTCTCATTTCATTGCTGCTGTTGACTCCTTTCCATCTCCCTTACCTTTTCTGTGCATAATGTTCTCTTCATTCCTGCCTGTACTTGAGTAGAATCCCCTTTCCTACATTTATTTCTAGGCAAAAAGTAATATGTTCAACATCAGGCACTGCAAAGAGAGCATCTGTCAGTCAGTAATTTTTTCCTGGAAAATCAGGTCAGAAAGGACATCTTTTGTTAAGAGCCTTCTAAACCACTAATCATAGTTCATAGGAAGGCTGCTTCTTGCTTCATAGACTCCTGAAGACTCAGTAGTCAGACTAAATTGTGAACTTTTTGCTCTGAGAGTGTCACAGGTATGCCCAGTAAATGAAAATACTTTCTGACATATGATATAGAAAAGATTAAAAAAAGCCAGCTTCCTGAATTGTGGGTTACAGGTTTTATATATAGATCCTTACACTGTCCACTCTTCACTCTACTCAGAAGCAGCTGAAGAGAGAGGGTAAAAGGCCCAAGAAACGCACTAGAAATCTCATCACAATATCCTAACCAATATCCTTGATTTATTAAAATTTACCCTTTTAAAATCAAACCCCTTCCTTCCAGATCAACTATTAGCAAAATAAAATAGAAACAATCATGTCCACATAATGCAGTTAGAAAATCTGCTGCCAGTGACATTTTTCAGGCTTGAAGAAGTCACCAAGCAGCAATTGTCTGTAGAACCACTATGATTGCACTGTCTCTATAGAAAAGAGAGACATACTAGCAATACATACTAGTAATATGTATTTCTTCCTCTGACAGGATCCTCGTATTTTTTTCACACTAACTCCTTTTTGCCATCTAAGCTTCAAATTTTCCCTTATGGTGTAGTTTGATTTTTCTTTACTCTGAAGTAGTGAGTGGATTATTTGATTCCTCTTTTCTATCTTCTCCTTTCTTCCTCATGCCTATAATATCTGTTGTTACTATGGAAAATTAAATTGAGTAAGTACAGTATTTACTTTTTTTTTTTTTAGAATCTAAAGGAGGATTAGTTTGATGAAAGATAACTTATAAGTTGCATGAAATTCCTCACAGAATGACAATAAGACTTTGAATTTGACTCAGGGTTCTGTGGTGATGAAAAGAGCAGAAGAATCCTGTGATTATTTGCCACAGACAGCACTGATGATGAAGAAAGCCATTTCACTCTATTTTGATAAGAGATCCCTGCTATTTCTGAAGCCCATTCATCCAGCATGGGGGTCATTAAAGCATGAATCATCAACTGAAATGATGGAACAAAATCTTCTGGACAGCCACCAGTATAATTTTTGCATTTGATTAGGTACAAGCTGAGAGAAATTTGGGAAAGATGGAAAAAATGCAAACAATTTTGATTAATTAAATAATATTTATGAGATCTCTTTTTGTCAGACAATGCTTTTTGTAATCAATAAAACTTAGCAAATAAATCCATGTCTTTCATAAACTGTGCTTTTCTCAAATTCTTTCATTTAATCATTTGGCCAGGGCAACCATGGCGTGGCTCATAGATTCCTACACCGGTATATTAATGCTTCCCAATGATTTTCTCTATTCTTACATTATTCTTTCACTGTATTTTCTTCTTAAGAAAAAAAATTAATGAAAAATTATTAGTGTAAGTTCTACGTACAAATTAAATGTTGTTGAAATCTTACTATTAAAGTGGTCTTGTAAGACGACTTGTGAAACACATACATATCCATGAAAAAGAGATAGTGAATTTTTCAACTGCTGTTAGGATCCATGAAGTATCTTCAGAGAATACACACATTATTTTCAGAGAATGATTGAAACTGTACTAGATTGCATGAAGGCAATATTAGTAGTATTTAACAAACTAATTGGAAGAACATTTGGACTGATTAAACTGGATAATTACAAGTTGGCACTTATTCTCAAATGTTGGCTGAAGTTTAGGAAAGACTTGTGGGTAGAAGTTTATGTCCACCAAAAAACAACCACTTTTCAAGGTCTCACTAGGTGACTTTGTTAATTTATTTGCCTTAGGACAATAAAATTTGTTACATTAAAGTAAAAAAGAACAAAGGAGATTTTGAGTGTTTTTTAGAGTGAGAATATGTCTGTCAGTGCTGCCCCAGCAGAATAGTTTTACTAAGATTCTGGATTTTTGGTGTCAACCAGGTACAGCTTGTTATAGGTCACAGAGGATTGTCCCACCAGGTCTCTGTGGGCATTTGAAACAAAACTGAAAAACTCATTAGCAAAGGACATGCTTTTGCTTTTCTGGTATATCTGACAACAAAGATATGCATAAACATCCACGTTTTCAAAATGATAGGCATTTTATTTCAAATTATACATACCAATTTCAACATTAGAATTATCTATAAATAAAAGCAAATGTTTCTATTTGTGCAGATTTTTATTCAGCTAAGTACAGATTGGTGCAATAGTGACTGCATGAACACTGAATGTAGAAACAAGGGATTTCCTTGGTCTGTACAATATGCCCACCTGCAACTTCTTCCAGTGGTTGGAATAAGCTGTTGTTTATTTCACTGATTTTCAGCCGTGCTAATATCTTTTCAAAACACTAGAAAGAAGGGAGATTGTAGACTTCAAATCCAATGAAGCAGAAAGTAATCTTTGAAAAACTAACTGGTTACTTGAACTAGCTGACAGACAAACTTGAAATTTAAAATACCTTGTAGGCATTATTACATTCACATGAATACAAAGAGATGAAGAATAGTATAATAGAACTTGTGTCAATGTTGAACATTTTAGAAACTTTCTGGCATCATCCACTGACAGTGGAGAAGAACACAATAAAATGACATTTTCTGCCTAAGATTTAGTTTTATATATGAAATAGAAACACAGGAAATAAATTATAAATGCTTACAAATAAAATAGAATCTCTTGTACCAGTTGTCCCAGGAAAGAAATATTTTTTATATATCTAATATTTTTAAACTCCTAATTATTTCCTTAAATAAAATATAGAAATTATTTAATAAAGCATTTTTCATGTTCTCGAAGCATAATGATGTCACTTGTTAGATGAATAAGTGCTTTTCTTTGAAAAACTATAAAAAGTCTGACATCGGCATAAGGGATCACTACAGAGACCATTAGATAAAAGATATCAGAATTTGTAGATTAACAGAGCTATATGACATTACTGTGTCAAGATCTAAACCCCCTTAAAATGTGACTTACATGGGTCCCTTAATAGTGCAACAGGATAATTGTCTATATCTGCAGTAGTAATTTTGTGTTATCACAATATCTCTGATGCAATTGGTCTACACATCTTCTTTTAAACTGAAGACAAAGCCAGCATTGAATTAACTGTCACAATCAAATGTTTGTGAAATGATAAAAGCACATGTTTTTAATTGCAAATAATGAATGCTGATTAGCATAAAGTAAAAAGCTTCACTGTGAAGCATTATAGACTCATTGAATAGTTACAGTGAGGTCACCACAACCTCAATAGAGTGGTCATCTTGCAGCAAGACTGAAAAATAAACTTGATGATTCTTTGAGATGGTTTTCTTATAGCCTGCATTAATATCAAAAGAACAAGTCGAACTCAAGTATGTCTTGGACTGTGTTGTAATGTTAAAAAATAGAAATTTGGTGGGGGACAAATTTAAGATGGCTAATTTTTCAAAACTCCTTTGCAGTATGAATATTTAACATCCATGCAATTACTTTTTCTATAAAAAGGCACATTAGAACATTTTAAATTATAACACTTAATGTTTTCCACATTTGGTTATCAATGAATTAACAAAGATCTTTCAGCACTGAAGCACTTATATTTGGTTTCGTTTGATATAGGTTATCTGACGGACTAAACATAGTAGGAACAAATGCATCATTTTCCAGAAAAAGAAAAAAAGCAACAAAGCTTTATACTGTATGTACAGCATCAGTTCCATCTGTTTCTAAGAAGATTTTTGTGCCTTCAAGGTAAAAATGAATGAATGTCTCTTTTTCCCCCCTTTTTTACTTCTTTCTCATTTCTGATTATTTTGATTTGTTATGTAGATGGACTTTTCTAGTTTCCACTACTCAAATCAATGGCAGCTAAGTCCTACAAGGTTTGGCAGCTGTATGTAATAGATGAATCATGAACATTGAAGATGCCGCAGATCCTGCTCTGAGAGTTTATCTGCAGGAAGTGAAAATAGAAGGGATGATCATTCCATATTCCCAAAATAGAAGGAAAGAAATAACAAGTTAGTGTTAATTAGATCATGCAGTCAGCTAGTTATTGCACAGAACATTGCTTCCATGCACTGTCCCCTAAGATAAACTCTGAATAAACAAATTCTAGGAAAGGGAAATCTTTTCCAGATTAATTATAAAATGAACTCCAGATTAATTATAAAATGTATGAAAACAATATGCCCAAGGCAAAGCATATATGATCTGAGCTAAGTTGGCAAGTAGTGTCTTCTTTTTTTTGTTATTTTTTAGTAGTCTGTTACTGACATTCAAGAGATCAGGATAAAAAAACAAAGCAATCTTAGTACTCTTCTGATACAATGTACAGCCTTGAGAAAATGGACTGGAATAATATTATCATGAGGGAAACTTCACCTGTTCTTACACAAATGATTTTTCCAGAAAACCATTATGATTTACTCAAATTTATTTGTTGTTTGGAATGATCTTAGCAATTAGCATGAATAACAGCTGGCCTGGTTTTTGCTCATAGGCAAACATTTGTAGCTGTCTCATGTGAAGAGGCACAGCTGCTTTGAATACCTGGAAATGTTTTCCTTTTACTTGAACAGTTCAACATGATTCATGGAATTAAATTTCATTATAAGACTTACATCATGTGAGCACTTAAAGGATTCATGTAAGATGGAATTTTCTGGGTAAAGCTTTCAGATAAGTCAGAGTTCATTGCTTCTATTAGCTGAAGTCAAAGTAAAAAGCCCTAGAGATAGATAGATAGATAGATAGATAGATAGATAGATAGATAGATAGATAGATAGATAGATAGATAGATAGATAGATAGATAGACAGGAAAAACTTATCTATAAAAGTGTTTTCTCTGATCACCATTCCCAAACTATGCTGTATTGAATAGATATACTAGCTGTTGAGACCACAATCTACCTTTACAGAACAGACCTGAACATTATTATTCTCTTGAATTATAATCAGCAATTGTCAGAATCACAAATTTGCAATCTTGGTATTCTTATGTCCCTTTCAAGTGAGTTTTTTTCTAATTGTAAAGCCCCAGTATGCTTGAAACGGTGAAATAATTTGTTTCTGAAGGTACACTGATTTGAAAGGCACCTGGAGATAGTATCTAATGGGATGTATAAATGAAACTTTTAGTCCCTGTTCAACAGCAAGAAATAGAAAAATCAATAGAAAAGACCAACAATCTACAAACTACTGTGGGAGAAAGTGTTTTACTTGTAGACCTTTTCCATCCATGCTTGTTTTCCCGTCCCATCAGTTTTAAGCAATCCCAGCATTTGACTATGTTATTGATGTTTTTCAAAGGTCTTTTCCACACTGCCTCTCATTTTCTGAATCACAAAATCACAATTTATCTTTGCTAGTGACATTTATAAACCTCTAAGAGATTTGATATTCATTCAGCATATTAATATCATCTATACATGCAAGTATTCAATTCTGAGTGAAAAAGATTCTCTTGTCCTCGATAGGAATTGTATGCTTTTTCTCAATATCTTAGACAATGGATAGGATTCATTTTTTCAAATTTCCTAAACAACCAAAATGGTTCAGTTGGGAAGACAGGTGCAAATAACACACATATATATTTTGCACATAAATTATATGTATCTCTATACACATGCATTGTTATACATGCCTCCAGAAAAGGTTATTTTTGAAGAAATACAAAAGAAAAATGTTCCAACAGGTTATAATTAACTGCAAAATTGAGTGTAAACTCTAACTAGATCATAAGTGGTACTCATTATTAATGGAAACTTCACTTAATAATTTACATTTATACAATATTATTAAATCAGTTTAAAAATTCTGAGAACTATTGTGTATACTTTTCCAATAGTATATATAGAAAGGCTCCACACTGACTTCCACATCTTTGGGGAGCAAACTGCCTGCTCTTTTAAATGCTACAGTTCATATCATGGAGTCATTCTGCAATGACTTTGAGGTGATCTGACTCCTGAAACAGTGAAAAAGTCACTATGAATGAGGGCTTCTATTAATCCTTTTATATAGTTGTAGTCTGAGAATTTGATGTCTTCTTTATATATCCAGAGGCCAGTATGATGCCGACATGAGATCCTTGAACCCACTTTAGATGTCTGCAGTATAAATACCTATTTTTGAGTAATTTTTCTGTACTTCTTGTATAGTTGGTGGGAAGAAACAAGAAATTTTGTGATAGAAATTGTCTAAAGTAGATTTCTGCATGAGGTCAGGCAAGGCCTGTTCTAGATTTCTGAACACACTTGCTTTCTTTCTCTCCTAAACTTTCTGCTCAGGCTTGCAGTAGGTGTTCTCAATTCTGCAGGTTTAGATAGGATCAAGGGCTTCATATTCAAGCAAGAAATATGAATTTAGTGTCAATATGTTTATCAATGCCTGGTCTTTGCCATCATTGGTATATCTATGGAAAGTTATATCTATGCATGTTTCTTCAAGAATTATTCTGTCCACTATTCCCAATTACAAAAAACAATTTTGGCACAAGCAATTACACTATATTTTATTGTAAAAAGAACAGAAATTTAAAGAATTTGTGGAGAATGTCTGACTAAACTGCATACTTTGATGTTGCCTGTAAAATCTGGAAAGTAAAAGGAATTTTGAGGGTGTCTTTTCAATGTCATTGTGTTACTAATGTGAAGCTACACAGTTAATAGCAGTAATGGATCAAAGCCACTGGGAATTGTTCACCAAAGAGAATTTATTCTCCACATCGTTATGTATTGATGTATATAACTCACAAATAAAAACCACAATTTCAAAAAGCAAGAAAAAGCAATCGAATGTTCAAGAACAAATATACGGTGTCTTCTGTTACTATTCAAATGGGAAAAAAGAGTTTCTCTCCTAGGGAGAGCTGAGCTGTTTCTAGCTTTGTTCTTTTTTTTAAATCCTGCTATAAGTTAGGAGAAGGGTATCACAAATATAAGAACAAGATTGTCATTTATGTCATGTACCACAAGCATTGCCTAGGTACTGGTTACAAAGCACTTCTTGTTTCAATAGAAAATAACAATACTGACATTATTTATACAGGTTCTTGATTCACTGGCACTTGTAGTTTAATGTCAAATCATGCCTGCAGTGTATAGAAATGTAAACAAATACTCTTCAGACCTAGTTCAAGCAATTAGCAGGCAAAGTTCAGTCATCTAAATTATTGAGGAAAAAAATGCAATTCCTACCCAAGACGACAGCATTTTACTTTTTACTAAGGAGGGAGCATATGGGGATTATCAGATTAGACAAATAAGGTCTTGATGTGCAAATTTTGGCAGGAAAAATACTCTCATAAGTGACTTCACATAATTTTAAGGTTTCTAGGGATATCTGTAGATTATTTACTCAAATATTCAATTTTAATATATTCATTTTGATTCTTGAGGTTTGAATCAAAACACTTGCATTTCTTACTAGAATTTCCTCTCTCTCTCTCTCTCCACTGCATTATTTTAAAGGGTTCTTTTGACATGACCATTTAATAGTTTGCATTTCTTTTATTTTAGAAAACAGTTTAAGTGATCTGAAACTGAGACCTGCATTGTACTGTTGGATAAATGTGACAAGTGTGATTGATGTTATTCATTACTGTTTATTAAACTCTGAGAGGACTTAAATTGTGCTAGATTTTTCCAGCTGCCAAAGTAGAGATTAGCCTCGTACTGGACTACATAAAGGAAGACTTCTTGATCAGAAAGGTTTACACGAAGGTGTTACAAAGGGGTTTTTTTTGTATGAAAAATTCTTGATGATTTTGCATAAGGTTTTATGGATGGTTTTATGATATACATTGTAGAAAAAGGACTTATAAAGGGATTTGAATTAGGGATGGAGATGTGTTTACAGACCACTGCCACAGATGGTATGGATATACGAATTTCTGGGAAGAGATGGACAGGTAACCAAGCTCTTGGGTGGCAGAGGCAGAAGATCACAAATGCAGCACGCACACCACCTTCCCCAGGTTCACCATCACATACCCAGATTCCGTAAGCACCAGCACAGCCCCTCTGTCTGTCCTGCCCCAACATTCCTGCCTGAATTCTGGTCCCTCCCTATCCCCTCCATGGGTCCCTTACTTACTGCCTGGTCCTACTGGGTGCTCGCTGCAGACTCTGGCAGAGTAGATTTCAACCCCTTACAAATTGTATTTTATGTGCTAAGTATCATGGTCTGGGTCGTTTAAAACTGAGTCCTGGTCAGAATTGTATCAGTTGCTTCAGAAACTTGATTATTTATCTAACATTGGATAAAAATTTAAAAACCATAGCAAAAACCAGTGATTTACTGAATAAGCAAGCTGGGTTACACACTCTTTCCTTGTGCTTGTGAGGCATATGCAGAAATGGGGCTCCATGGCAAGGGAGGACAAACTGAGAATCTCATTTGGGGTCTGAGCATGGTGGACAGAGCCAGGGCTGGTTAGAGGGTCCACAGCAGCCCCCTGTGTAGGTGATGAACCAAGCCCAAGATGCAATCATGTGATCCAGTCAAGAGCAGGAGGAAATGGTGACACAGTCAAGGTTGGAGACAGGCACATCTACACTGTAGCTCTGGACAGGTTTGGATGCCCAGATATGGGTTTGTATATCCCCTCTGGGTCCATGGACAGGGGTAGGGAGAGGTCCTGGGGAGACAGGGGAGGGCCACAAAGACCTTGTTGTACCCTGGTGGGATCTGTGATCGCTTTCTGCAAAGTAGCTCAGTATCAACAGTGGGAGTAAGCAATAGTGTGGTCCCAAAAGAACTGAAGGTCTGGTGAACAAAGAAATATTTTATTAAGTGGTCAACACATCTTGAATTTCTTTATGTTGAGAAAATTAATGCTTAAAAAAATGCTTCAAAAAACCAACCAAAAATTGGTTTTGGGGTTTGTTATGTAGTCTAATTTGTTCATCAATTTTTCTGGGAGTTTGTCATGCTTTAACTTTAGCCAACCATCAAGTGTTATGCAGCTGCTTGCTGCATACCACAGGAAGAACCACCTAAACAAGTGGAGGATGAACATCAGAGCAAGCAGGGCAAGTGCAGCAGTGACCTAACCTGAGCTTGAAGGGAGGTGGGAGGTTAATGAGGACGTACTGGATATTGCCTTACCTGTTAAAACACCTTTATTTCAGCACCTTTGGACTTCTACCCTTCTGATTCTCTCCTCCCACTGGCGGGAGGAGAGTGTTGGCTGTGTAGAACTGTCTACACAGGCTTAAGCTGCAAGAGTAGGACAGAACTGAACTCTGCTCTATATAAGCTGCACTGAGAGGAGTGTATAGTGGTGCAGTCAAGACTTATCCAAGAGAAGGTAGTTATATCATTTGTGCAGCTGATCAACATCCAATTTCTGTGATTCACAGTATTTTGACACAGGACATACCTTGTCAACAAATTCTTGAGCAGTTATATTGGCAGCTGAACAATAAACATTTTCAGTTTCACTGAATTCCCGGTTTGTAACTCAAAGTAGTAAAAGTAGAAATATACAGCCAGAGATTAAATTTTCTCTCCTATGCAATTATGTTAAAATACGGCTTTTTGCATTGTGCTTTATAGAATTTTTAGCAGTTTTTATTCCACAGTACTAATGAATACAGTATTAAATAACTATGAAAAGAAAGATGAATCTTTTATAAACAATTTATGCATTTCCAACCTTTTGAATGTACTATTGGTATACTTCTTATTCACATTAATCCCCTCTAAAAGAGCCCTGAGACAATTTCTGCTCATTTGTGAAGATATATAACTACTTAATCAACTGTTGTGACTTCTTTTGAAGTAATAGTAGTGTTTCATTAACAACTAATTTCTTTAGACCTAGAATTACTCAAGAGATAATTATATAAAGTCAGACTCCCTCACACTTGAAAGACGGTGCACTGACAATTAAATCTCTACTCTCAGGCCCCCTCTTGTATCTTAAAATGAAAACAATGAGACTATCTCCTGCTTCACTGGATACTGCACTCAGTATAGAGATATTTCTGGTGCCTCCATGAGCTGATAACACAAGTGGTAGCAGTGTGAAACAGAAACCTTCTCAGTTTATCCCTTTAAATACATACATTGTAAATAGCTGTTTCTGATATCTGTATCTTTCATTCCTTTTATAGTTGTCAATGGAGAGAAACAGGCACCTGTAGAACATTTTTTTCCTTACAACTAAATTAAAGAAATTTAAGAAGGAAGATTGAGTATCAATCAGCCCTAAAATTTTAACTTGCTTTCAGCTTTTGCCTTGAGCCTCTATCTCTCCTGCACAGCTCTGCTCTGTAAGGGGTAAATCCTAAGAAGTATCAATAGGGATTGCTTGATGTTACTTAGGATTAGTCCCCAGACTTATTCAACAGCAAAAACAGTGACATAGACTGGACTTAATCTCATCCTACAGCAGAGGTTTCACTGTAGGTAAATGGCTTCAGTATAAATGTATCTCTGCCCTTTTCTCTTCTGTACCATCATGCAAGACCATAGAATGACATGGCACATTTCCAGATGTGAAAAAGTCTGTTAAGGACTTTTAGGAACATATCCAGTTTTCGTAGGTTTTTCTTGAGTTAAATCCTATTTTGTTTCTTCTTTCAGTGTCAAGCTTCACTTCCTTAGTAGGTGAATATTCACTCTTTATCTTGTTTGCATCGAAGCACCTTTATTTAGAATTTAAACAATATATTTTTCCCGATATTTTTTGGTTTTTATTTTTTTAATATATTTTTTTTATTTTTAAGTTTTATTTTAGAATTTTTTTTTATCAGACTGGCAAGTTTTTATGGACAGCGACCAATTGTTTTTTTCTGTTGTTACTCACGCTCTTATTTGAAGAAGATTAAGTATAATTTATAAAATCATAGAATTACAGAATGCATTGGATTGAAGGGGCTTTACAGATAATCTGGTTCCAAACCACCTGCCACGGGCAGAGAGACCTTCCACCTGTCCAGGCTGTTCAAAGCACCATCCAAGCTGCTATTGAACACTCCCGGGGATGAGGCATCCACAGCATCCTGTGCCAGTTTTTAAGCCTCCTCACAGTAAAAAATCTCATCCTAATATCTGATATAAATCTATTTTCTCAGATTAAATACGTTGTCCCTTGTTCTATCACTACATACACTTGTAAAAAGTTGCTTTTCATCTCTCTTGTATTAGCCCCTTTCAGATGCTGAAGGTGCTATAAGGTGTCCTTGGAGCCTTCTCTTTCCCAGCCTGAACAGCTCCAACTCTCTTTCTCTGCAAGCAGAGGTGCCCCAGCTCTTTACAGAATTGTCTTCTCTTCATGGCCCTCCACTAGGTTCAACATGACCATGCTCTTGTTAGCTTGGGAGCCCCAGAGCTGGACAGAATACTAGGTGGGGTCTCAGCAGAGCAGAGAGGCCCTTTTGGCCACAGTGCTTTTGGATGCACCCCAAGACACGGTTGGATTTCTGGGCTGCAGGTGCAGAGTGCCAGATCATGTTGAGAAAATCTTAAAACTAATGTAGGGAGAAACTGATTGAGTTTTACAGGCATGTATGAGCAGAAGTGTGAGAGTGAGGAGGGAAATTAACTATAAAATTCCCAAGACTTAGGGCTCATTCATAACATCAGGAAGTGCATCCCATTTAAAGGGAAAAGTGAATTATGGTACTCCAGGAGTACAACAGAAATATTTACTGGGAATTCTTATCAGAAATAACCTTCATATTTTTTGCACTGTAGATACTTAATATTAGCTGCAACAAATCTCACTCATTCTCTTCAGTTCTAAAGAAGCACTATTTTAAATAAGCCCTCATTTAAGATTTCTCTTAAATTCATTCAGAAATGTGCAGTTCAGCTTGCTTAGTTTTGTCTGCAAAAGATAATTATAAGGATGTGAATCACTGTTTTCAGCTGAGTCAACCACCCAAACTATTAAGCCTTATAAGACATTCTCATGAGCAGGTTTTTAATACCTGAATACAGCTAATAGATGTGTAACATTTCAGTCAGATGAGCAAAACCATGGCAGCTTTGCACAGGCGTTGCTTTTGGTTTTGTTCCCACTACCCTGAAGACAGCAGAACACAACTTTGATCATCTGTTCCAGCTATGTTGAGTTACAGAGCAACATGGAAAGAACAGTGTGGACTAATGAGACTTTGAAATCCTTTCATGTTTTTCTGAGCTTGTAAATACCCCAGCCAGCTATGACCTATCATGAATTAAATTAACCTTAAGTCTGTCAGATAAATCCTGTCCTGTTGTTTGTCCCTGGAAGAGCACTCTGTGCTAGACACTGCAAGCTGTGAAATGGATGCTTATGAACCGAGCCAAATTTTCTCTAATTTTGGGCTGCTTTGTCATAATGAAGTAGCAAGAGACAGAGCCTGAGATGAGAACTATTAGAGCTTCACAATGCAGATATTCACATCTGATAATTTTTTTCAGTGCAAATACTTCTGCTATTGTCAAGGTTATTTTAGACAGAAAATTAACTTCCTTTCATACTCTTCAAAGTATGAGTGGTGAAGACAGGCATGTACTAATCATGGTACACTTTCTGTATGAATTCATGAAGGATGTTAGGGCTATTAATATGTCTGTGTTCAGACAAGCAACAGATTCACTATAAAAACCAAACAAGAACAACTTCTGAGCTGTTCATTTTCAGAAGTATCTTCCCTACTGAAGTTAGGAAAAACCTTCTTAATCTATATAGCTTGAAGGTTAATATGAGATAAACCTCACAAATGGAAAATAATTGTCCACTAGGAAAGTGCCGCAAACAGGTCATGGCCACCACAATAATTCCTGGCCTAACAGCAAACCTATGATATTGTGGGATAAGAAAAAACAAAAAGCTAGGGTTTATCCCATATCACTACACAAACGGTATCTGTCTGAATAATGTCTGTGAAAAAATGATCCACCAGTGTGCATTAATTGGATGTGGCCAACTGGACCAGCTGGTAAGGTGCTTGCCATGGACAGATACAATCTGATTTCAGGTTCTTACTCTGACTAATCTAGAGAAGGGATCTGAAACCTTTGGGCATACACTATTCAGAGTAGAAATCTGCTCTTTTCCTCCAGGAAAGCTCCTCAGCATGCTTTATACAATTAAATATAAATACTGAACCAGGAAGAAATAGAAAGAAAGGGGTTTTTAAATGTGCAATCAGACTGTGAGAGGAATAGACTTTCTGTTAGTTCAAGTGAGTCTCCAAGGACTAAAATTGAGCTGAAGTTTTCTGGGTTTCAACTCATGTCTGTACTATCAGAAAGTGTTTTTTCTTTTCAACATGCTTCATCAAAGTGAAACTTTCTGACAAGGTATTTCTAAAATAAATTCCCTACTTGTTTGACACTAAGTGACCTTAAGCACTCAAATGTACTAAAGTATGCTTTAACCCAGTACTTGGGATTCTTCCAAAGATCATTGAATCATAGAATGGTTTAGTTTGGAATGAACCCTAAAGATCATATTTTTCCAATCCCCTTGCTACAGGCAGGGACACCTTCAATTTGACCAGGTTGCTTAAAGCCCCATCCAATCTAGCCTTGAACACTTCCAGGGATGGGGCCTCCACCACCTCTCTGGGCAACCTGTGCCGGTGCCTCTCTGCCCTCAGAGTAAAGAATTTCTCCCTAATATCTCATCTAAACCCATTCTTAGTTTAAAGCTTTTCCTCCTTGTCCTATCACTACATGCTCTTGTAAAAGTCTGTAATCCTCCAAGGCTACCTGTCACTCCTTCCCTTTTGTGTTTGAGTTTGTCCAGGAGCTCCTTGCTGATTCCCACAGCCCTCTTGGTGTTTTTGCCTGACTTTCTCTTCACCAGAATGCATCACTGCTGAGTTTGGAGGAGGTGATCCCTGAATATTACTAGCTTTCTTGTACCACTCCTCCCTCCAGGACTTTATCCCATGGTACTCTAATAAGCAGGACCTTGACGATGCCAAGGTCTGCTTTCACAACAGCCAGGATAGTTAGCTTGGCTGTGCATTTTCTGTAATTTCTCTTTTTTATTTTCCACACTACAAGTGTCTGCATGGAGGCATTTATGTTGATCGTGTATAGGTGGAGCAAGCACTAAGCTGGCCTGAGTCATTCAATTGCACTTGCATCAATTTCTGGCTCTCCTTTAATTAGTGCAACAAAGGTGACCCTCGAGCAATGATGGTTATAAAACCTGAAATTTTCTTTGAAGAAAAGCATTGGTTAAGTTGGTGGAGATTTGTGAAACTCAACACAGAAAGAATAATTATTAAAGATTAGATCTAAGGTGCCTAAACCCTAGGGAAAAAGTCAGATGAAACTTTTAATGTTCAGTCATCTCTGTTAGCATATTTTTTCATTAGTTCTCAGAGCAGGCGTATTTAGAAACTTACTAAGTTCTTTTCAAAGGTCTCTTATGTGCTTTAGTTGAATAGCTCGTTTTTCATTCAGCCTTTCTATTTTTTCTAGTTATAGAATCAGTCTGAATTTTTGTGTTTTTTGTCTAAGATGAGAACAATTCTCGAATCAATTTTAGATTTCTCTTGATCATATTAAAAGACTTCATTAAAGTCACTGATCATTGTAAGATGGATTTAGCTCCAACTTTTCAATGATGTCTATTCAGAAGCACTTTCATATCATTGCATGTTATCTGTCAGCTAGGTCCCAATTTGTCTGAACAAGAATAAAATATTTTCTTAAATTAAAGCAAAACCCATTTGTAGCTATCAAACCATATTGTTGTACAACCCCAAACAGACATTACGAAGGTTAGGCTTCTTTTCTCTCAAGTACCTTTGCTAGAAGAGAAGTAAACACTTTCTCACTTGGGACTTCTTGGAGCTATGTAATTTGCTATTCACATACTACATGCCCATCACTGGAAGGTTATAGAGTTCAGACTATAAGTACTTGTTCTCTATGAAAGATTTAACAGAAGACAGAGATTAAAACTAAAAAGCTTCTTTTTTTTCCTTGGCTCAAAAGCAAAGTGTAGTAAATTTTGCTTGATCTTCCTCTAACACACTTGTAAATTTTTTAAGTCTGACTTTGGGACAGTGAAAATCACAGTCCTTATTTCATTCTTGTCTTTGAACAAAACCCCAATCTATTTTAAATTAATAAACAAACATGCTTCAAATATGTCCAAAAGATTTCCCTGAAGAATGCACATCCAGGACCTGTTACATTCTTCTATGCCTTTGCACTACTGTAGTAGTTCTTTACCTACTTTTTGCTGAATTTCCCTTTGTGAAAATGTAAAATCAAAATGGTTTTCCTTGTGAAACACCTAGATTTCTCTTGTCAGGAATTTTATATGAAGCATTGGAGGTACACATGGAGGTGTACTGCTATAGTCTGACAAGTTCCATAAAAAGGGAAGAATTGGAAGGTACATGACATAATTGTTAATACTGACTAAAATAATCCTATTATTCATCAGAAGTCAAACCAGACCCAAAGTTAATCAGAATGCAAGTTCCACCTCTGTATAGCTGCATTAGCAGTGTTGTGGTAAGCACTTTTGGAGCGTTCTTAACTGTTTTTCTTGCAGTTTTTTCTTGGTATTTTTCTAAGATAAAGCTTTTTCCTCGAAATTGCAAACATTTTTTAAAACTTGTTTAACAGAGTTTATTTGAGCACTTTTTGTGTGTAATCTATTCAATGGCCCGTGGAACATTCAAATATTAAATACTAGAAAATGGGCTACTTTTCCTTACACTTTCCCAGACTGGAATCTGGGAAAGTATGCATTTGCATTCATCTCAAAATAATGAACTGTCTTCAAGACCAAGCTGTGATTTTTCATCAGTTTTTTGTTTTTTGCTCCCAGAAAACAATTTGAAACAGAAGAGCGTAGGGATGACCTGTAATTTTATATGTTTTGTTGTATTTGGGTTTTTTTTCCTTCATGATTGCATTTTCATATAAAAAATAATAGAATATAATACAGTGAGGAAGCATTTCAAATCACTGTATATCCACTAGGATATCAAGGCAGGTTCACTTATTCTGTATCCACACATTTTCAGCCTTAGCAGAAGTGCAATATAATTTCAAGAGAACAGAGCATTTTGAAACAGGAGAGGTTTTTCGTGTTTTGGAGTTTTTTCGTGGCTAGAACAGACTTCTTGGAAGACAATATTGTAGAGGCAAATCTCTTTAGGTTTGGTCATGCCTAAAATTCAGACCAAACACCCCAATTAGAGCATTATTCTGTAGAAGATAGATACCCCAGCTATGCTGTAAGCTGGTACATGTAAGCTGGTACAGCTGTAAGCTGCATGTATCTAACCAGTTGATTCCTTTATGGTGTCTAGGCAAAAGAATACCCGTTTTTTTTTCCTGGATCCCAAAAGGGTTTTGATAAGAATGTGTCTCAACACAGCGCAGATAAACTGACAATGCTTCCAAAGATGAGAAGTATCAGCACTTAATGTCCTTAAGAGAACATTTGCCAATAGCATTATCAAATTCAAGCACAAGATCAGAATTCTTTTCTGGCACAATGTCGTACTTACACTTCCAAGCTGAGTTTAAGATGCATGATAAGCACTTGTCTTCTCTCTCTTGTAATATGGATATTTCTGCAGTTAAAGAAAAGGGTCAGAAGGGAATTAAAGGACTGAATGCAATAAAGGGAAGGGCTGTAACTCCATTTCTTGCACATTGTCCTTGGAGATTGTCCTTGAAATTTATCTGTTATAAGTTTGTGTTGACAATTGATCACATACTTTGCTACATTATTGGAGATTTCAACTTCTTTTATCCCAAATAATATTATTTTAAATGTAATGCAAAGGAAAAATCTGCTAGTATAATAACATAGTATACTTCCAGTTATTTTTCACAGAAAGTCAATGTTTTGCTTGGCAATTAGACTTTGCATGGTTTGCATGAGTTTCTTTAAGCAGTACTTTAGAGGAAAAAATTGTTTTCCTATTCAGCGATTTTATAACTTCAGTAAAGGTTTATCTATAAACTATAAAATTAATGTTTACTCTAAATATAATATAAATATTTACGGGTATTCTAGCAAAGATAATGACCATGACATTCATCATTTTATATCTTTTAAATGATTATTCATTCTATAGTTAAAAGAAAGGACTATGCCATCCTTAGAACTAAATAAAAAATATAAATGTGCTTTACTTTGTTTTGTGAAATGTTTACAAAATATTCACGGTAACATTCAAGCATGTGTCCAAAAGGACTGACTTTAGAGTTTTCACTGTGAAAAATTGACGAGATACCTGAGAAGCTGGAATCTATGCACTCTTCCATCAACACTTGCAAATTAATTGAGAAAGAATGGTTACATTTTTTCTTTAGCATGTGGAATTTAAGAATATCAAAACTACACAATAAAATCAGATCATACAATCCTTTATTTATTAATAAACTCTTCATGGTTTTCCAAAACCTACACTTGAATGGATCAACAATACAGTTTTGGTTGTATGGCTCATTGTATGTGAGTTATGGTGGAAAGGTTTACATAAGATTCAGAGAAGTACATACATTAGGAATATTTTTTAATTCATTATGAGGGTTAATTGGCAGATGGGGACCCATCCTGGGGTTCATATTGCTAGAACCCAATATTCCTCTTACCTGTCCACAATTAAAAAGTGTAATTTGGCTTTGAGATGACATGCCTTGAAGTTGTCACTACTATGAGATACCTCCCATGGGAAGATCAAAATATATATTTAGAAGAATTAAATGCTGGATTGCACTTAACTCACCCCAAATGCTAAATATCAGGACTCGAATGGATAACAAACACACTGTCAAGGAAATGCCACAGAAAAGACACATGTTCTATATCTCGAAAATTACAACTCACATGTTCTTTTGCAACTCTAAATGGGACAATTCAGAATTAAGGGTAAAGCATGAAATGTATCTGCCAATATATGTCAGATTTTTTTCTATGACAGGAGTTGAAATCTGTCCCCTGACTCAATGGTTGCAAAAGGCAGATAATTAATATTAATATAAAGCATGTAATTGATCAATCAGTGTAATTTCCTCACAAGTTTCTGATCTTTAAAGAAATTAAAAGTTTAACAGTGCATAATAATTACAATTAACTACAACTCTATATGCAAATAAGATGTTTTTAGGGTAAATAAACTCTAAATGGTCTAGACCAGATTTCACCTGAAATTGCACTTAGTACTCATCATGGTATTCAGAACATTGTGATTGATTTAGATTTTTATTTATCCCATAGAAATACTGATAGCTAGACTCAGCTAGAGAATTCAGCATTGCAATAGATTTCTAACTAAAAGACAGTCTGACTTTATTAACAATGCTTGCTACAATACACAATATCAATACATTCTACTGATTTAAATGTTCGAAGTTACTTCAACAAGTGGTGACTGTGGTGTGTGAACAGTATCCAATCACAAAGAAATTAATTCAATTTATTAATTACAAGGATAAAGAACATTTAAAACATTTGTGAAAGGACAGAGCAGTACATAAGGACAACCTCTATTTCTGAAAACATTAACTCAGAGAATTCATGCATATAAAGAAAATGTTAACTTAGAACTTCATGTGTATAAAGAACTAGCTGTGAACTATAAAGACTCTGCTGAAGGGTGATGCTTGCAGATAGGTACAATGGTACAGAAGAAGAGTCATTAATCACCTCTAGTATACCTAGCATTTAAAGCCTTCATGGGTGATCTGGAAAGACACTAAATGTCATGCCATCAAAATAATGGATGATGAAAATTTGCCAACTTTGTTCAAAATAGCAAAGGAGTACTGAAGGATGTAAACAGAAAATACAAACAGTGAATAAAAGGGATCTGAATTTGCTTTTAAGGTATTCAATGACTCTGAAGCTTTTGTCTGGACTTCACTTTTGAATGGCACCTTTCTCAGCTATGTCCTTATACAAATTAGAAGAAATTATGACACATTCAGTAAAGTGTGAAGCCATAAGAGGATGTATCTAATTTTTTCTACGTTTTCTCTCTAATGTTCAGTAAAATCTATGGGATAAGCATGTTGCTATTTATTTTGCTTCAAACATTGTCAAGTAGGACTGATTATGTTAGTACAGACTCTTTGAAGGTGGGCAAACACAAAGGAAGGAAAAAATTAGGAGGAAACAGTTAAAGGAAAATTTGTAAAAACTGGCTTTTATCACCAGGTAGGTAAATTTACTTTTTAGACTTCAGAAATATGTAATTTAACTGAGAATAATAAACATAAAGCAGTGTAATTTCTTCATGAATTGCTGATCTTTAAAATTGCAATAATTTCAATTTAAGCAGTGCATAATTAATTACATTTAACTACTACTCTATAACAAGCAATTTTTAGGGTAAATAAACCAGTTTTATATTAAAAACTTGTGACAATTTTTCCTATATTCTTACCGTGGATTTTTTTACAGTTTTGCTTTAATATCTTATCCAGTTCATTGCAAGTTTGATCATTTGTTTGAGCATCTTCAAATCAATATAGACCCTAAAAAGATGCCAAGACCCATTTACACTGAACTGATTAGAAGGGCCGGCCTTATCTTAGAGGTAATTGAGCATACATACAAATTTTTTCATTTTATTTTACTTCCATTTAAGTCAACAACACAAGTAGAAGACTTTTGTCACATTTACAGGGTATTTATTTTACACATTTTCTCCTCTGCTTTAAAATAAATCTGGATATTAAAATAATTTCACTGTGTACTCTATCAAAACAAACACTAAATCAAGAATTTGGTCTGACAAAGAAATATACAGTAATTTCACGATTATAAGCCGCACCATTTTGACTAAAATTTTGGTCCCAACCCAAAGTGCAGCTTATAATCAGGTGCGGCTTATATATGGACAAAGAACAAAAAGTTGCTGTTTTAGTTTGGAGGACAGGTGTCTGCTGAGAAAGGCAGGAACTTCTCTTTGAAATAGAGAAAGTAAACCCCCTCTCTCCAAATTATTATAATTTGGAAATCAAGGGGCTTTCAGGCAAAAATATGGAAATTAGGAATAACAGTTCTTTTCTAGGGAAATCAAAATAGAAATACAGTACTACAAAGAAACAAACTCCAAACCCTGACAAAGTCAGAGTACAACCTGACACCCCGTCAGGCAGAGTGTTGGTAGCAGTCCTATTAAATGGTGGCTGCATCCTCCTGCAGTGACAGATGTGGCTCAGTTGGAGCAGTGCTCCTGCAGAAGGTGCAGTTTCCCTCTGGAGGTCCAGTGGTGATGTGGAGAAATCCGGTTTTCCACTGGAGTCCAGTGGAGAAAGGGGCTACCTTAGTGTCCCAAAGCCTCTGTTTTTATTTTGGTAAGAAATGTTGGGCTCTTCCCCCTGGCTGGAGCAACTTTCAATGGGATGCAGTAATTTTATCAGTCCCACAGTGGGACTCAATGGCCATTAGCAGAAAATGACTAGCTGGAGGAAGGATGGGGTGTGAAAAGATAAAGAACAATGCCCTGCCTGTTTTCAATGGATGGCCCACTAGTAGATTATCTGCCGTAGAGATAAGGATCACTGCCCCCACCCTCAACAGATGGTGATAGAACAGATACCTTTTATCACACTCTGTATTGTAACATGCGGCTTATAATCAGGTGCGGCTTATATATGGACAAAAAACCAAAAAGTTGCTCAAACCCAGAAGTGCAGCTTATACTCAGTGCGGCTTATAATCGTGAAATTACTGTAATCATAATAGACACAAATGCACATGGCTAATAGCTGGAATCAGAAGATATTTAATATTTATGGGTTATGAGAGAATCGCACCTGATATTTCCACCAGTTGCCTTCCTCAGGTAATCACCAAAAGAACATATGGCCACTGAAAACCTGTAGCCTGCCAAGAAAGCTGAATGAATAATGTTCATTCTTAAATTATTCTTAAGGATCAGCACTTTGAATTAGGTTTGTCTGGGATGTTTTTTCACATTCAGGAGCTGATAGGTTTTATATTTACTGGTGAAGTCACCATGTAGTCACTATTAGTTCACAAACTAAAGTTCCCTATTAAATTCTTAGAGGAAAAAAAGAGGAAACTGTAATCACATACAAAACACATCTGTAAACAATAAAGCATATGTCTCATCAATTTCCTCCCCTGCCCAAAGTGCAGTGCCCAAAGTCATCTGTTATTGTACAGGCTTGAAAAATTCAGCTAAAGGAACAAAGCTTTGCATGGGTATCACAGAATCACAAGATTGATCTTTGAGACCTTTAAGATCATCGAGTCCAGCCCATGCCCTAATGCCTGAACTAAACCATAGCACTGAGTGTCATATCCAATCTTTTTTTAAACACATCCAGAGATGGTGACTTCACAACGTCCCTGGGCAGAATGTGCAAATATACATATGAAAATCATAGACTTCAAGGAAGACATAATCTAATTGGTGCAATGGTTTTCCTTTATTCTCAGTGATAAACTGATGGGGTTTCTTTGTTGGTTTTTTTTGTTTCTTTGGGAGTTTTGGGGGGTTTTTTTGTTTGGGGTTTTTTTGTGGGTTTTTTTGGTTGTTGGTTTTTTTATATATATATATGTAGCCTAGAAGTGAGGAAAAGATTTCTATTGTGTTTTTACCCCAAACAGGTTCTTGTACTGAAATTATAATACAACCCTCGAGTATACAAACCTTACAAACGTTACAAACCTTTGAAAACAAGATTTATAATGAATGGTTATATCTTTTATACTGTAGCAACATGCCATCTTGGATCCTTTTAAACCTCTTAAGACTAAAGCATATTCTGGATTACTTTATTCCATTAAATAAAAGAAGTTTTGAGAATGTCTAATTATTTAGTTGTTGCCTAAAAGAAGCTGATTCAAGATGTTGATTCTGCACTGGCCTACACCTGGTTTTATCATCTGTTGTCATATGAAGAACATCTCAGAGGATCACAAAGGAATATAATCTCTCTGAGTATTGCTTTACAAAGTATGTTAACACCAAAGTCCCAGAATTTGCTCAACCAGAACAGATCTTTTACTCGCAGAATGTAATTCAGCCTTGCACCTCAGCCGTCAACCTGGGAGCTTGATGTACTGCTCCTAGATCTGTCTTGACTCAGACAGCAACTCAACTGTTTGCTGAGGTGTAAACTGTTGCCTTTTGGCTAAAAAGGCTGTTTGATTCAGAAATTATTACTCCTTTCTGGTTTGCTGAAAAGGCAGAGGTTGGCTCGGCTCACCTGAGATTTAAAAAGACAGTTTGACTTTCCAGGGAAATGGGAGAGAAACACATATGCAGGCAACCATGGGTTTGGCTGAGAAGTAGTGATTAACAGATGTGTTTCCACTGATATGGCGACAAATTAGAAAAGGATCTTGGACCCCTCAAGTCCTGTCATGAAAGTAGTTTGTAATTCCTTTATTATCAGTGCATCCTGTGATGTTGGTATTTTAAAATTTTAGTGATGCTTTTAAAATAAATGAATTGGTAGAAATAAAAGTGGCATAACAGTCATGGTTTAAACAGTGGGGTTTGAAATGTTTTGACTTAAGCTTTTTGGAAGGACTAAATTGTACAAAGGGAGTATGTTCTCATGTCTTCTCTTAAATGGCTTGAAGGGAATAAGCTAAACAATTGGAAGTGGCATAAACCTGGTCCTTTACAATAGTGTTTTCTGTCTTCAGTTCCTTTACCTATAAGTATTTTCCTTTGCAAAATGGTAATTCAGAATTATTCTCTGCAATGAAACACTGCTGCAGCATTTTTAGATTCCCAGGACTTGTTCCAGATTTGTTCTGTGGTAAAGCTCTCTGCAGTTTTCCTCTTTTCTTTATTTCTACCATTTCATTCCACATTAGTTCCTCTGCTGCTCAGAACAAGGATAAATCTCTGTATCACAACAGAGTATGACAATTAGTTCCATTATGGTCCCTGTCAAGAACTGAATCAAAATATTTTTACAGCCTATGAGCGTGCACAGACATAGTAAAGAGGTTAGTGGCACAGACTTACACCTGCTACCAATGCCCAATATAAAAAGAGGATTATCTGAAGCAAAAAACCTAAAAAAACCTCAAACAACAACCACAACAACAACAAAAAACAAAAGCAAAAAACAAAACAACCCCCCCCCAAATAAAACTAAACAAAAAAACAAAACCACAAAAGGATTTGCTCGTGTTTTTGTTTTGATAATTGAGATGTGTGCTTTACAGTCCTTACATATGGCATTAGAGTCTGAGGAGCCAATGAAGTTCATCAAAGGCACTGAGCTTGTATACCTCTCAAAAGCCACAGCAGAGGCTTAAGTACCAGAAAATATTCTTTTCACAAACCCAGGCTATCTTGGACTGAGGAAAGGTAGAACTTCCTCTTACTTACAGCTTTACATTAAAAGCATAAATTGAATTTTGGTCAGCCACTGAAAATTTAGTCAATACAGCCATAAGTTTCTGGGCCTCACTGTCCTTGTAGTACTTCCTTACAAGTGAGACATCTATGATGATCAGCTGAAAACTTCTCTAAATGTCTCAGAATATGTTGATAAGTTTAGTTTATTAAACAAAAGCTCCCATTTCCATTTCACACACCCTGGCACCCAGGCTGTGCACATGGCATGGTGCTCAGAACACAGGGTGCTTGTGAGACCTGTGCCCTGCAGAGTACCGTCTGAAGGCTATGAGAGATTAGGAAATTATGAACGATAGCGTGCAATATAGAGGAGGTAGCATGTTTGCCATCTTATCCTTTTCCTTTTCTGACATTGTGAGCTTGTGAGCTGGGAACACTTGTAAGTAAAAAAAAAAAAAAAGAGAGAAAAGAAGTCAAACAAAAAAGCATCTACAATTTGTCATTCACTGGCTGAAGGAGGCAAAAAGAAAAGATCAAAGCTATCAAGTCTATCTCTTATTAATATCATCCTGTGCCCAGGAATATAATTCAGCTTAAGGAGAACAATGTGTGTAGCAAGAGGCATGAAGAAGGGGAATACTGCAGAGACAGCAATACATTGTGTAGAATTGTGAGGAAGAAATGAAAGGTGGTTGTAGGAGACATGGGCAGTTAGAGGTGAGTGGCCTGCATGAGTGATGTTTATTGACAGCATGGCCACTGATCTGAACACAAATGGTTTTATTTACTTTAAGAACTTGCTCTTGGATTAAAAGACCTTCTCCCATGAGTTGCAATTGTAGGAGCACTTTTAATACATCAGCTTTCCCCCTTTCCTGTCTGTCTAGTTACCTTGATAAGTCCTCCATCGTGAACACTTAGATTCATTGCCTTCTTTTAGCCTTCCATTTGCCAGTAGGGATTTTTAGTGACAGGTATACTCATAACTGTCTGACAGAGAGAATACATTATAGTATCAGCTTAAAGAAGCATAAAGAGTAGCTTTCCATCTAAAGTTATTTAAATGGGTCTACATTGTTTATTTTTTATTGATTTACTAAATTAATAGGATTATTTAAAATGTTTATTAGATGTTAAACTTTAAATCTTTGAACCTTCAGGCAATTTTTCTAGGAACTTGTAAATGCTACAGAGAAACATTTCAGTTTATTACAGAGGGAGCTTTTTCTTGAAGTCAAGTCAGCGCTGAAAGTGAAGAATTAGACAGTTTTTGATTTATCTGGTTGTATTCCTGTGTTGAGAGATATTCTAGGGCTGGTTGTGTAAAAATGTGTTATAATGAAGGTTTATTTTCCTTAAAATCAATATTAAAGAGCCTTTCTATAGAAAAAATTAAAATACATTCATTACACTTCAAAGTGCTTTGTAAATACCAATATATGAAGTATTGTTACACCATACTCATTGCACACACCCCATCCCCCAAAATCACTGCTTTTCTCAAGCAGTGAAGTAGCAACACTGTGATATAACCAAAAGAGGCAACTGTTCATTTCTGTTATCTGTTTGTAAGATCAATAGGAAGGAGGTGTGAGGGAAGTATATGGTTCTTATCTACTGGCACAAGATTTTATATAAGGTATTTTTCCTTCGAAAACTTTTAGGATGCCACTGCTACTCGTGTTTTCCAGAAGAAACACTGTAAATCGAAGGCTTAGTTAATTAGGCAATACCTTTTGTAGAGTCTCAAGAAACAGAAATAAACACATATAAAAAATTTGGGTCTTTCCTTGTGAGAAGTATAGCTGATTGATATATGTATTTATTTCTGCTCTTACATCTTTTAAGATAATTTGAATGCATTTTATCCATAGCAGTAGAAAGAAGCATTAGCACAAGGAAGAAGACAGTAGTCTCTTGTGCATGGCTAAGTACGTGCTGTTCCTTTGCTGTACAAGAAGCGTAGCATGATTGTGAGTCATGAATGCAGACTGAAGCCATGTGCTGCATAATGCTTGCTTCTTGTTTTCTGCAGATCTCTGGTGAGGAAGCAACTAAGACTAGTCCTGTCCTCCAGTTCAACAAATATTTGTTTTAGATACATAACAGAAAATATACACACTGATTGAAAATGTTAATGTGAAGCAGCTACTTAATTAATTGTGTAATTGCCAATAAGTGATTGGTAACTGTGTCTGCTGCTAATGGTGCTTTTAGTATTCATCTTGCACATGAAGCAGTGGTGGATTGGATACAACAGAATGTTTAAAATGGTGTTGTTATCTGCAGCAAACAGCATTTTCTGCATAGAAATTTGGACTCTTCAAAAGGGAGAATGTAAACTAGTTAGGACATTATTAACTCTCAGAGTACTGCAAAAGGAATAAAAGGGGAAAAATAATCAAGTTTATAAAAATTGTGTCACTTAGAAAATTATTCAATAACTGAAAATCAAGGTTTGGGCAAATTTCAACCTAAAAAAAGTGGCTTCTAATTTTCTGAAAATAAATAATTTAGTATCATCCTTAATTAATAGAAATGTAAATAATCTGATTAAGTAAAAAAAATTATCATGTCCTCCACATATTGTACACATGAATGCCAAGTCAATTTAATATGTGATTGCAATAAGGAAAAGCTGTATATAAAATAACCAAGATGTATATATTTTCGTGGGTTAAGTCTTTCCGTAGTGTGGATTATACTTTTCTTACTACTATGTAATCAGTCTTGTGAAATGGAAGGAAGGAGAGGGTTTAGTTCTCCAGTCATTGCTATATCTCTCTGTGTGACTCAGAGCCTCCACATCCTATAATATAGAAAACAGTGTTTTATCTCATGTACTGGAGAGAGAAATTATAAAACTTAAAGTGTATGACAAACCATATAAAGATGTATGACTGCAAATACTGGAAACAATTCACAGTCAATGCTGAGTTTGAAATGGATACTCACAGTGAAAGGAGATAAGAAGTGTTGAGAGAACAGGGTCTCTTCCCTGCAATAGTATCTAGGAAACTCATAAACAATGCAGAAATTACTAGGTATTTTGTTTTGGTGCTCATATCCCTGCCTGTCATTATAATATTGTTTTTAATTTCAAGTCAATGATTCAAACTACTGCATTAATTGTCTTTGCATCCTTTATAACAGTGCAGAAATCCCATCCTTAGATGCAGAACTGCTGAAGAACTGCTGAATTAATTTATGATTATTTTTCAATAGAGGGTGTTTCAATGACCAGATAAAACCAGATGAATATTTTTTTGTTGATGAAATTAGTTGGAGTTTCACCTTAAGAGTATGCTCTTACAGATATTACAAGTACCATTAAAATTAATGGAGAGCTACCATATCGCACCTGCTGATGATTTATTCTCTAAACATATTAAAAGGTCTTTCTTTGATCCCCCATTTGGTTTTAGTCTCTCAGATCATCCCGTGCAATGTTTTCACTCTTTTCTGTTATGTTTCATACATATATCCAGTCCATACTACTTTGCCATCCTCAAAGCAGACCTGTCTTCTTTTGGCTGAAATAAAGTGTTAAATCCATAATAAAACATGCATATGAAAATAAAACTCACCAATATATATAGAAAAGTGCTAGTGAAACACCTTATCCAAATACTTTTCACATATTTTTTCTTTTCCTGATCCAAATAATCCTTACTATTATTTTGTTAAAATCGAGAAAAGACTCTGTTTTTTTCTGAAGTAGTCATAGAATAGGAGTTCTTTGATATCTGCAGAATGACATACATGCAGTTTATCTAAGGGCACATGGATCACATGTCCTAGTCTGGGCTATCTCAGTGCATTCATGCTGCATTAATTCTTCAATATTCTCAAGGATCTGTAGACTCCACTGCTTTTTTAACCCTTCACTTTTTATTGAATAACTGTTTGGTTGTTTGAATTTCTTTGTCTTGGATTGTGGGTTTGTTTGTTTTTTCCTCAGGTGAATTAGCTGGTTTCACTAAAGATGGAATTCTCTTATCCTGTACAGATTGATGAGGTCTCTGCTTTGTTTATTGAAATAAATTTCCTATTTATTGTCATTGGAATTTCTTAACCTAAAGGCTGCACAGGATCTATATTATTCTTGTGAGAGAGAGCTGTGCTATGACCTATTTTACGAATTGAGTGTTAACAGATATTTGTGTGTTATTTGCTTAAAGCTGTGGAAAATTGATGCCAAAATGTCTCTGCAGATTTTGGCCTGCACTCTGTTGCATTATTTTTCTGTGCCCTGACTACTTTCAAAGCTGAATAATCTAATTGCTTTTATTTCTGTACTGGAGCTTCTCCTTTACACCTGCAATCTGTAATCCCAGTCATTAGCAGAGATAATATAGAAATACATATGTCATTTTGCTACTGAACACTTTATTTGAACCAGGGCTTGGTCTAATATTTTATCATTTTAATAGCTCTTGAAAGTTTGTAGTAGTTTCATGTAATGGTGTTCTTCCTTACAAGAAGAGAAATTATATATTTGTATGCTGACTGCTTAGTGTCCTAAAGCAAAGAACAGCAGCAATGGCAAAAAGACTTTTCTAAAGAACAGCCAAACTCTCCAAGGAAGTACCTGAGGAGCTGCTATCAGAATATTCATTAATTCTACCTACTTGACCACTCTAAATTGAGACACTATAAGTAAGTTGTCACAGATTCCCCATATAATTGATTGAGAAATGGGTAGACAGTGAGAGGATGTCAGAGAACACTCAGAGATCTGTGAGAGAGCTCTCATAGAGAGTTCATTTTTGACTTCATCTAAGGCCGAATAAATTCAATGACAACTAGTGAAGCAGCTGAACATACAATTGTATCTGGGATGCTACCCACAGGCTCTTTAATCAGTCTGTCCTTTATATCTGATTTTTTGAGAATCCAGTTGTTAAATATTCTTTCTCTGGAATAGGACTGTGTACATGATATTTGCATGCAAAAATTTCTTGTTTATTGAAATAGGACTGTGTACATGATATTTGTGTGCAAAGATTTCTTGTTTATTGCAACTGTCTTTATCTACCAGTTTCATAATAAAGGACGTATTTGGAGAGTGTTGATTTTTTTTTTTTTTGCTGGCATCATCTATATTTACCAGTGTCCTATCAAAGAATGAGATTCTTTCAAAAAGAGATAGAAAATATGAGACACAATTAAAACCAGAAATTTACCTACATATGCTTTATATTAGAATTTGTGTCGCAGGTTAGTGTCGTATCACTGTCATAAAGCGTAGGGGTTATTTGGTATGCGATCCATTGAAACAGTGTTTTTAATCAGGTGTTTTTTATTTTATGTTATACAGAAGAACAACACACTATAAACACTGGAAATTCAAAAGATGTTTGGATTTCAAGGCTTAAGAGGAAAACTAGTATTATCAGCTAAACCAATTTGTTTAATCACAGGTTGATATTTAAAACTGATAATCTACTTTATAATCTAAATATCATAAAATAAAATTTCTTGAACATTCCATTCCTTTAAAGAGAAAAACAAAAATGAACAAATAGAGAAAAAAAGACTTTACATACATGCCCATCAGTTCAACAGACACCGGACATCTTTAAGTACTGTAATATCTTTATTGCTAAATTATTGCATTGTGGAAATGAAAACTGTCCCATTTCTTCCTTTCCCCACATTCCTGTTTGTTTATTTCTCTGCTGACTTAAGAGAAAGAAAAATTGTAACGCATAAGGTGTGTTCTTGTCATCAATCCACTGCCTCTCATGAGTTTACAGAATGAGAAGTGGGCAAGGGCCCCCACACTCCTGGTGTAATGTTCTCCTGCAGGTACAGGAGGGGGCTCCTGTACTTGGTTATGCAAAGGGAGGGGATGACAGAGGAAAGGCAAGCAAAAGATGGATTGTTGTGTGGTTAAGTGTCAGAATCTAGTTAGGTCATTCATTTTTCCCATTGCAAGCAGGCTGCAACAACTTCATGACTTACTATCACTATGTTTCCTCATAAGAAATGTTTTACTGACCTTTGTGGAAGCCTTGATTTCCTCCAAAGTGAGAACTAGAATTTGCTGAAGTTTTTTGCTCTAGAAATACCCAATGGGAGAATGGGAAATAAAACTTCTCTTGCAACTATATATTTGAATGGTATTTTGATCTTAGAAAAATCAAAACAAACAAACAAACAAACAAACAAACAAACGAACAAGCACAGTTTGAGTTTTCCAATAAAGAGTTTTGGATTCTGAGTAATTTACAGTGAAAAGAGTAATTTCATTAAGTCCAAGCTCTCTTTGATCATAACTACCAAAACTTTATGTTTCAACATTCTGAGTTACAAATTTGTTGAATACTCCAGTATTGAAAACAATTGATATGGACTTGCTGTGCTTAAAGGTCAAAATTGTTTCAAGTCTTCAGCTAATAGACAATCCAGCTTTTTCAAGTAATTTTTGAATACGCTTTTCACTTCACTTTTGAGTTCATTTTTCAGCAACTCGTTTCTGTAGATGCTTAAGTTATGTGTATAGGCATCCAAAAGCTGCTACTGCATCCAACAAAAGAGGAGACTGAGGGGAGACCTCATTTCAGTCTACAACTTCCTCTTGGGGGTAAGGGAAGGGCAGACACCAATCCCTTCATTCTTGTGACCAGTGACAGGACCTGAGGGGATGGCCTGAAGCTGTGTCTGGGGAGGTTTAGGTTGGATATCAGGAAAAAGTTCTTCACCCAGAGGACGGCTGGACACTGGAACAGGATCTCCAGGGAAGCGATCACAGCGCCAAACCTGGCAGAATTCAAGAAGGTTTTAGGACAATGCTGTTAGGCACAGGGTGTGACTCTTGGGGATAGTCCTGTGCAGGGCCAGGAACTGGACTTTGAGGATCCTTGTGGGTCCCTTCCAACTCAGCATATTCTGTGATTCTTTAAAAAATGTGGCTTACTATATTTTCATCTACCTTATTCATAAATGAAAACATTGTGGATAGAGATGGGAAAAAGAGTTGCATGGTTTCAGTGTCATGGAGGATGAAGTTGTGACCCAAGGGGTCAGACATGTACTGCTGTTTAAGTGGGACAAACACATCTGGTAGTGCTGGAGATTTCCCAATAGAGAGATTGGAAAGAAATAACCTCGGGCTTGAGAAAAACAGAGCAATCCTTTGAAAATACCAGCTATAACAAAAATCTGTTTTGTAAACAGACAAGCAGCATTGTGGTTATATGAGTAACCTGTGATGTTTTAAAAACAGGAAACTAAGATCCCTAAATGGCATCTGTCTTCAAAATTCTCCATCTTCACCTCTGAGCAGATGAAAAATGCAAGTGATAGCTCAGAAAAGGACCATTTCTTGCTATCAGAAAATCCATATATTTATCATGAAACTTGAACTTATTCTGACCATAGAGAACAGAATAAGCACTGTGACTCAAAGAATACATTTAAACTCTGTTCATTATATCTATTTTGCAAATAGTCAAACTATATATATGGTCAGAAGATGTTCCAAAACACTGAGGTAAACATTCAAAGGAAAAAGGAAATTAGCAGGAAAAAAATAATCTTGGAGTGATATTTTTTTCTGTTTCATTTTGTATATACTTATAGTTGCAAAATAAGAGGTCTATTTAACTTCTGTATGCAGGCAGGCATAGTAACACACATATGGAGGGGGCAGTCTAATTGCCTTTTGTTAACTAAAATGTGTCTTGTAATAATGGCTTTTGCGATGTTTTCAAAGAAGTCTGTTTGGGTCAGCTTTGCCCTGATTTTTGTTGACTGGAAAGAAATATGTAATGCCATTTCACATTCTAAAAAAAGAAACAACAGCTGAGCTGTGGCTCAGTCACCACATTTTTTCAACCACTGAGAACTCAAAAAAACCACAGCTATGAAAATTGTAGGAAAATGTCTGAGGATTCAGATACCAAAGAATGCCTAAGACCAAGTGCTATGAAACTGGGACATGACTGCCCAGCTGAAGTGAGTATGACAGGGTATCCTATACTGAAGAGTGACGAGGAGAGGAAATACTTCATTAAGACTTGAACCAGGAAAGGTTTCTTTGAGCAGTACATTCAAGAGTGTAGAGGCAGCCAGTGTCTTCAATCATGTTGGCTGCCCTGGAACAAAGAGGTTTTTCTTTTCTGGCAATGAGCACGCAGTTCGGTTTGGCATATGTGATGTCCCAATATCAAACATCAGCCCCTGAACAGAAGTTCCTAGAAGAAATTGTAGTAACCTGAGGAAGACAGATCCTATTCCCTTTGTGCAATAAGACAGGTCATTATTTCAGTATTAATTATTTCTAAAAGCTGAGACTTCTGTTGGTTTGTATCTCTTGTGAATATATATTTTCTCATTTGCACATTTTAAAAAATGACAGATATTACATTCAACTATTATGTACAATATGCAAAAATTTGCTGCAATCATCAAATATAATGAACACTTGGAAAGTATCAGTGGTTATTTTTTCTAGAACTATATTTTGACCAATTAAAAAACAAAAAAACAACCAAAATCTAAACCCTGTCAATTTCTAAGGTATTTTTCTTCTGATTCTTTGTCCTTTTTAAAGAGCTTATGAACATGATGAACTACTTCAGGGAATGAATTATGATTATGAACTAATAATGAAATGTCTGTGAGGTTGCCAGAATTTCGTCCTCTTCTTTCTATCTAATAATCACCAGAATATGTCAGTAGAATACCATAATGCACACTCTGTTGTTCCATTCTGTTTGAACATTAAGGGTCACAAAAATATACAACAAAAGGGAAACACTCCCCCTCCGAAAATCAAAACACAATAAACTGTCACACTAACCCCTCTGAACCCCAGGAAATGCAGGTTTCCAAAATATTTGAAACACCCAATAAAATAATTATTCCTATTATTCAGAATAATGACCTCCCTCATGATTAGAAAAAAAGAGAGAAACTGGCAAATACTCCTTCTGTCAATTTCAAGTTCTCTAGTGACCTGCCTCAGAGACGTCTAGCAGAGTGTAGGACTGTAGAAAATGACTTTATTTCTTATCTTGTGGAGTGGGGCAGGAAAATCCCTTTGATTCTTTAAGACAATCTGTGCAGCAGCAAAATCACAAACCTCTACCTTCCCTCCTTTTCCATCCCAATAATATCTTTCCCACTTATTCAATAATTCATTGTCTAGTAATAATCCAAATATGCAATGAACTAATATTTTTCTAAGCACTCTTCATTAAGTCTGCAGCACTGCATGGGGTTACCGTGACCCAAGTGCAGGACCCAGCATTTGATCTTGTCCAAATGGCCCCAACTTGTCCATCTGTCCATCCAGATCCCTCTGCAGAGCTTTTCTTCCTTACAGCAGAGCAACATTCCTGCCCAACTTGATGTTGTCAGTGAACTTACTGAGGGTGTCCTCAAAACTCTCACACAGACCTTTGATAAAGGTATTAAACAGAAGTGGCCCTGATGCAGAGGCATGGGGAGTTTGTGAGTGGCTACCAACTGGGTTTAGTTCCATCCATCACCACTCTTTGTTCACATCAGTGAACAGTGCGCACATCCAAGCCACGAGCAGCCAGTCATTCCAGGAGAGTGCTGTAGGAAAGAGTGTCAAAGGCTTTACTAACATGCAGTTAGACAGCATTCACAGCCTTTCCCTCAACCAATAACTGGGTCATATGTACTATTATGAGATAGTGGGAGTAGTCCTCTAAAGGTGTTTATTCCTCTTTGCTGACTAGGAGGGGAGTTAGAAACATATGACTGAACCTTATTCCAGAATAATTCAAGATAAAAAGTGATAGATACTTCTGCCCATATGTCTGAAGATGAAAGTGAATTTAATCTTTTTCTCTAAATAATTATATTTTATTACACATGGAAATGAAATACTGTTTTTATTGGCTTTATAGCACTAGGAAAATCAATGGCATATGTGACAGAAAAATAGAGAATGTATGCTTCCTACAAATAATTCTATACATGTGTTGACAGTATTAGCAATTTGTGTTAGTCAAAAATTATCTGCTTCCTTTTTATACTAGTGAACTGGAAGTTTTTGATTCAGAACTATTCCACGATCTGCGAGCAAACATTAAAATACTGCATGTTCCCATATACACACCTATACATATGCACACATTCTTAACAAACCACAAGCTGGGAAGACTAATTCTTAGCCTGTTGTATACACAGAACACAGAAAGTAAATGCTTCCAGGTAGAAAAATTATTTCTAGGTGTTTATGTAGGGAATTGTCTAGTGAATTATGCAAGAAAGACAATACAAAGTACAAATATAACAAGGAAACTGTTCTTGCATATAGATCATGTAGAAATACTGAATAATATTGCAAAACTGTAATATTTTGACTTTTCAGAGCCCAGAGGATCTGCTGGATGTTTGGTGATTTCAGGGAATTGTATAATTGGAATTGTGCAGGAAATTTTAAAGAGCAGCAGGCCCTGTCTTTCCTGATAGCTAACAAAATTAGTCAAAATACCTATCAAGACACAAAATCTCTTTCAGTTATTTGAAAGACAGGCTTCACTGAGAAAAAAACCCAAAACATCAAAGAAGGAAAGAAAAAAATAAGTTTCTTAACTGGAATATATTGATGCATAATAATCTGCAGTAGAAAAAATTAAATCTCTTTTCAGTTTTAATGTCAGCTCATAAAGCACTTTGGGCTCTAATGCTGTTTTGATATAATAAAGTAAAAAGTTGAAATGGATGTTCTTTGGAAATAAGGACACTAGTTGCAGTGGAATTGATATCCAAATGAGGTTTTGCATATCGAAATCTCTGAAGTGAGTATGACTAGAAAATACATAGGATTTTTTAAAACAATTAAGGACTATCAAATTACTAGTAGGGCATCAATATGTCATCAATTTTTAATGAAAATAAACCTATAAGAAATCAAGATTATATGAATAGATTTATAAATATGACTTTGTGTATGTATGCAAATTTGACTTTACATAAAGTATAAACCAATTGCAATTATTTTGCTTATAGATTAAAAAAAATAATTTAAAAAACCATTGTTTTGCGCTAGGATGAATATATAAAAATTTTCTTAAAAGTAAAAACCAGAAAATCCCTATCCTCTTCATGATACTGCCAAGTGTGACCAGGTGATACTGACCTGTAAGAGAACCATGCTTTTCCTCCATTCTCTCCCACAGCCCAGAAATTCATTGTGGAACCAGACATTTTCTTCCACCTTTATAGTTATCTGCAATGACTATATAATTACTGTAAAACTAATTGGTACCTATTACTTTCTTGGAAGCAGTATTGAACATCTCCAGTTAGTGTTTCTGGGTATGTTATTAAACTGGGACACCAGTGCAGGAAGGAGACACAGACTTCTGTACTGCAAATCAATATGATTATGCAACAGCCAATTAATTGTTTACAATTAGTCCTAATTGTACACTCTAGAACTACTCCCCACGTGGTCACACGTTATACAATTGGAAAATTTCCTTGTCCATGCGTCTTGTTCAAGGCCCCCCAGATAGGATGATTCATCATTGTCCAGGTCTTCGCTGCCCACCGTTATCTCAGGGCTTCCATCCTGTTTTTCCCTCTCTTCTCTCCTGATTTAGCACAATTTATGTTTCAGCAACCTTGAAGGGTCTCAAAAACAAGTTATAGGAAAATCCCCAAAGTTTCTCCCCTTTGCACCTGTTATAAACATAGTTCTAAACTAAGAAATATGCAAAAACAGCCAAGCATGGGAAAGTACAGCGAAGTACAGAGAAAAACATCTAAACATCAAAATACGAACAACAATAACTAATTTTAGTCTGGCTGGTGAACACATCCCGAACCATGGTCAGGACTTGTTCAGGCATGTCCAGGGCCCAGACTTGTCCAACATTACTACACACCAGCACAATCAGATGATGTCTGATCTCTCCTTTTGAGTCATGATGAGTATATCCCATAATTTTAAAAAGATATTACTAAGTTACCTGTTACCTACAAATCTTAATCTGAACATATTGATATGTCAACTTAGTAGTAACTCATACCTTGTTCAAGTCATCTTGAACACGAAATTCTATGGTTTTGTTGAAATGAAACTGAAAAGCAGTAACTTAAGTAGACACAAAGTTTTCTGTGTGGTTTTCTTAGGACAGGTAATGTAAGGCAGATGAATGAAATGTATCTATGGGATATGTCATATACAAGACATGAAAATTTGAGACATTCTATGTATTCAAAGGTTCATTTTTAAAGTCATGAACTTTGGGAAAGTGTGAGTAAAGAAACAAAAGTTACTAGAGGACTGCAATGGGTTTAGGAATTTTTCTGTCACTGAGTGGTGGAACTGGGTGACTGTCCTTGATTGTTGAGTATAATATAACCCAGGCTTGTTGATGAGACTCTTTAGGTGTTCACCTGCCTTTTATTATTATGCTTCAAACTGGAAAGACTTTGTTAAAATTTAAGGAGCACATTTTATTAGTTGGGGTACTCAGTGCTCAATAGGTAGGAGGCATTCTACTCTTACAGGTAGTAATCAGGGAATGCTAATAAGGGTATGAGAGACTGAATAAATGTAGGCTTCTTATACTATAGAATATCACATCCTAGTACAGAAGCACTAATTTTCACGTTGAATTTTGTTTGAGTAAACACCTATATGAAAGTGGAATTGTGAATTTTAATTCATTTAGGAGCAAAGTTTTAATTTGAGACTAAAATTTTGTCTTTTACATAAGGATATTTTTCAAATATAAGGACCTTTTGTTGGCTTTAAATCGGATTTTTTGTATACGTATTAAAATGCTGATGAAAAATTATAAGCCTCTTCCTAAAATGTTTGACTACTATAGTTTTACCCTCAGTAATTCAAAAAACATTTTTCCCTCATAAATATTGAACAAAATACTTTAAAATAAATGAGTAAGAATGAAAATAGTGCCATCTGCTTGCTCAGCTTGAAACACATTACTGTTTAGCCTAGCCAGTAGTGATTTTACTGTGGTTAATTTATGTGGTATTTGCAATAAATTAGAAGGAGAAGTTTCCATAGTATCCCCTAAATGAGTTAAAATTACTAAAGACAAATGCAGAAAGAAAGATGGAAACAGGTTCTGGATAGAGAATAGAGATACTGAAGCAAAAAATGCAGAACTCTGGCTGCAACTTTTGCCTTTGTTTCTTATTAATACTTCTATTTCACATATATAAAATGTCTAATAATCAGTATGGTTGTTAATGAAAGATTGTTCTTTACAACCTTTTTTAAGTAAAGATGTGAAGGAACAACTAACAAAGGCTACCATAACAATGATTTTGGTTTGTTTTTTTTTTTATGCTAAACTTGTGCTTCAAGATAATACATTGTTGGATTCCATCTATTCAGGTCTGACATCTGCAGGCTTTAGTCTCTGGTTATGATGGACATTGTTCTTCCAATTGTCATAGAGCTCTGAAGACATTATTTTGGCTTTTTTTGAATAGGAGACCAGCTGCAGAATTCTTCTGTCATTGCACCTCACCATTATACTGCAACAGAAGATCAAATCCAGATAAAAAGCCTCATTGTGATAGCTAGAAAACAGACATGCAATAAAAAAAGTGTATCCAGAAATACTCATAGTCTGGCCTTTAACAAGGATGAACAAGTAGATGAGCCACGTGGAGAGAGCTGCAGACAGGGAGAGACAAAGCTGAAGTGAAACAGGAAAGTTATTTTATGCTAAGTAGTTTGCTAGTGATTTTCAACAGAGGTGCTTTACAGAGAGAATATGAGAGTACATAAGAGGAATTGGTGGGTGGTCAAATAATTTTCAGTGTGAAAAGCTGTGAAAAATAAGTAACTCCTAAAAATAAGAGTGGTCTGTAGACTAAAATGAAAACAATGTGCTTCTGAAATTACAGTTTATAAGTAACAAAACAAGCAGGAAAACAAAAACAGACAAAAACCAACCAAAACACCAACCCTAAATGTCTTAATATTTCAGCATGTTCAAGGCAGGTTTGCTAACAAAAGGGTAGAGAACTAGACAAAGGAATTTTTTGTATTTAAGACTGATGACTGTAAAGAAAGCTGAATGGAATCTCCTGGGCATGTGTCTATGAAAGGTAACCTGAATGTGACCCTATAATCCCCGTTTTGTATAGACATGACCTACAGGCCCCTCTGCTGTGGCCAGTGCGCTGAGGTGGATCTGATTGTGTATTTTCCTCTAAGAATGCATCCTCTGGAAAAAAAGAACTCCTGAACTGAAATGTTCAGTTTTGTTTAGGACAGTGATCTTCTAAGTGAGGAATTTTGCTAGGCACACAGGGTAAAACTAAAGCCCACCATGTTCTCTGTGCCCTTTTTTCAGCCTTGCTCATACTAGCAGCTTTCAGAGCTTCTGGGCTGCCATAAACTGTCATTTGTTTGACAGCTGTTCTGTGACATTAATTCTGATACTGTAATACTGGTCACATCTGTGGAGTACATCAAGGACACATTTTTATTTGTGTTGCATTGTCATCTTACAAAAGATCACATTTGCTTAGAGTTCGTTGTTGTTTGTTTGCTTTTTTGTTTATTTACAAGGATTCTTTAAACCAGCTGAAACATGCATTATAGCTGCATGATTAGATATGCTTTTTTTGCAAATGGTTGAATAGAGAAAACGTGCCTCTCTTTGGAGGGTCTGATAATGAAGGAAATTATTAAATTACCAGTAGTTGTTTAAAAGTCCAGTTGCTCAAAGAGACATTATTGCTCTCAGAAGCTCAAGAACTCTACAGATCAGAAATATTTTTTTGATAATTGGTGCTTCTTCCATGGTGGAAAAGATAAATCCAACTTAGATAATTAAGAAGGGTTTATGATGGTTTGCTACCAAAATTCAAAACCAGCTGAGTAATTTCAGTCCCACAATGACGAGTAGTTAGAGTTAGTAAAATCAATTCCTGACTCTCAGGAAAAAGTTTTGGAATAAAAGAGAAGGCGAAATTTTAAAAGTGGATTGAAGTCCTGAATAACTTCTGTCTTGACTGTCTAAACTCAAAGGCATTACTCCTTAATATTTGTTCATTTTCTTTTTTTCCTAACTTCCCCTGCCCCAATCTGTAAAACCTTATAAAAAGTTCTTCCTCATTTGATTTTAGCTCCTCACCAACTGGATGGCTTGAACAGTTTTCTAGAGAGGATGGAAGATACTTTCTGAGCTAAAATTGACTCTTTTTCTGAAATTTAATTTTCTAGCACTACATATTACTTTTTTGAAAATTTCACAGAAAAATGTTATGATTATTTTTGGGAATTACTCCACTATTACTAACAAGTCAGAGCTGAAAAATCCATCAGAATACACTACAGGTGATTTTGCATACAGATGAAAGCAGTGTTAAATTTGTTTTGAACATTGGATTACTGCATTCCTTCTTTATATTAATTACTATATAAATACTGAAAAACAGTTTCTTAACTTTATGTTAATTTTTGTTGTACTAGAAATATAATTTCTACTTCTGAATTATCAAGACCATTTTCCAACTTAATTAAGAAGATTTTTTTCCCATGTAATTAATTACCTTGTCCTATTTCAATGTTTTTACCAATTTAATTGTTAGACATTTTTGGGTGAGGCCACGCCACGTTTCAGGATTTTGATGTCACCCGAGAGCTGGGTCTTAAAAAAGTTTATATTCTTAATATATTGTAGTCTGCTTTAGCTAGTAATGGTTTTAAAACACTTTTTTAACCTACTGAGATGAAAGCAACAAGACTTATCGTAATGCTTATAAGACTTTAAGTTTTGTGAGTTTAAAGAAACATACTACTCTTCCAATGAGAGTTGCATTAAAAAGAAGATTATTCTGTTGCTTTTCTGCCCTCCAGGAACAAGTGGTTTAAATTTTACTGTAATACAGCATACATTATCTTTCTGCTCAACAATCAAATAATGAATATTTGTGTTTTGCAAGTAAAACTGTGTTTTCATATTTTTTCTATAGCTTTCCTGTAAAGCACTCATCATAAATCTGACCTATAAAAATTACTACTTTTCTTTGTAGTCTTCCAATCTTTTTCCAGATTATTTTATTTTCCTATATTACTTGTAAAGTGAAAGAAAAAATTCGTATAAATATACTGAGAAAAAGTACGCCAAAAATTATTCCCACTTGGTATGCACATGAAAAAATGCAAGGATTTTCTCTCATGCATGCAATTTGCATACATATTTACATTTATCCTCAAATATATCTCATTAGGATAATTTTTCTTTTCAGAAAATCACAGCTTTAAATTCTAGTTATGTCCAACTGTGACTGAAAACAACTGCAGAGGACAAACTGTGTTGAAGTTTTTGGTCCTTCTCAAAGCAGTTGGTCTTTATTAATTCAGTAGGTTACCTATGCTAGCAATGTTAGATCTGCAAAGCAGTGCTTTCCTTGCTCTTTAGTACAACTCACACCTCACTTAGTGCTTGCAATCATATTAAGAGCAGTAGTTCATAGTCATGGGGCCCCGAACATCCTGAGCTAAGTCTGCTTCCAGGGTAGGACATAATGCTCTCAAGGGGTAATTTCCTACACAGTAATTTTTGTGATTCTACGTTGTCCTTTAGTGAAATTTAAGGAAGAGAAATGGAGTAATATAGTACATTTCTGAGCTATGAGATATATTCAAATGGTTAGGAGAGTCTTCATTAAGGACACAGTCCACAGCTGACAAAGAAGCCCTTTCTTCATATACAGCCATTTCTTCAAACTGAAACTTGCACAAAATTTGCAAATATTTGGAAATTTTTATTTTTCTTTTCTTTTCTTTTCTTTTCTTTTCTTTTCTTTTCTTTTCTTTTCTTTTCTTTTCTTTTCTTTTCTTTTCTTTTCTTTTCTTTTCTTTTCTTTTCTTTTCTTTTCTTTTCTTTTCTTTTCTTTTCTTTTCTTTCTTTTTTTCGTTTTTTTTTTTTTTTTTTTTTTAAACTCCCTTGACCATCTCTCTCTACCAAGAATTTGCATTGCCAGGAACTTCTTGTGTGGTGAAGTACATTCACCAATTAACACTCCATCTACATAGGATATATGTATTTCTTTAAGATACTCAAAGATGGAGCTTACCACTTTACTGCATTTATTTTAATAATCTATTTTAATTCTGTCAAAGAGGACCTAACCTTTTTTATTATTATCCAAACTGAACTAAAACTCTTCTTCACCTTTTTTTCCCCCCACCACTAGTTTAATTTCAGGAAATATTCTAAAATGCTTACAGAAATTAAGTTTCATTAGTCAGTTATAGAGGGTAAAATTTGGTTTCTGAAGCTTTAAAAACCTGCAGTTTATCATTAATTCAAACAGTATGACTCAATTTAATTTGTGTAAAAGCTGTATGAGGAGCAGCTGAGGTCCCTTGGTCTGTACAGCCTGGAGGCAATACTTAGGGGAGACTTCATTGCAGTCCACAACTTTCTTGTGAGGGGAAGAGGAGGAGCAGGCACTGATCTCTGTGTTATACAGTGACAGGTCACCCAAGGAGATGGCCTGGAGCTGTGTCAGGGGAGGTTTAGGTTGGATATCAGGAAAAGGGGTGGTTGGGCACTGGAACAAGCTCCTTGGGAAAGCAGTCACAACACAAACCTGAGACAGTTCAAGAAATGTTTGGACAATACTATCTGACATATGGTGCAATTCTTGGGCTACTCTGTGCAGGCCCAGGATGGACTTGATGGTCCTTGTGGTTGTCTTTCAACTCAGCTCATTCTATGATTCTGTGATTTAAATTTATTATTTTATTAGTCTTGCTGTTAGATACCTTGTGTTATCTCTGTTTCTTCTTTTAAAGCTCTGCTACCTTTCTGGACTCTGATCCCAGGACTGCTTCTGTATTTGCACTGAAACTTAATTTACAAGTTCTTTTTGGAGTAGTGCTTGGAAGCCTGTTTTCTTCCAGCTAGTGCCCTAACCACTGGAAAGTATAAATTCATCCAGTTCCTCGAATTACTTTCCTCTGTTCTCTCTTGAAGTGGGAACTTCCAGGAATAAGTTGATATAACTGTTTCTGGTTATGGAAGCTCTCTGTCACTAGATATTTCCCTTATTACATTCTGTAGAAGCAAATGGTAATGGTTTATACATATTTGCATATAGAAAAGGCACTGTTCCCATTTCAGTCCTATTAGGTCATGAAATTCTAGTCATGCAGTTTATAGACAGGCTGTTGGAGAATTATTTCCTTCAATAAATGTAGGAACATGATATAACTTTGCCCTATTACAGAGAATTCTATCTATTTCTATTTCTACTTCTTGTCTCTTATAGTTTATAAGATAGAAAATTAAACTTAAATTCTGCTTGATGTGTAAAAAGATTTTGAAATGCATCTGTCAGGCTGCATTCAGTCTCTGGCTGAGGAGATATAGATTGGTCTCAGGGAAAAGAAATAAAAAGGCTTCAGAGGCTAGTGGCTTGCATGGATTTGTACAAGAAGCATTTGTACAAGAAGCACCCTTCCAGGCCTCTCATTTTAGGATCAACAACAGCATTAGCTCCTGGTAGATGGATCCTTGCTGCCAACTAGAGAAAATATTCTGGGTAGCATTCTGAGAAAGTATTCTGGCACTCTGATAGACGTTACAGAATATGGAGAATATTTCAAGAAGCAGTGATTTACTTGAGTTTTACCAAACTTTAGCTTAGTTGTGTTTGATGAGACTGTAAGATCTTATTTCCTGGCTCCTCCATGTTCTCTACTGCTTACATGATTTCTGACACACTGGTATTTTCCAGAATGGCTGTGTGCAGACAGCTGTGAGGAATAATCATTACAGATGTCATTTCCCACAAAATGTCCTCACATGGCTTCTAATATAATTGTTGTCCACCCTTCTATACAGTGGTGTCATAGATAAAAGAAAGTATTTGTATAGAAACATAGTCATTTGTTTTAGGGCATTTCTTTAAATAATTTCTTAGAAAATACATAGACTAAAAAGTGCAGCACTTAAAAACGTAATCACATACTTTAAGTTCAACTGACTGGTCTGAGTTGCATTCATCACAACATCAGCTCCATTTATTTTGGAGTTCTAGTAGCATTTTGCTGGATTTCTCACTTCAAATGGCCATATTTTGTGGCCAAAGCTCTTAGATTTGATAAAGGTACTATATCTTTAGAGTACAGAAAAATAATAAAATTCTGTAAATAAAGTTCTGTAAGTACCTAAGTCTGTAGCTTTTTTTTCCCATAGGAAATATTTTGGAAAGCAAACTATACAGCATTGGAATGAACCAGAACACTTTCTCCTCAGAGATAACAAACTCTCTTTTCAGATTAAATTGTATAGCTCATACACTGCACAGTTTAATCACAGATAATGTAAGTTTATATAGATATAGTTAGATTATTTTATTCTAGTTTTTTTTTTCTTTTTAAGATTTCACATCAAACTACAAATCAAAATATAAATGCAAGGTATTAATTATTACTTCTGGTTCCTGCAGTGTCAATTAATGTCAAGTTACTCACTACTGAATAAAATCAGAAATTCTGAGAGAAGTCCTTGGCATTAACAAGAGCTCAAGCAACCATTATTTGCTTCATATACTCCAGAGTTATTTTGATTGGTGCTTAGGAAGCAATGTGCTATTATTCTTAGCTTAATTTTGATGTAAATCTAAAAAGAAAATGAATGTCTGTCTGTTATCTGATATGAAGATATTTGAAGGGTGTATTGATATTAACTTTTAAAAATGCATTTTTTTATTAAATTAACTTAGTGTTGGCCCTTTCCTTGTATTAGACCATAACAATAGAAAAAGGTATGTCATATATACTTTCCATAATTTTTTGCAGATTGAGACATAAAATAAGGAAAAAGCAAATTTAAGAACTAGAACTTGAGCTGATGAAAACTAGGGACATAGATTTGAAAATATCTGTGAACTGGTACAATTAGTTAAGGAACATCTTGAAAACAGTGAGGAAGAAATGTAAAAGGAAAGGACTCAGGAAATTAAGTTATGATCTATTAGAATTGTAAATAGTAAACTAATGCTCCTTTTTTTATAGAAAAGGCATAATATACAGAATATCTCCTTCTGTTTAAAACCTGTTTCTTTTATAACATTTATTACAGCAAATTAAATTATTAAATTTTCAATTATTGATAGCAGAAAACCTGATACAAAGTAGCATCTTTAAAGCTAAAAGAATTTTTAATGTGTGTGTGATGCCTTACTGGCATGGGAGAGATGGGAAGAGAAGAAGGATTAATCGCTCTCTTTAGCTGGGCTCCTTTTAGACCTAGTGAGTCGGATGAAGAAAGTCCTGCTCCCCTCTTGTAAACCTATTTCCTTCACTGGGATTAGGTGATTCCCAAAGAGATTTCCTCCTGTGGCAAGAAACAACAAACTGCCCTGGTTCTTGCCAGGATGGTTATATTTTTGCGGTAGCGAGGAGCTGGGAAGGCTAGGACCTGGTGGTTATTCGATGCTATGTCATGTCATTTTCCAGGGGTGGGGGAAGGGCTCACTTCTGGATCAGCATGGTAGGGCTGTCTCATTACCATTTCAAATGAATTGTTCTTATCTCAGCCTGTGGTCTTTAAGTTTTGTGCTTCCAATTTTCCTCTCAAGCTGCAGGGGAGTCCAAGGAGGAGTGGGGAAGCAAGCAAACAGACACTGTTGGAAGATTTTCATTGGCAACACTAAATTCAGGAGTACCAGTCCTAAACCACAACCCGGTTGTAGGATGGGACAGAGATGAGAAGGACTTCCGGTCTCTTGGAAGCACTCTGTGTACAGTTTTAGCATTGATGAGATTCACGGCCCTTAATAAAGAGGTAGCAGTTATTGAGGGCTCTGGAACAGTTTTTCTATTCCCAGGAATATAACCAGTGGAACTTCCTGAAGCATGCCAGATACCAAAATATGCACTTTGTGGTCATTAAGTAGTAGTCCTCTCATGCTCCTTGCTCGTGAAGTTGCTTCCAAGGTCAGCTCTTCATTAGACCTTTCACCCTATTTTCCTATTATTTGGCATATGAGAATTCTGACCAGCCTATTTGACAGAAACCATCCAGAATGTGATGATCAAGAGTGAGCAGTTGTTTCTGCTCAGTGAAGTGATCCAAACGAGATCATGTCTTACCTGTATTTCTTGACATGAGTATTTCAGTTGTTCACCACCATTTCCCTCATCTGTGGTCTGTTTTACTTTTTTTGTTTTTATTTTTTAGATCTACAACTTAGAAACTATGCTATATCTTCACTGACTTAATTAATTGATTATGAAAAACATGTGCTACCTGTTGGATTTTCTGGTTATTATATACATTATATATGCAGCAACAACAGGACAGGGCTGCAGGTACGGTGGTCTTAGAGCTTTTATTTCCTCAGCATCACCAGCCTCTTTTTACACTAAGACATGGGAGATGGTGAAAGCCCTCGCCGTGGCAACCACAGCCAAAATTCTCTTTGTGACAAAGCCTTTTAACAACTTTCTAGCCATTAGCATAATATTAAAAGCTGACAAGTGCTTGCTTAAGCCAATTAATAAAGTTGCACGTACATCTTGCTTTGAAAAATGCTTGCTTGTAATAGCTTAAAACAATGGATAAGCCTTCATTATTAAGCTTACTTTTTTCTACTATCTTGCTTAACATTTTCCTAAGACCCATCTCTACACAGCTCATAGCCTTATTGCTTCTTGTCCTTGCATCTTCAGCATTCTTGCATTCTTCCATTCTGAGATTTGCTTTCGCATAGCTTTTTGAGAGTTTTTTACCTTTTCTATTTCCCACACTACCTACATTTGCTTACATCTGGGGTGTCCCACATCTAGCTCTGAATCTTGATATTGATGTGAATCTGTGTCAGTCTTGGTAATTTCAGTCTGCAGGCATTTTGTTTTGCCCTTGGTGAAGTTTAGTGCTAATATTTAAAGCTAGGTACATTGTGGGTAATTCCCTTTCTCTGAGCTAGCAAAACCATAATGCAATAATTTTGGTATTTATAAGAATAGAATATTAATATTAATTTACTTGTTAGTCGCTGTTTGTAAAGCAGAACATAAAGTCTTATTTTGTCCTAGTTTTTCTCTGTATTGCCAAAGCAATTTTACTTGCCAAATTACATTCATTCTTTCCCAGAATGCTCGTAAAAAGATATGGAAGACTATTATTCATCTACACTCTTTACTTTCACTCTAGCTTTTATCGTAGTCAGAATAGTTTAATTTGCTATCTTGTGGCAGAGTAATTCTAAAGAATATAGTACCATTACTAAATTATGGTATTTAATTGTTTTCATATCTTCTTGTATGCAGGTTATATTCTCTGTGCTTTGATATCTAACAGAAATGTCACTATTTTAAGGAATGAAGCAATAATGTGAATAACATAAGGAAAAGTAAAATACAAGATACAATACAATATGAAATGTTGTTCTTCCTCTGTTGCACAGATATATTTTTTTAAATAGGACTCCATTTTCCTTTAAAATCTCTATTTGCCACAAAGGGAGAAGAAAATAAAAATTAGCACTTACAGTTGGATAAACATAGCACAACTGATTTTTTCTTAAATTCCAAAAGACTGTTCTAATTATTATCACTACTTTTAACAGAAAAATCACACAAAAAAGACAGACATTAATTTTTTTCTTAATTAAGTTTTTTTCCAAACTAGCAGCAACATACAGTAGTTAAAGAAATTAGAGAATGAAATACAAATTTCAAAGCATACATTTGTAACCGCATTTGAATTTCTAGGAATTTTGTAAGGTCCCAGTAGTCATTACTCCATTTACTGCAAGAATTTAGCAATCCAAAAATGGCAGAGATGGAAAAAAAGATTTCCACTAGGAGAAAGAAGAATATCCCTTGTGCACACTAAATCAATGCCTTAGCAGGGTCTGGCAGTTTTGCATTGAAGTAATGGAAAGAGAAAGTTAGTGTGTGTTCCAGAGCTCTGTGCATGGAGGGATTTTCCACAAGTGAATATCTCCTTTCTTTTGTAAAATATGTTTAAGAGCTAGGCCTTTTTCTTTACCCAAAGCAGAATACAAATGTCAGGGAGGCTTTGTCTTAGCAGGGTTTTCCAAAATAAAGTTTTCACTTTTGTTGAAATGCATATATTGGAAATATACTTGATTTTTAATGTACCTTTTATTTTCTGTTATTTTCTCTTTAATGTTTTCATCTCAGAATATTTCAACATTTCATTTAACGTTTACTTTATTTGGGGGTTTTACATTATTTTTACAATCTCTAAATTATTTTATTATATGGACTTTTTCAGCTGATTGCTGCTGGAAATATGGAAACTTTTATATTTTGTTTTATTATTTAAATTTATGGTTTATTATAAAAATTCATTTATTACAGTCTGTTGCACTTTTGTTAAGCATTAACTTTCCTTAGGGATTTAAAAATAAAATCATGACATTATATTATGGCTTTATATATTAGTAGCAGTTACTCACTTTTATCTATTTAATCATGTGTTGTACATGAACCAAGGGGTAGATACAGGTAATATGTAAAAAAATTCTTACGTTCCCAAAACATAGACATAAAGGTGGCCTGAATTTGAGGAAGCCAATATTCCATTATCATGTCACTTAGTCTTTGTGGTTTATTTCTTGGCTTGCATAGAAAAATAAGGGGTTAAGGTTACCTATCTTCAAACGTTAATGTAATTTCTATACCATTTTAGGGCACTTCTACTCTCTTAAAGGTTTGCTGTAAATTATTCCAACAGGTGAAATCTGTTGATCCCTAAAGGCATATATGCATATCCATGGATTTCAGTTCATATTTTTCAGGAGTGGATTTGATGTCTAAAGACTCTGTCTTTCTTAATTTAAAATTTCTGGTCAAAGAGTACTTGTTTGCACATCAGAACATCAGCTTTAATCTGTGTATTCTTTAACACAAAAATTTTCCACTGCAGCTGATATGTTAAGAAAATTATTGTAATTGCATATTAATGGTAATAGAGAAGACTAGTGTGGCACAGGTCTTTATAAGCTTAAAAATCAGGTTTTTTTCCTATTATCTAAATAATATTTTTCATTAAATTGAAATTTTAACATTCAAGATATATAAAAATATTTCTTTTGGAGAATACAGAATTCCAAGTAATTTGTAATGAAAACATGGCATATATGTACATATAACAAGGAAACAAGTGAGAAAGCAAACAGGAAATTCCTTCTCCAAAAGAAAACAGAAGATAATTTGTGTATTTATCATGTAGGGGTAAGGAACATAAACATTTTTTTTTTAATCACAACCTATGTATAGCAGACTTGAAATATTTAAGCAAAGCTCACATACGAGCAGTAAGAGTAAAAATACATCTTAAAGTTTAATAATAATGATGAAATAGTGAGTTTCTAGAATTTACTACTTGGAAGTTCCTGAAACATATTTTTCAAAAATGTTCAACAGAACTTGAGGACAGAACATTACCACCCTTGGACCTCCTTAAGTTTTGTGAGAAGCAGTTCACACTGTGGGTAGGAGGGCTCAGTTCTCCCCAGTGCAGAAAGCATTGAGAGCTTTTGTGCTGCCCTTACCTCCTTCTGGTGCAGCAGGAGTGCTTTCTTCACTGTCACTAAGTAAGGTAGCATGGTAGTGGAACAAGGTCAAAGTCTGCTCAACAGGCAGAGGCAGTTTTCTGTCTCTTTGCTGCTGCAGAGATGCAGAAAAGCAGAAGAGGGGAGGGCTGGGGAGGGAAAGCTGTGAGATTTTGTTCAGAGACAAACCTGGCCAGAAAATCTCCTTCTAAACATTTTTCTACTGAATAATAATGATCTACCAGATTTGTAGCATGTCTCAGTGCAGTTCAGTTCTATTTCATCAACACTGCCTAAACTCTCACAAGTGTGTTCACCCATCTTCTCACTGCTCTGCTAGCAAATCTGACCTGTTCTGTACCCCTGGCTCTGAGTGTCTTGCTTTCTCCTGACTGTGCTGTTATGGGTCTGGATATACCCAAAAGCCATGGTTAACTAGTGCTGGGGGAATGCTACCAGAGGAACTGGTGAGAATCTGTCTGGACATCCAGCACTTGTGTGATGTCTATTCAAATTAAAGAAACAATATCAATGGGTTCAAGCACAGGTCTTCACGAGTACCTTAATGCAGGTTTGGCTTGTGAAGGAAATATTCTACCAGACATTGCCTGAGCCTGGTTGAGGGATGCACAGGAATAACAAACCAGCTATTTTGGAAGGGAAGACAGTTTGCCAAGGGGAGAAAACACCATGGTTTTGTTGAAGGATGTTTTGTTATGCGTGATTTTTTCTCTATTAAATAAGCTGCTCCCTAATGAAGTGTACCTGACCATGCTCATTAGTCTCCTCTTAGAGGAGGTAGCTGTGACGCAAGAATATTAAAGTTACCTTTATCTTACCAGCTGAAGAATTGAAAAAAACATGAATACCTCTTGACATCATACATGCACACTTCATTGAATCAGGACAGCTTTGCTGCTCTCAGGATTCGAGAGAGCTTGGTTGCTAATCCCTTTTCTGATTGTAAAACTGATGTACGTTTGGAATACAAAAGAGTAAAATTGAGGTAAAATTATGAAATAGAATTATTTTCAAATTGACTTGAAAAGTGTCTGAAGCGATCACATAGAGCATAATTTAAATTTATAGCTTAACAGCCTCAGTACAGAGCAGTAAAGTTCTATCGTTGGCTCTGATAGAAATTCCTTCTGGTGTTGCTTAATTCACTCACTTAAATCTGCTGATTTATCATGGAAATGCTACAAGGCATTGAAAAGAGGGTTTATTGTAATAGCATCACAGGTATTTATGATAAACAATTCACTGCAAGTTTTACATTGCCAAGTGGTTTGCATTTATCACAACTGTTAAAAATTGCATTAGCTTGTGTCCTGTAATATTTGCACTTTCTGTTCTCCACATATTTTCTCTATAGCACAAAATAACTAAAACTTTTGAGGAAATCAGAAAAAATGAAGCTTATACATTTAAGTAATCACGAAATCAGAAAAAATGAAGCTTATACATTTAAGTAATCACTTGAAAACAAACGCATGCTATTGCATGTCAATTATGTTACGGACATGAGAGTCTTTAAAACATCAGATGAAAAAGTGTCTTTAAATATTGGAGAATCCTTCTCAGTTAAATTCCATCAGTCATAGACAGACTGCCTCAGGTGCCATAAATAATTACTTCAGATTATTGATCTTTCTATTTTCTTTTCTAGTTTTTAATCATAGTGTCTGATCTGACATATTTGTCTGTTTTCATCCCAGAAATTTCATCTTCTCTTTTTGGCTTTACAGTTTTAGAGTGATTAAAAAGTCTTTCAGTGGACTGAAGCAGTACACGTGGAGGCTAAAATTTTGAATCAGTTTTACCCTCAGTCCATCTGTCTCATGGAGTGAGTTAACTCTGAAGGAAAATGTTGTCTGAAGTACACAGTGAGTATCGAGGCTGAAGGAACAAACTCTGACATGAGTAGGCAAGGTCATCTTCAAGTTTGTCTTGTGAAATTAAATTGCATAGACTTGTTTTGTGACTGGGCTTTTATCTCTGCAGTTACTCATCTCTGAGGGATTAGTAGTATTAGACAGTAGCAGAAGGCAGAAGATGGGCACATGAGTTTTCTTGCAATGCCTGGATACTGCTTGTAAATACTTTGGCTGGTAATCAGCCACATTTTGTGCTCCTATTCTCTAACCTCCAACATGAAGGTACATTTCCTGTCTGGACACATCGTCATTCACCTGTCTTACTCATGGCTGGCTCTTTTTATTTCACTGCTTTAGAAACTGAGACTTTTTACTTGATTTGTACAGCTGCCTTTACTTTACTTCTCTGTTTTTAAGTTAAAATTAAAGAAAATTTAACAGATGTGAATATGTAAAATGAAGTATGGACAACATCTACTGGCATATATTGACAATTTTGAGGCCCTAAAAAGAACAAACCCTGAGGTGAGGGAAAACTGTATTTTTAAGCTGTAATTGTGTGTAATTGTGTGTAATTGTAATTTGAAAACAATTTATGCAAGTTACTTCATTATTGCTTTCTCTAAATCAATAAATAAGTCTCAAGACTTCCAATACAAGTCTCTAAAGATATGCACATTAATCTGAGAGAGACAAGATCTTGAAATAACTTAAAATGAATAAGTTTCCTATATGGTATTTAAGAAGATGAATATAATTTTTTAAACCTATAATAGTTTTATGAAGGTGTAGGTTGGAGAATGCATAGTTTAAGTTTGACCACAACTTTACAGCTGTGTGAATAAAAGTGAATAGACTAGACTAGACTAGAATAGACCACAATAGTTACAGCTGGAAGGAACCTCCAATGATAATCTAGACCAACTTCCTGACCACCTTCACTGAAGGTCCAAATGTTAGAGAATGTTAACTCCATTGTCCAGATTCCTCCTAAACATTTGACTGGCTCAGGGCATTGACCACCTCTCTGAGAAAACTGTTTCAGAGTTTGACCACACTCCCAGTAAAGAAATGCATCCAAAAGTTCAGTCCAAACATCCCCTGATGTGCTTTAAACCATATCCATGCATCCTGTCACTGGATTCCAGGTAGAGGAGCTCAGCACCTCCCACTCCACTTGCCCTTCTAAGGAAGTTGAAAAGAGCAATGATGTCACTCTTCAGCCTCCTCCAAAGCAGACAAGTCTGAAGTGCTCAGCTGCTCCTCATAAGACATTCATTCAGGCTCTTTCCTAGGTCTGTTGCTTCTTGTGGATGCATGGATCTTCATATCCTTCTTGAATTGTGGGGCACATGCAGTACTCCAGGGGAGACCACACTGATGCCAAATGCAGCAGGGCAATCGACTTGTTTATCTAGCTGGTTATGCTGTGTTTGATGCACCCAAGGATGGGATTTGTCCTCTTGGCTTCCAGGGCACACTGCTGGCTCATATTGAGCACCCCCATATTACTTTCTATAGGTCTGTTCTCCAGCCACTCCTCTCCTATTTTATATTTGTTCCTGGTGTATCTCCAGGTGTAGAGTCCATCTTTTGGTCATTGTTGTCTTGTGTCATGTCACTTATAGTTGCCCAGTGCTCCAACGTACCAGAAAATGCTGCAGAGCCTCTAATTCTCTGAGAGCACCTCCCAGTTTAGTATAATCATCAATAGTGTTGTTATAATGGTTATATAATAATTTTAAGTAGAAGAAATAGCATTACATTCAATTATTACATCATATTTGTGAAGCTATTTCCTTCTCATCCTCTTTCTCCTGCAATAACAACATCCTCACATATGCTGATCAGACTAATCCTACCACCAAAAATTACTAAAAAAACATTTTATAAAGACTATCACAGCGAGGTAAGTATTCTGCAATATTCCTATGTTGCACCCCTTTCTGCATTCTACAGAGTGGAGTCTGAGACTGCTAGGAGTACCTGAACTGTGTTTATTAACTCTTGTTAGCTCTTCTATGAATTTTTATAATTGCTCTTGATTTTATCTCCAATTTTTCATGCACGTTTCACTGAAGTGAGTTTCATCATCTCTAATGGCACTGTATTTTATTTGGAAAAGTGTTTTCAGACTGACATCTAACAATTTCATCTGCTGATTCCTGTTTTTTGCTTTCTGAGACACTGGGAAAAAACAAATGATAAAACCTAAAAAACAACCAACCAAATAAAAAACCCAACAAACCTGTTTCAACTTTCTAGGACATTTGTGGTTTGATAAATCTTTCTTGTGTTAAAAATTATTTAAGTTTTTCTTAGGATGATGAAGATGACATTATTTTAATCACTAGTTATAACTCGTCTTCTTTTGATAATCATGTTATCTTTCCCTCTACTTTTTCCAAGTTCTTTTGTTTGCTTTGTTTGCTTTGTTTGCTTTGTTTGTTTGTTTGTTTGTTTGTTTGTTTTAATGCGGTGGTTTGGTTTATTTTAACCAAATATTCATGTTCCAGGAACATTGAGTATTCTACAATGCCACAACATAGCTTTCTGATTAGTTCTCCATTCCTTACCTAATAAATTATAATACTCAATTTGCTTGTTTGACTGCTTCTGAACATTAAGATGATTACTCTATTTTCATAGAATAATGTATTATAAGTCTGAAATATCTTTCCTCTGTAGTATAAGCTAGTGCAAAGTCCTTCACTGCGCATACAAAGTTAGAATTGATTTTCCTGTTATTTTTCCCCATGAGTATCACTAACAATAATAATTTTCAGCCTGTGAATCTAATCACCATAAAACATCATTAAGGCTAATTGAACATTTATATAGATAATCACAAAGCTTACCCAGTTATATTAGGAAGTAAATAGATAAACCCTCATACTTTTGGACAGAGTTGTTTGCAATAAAGAAATCAAGTTTTATAGTGCTTTCCCCCGCTGCCCCCCTTCCAGTTAGTTAGGAATAAAATCCAAGAATTTCTCAGTCTTCCATAACCACTCTAGGAAATGCTGAAATTTCTGTCTCTGTTCTCAACACTTCAGCTTGTTGCCACACATTATTCAGTTTCACAGTCAGGCATTCACTTGAATGAGTGGATGGAAAACCAGTCACAATTTGAAGTCAGCCTCTAAGGAAATGTTCCAGTAAAATGCTACATTATATTCAGAGGGATGAATGCTTACATTTTGACTGATTGTTATATTTTTCTGGTTAATTTTATTGGCAGAATCTAAGAAGTGTTTACTGTAACTTAATTATTCAGGCTATGAATCATTTGCATTTTTCTGTAGCGTGCCTGTTGTGACAGATAGGACACCAAACAAGAAAGTCTTATATAAATGTGTAAAAATTCCTGTGATACAGTTATACACTGCGGAAACGTCCATTGAATTTAATGAAAATGAAAATGGTATGAAACAAGATTTTTGCAGCATGTTTTGAAGATAAAACAACCTTTACCTTAATGTTTTTTTCTAAACTACTTCACAGCAGAGTACCCTTGACTGAAAGCACTTAATTCATTCTTGTAATGAAATGCAGCAAAAGTTTCTATTATGTTATAATGTTAAACCTGATTATTAAGAACCTTTATATGAGAAACTACCTTAAATTAATTGAAAAAATTGAAATATCAATTGCCATCTCTGATCTAGGCATACAGCATATGAAGTACTGGAACAAATGCCCTCATTAATTTATCTAGAGCTTTGAAATGTCCTTCATGAGAAAATGCAGAAGGAGACGCTTATTACCTTCAATGTCACTAGCAGGGTGTTCTAATCTTGGAGAATATTATTTGAGACAGAGAAAAGAATGAAATAGAATCTATTTTATGGTAGAAAAGCACAATGTAGAAAAGAAATTTTCTCATTTTTGGTGTATTTGTAAGTGTATTTGATGACTTCAAAGTATTTGCAGCTGAATATATGAGTTTAAATTGAGGTCAAATTACACTAAATAGAATAGATGGGTCACATATAGCCACACCTCTAAAAAATATAATGAGAAAGAAAGAGCATAATAATCAGATATTCTTTGGAATATGGAAACAAATTGTCTTTTTTCTTACTTTAGAGATTGATTTAAATAAAAAAATGAAAACCATAGAAATAAATAAATTTTAAAAATTCATTGATCTGCCACTCTCTTTCCTATGAACTTCTAATGAAAAGGCTGTGACAGATGGTCTTTAGGCCTCTTTGCCATCCTACTTTATGATCTCTAATTAAGTCCAGATCACACCTTCCATCTGGAGAACACTTTCTGGCAGCAGGAATTCTTATTACAGAAGGCAAATAAGAGGCTGTACTGCAGGTTTAGAGACTCTGAGCAGCTAAAGTCTCCTCAATCTGCCCTTAATAACATGTAAGCTTTAGCAGTAGTTTTAACATTAGTCATAAACACATGTATTCCTAAATAAAATGAATTAAAATACAGCATGGACTCATGCAAAATTGGCTATTCCAATACAACTTGATATTTTTATCTAACAAGCTGGATAATTTTCTTAATTAAATGAAGGAAACCTCATTGATTTGTATACTGGGAATGTAATCAGTGAAACATCACCTAGAGGGTGGCAGCTGTTTTAAAGCTCAAATTATCCATTCCAGGTGCACTTGTGTAGGGGTGGAGCTCAAATGCCTCATTCTCTTCTGGAATCCATATACATGTGGAACTGGTTTCAACAGCATTGAACCTGTGGGAGATGCAGTCTTCCTCAGAGTGACAGCTGAAGATGTGGTGAGTATGGTAAAACCTCAAAGTATTGTTAGGCATCTAAAAACCAAATCTCATCTTTCTTGTCTGCTTTAAATCATACAGACTCTACCATTATGCTCCACTACCTATATTAACTAGGCCTTCATTTTCCTCTTAAGGGAATGTTGTTGCTTTATGTAAAACCATGAAAGGAAAGAGAAATCAATAGATTTACTTTACAAAAAAAGGCATCCTGAACTAAATTTTATCGGAGAATTGTAGTAATGACCTTTAAATATTTGCTAATGCATATAGGTAATAAAATAAATTAGGAGGAGTTCATAAGAATTCTATGTGGTCTTTTAGATGACCTTAAGAAGAATTGAAATATTAGGAACAGAATGGACCAAAAATAGCTGGTCATACAATTCAGGAACAGTTGGCATAATTTCTGGCCCAGAAATCATCATCTGAAGACCTCAAAGGACAAAAAGGATTGTCTGAATACAGACTCTGAACACTGACAGGATCTGAAAATGGAAAAGCGAATATTCTTGAATGCATGAGAATACATATTTCCAGTAGAAACATGAAATTGTTAATGTCATGCTAATCACTGAACACATATATTTAGAATCAAAATATGATCCTAACTGTTTAAGAAAAACTAAGTCAGACTTCAAACCCAGTTGAGACTCTGGGAAATTTCTGTGCAGTGTTAGTAAACTGTTTCCTCAGCTTCTGCATCAATGCTGTTCACAATCAGAAATCCTGTAGAAATTTCAGGATTCAGAAATTTTCACAGATGAATGCAAAGTAAGATTGATAACCTAACATAAACACAGATTATAAACCAAAATGGTTCGCTAAGCCACCAGCACCTTTCTCTATTTTTCTGCTCTTTTCTTGTCCAGAAAAAAAATTAACCTTTTTTTTTGAAGTCCTCATTGCCTCACTCACATTTTGCTTTCCACGTAAATTCTCTACTCACTCATTTTCTTGTCTTGTTTGGTACATACCTTTATGATAGGTAAGTAAGAAACTTACATGTAAATTCTTAAATGCCCATGGGAAGACCATGCAACCAACAGCTGAAATTATCCCATATATATCACTTTGTATGTATCAAAAAGAAAAAAAAATCAGACAAAAACGTTTGTTAACAAATTTTCATTTGAAGAGCTGATTTCAGTTTTAATTACTGAACTGATCCTTGGGGTGTTCTTTCTTTTGTGTTAAAAAAAAGAGAGCACTCAGGCCATTGGACTCTTTTCAAGCGGAATTTATTTTTCTAAATGCAACTATTTTGTTAGGAAATATGTATATGCCCAAACAATCTCTCTGACTTAGTAAATTATTCAAACACCACAGACTGTTCTTATGTCTTACATGAAGACTAAAATTAAGTGGGAACTGGAAAAATCAAAGCTATTTAAATCAGTTCTTAAATCAGAAATAGTAAAAAAATAATTTGAATTAAAAAAAAATAAATGTTGCTACACGTTCAAACCTGACATTATCTTACAAAGATGAGAAAAAAAGCATTAGTAAACCTGGTCTTCATTTTATATATGCATTGTAAAACTTGCAGCAAATAGGTAGGGGAGATAACTGACCTTTTATGTAGTTTTAATACTCAATATACACAGAAATAGGAGGATTTCAGAATATGCCTAGCTATTTTTGTGTAGCAATCTTCTATTTTTTCTGAGTAAAATAAGAAATATAGAAATACAGAAATTTTTGCCACTCAACTGAAGAAAAAATATTTTTTTCTCCAGGCTATAGTTCCCTATGTCACTGATAGGGCACATAGGACATTATGATTGTAAGGCTTGTGGCACTGGGATTAGTTTCTTACTACATGTTTTTGAAGTGTCAGCCATAAACTTTTGTTAGGGATCCTGTGAGACTCAGGCAGTAATAAAAATAAATATTTTAAAATATGTATTGAATAAATACATCTTCTATAAAAGCTGAATCAACTCTTCAGGTAACACGTTAAATATAAAAGGTTTTATTTAAAAGCCATAGCTTACCTATGGTGTAAAATGAAACCACAAGTGTAATATGGGAATAACCAACTTCTCTGATGACAGTATATGAGAGACACAAGGCACCAGCTCTTAGCAGATGAGTAACCCTCTGTTCCATCCTTCCCATCACACCATACAGGCCATCAGAATATACTTGAATTATTCCAATTAATACACTTTCATTCAGCTTCTCTCAATGGACTTGCTTCCCTTTTTACTGGTCATATACAACCTTGCAGCCTCAAAACCATTTTGACAAACTTACACTTTGCTAAATCTCTGTGATGTAATAGGCTTAGGCTTATATCTGCCTCCAGCACGATCCAATCAAATAGCTCTGAAAAGGTGGGACACAACTATCTTGTTACTTTCAAATCCTGTTCCTTCAGTACTCTGGGAAATACTGTTTTGCTGTGTTTCTGGAAGGCACAAGATATAGGAAGACACATGAATATCCTCCAGAATTCCTTCTATCCAAGGAAGTCAAAATGTAGTGGTCTATAAGCTTCACCGCTTCCCAAATTCCCTCATTAATTAGGCATGACTGATAGGGAGAGGACAGACAAAAAGGTGCAGGAGGATGAATTGGAAAGGATAAGAATACAAATGTATTTGGAAGATGCACTGCCTTTATGAGCCAAGCCAGTAAATAGCTGCTGTAGCCTTGAAATGAAAAAATAATGGACTTCCCATGTCCTTCTCAAGCCATGATAACACAAATGATTTTGGGTGTTCAGACAGTATCCATCCTGAGGGCAAATTTTCTAGAATATGTGTTCTCCTCAAAGAAAGAAGTGAACAGATTCAGGAACTTTTCCTGCTAGTAGATGGCAAAAACAACAAAATTAAGTCTTGGAAGGAAGTAGCAAGGCAAAAGATATTTTAGTCATGAAAACATAATTACAGTGTTCCTGATAAATAAAGACCACAAGAAAATAATTTGTATAATAGTTTTCTGAAATACAGGAAAAATACATTTCTTTCTGTGAAAACAATCTATCTTCCAGTCACATTCCACTTGTGAGATTAAATTTTTTCTAAAATTTAGTTTCTGAGTATGAAAAGAAGCACGTACTTAGATCCTGTGATTGAACCATATCTAGGAATATAACCTGCAGTTGTCAGAAAACATAATTTAGACTTCCTTATATCAAATTCAGTTTTATCTGTCATACCAATTTTCTTTTTTTTACCATGCATAACCCTAAGAAATGCCCTGTAAGTAGACTTTGGTATAAATAACTAGAGAAACCAGAGTACTGTTCTTGAAAAAAGGCAGGGAATAAAGTGTTGGTAAAATTTGCAGGATGCTGTTGTTGAAAATCTTATATCTATTAACTGGAAAGGATCTTAAAGCTGAGTTCAAGGCATCTCAGCTGTGACTGATCTTGTATGCTTTTCATACACCAATAAGCGGATTCTGTTAGGCTCCATGGCTAAAAAGAATGCTTGCAACATACTTTGCTTAATCCATTTGTATATTTTTAAATTACTGAGACAGGGGGATTTGTTTTTGGCTATTAAAATACTGAAGAGCTACATCTGTGGTGTTTATTCTTCCAGTTTGATAAGGAAAACCTGATTTTACAAGTGATTAATTAGCTTTTTTCTCTCAGAGCAAATTTGATTCTTGAGAATAATTTTTTTTTCTGAAAAGATAATTTTCTTTTCATTTTCTTTTCCATCTAATTAGTAATTTGAAATCGAAATTAGCCAATTCTTTTGATTGTTTCTGTATTAAAATACATGAAAAATTCTGTACTTAAATAATTTTACTGTATGAAATTCACTCTAAAAAATACAGGTCAGTTGCTACAAATCAGGAACAAGATGTAAAAGGAATTTCAACATTTGTTTTTCTCTAAAAAGCAATATTATTAAACGGCAAATTGCAATTCAACATAATCTAAAGGAACACTGAGAAGGACCAGAAATTGAGTTATTAATAAATATCTTTCTCTTGTTGGTTATTGAAGTATATTATTGTACACATAATTATATCATCATGATGAGTGAAGTGGTTAAAATAAAAAATATTCTCTGATGGCTTAGTACCAGAATAAATTATTGCTAATACTTTAGTCTTCATAAGTCACTCAGAACATGTATCCAACCCTCCGTGTCTTCTGGAAGATCAGGAACCTTCATAGTAAAATGAAATTTCTAGAAGTTTCTAGAAGGGAGTATTTAGGATATTTAAGACTACTTATAGGAAATGTCATATTCCTTATTTGTTTAAGTTATTTAAAATAGGAATATTTTATAAGATATTCACTTTGATTTAGGTAAGATTACAATCTTTCAGTTGTGAGTATTCAAATGGTCCTTAGTTGTAACTGTAAATGCCTACTTACTAGTCACTTTACCCATTAGTTATCGTGTCCTTTTAAACCAAGTTCGGTGACCAACCTGCACTGTTTACAGGAAAGCACAAAAGTACAAATTGTAAATGGCATGGTGTCATTTTGTAATTATTTCAGTAAAGATGGTTTTCCCTCTCTTCTACCTTACTTGTGCCAAGCAAATTCTTCATAATATCAAAAGATGAAAGGTAAAAAAGAAGTTCTTTTTTATTGTCTCGTAATACACGTATTTATTTCAATTGAACAGGGAACATAGCTTATTCTGAGTTATTTTCTTTACATAGTAAATGTACTGAAAAAAAGAGCAGCTTGATCCTGTGCTAGATATACTAGAAGTACATGTGAAAGGTCATGTACTAAGCTGTCCTGGTTTCAGCTAGAGTTAATTCCTTAGTGGATGTTATGGTGCTGTGTTTCGGTGTGAAATTGCATTGTGCATCACTTGCTCTTTTCCTTTCATTATCATTATTATCCTTTACCATTATTATTGAATTTTACTTTATTATTTTATTTTACTTTATTTTCAATTGTTAAACTTCTTATCTCAACATACAAGTTCGGTTTCAATTCTCAGTCCACTTGTGTGGCAGAGAAGAGGGGGGGTTGAATGAGCAATTGTGTGGTGCTTCATCTCTGGCTGTGCTTAAAACCACAAAATAAGCTTAAAAATGGGGCCATCAGTTTCAGCATTACACATTTATATGGGTTACTGAATTTTGAAAACAGTATTTATGTATTGCTTGTCACATTCTAACACAAATCATCCTAATCCCCTGTAATCTGAAGAAACACATTTTGATATCTCTTTTGTCCTTCATAAAACTTTACCAGAAATACCATAATACCAGTATTAGTTACAATGGGTGCAGTGTCAAAGTCCATATGGATTTTTTACACAGAGAAAAACAGAAAATAATGCTTTTGTCTCAATAAGGCTGTGAAACGCTTGACAGAATTGCAGCGTTTGACACAGATTTGATAAATCTATTTGCTGTGCCAGGGAATATGTTGAAGTGGCAGGCTAAGGAGACAATTTCATACTTGGTGGAGTTCTAGTACACTCAGATTTGCCCTGTGAGTGATTTTAATCCACACAGTGTCTTCATTAGGGATGCTTCTGAAGTGCTCTGAAAGTATTTAGCACCTCTTCATACTCACCTTTCTATTGGTATGTATTTCTTACCATGGCCCTTATCTCCTGACTTCCAAGTCAGCACTGAAGTGATAAAAGTATCATGAAGACTGATTTTAGCATACAAAGCTTTCTTTAACTAAATCTTTTCTCCTCTATTATCCTCAGGCATTTAGGCTGGTGACAGAAGCATATCTACAACTGCAGATGGAAAAGATTCAAATGCCTCAACCAAGGAAAAAGATACTTATTCACGGATATTTCTCTGTTGCTTAGGCCAGTCTCTTAACTAGAACAGATTACAAAAGCAATGAGACTAATATAATTCAAGATAGCAAAATAAGTATAAGAACTGGCATTGCATATTACATGTTCATAAAATACTTATCAGCCAAAACTGATTCGGTATACAAATGGAAAAGTAATTTAAACTTAAAGGGGTCAAGAAAAGGAGAGAACTGGCCCTTGCTGGCGCTTTCAGACCTTCAGGAAAATGACTTTTATTTCCATAAATGCCTATGGATATGAATAACACAATTATACTTCTGTGAAATTATTTTGAAGATTATGTACCTCCTTCTGTATTTTTCTCCAAACTTGGCATCTGATTACAGACTTGTAAATGCAGTGGTAAAACTGTGTTTAAAAAGTATAATAACTTCTAGAGGTGACAGGTAAAGTAATTACTTAGTTATGCAGCTGGATTTTGCACCGAGATTTCTCAGATTTTTCTTTTTAGGCACATGCTGGAATTACATGTTTATCAGAAATGTATTTTCTATGTATTATATTTCTATCAATCTATCAATCTTAGACTGCAATTTTTAAGAGCTAATTTAAAACCCAAAAGTACTTGTAATTAGGGAGATACACATCCTATGCTGTTTTGTGTCACAGCTGTTGTGCACGTTACTCAATACTCTAAGAACAGCTAACATTAAGTGAAACTCATACTTCAGTAGCTGACAATATAATATAATCTATATTATAACTACGGCAAAGAAAATGTAAGTCAGTATAGGCACACATATAAAAATAACCTTTTTATGGGTATTCTACAAAAAATAAAATGCTTTTTTGGCAAACATCAGTATAACAGTGAATATTTCAGTAACTGCATGTAGGTACGCATAGTTTTTCGCTGATGAGTAAAAAATAGATAATCATGCTGCCACGCTGATTTTTTAAAATTTTATTTTCTTTTTTTTCCCCGACCTGGTTCAATAGGTGTCTGTGCTAGGAACTGAGCTCAGGATTCTTTGATAAAATCTTTTTCTGCATTGAAAAATGTTAGCTCTGTTGCATATGAATTAACCTCTCTTAAGTAGTTCACAAAATAACAGAAAATTGCTGTGAAAAAAAACAAATTGTTTTGATTTTATGAAAATTTATGCAGATTTGTAAGTAAAAAAATCTGCATTAATAAAAAGCCTCTGCCTATCTCTTCATTTTGCTCTTTTCAAAAAAGTATTTTCATACTATAGGTCAAAGAGAAATGCATATTATGACATAAAATGAGTGAACATCCCTAATTCTGTCTGTAGAGTAACAAATTGCTAGTAAAATTGATTTGAGGTGTAATTTATGCCATCTACTCTAAAAACTCATCAGCTAATGGTATCTAGGCTTATTTTCATTACTTCAATTTAAATGAAAAATAAAAGGTACTATGGCATATTATATTCAGCATTAAAAACAATAATAAATGTTCTGTGGAGTTTACATAAGCTCATATATGTAGAGGTGACCACAGAATCCAATGTTGTGCAGTGCAATTGAATCAAATTGAAAATTAACATATTTTAATAAATATTTAAATTAATTTATTCCATTTGAAATCTGCAGTGACAGCTGTAAAAGCATAAATAATATGAAAAAGAATCCCAAAGGATTTTTAAAAGTATTAAAATGTTTTTATTGTTGAAATTCACCCATCTACAGAGAGGCAATGGAAAACACATAGAAGACTATGAAAATTCTTGCATTCTACTGTGCAGGCTGTAGTAGCACTCTCAAGCTCTGGGCTGATACTTCATGAGTGCAGCATACTGGTGCTCATTCTGAACACCAAAGAGTTATTTCACTCCAAGTGGGGTGTATGGTGGCACAGATCCCTCTGACTATAGTATAATTTTGCCACTGTTCTCAGCGGAGAATTTAGACTTGAAATAATGGTACTCATGGCAATATGAGTTATCGATAGTTTTTAGGATGATGTCCATTCATAGAACATCAATATTTTGTAGCTGAATTACTGCTTTTAGAGTACCATGATCTAAGTTCAGTCTGATGAGGTTGAGTGGTCTTTATGTTACACTTAGTGGCACAGGTCTGTTTTAACATGGCAAAACCTCAAAATTAGGACTTCCCACGTTTTTGTCTGGACCTACTGTGCCATTGTGTGCAGTGTGAACTGTATATGAACCTGCCATACAAATGCAGCATAGAAGAATATGGACATGGGAGGGTGGCAGAGGGCTCGAGAGCAGAAGCACAGGATGATACCAGAGGCTCAGGGCTAAAAATGCTACAGTAGTGGTCAATTAGTGACCACCTCTGGAGTGTAACCTGTACAGGTGGTTTTACAGATGAAAAAAAGAAACAAAGAGCAAGTACCCAGCTAATGGAAAATGTACCACATAAAGCAGATCTGACAGAAGGTAGAATCACAGACCAATTTAGAAAGCACAAGAAAACATTCCAAAACACCCCAAGAATAAGGAGGAAGATATCCCACAGCTCTGCAAAACCCCATTATATTCCTCCTGGAAAATTACTTGGACTAATGATTTGCCCAAACACCTCTTTTTTGATGAGAATTAGCTACAATAGTAATTTAGTTTACAAATGTTAACAATTATGAGAATACTAAGAATTACATTAATTAGAATACTACAGCTATTAGAATGTATCATTGCTAGAAAATTAGTAATTTCTTGATTATAATGCTAACAGACTGGAATAAATATAATTTACTGATATAAATTCTTCATTGTACTTACATTGTGAATTTCTTCAGCACACAGAGAACACACAAGGTATGCTATCACATTTTACATGTTTGATGAGAGTCAGTCTCTCCTGTGGTCGAATTTCAGATATTAACAGAATCGTGTTTATGAGGCTGCTTATGACACAAAACAGTTGTATTCTGGATTCGTTTCCTACACAGTCATAGATTCAAAAATTTACATGGTTTCTTTTGCATTAAACATAACTGACTCTCAAAAGTCTTTATACTGCTCATCAGTGAAACATTTTGTATTCACAAGATTTACTGTTCCACACAAAGCAAACAGATATTTGCAGTATTACTACATTCTATTTCACCAAAACTGTCAATTTTCTCTCCAAGCAAACATGTATGATGGGAGTCACACAACATGATGTGAAAATACCAGTTGGTAACCCAGCTGTGGTACCTTGTTACTGCCTACACCCACCCGAGTGCCTGCTATGCTCATATGGCTGTAATCCTCCCAGGTATGGATCCAGATGCCTTACTGAAAAATCTATATACACTCTGAAAGCCTCGCACTCAGGGTCTAAAAAGCACTTACTCACATATAAAAATCAGATAAATGACTGAGGAGGGTTTTTAAAATCAACCCTCACATGTTTCTCTGAGGAGTTGAAGATCACAAAAAAAATTGATTTTAATAAAGAAGAAATATAATCCTCTTATCCTCAGTTACTCAGAGCCTTAATCACTGAACTGTCCTTCCTTATTTACATAAAATAATGATCAGTAATGTACATTTTCACATCAAATTAATCCCCCACACTAAGCTGACATGTATTTCTTAAAAAGGCATCTTCAGTAAGAGTTCTGCAACTATTCACTCTTTGGAGCAATATTGCACACTTTAGTCATTGTGCATAGAAAAGAAAATGAACAAAACAAAGGAAATTCACCTACTTGCTTAGCTCTGTTTTTAGGTAAAAAGACAAGATACCTCTTTAAACACACAGAGAACAGAACACATGGTCAAAAAGAGCCAATTTGCATCCAAGCAACTGTCAAGTTAAAATTCAGATATTCAGATTTTATGTAGGAACTCACTTCCACAGTGAATTTGAATAAATCCTCAGATTTTCGTGCAAGGATTTTGGTTCTGCTGATTTTCTCTCTCTTTTTTTTTTTTTTTTTTTAAATTTTCTCTTTGACAGATGTTGTCATGAAACAAAGCTTTGTATATAGTTTAGCACAGAGAGACTTTTGCAGAAGTGTTAACTTCATTTGAACTTGAAAACAGTCTGGTATGGCAGGCAGAGCAGAGTAAAATCCTGCAGCTGTAACAACCTGATCATTGATTTTGTGAGACTGAATATCACCTTGGTTATTCATAACTAGTTTTTGGGATCAATTTGTCAACACATGCAATCTGTAGCTGGTAGCATTAGGATATACCACTGAAGAAGCTTTTAATTTATTCATAAAATCAGTTAATTTTAATGAGATCTTTATGGCGCAAATTAGAAAGGGAGCCAGTGCAAGCTGACTCACAGGAAACAGTTTCAGAGTTGAGTCTGTTTTAGCATAATAATAAGAGAGATTGCCATTCTTTGACAAAAAACATACCCCATGATAATACAAATGGTGATAATAGCTGAATGGATAGCTAAAACTATATTTTCAAGGAGAAGCTCTTGATCTTAAGGACTCCAGAAACTTTTTCGCAAGGAAAATGGGAGTGGAAAAGGTCATGCCTGTATTTGTACTTTTTTTTTTTTTGGTGGGTCTAGCAATCGGTATATGAGATGATAGAAAGAAAAAATTCCAATTTTCTCTTCTCAAAGAAATTGGATTAGAAGAGAATCAGAGAGAATTTGAAAAATTGATTTTTATAATCTCAGTGGTGTTTCTTCTGTGGAGCATTATTGAAATTGTTCAGGATGCAAGCAATATGCTGAACAGAAAGTATGCTAAAAGCCTTTAATTCACTTACATGTGATTATCCTATCCTATCCTATCCTATCCTATCCTATCCTATCCTATCCTATCCTATCCTATCCTATCCTATCCTATCCTATCCTATCCTATCCTATCCTATCCTATCCTATCCTATCCTATCCTATCCTATCCTATCCTATCCTATCCTATCCTATCCTATCCTATCCTATCCTATCCTATCCTATCCTATCCTATCCTATCCTATCCTATCCTATCCTATCCTATCCTATCCTATCATCCTATCCTATCCTACCCTATCCTACCCTATCCTATCCTACCCTACCCTACCCTACCCTACCCTACCCTACCCTACCCTACCCTACCCTACCCTATCCTAGCTACTGCTAAGGTAACCTAAAGAAAAGCAAAAACAGTATCATGGCATCTATGAAGTTGACACACTATGGCACCCTTTCAGGAAAAACTAAACAATCAAACAAGGTTCTAATTTGTTGAAACAGTAGGAATCTGTCCTCTAAGACCTCTTATTTAATATCTGGTCTTGAAAAATTTCACAGGTCCTGTTCTAGTGTGACTGGGTTAACTAAGGATAACCCTGTGGCTGTTTCTGATCTGAAACAAATAGGTGTCCCTTGCAAAATTTAGTTCTGCTCTCCTGTCATCTGAACTTTGACAGCATAGTAAGAGATTTGATCTCAGAATGCCTGAAGGTGGCAGTTAGTGATCTGCACCTCAGGACATGAAGGGAAGAACTAAAAAAATATGAAGAGATTGCAAACACAGAGGAATTTGATTCGTGCAACTGAATAGTCATTAGAAGAATTTCAGCAGTAGAAAATGTGATAAATAAAATTGCTTATGTATTGTTGCTTTTACCATCACTCGGATTTATCTTACTTCTTCCCCATTCCACAGCTTTCCTTGAAATTATTTTCGAAGTTACATACTGAAAAAAAAAAACCAAACCTAACAAAAATCTTAAGAGATAATTCCATTTCTATTTCGTGTAAAAATAGCACAAAACTTTTTTTCATCAGGATAGTATGGGCAATTTAATCTCACAACAATTTTGCAGATGTAAATGATAGAAAGGAAAAATATAAGCTCACTGGAATTCTGTCAGGTCTGCTGGCATTCTGTTGGTGACACTTATGGACATGGATGGAAAATTTCCAGAAAAATAAATATTATTATATGCATTTTCAGGTACAAAATTTAGGTACATGTGTAATAAATGACAATAAAGATAATAAGAGATCTGCAAAGAAACAGACAATAGCTGACAGGTTCTGCAACTAATATAGCAGTTAAGTGATTGACAAAGTTTAGTTAATTGATTCTCAAAAAAGTTGAAAAAAGACAGAAAAAAGTGCATATATGCAGAAAGATTTTATCTTTTTGATAAAAGAGCAGCTCAGCTTCTCCAGAGAAGAAACAAACATCTTCAGTTACTGCTAGCTTACTGAAACCATGCCTGCAAGCTAATTAATTAGTGGCATTTATTAGTAATTAACACTGTCTTCCCCAATCTCACTCTCACAGTAATTGGATTGTTTTTTATAGCTTAAAACATTACATGAGTGATTTGGCTTGTGCTTGGGTTTAAGATTATTTTCTGGAGGATCATACAAAGATGAATCGAAAGTAGACTATATTTACAAAAAATTGATAAATGATTTTACAAATCTCAGCAGTTCTCTGAACTCTGTTAAGTGAGTGATTAGTTTCCGTATAAACTGAGCGTTTTCTTAGTAATGAACCAGTATCTTTTCCAGTATAATACCTAGGTAAAATGGTCTGGCAAATGAATTCTACTGGAACTCAACACAAAATTTGTGTCTAGGAAAACTGGACCCCAAGCAGATTAATTCAGTTCTCTGCTCTCTTTCTTTCCTTGTACAGCAGATACCCCTATCCCTGGACTTTAGACAGAGAAACAACTCTTAGCAGAGAGACTGGTATAAATTATATGACTCCTACTATGCTCAGTAAATTTCTTCTTCATGAGAAAAATAAAGAACATTAAAATTGTTATGTATCTGCTTCATCACCGATACTTTAAAAATGATAATACGATGATTTTTGAAGGAAGAACACCTATAAAACTCTTATATGAGTTTTTCTTCAGTCAAAAAAGCAAATTTGAGTTCTTCTCCAACTAATAATTATTTTTCTTTGATTTTATGATACCATGGTAACTTTATTTCTGAGAATATCTTTGCTGTCCTGGAAAAGCCCAGACATGATCCTACCCCACAAACAACATAAATTATTACTTTAATACATTTTTTGCTGCCTTCATTAAGAGGTAGAAACCTTTTTCTCTTTCACTTTCCTGAATATTTGAGCCTATAGGAGGCATGTTATCTCTGCAAGTCTCTACTCACTCATGTTTTTTGGGCTAATTTCTGTATTTCTGTACAATAATTAAACAATAGGTCTTCAAGCTTAATTTATCATTATAATAAAACCCAGTTTACGCTAATTTCCTGTATTGGAGAAGTTTTTTTCTTTTGTTTTTCATCTTTATTTTTTCCCCTTTCTGCGTCAATAATTTTAACTACAATGGAAACCCAGGTACAGAAATGTTATTAAAATACTGTGGACCACAGATGTATAGGCAATATTGTGTCTTCCTATCTTTTCTATGCTGTCAATATTTTGTAAAAATAAACAAGCTGAGTCTTGATACACAAGCTGAAGATTTGCATGATGCTGTTTATTCAATTGCCTTAGACCATATGGAGTTATAAAACAGGAAAGGAATATCTTTAGATATTAGGTTTTCCGAATAATTTTGGTTCATATCATTATATTAAAAGATGTATAGGTTTAATAGATGATTTTGTACTTAGCAAGAGCAAAACTATTTTCCTACATAAAATGTACTACCCAAAATCTAAATACCACCTCCATCTTGTTTTGTAGATCTCCAATATCCATTTGAAAAATTAATGTCAAATTCACCACTTACATTGAGTTAATCCTATTGGTAGTAAAATGACTTTAAAGAGTAGGTATAAAATTACATAAAACCTTAATACTTGTCTTGTTATTTTTTGTTTCTTTGCTTTCTAGTAACTCATAGTGTTTTCTCCACTATATCCCTATATAGCAGCAAATTTTAAAATATCTTGGTCTATTTATTGTAACATATTTCTTTTGATGAATCACTTTTTTGACCTCATTTTGTTGACAAGTGTGTAGCATTCAGTAAGTTTTTCTTCAGATGTATGGCAGATTTCTCGATTAGTGTTCTAAGATTAAGATTAAGTGCTCAAAGATTAAGATTACAGATCTGCAGCTCAGCTTTTGAGATCATTCCTGAAACAGTCAAGAGCAATTCACAGTTTCAACAAACTTCTTTTAAGTAAACTTATTTATTAAAATGCTTCTGAGACATGAACTCAGATGTAAGTATAGTCAAGCAAGTTGATTTATAAAGTAAATGAATATTCATGGTCAGCATTTTTTATGCTTTCAAATCAACCTCCTGCTGCCAAGAGAAGCCAGCGGAACAAGTGCATCTTGCAATGTGCCCAGAGACTCCCACTTTACTCTCCGGCTTAATCAAGAGAGTGCAATCGTTTAGTGAATCTTGAATGCTCAGTATCCAAGGAAAGAGATTTTTATTTACCTGTAAGTACTTTTTCCCAACATTTTTCCTCCTCTTGACAGAGACCTCATTTCAGCCATTTTTTTAGAAGACTGCACCATGAGTTCACAATGAAATTACATAAAGGAAGTAAAAATTCATATTATAATCATTACCTCTATGAAGGTCAAATAAAGCTTCCCTCCCACAAGCAGAACTGGCAAGCTGATAACAGTGGATAAGAAGACTGGGGTACTCATCCCTGTTGTGGCCTTTCAGTACTGAAGAGGGCCTATAAGAAAGATAGGGAAAACTTTTTTAGCCAGTCCTGTTATGAAAATACAAGAGGTAGTGATTTTACTCTGAAGGAGGGCAAATTTAGATTAGAAATGAAAAAGAAGATTTTTACACTGACACTGGTGAAACACTGGAACAAGTTGCCCAGAGAGGTGATCGATGCTCCATTCCTGGAAATATTCAAGGTCAGGTTGGACAGGCCTCTGAGCAACCTGATCTGGTGGAATATGTTCATGCTCATTGCTGGTGAGTTGTGCTAGACCATTCCCTCTTGTTCTGTCCTGGAGATCAAGTGCCTCTCATTCAGCTGACAGATGATACTAACTTGAGTGGAAGTGTGCATTTATGTGAGGGTAGGACACATGGGTATCCATTGGATGTCTAGGTTCAATTCCAAGGAAAGAATTTTCCCTTCATTTTTATGTCATGCCTGACAACCCTGGATGTTGGGTGCATCTCAGTGAGCATTAGGTATCTATCTTACACAATTGTATCAAGTCCCAGTATCTTCCTTAATCTCATAATTGTATGGAAAACATGTGGTTAACCAAGGGACTGACTTGCAGTACCTCAATCTTGTAGCAAATCCTTTTTTTTTTGGCATGTTTAAGTAGATTTTCTTTATTTTGAGAAATTTAATTTTAAAGCTGATAAAATGTTGAAAGTAAAAAACCATAAAGCCCATACTGTAAAATATTGCAATAAATTACTTGAGCAGATAGGCAAACATGCAAACCCCCCACAAATTGAATATGGTATTAATTAAAAGAATGGTGTTTCTGTTTATAAAATATCACTCATTTCACTTGGCACTTTTTTGTTTTACTTGGTGCTGCTTGTGTACTGAAGGCTCTTTGTTCATCGCATTTCTAGAACTGGATCAGTAGGCAGGGAAATTGTGTTGCAATGTATTTAGTATTAGGATACTAAAAACTGGTTTGGTCTATGACTTCTTAGAGGAAATTGCATTCAAGTGCAACTTAATGGGACTAAAAAATTATCCTCACTAAAATTACTTGTTTTTTTCACTTCTATGGAAAATATTTGTAAATCACCTGAAATTAAAAACAAACAATTGGAAAAGTGGAGGAAAGGTTCACTTTAAAAGCTTTGGAATATCTTCTGAATAAAAGAATCAGATCTTCAGCTACTCAAAGATGAGTATCAACCATAGTGTATCATTTATTTGGCAAAGCCATGTATTAATAAAAAAATCTATAAAGTTAAAATGAGTTGATAAAATCAAAAATTTATTCTTCTTAAATGAAATGCATTTTAATATATATCCATTTTCAGATCATATGAAGTTATTTTTATATTATTAAGAACAAGATGGGTTATTTATGAGGTGTTTCATAAGATATTTATGCTTGGTTTTGTTTTCTTTACTTTGTGTCATTTACCTCTGTATGAAATTGGATTCACATTAGAAATAGATATTTTTTTTCTATCAACAATTTTTCTGTCTTCAGCATAAGATCCTGAAATGATGTAATTTAGTTGTATCCTTGAAGTCAACCATATCACAGAAATAGAGCAGAACAGAGATTCACAACAGCAGGGTGTCTGTCCCCCTCTTACACAGACAAACCAAAGTGCATTAAAATTAGCTTTTATAGAGATTTAAAGCTGGAAAAGACTTAAAATAGGTACTTATCCCATTTTTTTACTTCAAAGAAATAATACCTACATCTTTGTTGGTCACTTCCTAAACACTTCCACAATAGTACTTCCAAATCTTCTGAGACACACTAAAACCAAGAATTTTATTATCTTGCCATAATTTTTTAACAGTGACAATGAAGGCTCAAGACTATTTATAGTTTACTGTATCCTCACCGCTACTTTGGCAGAACTTTTAGCTAGCAGGTTGTTTGCTGTCAATAGCAGTTTTTTCTGTCTAAACCACGAAACGTACAGAGTCATGTAAACTTTCAACCTCATATTCATTCTTTCAGTATCTAAAATCCCTCTGAATACTATTTCTGTCCTCTAATATACTTGAAGTCTATCCTACTTTGATATTGACATGAAAAACTAATAGTAGTTATATTCATGACATTAAGTCAAATAGTGAAAAACAGCTGTCCAGGGACAGCATCATAAAAATTTAATTTGATGGATTCTTCCATTTGGACAGTGAACCATTAATATTCTCTGACTGCATATTTCCAACTAGTTTCGCAATCCACTTATCATAAATGCATTTAAACAATTTTGTTTTGCATGCATATGATTTTTAGTTGACACTAAAAAATTGTAAAAAACATTATTGAAGCCAAATATAAGACTAATATATTGCTTCCTTTTTGTTTGTAAGGCCTGTTTCATTATCCTGGGAAGAATTAAACTGCTTTGGAATGATTTGCTCTTGAATAATCTGTGTTGGCTGCTGCTTACTGAAAGTCAAAAGTGTGCAGACTAAAAGGCCGTGGCTTGTGAAATCAGAAGAGAGCTTGTCATAAGATGACACTGCCCAATACATCTTGCTATTTCTGTAGTAAGACTTAGAAAATGTTATCTGTTCCAGGGATTTTGTGCCAAAAATATGTCACCTGGCATTATTTTGACAAGTTGATTTCCTCCATTGAACTGATGTAGATGAACACAGAATGGTTTTAAATTACTTGGAAAGCTGTAAGATGCCTGTTTTAGTCTCAGTAGAAATTTGAAATGAAGAGAGTATTGCTTGACTAACATGGCAGGGAGTGGCATTCAATGATCACTGTTTTCTTAGGTTCTTATATTTGAGGATGACAATGGCCTAGGTGAGGAAAAAAGAAAAAAAGTCAAACCTTGTTGCTTGCAAAAATAATTCAGTTATCTAAAAGTATGCTTATTCTTTTCCTTTCTTAGCTCACGAGTTTTATAGTGTTAGATATTTTCATGGTTTCCACATGTCAGTGAGGGAACTAATAGCCAAAAGACTATTCTAAACAGAAGAATGTAATAATTTATTCATTTTTGGCTTCTCAAAAATATTCTTTGTGCACTGTGTATCAGCTGGGAAGGAGCTATTAGATCTAAAACAAAGAAACTGGTGAGATGAAATTAAAGGGCAGATATACAATACATATACACAAAAACTTATCTAAGTTCAGCCAAGCAAAATGACAAAAGTAGTATTCTTTATGCACTTTTATCGTGTGAGGACAGGGAATAAAGGTCTCAAGCCTTGGCAGGGGTTTATGCATAGGTATATCCATATGTAATTGCCTGAGGCCATCAAACTTAGTTGTTATCAGTCCTTTTTTAATCTAAGAATAAAAATAGAGGCTTTAATGCTACTGTCAGCTGTACCAGAATAGCTGGCTACTGAGAATAATGCATTTGGGAAATGAGATCCAAGGTAAATTCTTGTTCTGCCCAATCTTAAACTGCATCTTCTGAGAAAATGCTACAAATATGTTTGAAGGGAGAAAATTTGAAAGAATAATTTCAAACTTTATTTAGAAACTAGAAGACAGAGAAATATTGTTGATGCTCAGTGGATTAGTAGTCTATCACATTATTGAATTTTGCCTCCATGGTGTGAATCCCCACAATGCTTCTTGTATTACATCTGCGCTGGTCTACACAGCCAGTACACAAACAACCAAATCCCAAGTAAAACAACAAAAAAGCCCAAATCATCTTTCAGTACATCTCTGTCATGCTCTACTGCTTGACTTCTCCAGTGACAGATTTATGCCAGCGAGTGCCTTCTAAAAAACACAAAGTCTTTGGGGTGTTGGGGTGCAGCCACACTCTCTGATAGATGGGAGTACCTCCGTGGCAAATATTTTCTCCATCAACAGTGTGGAAATTTGGGGCATAGCACAACCTTCTGAAAATCAATTTGGATGCCAGAAACTACATTTTAGGTAATACCACACATATATTAAAGATTTCACATTGGATTGCAAAGGTCATACTGTGATTATAGCCTTGAATTTTATTGCCAAGCAAAATTAATTGAATTAGGTCCATAAATGAAGTTATCACATACTTGAATGGGCACAAAAATATAAAGGAGGGGGAAGACTCTTATCACTGCCCTTCCTTTTCTATTCTGTGCGTTTATTCCATGATCAACATGCAAGACTCAGAAGTGAGCCTTGTATTTGTCTTACAAGAAATGCTCTGTAAATATAGGCAACAACTACAAGTGCTCTGTGTACACTCTCTCCCTTCTTAGGTGGCCTGCAAATAACTCTTGTCTATAGCTCTTGTGGCTTTTATAATTTATGTGACTTCTAAATTAAATAATAGACAAAAGATAAGAATTGTGAGTGGAGAGGTAGCTGGAAGTTTCCAGAATGTACCCCTACATTACACACAAATTCAGATCAATTTAAGTGTGTAGCAGAAACGTTCAATTTCAAGGACAAACGTTCACTTCTGGGGGCTGGTGCATTTTGCTCCTGCATTACTGTTGACTTTTTGGCTGTGTAGCATACTCAGCTTAAATTTGGGTTATATTTGCCTTCTCCTTACACAGAGGAGTATCATCTTATAGTCTCAGAGTACAGCACAAAACCTCACTTTCTGGGTCACTTCGTGTGTTTTCAGCACAGTAACCAATGAACTGGACATGAATTACAAATATTGCAATCCTATCAAAATTCATTGATAATCTTTCCTACCAAACTTTTCTGCCTGTTTGATAATCTCAGCTACTCAAACATTCATGGAAAATAAACATGAAAAGGTAAAGAATGTAGCTGAGATGAAATTTGGTCTAGAATCTCAAGAAGCAGTTCCATTTCTGTTCTCTTTACTATTCAGCTAGTTGTAGTAAGAAAGCTAAGGTTCATGTAACTTTTAGCTGCCAGCATTTCTGCTAAAACAGTAGCTTTTAGAAACCCCAGGGAATGTTATAGATAGGGAGAAAACACTCAAGTGTTTTAAATTGTCTTTTGCTTACCATATATCAACCTCTCCTATTTTTATCTTCACTCTGTAAAGTAACTAAGAAACAAAGACACAAAACTGTATATAGAAAGTAGGTTTTAGAAAGTAGAATTTAGAAATTCTTCCACAGCAGGCCAAACCCTTGATACTTTGGCTACTACCCATATTCAGATTTATTTTGATTTGCTGATTTCCTTCTGCATTTCTGAATGAGGAAAACATTGTGTGGGATTATTTTTCACTGAATCCTGCTACCTCTCTTTCGGATCAGTTTATTGAATTATCATTTGTACAGTGCAAAGAAACTCTGCATGAGATATATTCTCTACTTGAAAGGTAAGAAGCAATTATTTACCAGTTCTGTATGCACAGAACATAGCTAAGATTTGATGATTTATTGAGCTATTAGGCTAAGCATTATTTTCCTCACCAGGTTACTGCTGGTCTCAGTCATCAATCCAAAGGCTCAAAGCAGCCTCTATCATTCCTTGAAAAGATTCTCAGTGAGGTGGCTCTGAGTTACCATGTCTCACCTGCTCTGTCATCACTAGTGATACTGATAATCTCAATTTGAAGCCCCAGTGATCCCTAACTATTCAACTGACTGTACAAGTTATTTTTTTTTTAGTTTATTGTTTCATGCTATGGCTTTTCTCCTTGGATGCTTTAGCCACTAGCTATCTTTTCTCAACAGAGTTACCTCTGGCTGTAATTTTATCTCTCTTCTTTTTCTGTCCTCTTTTGTCATATGCCTCCAAATTAAGAACTTCTTCAGAAGTCAAATACCGGGTTATGCTGCTGGGCCTTCAACTCTTGGCTGCTAAGCACAATGGAAAAGGGGTTTACAGCAGTATTTACAAAGAAAGAGGTTTATAAGCTTTACATGTAATTTTTGTCTAAGTGAAAAAAAATCAACAGGCAAGTAAAAGGCAATCAAAGTATAAGCAGTATAATTATGCATTTTGTAAAGTTAAAGCAAATCTTTCTTATGCTGAAATTTGTGAATCTAGAAGAACCTATTTGTTGGAGTCAGTGAGTCAAGGGCATGAAATTTGAGGGTTTTCAAGTTTTAGTGTTTCCAGCTTCAAAGTCATAAACTCTGACAAATACCTTTGATATGTCACAAGGAATAACATATTTTCATCTAATGAGAACAAATTTCTGATAGATCATTATGTGAAATTATTATGAGCAGGGAAGCTGTTGACTGTGTGCAGGAAAATATTTCTTTTAAGTTTTCTTATCCATAAAATAGTTTGCATTTATACAATAATAAAAGAAGGAAAAAGAGCCTCTTTTTTTGTTTTTTCTTTCAGAGAAAATGTCACAGATGGACACAGGAAAAAAGAAAAAAGAAAAATTGTCACTTTATCTAAGCAGAAAAGTTACAGCACATTCAAATTGTTAAGATTTGACAAAACCATAAAAAATTACCTGTGTATGTATAAAAATGCATAATATGTATCTATAATATATATAATATATGTATTATTTATACTGCAAATTTGCTGTGAATAATATGAAGCATTCAAAAATTGTCAAATACTTTTCTTCAGCTGCTGCTTGTTTCAAGAGTCAGCAATGAAAAATCATATAGGAAGTAATTTTACCCCTTTAGTTTGCATATTTTTTTTGTTAATTGCTTTCCAAGTCAAGGTATCTATTTGTAACTATGATAAAACAAGACTGTATTTCTCTTCATACAAAATGAACTCTTGAACATTAAAGTAAAACCTTATTTTCTTCAAGTCAAATTTCCTTATTTTGCTAATAGTGTGTATCGACTGGTGAGAAATGCACATGTTTCTCCATACAGGCAAAAAGAAATAATAATTTAAAAAAAAATTCAAAACTATTATGTAAGCTGACCATCAGTGATCACCACATATAAAGGTCCTAGCCTCAACTAGTAGTACATTTGTCCAGAAAATGCTCAGTGAGATGATCAGCACCTTTTTCCTAGTACACCTCCTGGATGATAGGTAACTCAACATATGGCTCATTTGTTTGGCTCACTGATTTTATTATTCTCACTTTTGCAAATGTTGCATGTTGCATCGAATTACTGTTAATCATCTTCCAGGTACCAGCAAACACCCTTCCACTTCATGTTACAGACATCATCTCAGCTGCCTCCTTGGAAAGAATAATGCTGTAACTCTGAACAATGGGTGTAATGAAATATCATAACTCTTTTCTAGGAAGAATAATGTACAGTACCACCTGTGCTAGTAAAGCCATACTGAGCAAGATTTGTTATATTAAAAGCATGCAGCTGCTTCAGATTGCCCTGAAGCTCAGCACTTTGACTATTACTCTTCGTAATTTTGTAGTCTTTATTTACTGAGAGCAGTTAGATCTATTAAAATGTAGATACAGATGTAAATATCTGAACTTTTCTTACTCAGAATTTTCTTGTTCCTTGTGCAATTCTTTTTCTAATTGGGAACACAAGTGAACTTTTATTTTACCTTTTCTTCAGAGGTGAAAGGACTGTAAACTCCAAACTGTTGACTAATTAGCTGCACAGCTATCATCTGCACTGTTTGAAGATGCTCTAATGAATTTTCACACACTTTATTTAGCAACCTGCATAAGGCTTAAACTTTTTTTTTAACTGGAGCTCCAGATAGAACCAAGGATATCCATCCTGACTGTCTCTTTCTGAGTTTAGATATAAATAAGCAAAGATTCACAAACTGTTCCTACCCTCATGCTGCATAAATAAAGGCATATTTTCTGTGCCAGGGAGAACAGAAAAGGGCAGCTGGAGCCTGAGAAGACACAGATGGGGGGGTAGGGAAGACTATGAATCAAAATCTTCTGTTATAGTGCAGGGTAAAAAAAGTTTATAAGAAAGGTGAATTTAACAATGTTAATATTGATACTGTTGCATATATCTGGATCCTACTCTTTAGGCATATATCAGTAAGGGCCCTACATTTGAAATAAGTAAATCCTATATTTAGAGGCTCTATGTTTAACCTATTCAGACATTCAGGCATTCAACCAACAATATTTCTCTACTCCACTTGTTACGAAGACATTAATTTCCTTCCTTCTCTTTATTAGGACTTATTGTTTACTAAATATGAGAAAAAACACACACGAATGTGATTCCTCCATTGTGCTCCTGCCCTTTCCATGGGTACTTTAAGGTGAAGTACTCTATACCTACACAGCCAAAATACTCAGGCAATTCTTTAACCACCCACCCCCCTCCCCCACTGCCACTCATTAAAAAGTTAAACCTAGACTTCAAAGTCATATGTGGGCAGGAATAATAAATCAAGGAGAAATCACAGAAAGTGATTTCAAGATCTTATTATAGAGCACACTGTTTTTTTTTTTCTCTCACATACAGCACCCCTCTTGTCAGAAATGCTGTTGTAGATTACAGTAATTTCACAATTATAAGCCGCACCATTTTGACTAAAATTTTGGTCCGAACCTGAAGTGCGGCTTATAATCAGGTGCAGTTTATACACGGACAAAGAATGAAAAGTTGCTGGTTTAGTTTGGAGGACAGATGTCTGCTGAGAAAGGCAGGAGCTACTCTTTGAAATGGAGAATGAAAACCCCCTCCCTCCAAATTATTATAATTTTGAAATCAAGGGGGTCTCAGGCAAAAATATGGGAATTAGGAATAACAGTTCTTTTCTAGGGAAATTAAAATAGAAATACAGTACTGCAAAGAAACAAACTCCAAACCCTGACAGAGTACAACCTGACACCCCATCAGGCAGGGTGTTGGTAGCAGTCCCATTCAATGGTGGCTGCATCCTCCTGCAGTGACAGATGTGATTCCGTTGGAGCAGTGCTCCTGTAGAAGGTGCAGTTTCCCTCCGGAGGTCCAGTGGTGATGTGGAGAAATCCAGTTTTCCTCTGGAGTCCAGTGGAGAAAGGGGCTCCCTTAGTGTCCCGAAACCTCTGTTTTTATCTTGGTGAGAAATGTTGGGCTCTTCCCCCTGGCTGGAGCAACTTCCAATGGGATGCAGTAATTTTATCAGTCCCACAGTGGGACTCAATGGGCCATTAGCAGAAAATGACTTGCTGGGGGAAGGATGGGTTGTGAAAAGATAAAGAACAATGCCCTGCCTGGTTTCAATGGATGGCTCATTAGCATAATATCTCCCAGGGAGATAAGGATCACTGGCCCCTTCCTCAACACCTGGTGATAGAAAAGATACCTTTTATCACACTCTGTATTGTAACTTGCGGCTTCTAATCAGGTGCAGCTTATAATCGTGAAATTACTTTGCACCCTGACCTGACTGGCACATTTCCTACCTTCTGCAGCCTTTATTTAATTTGTGAGATGTAGTCAACTTTTTGGATACCATGCCCATGAGGTAGTCATACTGCCTGGTCTTTTATTTCTCAGTTCGTCCACCTCTATTAGAGCTGATTACCTAGGAGAGATTGGTCCATCTGTCATGCCTATTAATATGCAGGTTTATACTGTTTGTTTCCTGGTTTTGGAGGGTGTTTGTGTTGTTACTGTTTTTTTGAATAAATTTTTAACTTTTTCTTGTTTCAATTAAGAGGAAAAAACCACCAAAGATCAATGGTAGTACACAAAGAAAAATCTTCGTCATCACCAGTAGGAAAATCATTACATGATCACTGCATCATCAGAAAACAAACTGACCTCAAATTTCCTTCCATCACTGTGGTAAACACTAACATGTCACTAACACAGTGACAGTAAGGACTCTCAAAACCATTTTCATGATACAGTTTATTTGTTGCTGTCTGCTTTGTCTGCTAAGCAGTAGTAGAGTGTAATTCACTTCAGAAAGAACTGGCAACTGCTGAAAATGATCTAGTATGTTTCTTAAAACCCCAGAAATACAGAAAGAAATATTTTATAGACTTTTAGGTACATCAGTAGAAAATTATGCCTAAATATGTTAATTTTAGTTAACTTAAGACCTTTCATAAGGGGAGACATTCCCACAGTATGTCCTTTGCCTAGATTACAGTAGTTTCACGAATACAAGCCGCACGGATTATAAGCCGCACCCCCGGTGCCTCGACAATGTTGCTGTCTTTGTCAATAGATAAGCCGCACCCCGAATATTAGCCGCACTTTCGTTCGTCGCGAGAATTCGTGCGCAGCTTTCACAAATTGGCCAATTAGTAACAGGATCGCGGCATAGCGGGCTTTACTGGCTCGGGGCGGGGCCAGGAAGGTTCGGTCCGCTCATGGTTGCCGACGGGGCCGGGTGGCCCAGCTCAGCGCCACGGCTCGGCGGGGCTGGCCGGCTGGTGCTGCCGCCGCCGCCGGGCTCGCTGGCCCCCCTCTCCCGTCAGCACTGCCCCGCTGCCGCGTTCGCTCGCCCGGCTGGCAGGGCTGCCGCCGCCGGGCTCGCCGCCCGCCCCGCTGCCGCTTTCGCTCGCCCTGCGCCGCGCCTCGCGAGTGCCGCGCCTCGCGAGCGCCGCGCCCGCCCGCGGCGCCGGCGCTTCGCTCGCGGCGGCGGCGCTTCCGCGAGCGGCGGCGGCGCTTCGCGAGCGCCGCTTTCACTCGCCCCGCCGTCAGGGCTGCCGCCGCCGCCACCAGGCTCGCCGGCCGCCCCCTCCCGTCTGCACCGCCGCCGCGTTTCCTCGCCCTGGCCGGCACTGCAGGCCCCCGCACCGCCGTGCTCCCCCACGCTGCTGGCCCCGATTCTGCTGGGCTTCCCCCGCTGCCAGGCAGCCCCACCCGCCGGCCTTCCTGCTTCTGCCATGCTCCCCTGCACTTCTAGCCCCAGTTCTCCCGGGCTCCCCCGCCATGCTGACTCAGGCTCTGCCGCCCTCCCTGCCCCGCCCTGCTGGCTCAGGCTCTGCCGCCCGCCCCCACACTGCTGGCCCCGCCTCTGCCAGGCTTTCCCACCTCTGCCGGGGCCGGCCGGGCTCCAGCTTGGCTTGGGGCTGCCGCGGGCTCTCACTTCCGTGTTGGCAGCTTTTAGAATTTTGTTAATAGATTAGCCGCCCCGGAATATTAGCCGCACTTCCGGGTTTCCACCAAAATTTTGGTCAAATTGGTGCGGCTTGTATTCGTGAAATTACTGTACCTTTCAATGTTAACTCCAAACCTTTTATTCCTCTTTAAAATTGCTTCCTGCTTCATAAAATCTGACCTTCAGTGGGTGAGTTATTCTTACCTTTCCTCAGTTAATTTACCTATGTCTTCCTAATGCATTTAGTATTCTTCTGCCTTCCTATCTTTTTCAGATAGTCATCTATTCCTAAAAATAACTCAGTATCTACCTTTCCTTTATAATGTTTTTATAGTCTCATATGTCTGAATACTGTAGTTCAGATAAACACAGGGAGTAAGGAAGATGAAATATTGTGCAAAATGGAAATACAAATACTTATTGTCTGGAAAGGAGTATTAAACTCTTTCAGCTTATTCTACCATGTACTTTGCAACAGAAATCACCAAAGCCCATCAAGAGCTTTACATGGGTAGAAGGTTTGATGCTTTGAGAACTTACTTATAACATGTGCATGCACCTCTGTTACAATTTGAAGACATTACAGATACTTACAGATACTATTAATTTTCTTTAGGAAACACTTGCTTGATTTGATTAATTTGAACCAACTGCTCTGTGCTATATATAACATTTGCTTTTATTAAGTGGTGAACAGTTGCTAGGATTGCACATCTTTAACCTCTTTGCACATTGTGCTTTTGACTGTTTACATGAGTTATGGTTGTTCTGAGCTCCTTTTCCTTGTTGCCAGTCTTCTCAAGACTAGAATTACAGTAATTTCACGAATACAAGCCGCACCAATTTGACAAAAATTTTGGTGGAAACCCGGAAGTGCGGCCAATATTCCGGGGCGGCTAATACATTAACAAAATTCTAAAAGCTGCCAACACGGAAGTGAGAGCCCGCGGCAGCCCCAAGCCAAGCTGGAGCCCGGCCGGCCCCGGCAGAGGTGGGAAAGCCTGGCAGAGGCGGGGCCAGCAGTGTGGGGGGCGGGCGGCTGAGCCTGAGCCAGCAGGGCGGGGCAGGGGGGCGGCAGAGCCCGGGCCAGCATGGCGGGGGAGCCCGGGAGAACTGGGGCTAGCAGTGCAGGGGAGCATGGCAGAAGCAGGAAGGCCGGCGGGTGGGGCTGCCTGGCAGTGGGGGAAGCCCAGCAGAATCGGGGCCAGCAGCGTGGGGGAGCACGGCGGTGCGGGGGCCTGCAGTGCCGGCCAGGGCGAGGAAACGCGGCGGCAGTGCAGACGGGAGGGGGCGGCCGGTGAGCCCGGCGGCGGTGGCGGCAGCCCTGCCGGCAGGACTAGCAAACGCGGCGCGGGGTGGCCGGCGAGCCCGGCGGCGGCGGCGGCAGCCCGCCGGCCGGGCGAGCGAACGCGGCGCGGGGCGGTGCTGACAGGAGAGGGGGGCCAGCGAGCCCGGCGGCGGCGGCAGCACCAGCCGGCCAGCCCCGCCGAGCCGTGGCGCTGAGCTGGGCCACCCGGCCCCATCGGCAACCATGAGCGGACCGAACCTTCCTGGCCCCGCCCCGAGCCAGTAAAACCCCCTATGCCGCCATCCTGTTACTAATTGGCCAATTTGTGAAAGCTGCACACGGATTCTCGCGACGAACGAAAGTGCGGCTAATATTCGGGGTGCGGCTTATCTATTGACAAAGACAGCAACATTGTCGAGGCACTGGAAGTGCGGCTTATAATCCGTGCGGCTTGTATTCGTGAAACTACTGTATTTGTCCATTTTCCACAGCTGTTTTTTAAAATTTATTTATTTATTTAAATTTTGTTTTAGGGATATTCAACAACAAGGTGTCAGTTGTTGGTGCTAATAATGCCAAAGTTAAGGGTTTATTCCCTGTAAATGCCATACACTTTAAGTGTTGGATCTGGTGATCCTTGTGAGTCCATTCCAATTCAGAAAATTGTGTGGTTCTGTGATTCTGAAATCAATGCAAGACAAAGCCCCAAAAATGATGCTTTTCACAAGTATATTGCCATGCAACATTCCTGGCCTTTAGAAGAAAATATTGTCTTGTAAATGAGATGGCTATTAATAGCCAAAAGTACCTCAGAAAACACAGGTTGTTGGAGTGTGTAAAGCTGCAACCTCTCTGAGTTCCTCGGAGACGCACCAGGATGCAGGAATTGAATTAAAATCTTGAGAGAAATTAAAGTATATTAAGCCGCTCAGACATGAAATAGATGTGTAAGTTTTAGTTTTAAGTAAGTGGGGGTGTGCTTTAAGTGCCTTAAAGAACAAAAGCCTTAGAATCTAGTGTGAAGAACAAGCTTTAGTGAGAGCTCAAAAATATCATTCTAGAAATAACAAAAACATAGTAAGAATATTGTTTACATTCTTCAGATAGAACAAGATAGAATTATTTGCCTGAATAGTCTATATGTGCAGGTTCTGTATAAACTTTCCTACTATAAAACTAGAGTTCTAATAGTTTTAGAAGAAAGGCTTTAGCTTTGTGTTTTTAGCTCATTGGGTAATTTGTAAACAAGAATCTATCCACTGGAGAGAGGCTTTCTCTCTGTCTCCCTCTCTTCTCGCTGCCATCATCATCGTCCAGAAGAATATAGTAGCTGCTGCTGCAACTTCAGCCCTTCTCAGGACTTTGCACCAGACAGCTGCTTCTCTGCTTCTAATGGGGACTCTATGCCAAAAGCTTTTATCATGCACTTTAACACTTGGGACTATTTGTCTCTGGGACTGATGTGCCTCTACAAACAAAAATGTTACAATAAACATCAACTGCTCTTGCCTATTAAGGACATAGACCCATAGCAATCTCGACATATGGTGCCATGTGTGAGGATCAAACTCATGACCTTCAGATTATGAGACTGAAGTCAAATTAACTTTTCAAAATAAACCTATGGGGTCATCAATGGGCACATTGCCAGTTGTCCAAAATCTGTTAAAATCAGACCACCGTCAGTCTTACTAAACCCCAGATACAATTTCCCAAATTCTAGAATTCAGCCCTCTATATTGGTTAGCCCAGGCAAGCAATCACACATTCTCTGTCCCAAGATGACCAATCCTCAGCCAATCTCTAAGCAGCAGCCACCTTGGAAGACAAACACCACTTCCACCATTTACCCACAGTTTCTTCATCTACCCTTAATTTTAATTGCTGAGCATGGCATTGTACGGAATAGAATATCCTTTTTACCAGTTTGGGTCAGCTGTCCAAACTTGTTGCTTACCCTCAGACTATTTGCTCAGGGGACTGAGTGGGAATAAAGAAAGCCTTGACGCTGTGCAAGCATTGTTCAACAATGTGCTGCCAACGGCTTTAGGCACAAATCCAAACCACAGCACTATATGGACTGCTATGAAATAAATTAATGTTGTCCCAGTCAGAGTGTACGTATATTTCTCAAACTTATCTTTAAATTTTGGAATGTCAAATGATGTTTACCTAATATACATCTTACAACTTACTATACTGGCAATTCACACTATCGGTTAGTCTGTATTTCTTTTTGGTCATTTCAGACATTAATGTCAATATCCAAATTATAAGTAAGTTGTGCTGTGTTTGTGAGGATTCTTGCTGTGACAAGGTGAAGAGTTTTTGTGAGCAAGAATCCATGGAAAATTAAACAAAATTTGAGATTTTAGTTTTGCTTTTTCATAAAAATGAGACCAAAGAAAAAAAATAACTTCCTATTATTATGAAAAATGTTTGAATTTATTTGAACTTGGACTTCAATTAATTTGAATGAAGTGTGGAGAAGGTCGGTATTGAACTCACTTAAGGATATCTAGTATGTATTTTTATGGTGGGAGACAAAACTGTCAAATAAAAGCTAAAAGAGCTTCATTTTACCCTCATGTTCTCTATTGGCTCGGCAGAAAGATCAGTGTGATTATGCAGTGTCTACACTCTAAACTATAATAAATCTGCTCATCCTTGCTTTGAAATTGTAGGGGGTCAAATTGGCTTAAATCAGTTTTACTATCCAGTTGCTTTTGGTGCAGTTTTTGGTGATTCTCAATTTGTCTCTGCTTGTTGTCACTTAAACAGAAGGTCTTCCTGCCATCTGCATCATTCATCCATTGAGATACAATAAAGTATCTTAATTCTGCTCTAGACTTTGTGAGTGTCATCAGTTCCCATCATCTGAAAAGGTAATTCAATGAAGTTATATTAGTGCTTTTTGTGATCCTGGTGAGAAGGGCACTCAGACTTTTTAAGGTATTGTTTAAAACAATTGGAACTATGAGGAGAAATAAAAAGAGGATAGTTTAAATAATCTTATGCCTCTTCAGGGAACCCCAGATTTTGCAGCATCAGAAGGACCTCCTAGCAAGGCAGATAATGCTGTGCAGAGACCACTCATGGAGAGGTTTGCAGATACATTGGCTTTTTGCAGCTCTTATAAGATTTTCTTAACAGAAAACAATTCTGTCCACCAATTCTAGTGCCGAGCAAAAGGATGTGCTCATGTGAACAGATTCTGCTTCACTTTAAGGTAAAGGCAAGAGTATTTACATGCCATAATGGCCACAGGGCATTGCCTCAGAGCCCTCCACTGTATTCAGTGTTTGAGGACATCAGGTATCAGCCCCCTCCAGATGCTCAAGAGAGACCTTACCACTGCACCTGCCTAAAAGGAGGCTGTAGCCAGAAGGGAGTTGGTCTCCTCTCCTAGGCAACCAGCAATATGTCAAGAGGATATAGTCTTAAGCTGAGCCAGGACAGGTTCAGACAGGACATTAGGAAGAATGTCTTTGCAGAAAGAGTGATTAGACACTGGAATGGGCTGCCCAGGGAGGTGGCAAAGTTACCGACCCTGGAGGTGTTCAGGTGAAGACTGGATATGGCACTCAGTGCCATGGTCTAGTCGACAGCACTAGACCATGCTGGTTTTGGTCATAGGTTGGACTCGATGATCTCAAAGCTCTTTTTCCAACCTAGATTATGTGATTGTGTAATTAATCTTCCCCCATGTATCTGTTGCCAGGCACTTTTCAACCACTGGCTTTCCATTGTGCAAAAATTTAGAAAATGAAACATGGAAGGGTTTGAGCTATGGTTGCTTCTGTTTGCCCACGTTGGCTTTATCTTCATGAACATTTGAACCACACTCACATGCATGCATGCACAGAAGCAAACTTCCTACTGATAAAAGGAAAGACACAAATGCTTCAGTCTGTGACCTTCTATGGCCGTTTGGAAGACTTAAACTTGGAATTTATACACAGTCATAGGAATGGAGTAAGTATTAACTTGAACTGAAAAATTCATGAAACTTTCTGTTATTTTCACCATTTGATGAAATCAACAAATTTCTAATTTTTTATGATGTTTTAAAACTTGACTTCAGGATTTTGCCTGGAGGCTTTCATTGCAAAAACCACTAATCTGAGATGAAACCCTGCTTTTATTAATTATTTGTATAGAAAGAGGCAGTAAACTTGTGATTTTTAGATGCCCTATTTGCTTTAGACCCTTTTTAAACAAAGTAACTCTCTGAAAATTCTTGGAATATCTTCAGATAGATACAGAAATCACTGAGATTATAGTTTGGTAAATAGTTTAAAACAGTTTAAAAGTCAAAGCAATTAAAAGAGGATACTTTTTCCTGCCAACCTTTCCCAAAATTATATATCCTGTTGCCTCCCTGGTGCCATGCATTATTTTCACGTCTAGGAACACAGGCCTTGTGAAGATAATGTACCCTTTTTAAAATATGTTAAGTTTTTTTTTAGGATGATAAGGATATGATTGAGGTTCCATAAAGCAGAGAAGCTAGAATGATCTCTGCTGTTTCAGATTGAAATGCAAATATTTTTACTTGCACTTTTTCCTTTGTTATATTTTTTTTAAAGTGGCGTAGAAGCTATTAGTAGCAGCATTTCTCATAACAATATGATGGCAGCAATAAATTCCATGTTACATCCTACCATTGCTTTGAAATATATAATTTCTTTGAAGTTAAAACATCCAAAATAAATATTTAAAATTAATAGTGGTGGTTTGCCTTTGAAATTAGTGCATCCATATCTCCTATAAATTGATAAAATTTACCTTCATCAATATAGCTCTATCCAACTAGTTTCCTACTGGTTTTGATGGAAGGAAATAACCACATAAAAAGGATCATTCTGTCTGCCTCTCATGCATATTTATTTTTTGATAGGATTCCTCCCTTGAAGATGCAGATTTTTTTTTCCCATGGCTCCCCCAGCCCTGCCCATGGCCCAGGCCCTCTTTCCAGCTCCCTGGGCCTATGACACTGCAACCTGTCCAACTCCCCACAGCTCTACCCTGCCTGGCCACAGTCCCTGCAAGTCTGACTCACCTGGGGACTGTGTCCCAACCCAGCCTTGCCCTGTACCTTTGTTACTCTGTTCTTCCCAAGCTGTACTGGTGCTTCCTGAAATCGGAAAGTATTTAGGAGAGGGATTTGGCAAAATTCCTATGTCTCCCTGTTGCCTTCCTGGAGTTCTGCAGAGAACTCTCTAAGAGGCAAAAAAATAAATAAAAAGAAAATTTCTTTCCACGGAATGAGCAATGGATTCAGATCTAAAGAAAAGAGGATTTTCAGCAGCTCTGAAATTTTTCCTAGCCCACTAACTATGGGGACAATTCCAAATCCACAAAACCTTTGGAAATTTACTATCCATAAAAGCCCTATTTTATTCTGGTTTCATGCCTTTCTACCTCCCTTCCTAATTATATGAGCTCAAACTGTTTTTTTAATACTGCATTTTCATCAGTTAAGATAAATACGAAGCTTTACGCTTTTGTTAGTGAATACTTCCTCCCATGTGCTACAGTGGATTTTGTTTTGGGGATGACAACAACTTGGGAAAAGATGCCTGCATTCTATGCAAAAACCTTGCCTTATGAAGAGGTTTCCTTGACAATGAAGAGATTTTAGGTAGTGTCCATTTTGTCAATTAATTCAAGCTAAGCTATGAATTATCCAAGAATAGCAATTAACCTGAATCTTGACCTATCTGTGAAATGATTGTTGAAGATCCCTTAGGTAGACAAAGCCAATATTAATCAAATGCAGTGGTTTCAGTCAAGCCAGGAATATTTTTATAAGATGAGTTCTCTAATTTTCTTTTCCTGATCTCTCAAAGACAAGCAAAAATAAGCCTGACACTAAGCCTGACCAAATCAGAACACAAAATATAGCTTTATTTACTTTCTATCAGACAAGTTTAAACTGTGCAGGGTTGATTTGTAATTTCCTGCTTGCAGTAAATACTGTTTATGATAGAAAATAATCAGTTTTTATCTCATATTATTAGAGATAAATAGATTTTGTATATTAACTCCAGAGAGATAATGAATGTAAGAAATAATGTATGGTGATACTTTCTAATGCAGCAGGAAAAATAAAAACAGTGAAAACTAGGAAGGAACTCAAACTTGTCTGGTGTAAGCCAACATATAAATAGCAGCAAGAATAATAACTATTCTGATGGAAGTGCAGGGTGGAGATTTTTTTGGTCAAAATTAAAGGAGAAAGAAAGAAAGAGAAATGCTTCCCTATGAAAAAAGTCCACTACTGAGATGACATTTCAATAAATAGTATCTTATTAAAATAAAAAAAAATTAAATAGAAAATAATTTGAAATGTGACTATGAGAAAAAAAATACCCAAATCTGAACACAGACTCTATACATGTCTAGCATGGGCAGTATTTAAATGAATACTTTTCTGAGGAAGGACGGAAGGAAGGAGGAGGAAAATTTTGGCTGTGGCATTACTTTTTCATGGGATAAAATTTTTTCATATACGTATTGCATATATCTGTTGGACTGGAGTTTCATCTGAAAAGCACAAGATCCAAGAAGTATTTTCTTTTGCACAAGCAATCTAACCATGGGGAAAATTATTCTAAAATGCCAAGAACAAGAAACATTATGTGAGATAATATTTTTATACTGCTTATATATAGAAGACAGAATACAACTTATTATATAACCATAATTTATTTGTTGTTTCCATCTTTTTTTAAATCTGAAGCTAAAGTATATGAAGATCTCTCGTTAATGCAGTTTGAGATATGAACATCACATAGTGGAGAGATGGAGACAAATACTATTGTTTATCTTGAGCATCACATGGGACTGGCAGATATGACCTAAACTGTGATGTGACATCTTGAGACAGGATTCTCTGATCACTCCAGATACCTGTAGGTGAGCAGCTGAAACAAGCCCAAAGACAAGGATTCATTTTCATATTCCAGGCACACAAACTCAATTTTATTTAAATTAAAGGGTCTATCAGATAATTAAGTGAGCTATGGATTTGTAGCAGTAAAATGCAATATGAAACTCGGTTACTCCACATGTAGTTATCTTATTTGAAATAGTCTACCTCATCTGACTTTCAGCTGGAATCCCCGAGATACCAGCTCTCCAGAAAGCCTGAGCTCATATCTACCATTCCTTGGTGTGTATGTCCCTCTAAAAGTAATAGCTTTCTACACTGGCTGTGTTCTGGAACTTTATTCAACTCATGTGACCTATATAAAGAAAAAGAAATCTGAGACTCTGTGACTGAACAATTTTTCTCAATTTATCTAGGGGAATGGATTTTACAATAAAGAAGTTCTTGTTTCCTTTGCAGTTATTCCTCCCTCAGATGAACAGAAATCTCTTGTCTTTGAATCAATACGAAATTTCATTCTACAAATCTATTTTTCACATCAAAAAATGAATAATATTATAAAATAAGACTAATCTTAAAACCTGACCCTGAAAAATTACACCAGTAACTACCTTGTACAATTATGTTTTCTCTTTCAATACTGTTCACTTCCTTACTTTAAAAAGTATTGCTGTACACCCATGTGCCAGTTTGGATAATAGATTTTCACATGGAACCATGCGAAATACTTTGTTAAGTAAAGCTGGATTATGCCTATTTACATTCCAGTTGCCTAGAAAATCAATAGTCCGCCTTCTGAAAACTGTTATCAAATTAGTCCATCACAGTCTAAATTTCCACACCTATTTGTTAATCCTATTTGTCTTTAGTTAAGTTTTAAGGCATTTGCTGAATGTTTTCAAACCACTGACAGCAAATTAAAAGTTGTGTGATTACACTGATCACTCTCCCATCCTGTTAAATAAACGTACTATATTTCCTCTTCTCCATTTGTTTGAATCCACTGGGATTATTCCATTAACATCATCATTTACTGTGAACAAAATGGACAAGGTAGACAGGCAGCTGCTGTTTAGACAGAAGCAAAGTAAACCTTAATTTCATCTTCTGCTACATGCATTGATGGGTATCCAGTTCTACTGTTTTAAGGTAATAATTGGAATAAGGCTAGCAACTAGCTTGAGTTTCTGTCCATTTCAATAAGTAGGTACTACAGAGATCTCTTTTAAATTTTAATACTGAAATAATTGTTTACGTAAGGGATTGTTATACATGTTTTTTTGCACATACAGTATTTCAAAATACAAGTAGACATACTATATTGGTTTTTATAATTTTGGGGTTTGTTTAAGTTTTTTTTTTCTTCAGAATTTTTCAGTGTTTTATAGCATGTTGCTAAGTCCGTGTTCTTTATACATAATCATCAATTTTATTCTGTATCTGTATCTAATTTTCCTATATGTTGTCTTGAAGCTATTTCAAGAAAATAAATCTAGAAGAGATGGATAATTATCTTCGTAGATTCATAGAGGTTAAGACTTTAGGATTAATAAGGGTCATTTTGTCAAGCCCGTGATATATTTGTGACCATTAAATTTCATCTTGTGTTGATGTATGTTGGGAGTCAACTGTAATGATCTGTATTTATTATTATCATTACTATTGATTGAATTTGTTGTTGCATTACCCAAAGCCTATACAAGAAAAGAACTACTCTGTGATAAGCATTGTAGGAACACAGACCACTTGATGATCCACGTTTTGAAGAGCTTACGGTCAAGATGTGAATATCCTGGAGTTGAAAAATTGAATTTAAAATACTCTATATAATAATAATTTTATGACAAAAGCAGAAAAAAATCCCTAGGATTTTTTTTTAATTTTATTTTTTCATAAGTTAGCTGGAATTCAGCTATATGGAAAATAATACAACACATGTGTACAGGCCAGTAAGACTGAAAGGAATATAGGGTTAGAATGAAATTATGAAGAGATGTGGTACCCCTTTTTTTCATTTTTATTCAGTGGTTAAATATACTGACTGTTCAGTGAGATTAAAAAGAAGTTGCACATGAGAACCAAAAACTAATCTCCAACACTGAATTTGGGATAAAGATGAATGAATTATCGAGCACTTAACCTACTTGGCTCAGCTCAGCAGCAGATAAAAAAACCAGATTAGATCCAGAAATGTCAGTTATGTACTTCTGCACCAAAACTAATAGATATTACTCTGTAGTCTTCAGCAGCCATTTCATGTGAACAGTCATACAGACTCCAGACCAGGGTAGATTTCTGTTGAGCCATCCTGAGCCTACTAGAGCCCATGTGATTCATGGATCTGTGACTAGCACAGACAGAGATAGTTAATTTAAAAAGTCATCTTGGACATCTCTATGAAATTTTGCACTAAAGACAGGAGAGAAGGTGAAAAATGTCACAAACTTTCTGTGTTCTTATGCTGAGAAAATGTCCAAGGTTGTGGATGAGATAAGAAAAAGATGAATTACTGTTTCAGGTGTCTGTCTGGGTACCTATTTGTCCTCTAACCTCTCACTTTGATGTCAAGAAACCTAAGCTAGGTCAGAAAAAAAAAAAAAACAACTATGGGAGAAAACTTTAGAGAAAGATAAGTGAAAGAAAATGATTTTGCGTTTAAATCAGAAAACTGTTAAATTTGAGCTCATTTCACAAGCTCATATCACATGCAGAAGAGACCTCCTCAATCTCTTTGCAGCTCTTGCAAAAGTTCTATCTCCTATGCTTGCAAGTCTTTTCGTCTTGACAGAAAAATTCATGGTTTCTTTCAATTATAACAGCTGTCAAGGGAGGTCATGGTTTCGGAAAAGAAAAGCTTGGTCCTTTGCTGTGTAAGACTCTGAATATTAAGATAAACTATAATGTGGGGTGATGCATTCAGAGACCTATGTGTCACTAAAAGGATAGGTTGATGAATTTCAAAACTTCTTTTTCAACACCTGCTTCGATTCATTCCCAGGCATAATGAGTTGAAATAATAAGACTTGGAGGTGAGGAATGTATGGCTTACTCTGGCAAGCTTTATTCTTGATGTTTCAAAGTTATTCTATGTTTAAATGACTATAAAGAAGACTAGAATGTGGACCCATTTTATTTTTTCATATTATTTTAACAAGTCAAATAAGAACACAATGCTTTTAATCTAAGTCTCCATACAGCACATTTGTTAAATCTGATTTCTGGAAAAAACTTAAAATTTCATTGTATTTAACTCAGCACTTGCAGCTACAAATGCCATTGAGTTAAAGTAGGTGAAGATTTTTTACAGATTAAAAAAAAAAAAAATCAGTATTTTATTACTTATTTTTTATTACTTGGTAATGTACAAGAGGAAATAATAACAGAAAATGATAATAAATTGTACACATCAAAGTTACCTATTGAAAATCTGCAGTATTACATTGTACAATGTGGTTAGCTCTACAGCAAATACATATTTGTGTAAAAATTTATCTATTTTCTAAAAAATTATCTTCTGTTTTCTTGTTCCAATTTGTTTTTTTACACTGAAATATGATACCTGTGATTTGACTTGTAATTATTATTGCTTTGAAAATTTATGTTGCTTGTTTATTTGGAAGTGCTTATGGTGGAACTGGAAACTGATAGGGTTCAACCAATAAACAAAGGGGAAAATGTTGACTCAAGTGGAATGGAATGGAGTGGAATAGAATAGAATAGAATAGAATAGAATAGAATAGAATAGAATAGAATAGAATAGAATAGAATAGAATAGAATAGAATAGAATAGAATATTTTCTATTTTTGAATAAACCAATCGGGATCATCACCTACGTCTCTAGGAAGCCTGTTCCAGTGTCTGATCATCTTCATGGTAAAGAAATACTTTCTAATGTCTGGTCTGAACCTTCCCTGACAGAATTTTGAGGCATTCCCATTGATCCTGTCACTGTATCCCAGAGAGAAGATATCAACAATGAACAGCTGTTTTGAGGCAAAAGGTGGTTTCTGTTTCCATTGGACAAATTTTGCCCTGGCTTAAACTACTGTAACTAGGACCAATTTCTTCATCATGGCCAACTTAATTTAAAATTATAACGAGATCCACCAGATATCTTCATTAACATTTTAGATTAAATCAGACAGACATTGATGTTCTGATTAGTGAAATTAGCACTCTCTATTATATTTCTTAATGTCAAAGTACAGAAGTGCTGGAAACTGCAAAAAAGTTGATATTCTGAGTTCAGAAGACAAATGCAAATCACTGTATATCAGAAATAATATATTTTCTCAGTGATATTATAGAATTATCTAGTGCATTATCTAAGACAGCATGGTTTATGTTTAATGAATTAAATATGTCACAATTGTTCAGGCAACCTGAAGGAATCACTATTTAGACAGATTAGTCTAACATGGTGTTTTGGGGACCATTTATGTAGCCCAGGGGCTGAAAAAGAATGAGGAATCGAGTGCTGCTTAACTGAAATGCCAAAATGGATTACTGGTTGTATCACAATTGTCTTCAGAAACTTTTCCCCCATTTTTGGCCAAAAGTCAAGGAGGACAGCAATTTTTTATTCAGTTTTAGAAGGAGTCAAATCTCAACTAATGTTGTACCATGTGGTTTATGCCTTAAGTTTTGGATTGGATGAGAAAATATTTCCATTTCTTTGAAGGTATTTGGACTCCAAGTTTTATCTTTGCTCATGATGGAAGACATTGCTAGTTCTCTTAGTTTAACATTGCTACAAAAGCACTATAGTCACTCGGTGTATTCCTAAACTTAGCCATGGTACATATTAGTCGTTGTACAATTTTGCTGACCTCTGTGAATAGGTATAATTGTTCTAGGGGATGCAGTTTTTAGTTCTGCATCAGCACTGAACACTGGTACTACTGGCATGGGATATATTTCAATTCTGGCACTATAATGGCATGGGTTAACATTAAAATACCAAGTGAGCATTCAAAGAAAGTATCTAACAACCATGAAAACCCATGTTTTTTAGATTTACTATGACAGATTTTTCCTGGCAGGTTTATGTTTTACAATAGGAATTTAATGGGTATATGGCCTGTTAGGGCACATCAAATCATGAGGGCTACTGCAAGACACTTTCTGAACCATCATTCAGTTTTCCTTACCTTCCTTTGATTACTTGTATTTGTACTGCTGCAGAAAGTAAGGAAAACAGAACTCCCACATGGGATTTACCTTTCCTGTCATAGTCATGAAGAGTTACCCACTAAATTGCTTCCAGAACACTGGCAGAGGGAGCACTTCGGCTGTCTCAAGCTGATAAAAACTCTATTAGTGGACCATTTTCACATCTAATGGCTGCAGGCAAGTCCAACACAGAAATTCACCAATGTTTCAAAATGGATTACCACAGCAATATTGAGAGAACTGACCCCCCACAAGGCAAGTCACTGCAGCAATCTTTGCTGCAGTCTACAAATCTGTAAAATGGGGAAGAATAATAGTTCCCTGCTTTATAAAGTGCTTAGACAGCTAACATCACAACCTTATAAGATGGATTGTTTACAACAGACATACTAAAATGGCACCAAACACATAAATTTTAAATTAACATTAATCATAAAAAGTAGATTTCCTGTATTATAGTCCAATTACATCATCACAATCAGTCAGAGGAGTGTTTTTCTGGTCTGGTATGATTTTGTGTGCTTGTGTGTGTGATTGTAGATGTTATTCTAGAGCAAGCCTGTCTTTTATAGAATTAATGGAACACTAAATAAGTTCTAGTAGCAACAGCTGTAGCAATACCAGCTCAGGTTGAAAGAACTGTGACTTACCCTAGTGCTTTTAAGTGAGGCATCAGTCAATCATAAGACCAGTTCACTCTATCAAAATTTAAGATCAAAATGTCTTTTGCCAGTCATCTTTTCAGAAATGCAGACAAATCAAATACAACCACCTGATCTGAAGAACACACAACTTCTGACCCCAGAGAATCTAGTGGAATGCAATATATGCCCCACAGCCCAAAAAAAGTTAATAAACCCTAATAGTGTAAATATATAGCTGGAAATTATATAAACAAGTAAAGACCTATTTTTAGCCCAATTTTTACATATTCTATGAGACAACATAAAGGACTATCCACACCTGAGGTGTTCTCAGGGTCAGAGGCTACAATTATAGTGAGGGACAATGCATTTTAAGTTTCTTTTCCACTTAGAAGAAAATTTGAGTCAGTAAAAACAGGAGTCCAAAGTTCTGAGTCCTGTTCCTTATACCACTGAGATCTACACCATTTATACATTAGTATATAATTAGTGTTTTTGAGACTCAGATGCAAAGATCAGATTAGTTGAATTGAATTATGCTCATCTATGACTCTAAATTGCAAATTTCGTTCATATATATCTAAAGTCTTCTTGACTTTGAATATTTGAAGTGTGATTTCAATGTTAGTCTGAAAAATATTCCTGAAAGACTCTGTATGCAACTCACCTGTGCTTTCTACAGATATCAATAAAAACATTCCCTTAGGGACAGTGGAATAAACATTTGCGGGAGTAAATCATGTGCTAATGGGATACATGACCAACAATTTCAATTTTCTGCTTTCTTTCTGTTCACATGGGTGTACAAAACCCACCCTCACTACTCAGGTATTAGTTTTCTATTTGCAAACAGACTAAGCCTTGACTTTCATTTACTATGTCGGAGACATAGTTAGGTATGGTATTAGCTAGTAAAACCCATGAGAACAATGCTGCAGTTTCCTGATAGTAAACAGAAAGAATGAACATATGTACAGAAGTTTAATTCACTTGACCAACAGTTGAAGTTTATTATGAATTGGCACACCTGGAAAGATGTGTCTGACTTAACTGCCAGTACAGAATAGCGATATTAGGATTCAGTTACCTTAATGTAAGTGATAGACTCAGGTGAAACAGGCCGGGGTGATATTATACGACAGGAATCTGCACAGTCTACCAATTGTGACACAAGACAAGAGACATACTAACTCTCTGGAGTGGCTGCTAGAGGCCAAGTAGAATACTTCACTTTGCTAAAAAACACTAGCAGGCCATTGGGCATTTGAATTTTGCTCCAGGCTTAAAGGGGAATAAATCTCACATTAAATTAATCACCTAGGGTAGGATTCAGTTTTTAAACAGGTTGGTTTTTTTCAGTGCCTTACACTATCCAGCATTCACTTGCTGCACGAGTGGTTTTCCCTTAAATCCCTTGACATGCTTGTCAACCTTCTGAATTGCTAGGAAAATGAGGCAGCCTGGCCACCAGAAAGCTAGACAGAATAATCTAATATCTAAAATGTCCATCAATGTCTTTTATGTGCCAGGGAAATAAAGAAAATCAAACAAATTTTTGTTTGCATCTATTAAGTCAAATAATAAAATGTTAGATTTTAATATTTCTCAGACACATACACAGCTCCTAGTTGATTCTGTGGCTGAGGATATGACCCAGTACCTTCTGTGTTTCTTTCTTCCATTTGTTCCTACTGTTACAGATGTTTGAATATAATTTCTACTAGAATATATAGTTTTCAAAAAGTCTAACATGTTAATATACCAATACAGACATGACTATCCCAAAACTAATCTGTTAATTTACAAAAGCTTTCTTTCTTTTTTGTTCAAAAATTAGTTACTAAAAGATGCATTTTTCTATTTACTTATTAGTCAAAATGACACCTTTGCTTATTATTTTTTGAGCTGCAGTATTTCTTTGGAGTCTTACTCTTCCATCTTGCACAATTTAAAGTATATTGGTGAATTTTGAAAATCTGCTTAATGGTTTTCTTACTTCATGACCACAGCATACAATTTAGCATGCAATACCTATTAAATAGTTTTAATCTAAATATGACACTTGAGGTATACATAAAAATGTCTTCATGATGGCATTTAAGAGATTATTTAGAATAATGCATAGATTTTTTATTTAGCAAGACAATATATGTCCATGACCAATCACATTTCAGAAGACTGACATTGTATTTATCTAACTTACAAGTGAGATTGTATAATTGACAAATATAATGCATTAAGAAATCCTGCTATTTTATGATATCCTAAAATTTTATACTAAAATACATTGCTATAAGAACCCTTTTGTAACAGCTTTTCAAACAACTTATCAAACAACTTATCAAACTTATTTGTGTTTTTATATTTTTTTGACAAATGGAAGCCAATAACTGAAAGCCCAAGGACATCAAACATAAAATTGGTTGTATAAAGTAAAAGGTATGCAAAAAATCTTCAGTGTATTCTGGTACCACAAAACAGCAAAAATGAATGGGAATAGTTATATAGTGAAAACTGATCTGTTGAGAACAGGTTATTAGAAAGTCAATGACAAAAGAAAAGTTCTCTTAGTTTGAAGGAAG